>NC_133822.1:27368290-28027040 GCF_047830755.1 Zonotrichia albicollis
GTGAAAGAGGTTGTCCTGCCCAGAGCTGTGCTTGTGAGGCTCCCACCGGGTGGCAGAGAAGCAGCTCTCAGGAGACGGGAAAAGAAGGGAGAACGTGGGCTTTGGAGAGGGAAGGGAAAACGCTGCGTAGCAGCACTATGCCATCAGCAGCAGCAGCAGCAGCAGCAACAGTGTGGTCTCAAGAGCCTCCCAAGCACTGCATCCAGTGATGAACAGGTTGGCTACATAGATCAAGGAAGATGCACAAGGAAATGCTATTGTTCCCCCACCTCTTTCTTTGAGTCCATTTTCCCTCCCTTGTGGTATCATTTGGTTCAGAGGTGCTCCAGGCAGGTCTTCCCGCTCTACACTACAAAGGATTGCGTTTGGAACAAGGTTCTTAACTTTCTCTGGGGAGAGAGGCTCCACAATCTCTGGCTACAATGTTTAGGATCAGTGAATGCGAGGGTGCTTCTCCTTCTTCCCGCATGGGAATCCTTCAGGTCAGCATTGTACCAAACCGTGCTGGAGCTGAGCTGATATTTTGTATACGTAGAGATCTAAGTTGTGAATGGGTGTATATATGTCCCCTGTGTACATATTATATGCTAGAAAGCTTATCAATTACCATATATAATAGTAAAAGATCATAAAAGCCAATAGAAAAATATATATATGGTCAATTACATGAATGTTGTCATTTTATATAATGCGAAGAAATTATTCTAAAGGGTCAAATATGTAATTTTGTTTAAAGAATGCAATATAGCCAATATTTAGCGTCACTCTAAGTTGTGATACATATTAATGCTCATAGGGCACTTATACCGTATATACAGTATAGCACATTATTATAAGGTTTTCATGAAATCGATACATTTATAACATACATACCAATTACATCTTTTATATTGTATATATGAAGAGTTTAATATTAAAGAGTTTTTTTTTTTAATGTAGTAGTAAAGACATATATGGTGTCTCTGTCTGCTGGGGACACACAATTATGTTCTATAGTTAGTGCTTTTATGAGTAGCAACCTAGAAATTTCATTGCTCTTGATTCAATAAAGGACAAGATTCCAGAACCTGGATCGTGCAAGACTTTATTGACCTCAACCAGACCTGTGGTGTAGGTAAAAGCGACAAGTTGTGAATGTGAGCTTGTGAAGAGTCTCCTTGAAATTGGCCAAACTTGCAGTGGTGAATTGGTTCTAATCAGAAATGAAGTCCAGTTGACCGCGGCCCCTGCGACCACAGAAGGCCAGAAGGGCCTCCCTTGGAAGGATCCTTAAAAATGGTCTTGTTGCACCCTGCTGCCAAGGGCAGGGACACCTTCTCCTAGGCCCGGTTGTTTCAGGCCCCGTCCAGCCTGGCCTGGAATGCTGCCAGGGATGGGGCAGCCACAGCTGCTGTGGGCAGTGTGGGCCAGGGCCTGAGCAGCCTGAGAGGCAAGAATTTCTTGTGCATCTCCAGCCCAAGCCGGCCCCGCTTGTCAGTGGGAAGCCACTGGGCCTGGTGCAGTCCCTGCAGGCCCTTGTCCGAGACACTGCCGCTCTCAGGTCTCTGCTGGGCCTGGTGCAGAGAGTGAAAGGCCGCAGGAAGGTGCCCCCGGAGAAGGCCTTGGAGAGCACTGGGGCCAGGAGTGCCAGCATGAGGACAGCAAGCAGGGCCTGGTGCGGCCGTCAGGGCGGGAGGGCACAGGGCAGGCGCTGAGGCCCTGCCAGCTGGAGGAGCTGGGAGCTCTGGAGCGCTGCTGGCAGAGAGCCGTGGGAGATCCGTGCAGCAGCAAGGACACGGGCTTCTAGACGTGTTAGAAAGCAGAGAAGAGCTGGAGAATGGGCACTGAAAGAGTAGGGTGTGTCCCTGTGGGGAACAAACCTCACAACGCCAGAGGTTATCTCCAGGGAGGACACAGAGGAGTCTTGTTATGTTATTGGAATAAAGGGAGAGGCCAAGGGACATTTCCCCTTGGGGTGTCTCCATTTGTTGAGACCCAGGACAAGGCCGCGGCCCCCTTTTTTATCCTAATTCCCAGGTGCATCACCCTCTTCCTTCCCCCACTGCCTGTGGTACTCAGAAGGAACAAGACTTCTTCTCCAGTTTCCTACTGCATGGAAGCCCTCTGTCACTTTGGTTGTGGAGGCAGGAATGGGACCATACACACACACACCAAGGTTCATGCACAGCAAGCAACTTTTGTTGAGTGCTCTCTTCCTTTGCAGATCTGAATGTCTGCCTGGTCAGTCCACATTGGTTGAAGCAGTTGCCACCTGGTAGAACAGCCAATAGGTGCTGGTGTCCCCAACGCTCCGGGCCTGCTCCCTAACGGTCCACACTGCTTAAATTTCATCATTAAAGTACTTATAGAATTACTTATGCTTCAGTTCTAAAATTAGGATGAAATGAAACCGTGAGGCCTTCCGGCAAGCTGTTGGCCACCACAATACCCCTCTGTTTTATGCTCCCTCTGGTTTATATATTTGTAACCCTGCAGAAGACACAGGCAGGGAAGGAGGGCCGCTGGGGTCACCCTCTATGTAAGGCTGGGTTCCACCTGTCTAGAGCTTAATGATGGTGCTGATGGGGTTGAGCATTTTTGGGTAGGAATCAGGGGCAAGACCTACAATAGCAGCCTGCGACTCTTAGATGGCGGTTCATCACTGCGAGTCTGTGTAGCTGTGCCTGATTATGCACAGAAAGACAGACCAATCTATCTGGAACTGGTCACTAAAAATACATCTTTCTAATGCAGAACAATTGTGCTGGGAAACTCTTTCTGGAGCAGAACAAAGGAGTGCTCTCCAGAGGCCTGGTCCACAAGTGGTGTGGGGAAGCCAGGAGGATGCTGTCATGCTCATTCTGCAGAAAAGCAGCCAGGCTGAAACCAAAGTGCAGCTTTTATAGACTGAGAGGATTTGACTGAAGCTCAGCATGGAGTCAAGGCTTTGACTCCATGATCCTCAAGAGTGCCTTCCAACATGGATATCTATGAGATTGCCAGTGGAGGGCAGCTGAGAAAAAAGACAAGAGAAGGGCCAAGAGAGGCTCTTTGAAGAAGATTCACTCAAAGGCTGCCTTAACCGGTAGCCCAGGGCCCCTGCGACAGTCCGAGCTGGGGTGGGGACAAAGGGTGGGGCTGGGCTGGTTGTGGTGTACTGTGACGAGCATGACATCACGGGGCCATGTCACAAATGGGGGCAGCTATACAAGGCCCCAGCAGGCAACGCTGGCCCTGTATTGCTTGGGCAAGCGGTGAGTGCGCACATGGTGGGGAGGCTGGGCTGGGCATAAGGGCCGGCGCAGAAACGCAGTACCCGGGGCTGGCTTTTCCCCCTGCATCCAGGAACAGCCCCTCATGGCGCAGCCTTGGGCAGGACACCGTGCTGCTGCTGCTGCTGCTGCTGCTGCTGCTGCTGCTGCTGCTGCTCGGGCAGCAGAACGGGCCTGGCTGCTTGCCAGCTCTCTGGGGTCCTGTGCTTCCTGCTCGCAGATCCCTGAGATTCCTGTCCCTGCTGCCCCCCACCCCCGCCAATCCCTGCTGCCAGCTGCCTCCCTCTCAGCCCCTCTCTCTCAAGGCCTTCTCTCCATCCTCCTGCAGACCATGGATACCTGGGTATTGTGGCTCTTGCTCTTGCAAAGTTTAGTCCAGTACCCACAGCCCGTGGGTGATGGCTTGGACGAGGTGGCACGTCTGCAAATGGAGGTGCGTGCCAAGCTCCAGGAAGAGGAGAAGATTCGTCTGCAGCGCGAGGTGGAGCAGCTGGTCCTGCTGAAGCAGGGTGTCTTGGCCTGGGGAGACCTGCTCTCCTCTGCCCGGCAGCACTGGCAGGTCTGGGCTCTTGCTGGGCTCCTGCTCCTTCTCTTGGCACTGTGGTATATGTGGAGGAAAGGGAGCCTGAGGAGAGAGGAGCAAGGAGAAGGACATGATGGTGTAAATGAAGAGGAGGTTGAAAATGTGGATGCACATGAAGAAGACTTTGGAAATGAAGATGAAGGAGACAATGAAATGGAGGTGGAGGAAGATGACGGTGATGGTGGCCGTGCAGAGGATGTCGACAATGCTGCTGCGAATGAAGCTGGCAATGAGGCTGGCTTTGCAGTGAACGTCAATGACGTCGGAAATCAAGTGCAAGAATCCCGTGATCGTGCCGACAATTTTGGAAGAGTCTTAATGGAGCGCATACAGTGGCCTGTGCAGGACCTGCAGGGAGGGTGCATGTGGACAAGAACCCTGATGAAGCATTTTGCAATTTATTTTCGACGGGTCTTGTCCAACAGTTTCTATCCGGTGCTGCACAGAGCCATTGGGGTGGGCAGTGCCTTCGAAGGTTGGAGTCCCCGTGAGCAGGATGTTGTCTACCAGGTGCTCGTACGTACCCATGACACCTCCCCGAGGGCACAGCTTCCACCTAGAGCTGGGCACTGCACAGCAGAGGCGCTTGAGGAACTTCCACATCCGCGTGCAGCAGGAGTGCACCTGCACGAGTGAGCAGCAGGGTGAGAACATGCTGTGCTTCCTGCACCACCCTGAGGAGGAGCTGAGGAGGCATCAGGATCCCAGCCTCCTTCATACCCTGTGCACAGGCTCCTACCTGGACGTGGAGAAAACTGCCCGCTGGTTCTACCAGCTGGTGAGAGCAATCTGGCCAGCTTTGCCTGAGTCACACCGTTGGCATTTAGTGCTGCTGCCCTCCAGACGCTCCTGCCAGTTCAAGGTGACCAATGGCAGAGAAAGCTACCGGATCGAGATGCTCTTTGGGGTGCGGCAAGGCAACTCAGACGTCTTTGTGAGCAGCCAGCCTAGGCAAGCCCACACCTCCAGCACAATCTGGCCAGAGAGCTACGCTGTGGCCGAGAGGAAGTTCTTCATGTACATCGCCAGGCGGGCTCCCCCTGACAGCTTGCACCTGAAATGCCTGCAGTTCTTCACTCGTCTTCAGCTGGGCTTAGGCTTTTCCACCTATACCATCAAGACCATTGTCATGCACCTCCTGAGCATCTTGCCCGCGTCAGTGTGGCGCAGGAGACATTTTGTGAGTCGGCTGATGGATATCAGCGAGAGCCTGCGCACGTCTGTGGAAACGAGACGCCTCAATCACTTCATTGTGGGCAACCAGAGGCTTCCTCAGGGCATCCGCTTGCCCCCAGAGGTCCTAATGGCCAGGTCATGCAATCTCTTCCATGACCTGGTGATGAATCCCGTTGCCCACTCTCAGGCAATGAGCCAGTACATGGATCTGCAGCGTTGGTTCAAACGGATCCTTAGAAATGAACGGTGAAAGAGGTTGTCCTGCCCAGAGCTGTGCTTGTGAGGCTCCCACCGGGTGGCAGAGAAGCAGCTCTCAGGAGACGGGAAAAGAAGGGAGAACGTGGGCTTTGGAGAGGGAAGGGAAAACGCTGCGTAGCAGCACTATGCCATCAGCAGCAGCAGCAGCAGCAGCAACAGTGTGGTCTCAAGAGCCTCCCAAGCACTGCATCCAGTGATGAACAGGTTGGCTACATAGATCAAGGAAGATGCACAAGGAAATGCTATTGTTCCCCCACCTCTTTCTTTGAGTCCATTTTCCCTCCCTTGTGGTATCATTTGGTTCAGAGGTGCTCCAGGCAGGTCTTCCCGCTCTACACTACAAAGGATTGCGTTTGGAACAAGGTTCTTAACTTTCTCTGGGGAGAGAGGCTCCACAATCTCTGGCTACAATGTTTAGGATCAGTGAATGCGAGGGTGCTTCTCCTTCTTCCCGCATGGGAATCCTTCAGGTCAGCATTGTACCAAACCGTGCTGGAGCTGAGCTGATATTTTGTATACGTAGAGATCTAAGTTGTGAATGGGTGTATATATGTCCCCTGTGTACATATTATATGCTAGAAAGCTTATCAATTACCATATATAATAGTAAAAGATCATAAAAGCCAATAGAAAAATATATATATGGTCAATTACATGAATGTTGTCATTTTATATAATGCGAAGAAATTATTCTAAAGGGTCAAATATGTAATTTTGTTTAAAGAATGCAATATAGCCAATATTTAGCGTCACTCTAAGTTGTGATACATATTAATGCTCATAGGGCACTTATACCGTATATACAGTATAGCACATTATTATAAGGTTTTCATGAAATCGATACATTTATAACATACATACCAATTACATCTTTTATATTGTATATATGAAGAGTTTAATATTAAAGAGTTTTTTTTTTAATGTAGTAGTAAAGACATATATGGTGTCTCTGTCTGCTGGGGACACACAATTATGTTCTATAGTTAGTGCTTTTATGAGTAGCAACCTAGAAATTTCATTGCTCTTGATTCAATAAAGGACAAGATTCCAGAACCTGGATCGTGCAAGACTTTATTGACCTCAACCAGACCTGTGGTGTAGGTAAAAGCGACAAGTTGTGAATGTGAGCTTGTGAAGAGTCTCCTTGAAATTGGCCAAACTTGCAGTGGTGAATTGGTTCTAATCAGAAATGAAGTCCAGTTGACCGCGGCCCCTGCGACCACAGAAGGCCAGAAGGGCCTCCCTTGGAAGGATCCTTAAAAATGGTCTTGTTGCACCCTGCTGCCAAGGGCAGGGACACCTTCTCCTAGGCCCGGTTGTTTCAGGCCCCGTCCAGCCTGGCCTGGAATGCTGCCAGGGATGGGGCAGCCACAGCTGCTGTGGGCAGTGTGGGCCAGGGCCTGAGCAGCCTGAGAGGCAAGAATTTCTTGTGCATCTCCAGCCCAAGCCGGCCCCGCTTGTCAGTGGGAAGCCACTGGGCCTGGTGCAGTCCCTGCAGGCCCTTGTCCGAGACACTGCCGCTCTCAGGTCTCTGCTGGGCCTGGTGCAGAGAGTGAAAGGCCGCAGGAAGGTGCCCCCGGAGAAGGCCTTGGAGAGCACTGGGGCCAGGAGTGCCAGCATGAGGACAGCAAGCAGGGCCTGGTGCGGCCGTCAGGGCGGGAGGGCACAGGGCAGGCGCTGAGGCCCTGCCAGCTGGAGGAGCTGGGAGCTCTGGAGCGCTGCTGGCAGAGAGCCGTGGGAGATCCGTGCAGCAGCAAGGACACGGGCTTCTAGACGTGTTAGAAAGCAGAGAAGAGCTGGAGAATGGGCACTGAAAGAGTAGGGTGTGTCCCTGTGGGGAACAAACCTCACAACGCCAGAGGTTATCTCCAGGGAGGACACAGAGGAGTCTTGTTATGTTATTGGAATAAAGGGAGAGGCCAAGGGACATTTCCCCTTGGGGTGTCTCCATTTGTTGAGACCCAGGACAAGGCCGCGGCCCCCTTTTTTATCCTAATTCCCAGGTGCATCACCCTCTTCCTTCCCCCACTGCCTGTGGTACTCAGAAGGAACAAGACTTCTTCTCCAGTTTCCTACTGCATGGAAGCCCTCTGTCACTTTGGTTGTGGAGGCAGGAATGGGACCATACACACACACACCAAGGTTCATGCACAGCAAGCAACTTTTGTTGAGTGCTCTCTTCCTTTGCAGATCTGAATGTCTGCCTGGTCAGTCCACATTGGTTGAAGCAGTTGCCACCTGGTAGAACAGCCAATAGGTGCTGGTGTCCCCAACGCTCCGGGCCTGCTCCCTAACGGTCCACACTGCTTAAATTTCATCATTAAAGTACTTATAGAATTACTTATGCTTCAGTTCTAAAATTAGGATGAAATGAAACCGTGAGGCCTTCCGGCAAGCTGTTGGCCACCACAATACCCCTCTGTTTTATGCTCCCTCTGGTTTATATATTTGTAACCCTGCAGAAGACACAGGCAGGGAAGGAGGGCCGCTGGGGTCACCCTCTATGTAAGGCTGGGTTCCACCTGTCTAGAGCTTAATGATGGTGCTGATGGGGTTGAGCATTTTTGGGTAGGAATCAGGGGCAAGACCTACAATAGCAGCCTGCGACTCTTAGATGGCGGTTCATCACTGCGAGTCTGTGTAGCTGTGCCTGATTATGCACAGAAAGACAGACCAATCTATCTGGAACTGGTCACTAAAAATACATCTTTCTAATGCAGAACAATTGTGCTGGGAAACTCTTTCTGGAGCAGAACAAAGGAGTGCTCTCCAGAGGCCTGGTCCACAAGTGGTGTGGGGAAGCCAGGAGGATGCTGTCATGCTCATTCTGCAGAAAAGCAGCCAGGCTGAAACCAAAGTGCAGCTTTTATAGACTGAGAGGATTTGACTGAAGCTCAGCATGGAGTCAAGGCTTTGACTCCATGATCCTCAAGAGTGCCTTCCAACATGGATATCTATGAGATTGCCAGTGGAGGGCAGCTGAGAAAAAAGACAAGAGAAGGGCCAAGAGAGGCTCTTTGAAGAAGATTCACTCAAAGGCTGCCTTAACCGGTAGCCCAGGGCCCCTGCGACAGTCCGAGCTGGGGTGGGGACAAAGGGTGGGGCTGGGCTGGTTGTGGTGTACTGTGATGAGCATGACATCACGGGGCCATGTCACAAATGGGGGCAGCTATACAAGGCCCCAGCAGGCAACGCTGGCCCTGTATTGCTTGGGCAAGCGGTGAGTGCGCACATGGTGGGGAGGCTGGGCTGGGCATAAGGGCCGGCGCAGAAACGCAGTACCCGGGGCTGGCTTTTCCCCCTGCATCCAGGAACAGCCCCTCATGGCGCAGCCTTGGGCAGGACACCGTGCTGCTGCTGCTGCTGCTGCTGCTGCTGCTGCTGCTGCTGCTGCTCGGGCAGCAGAACGGGCCTGGCTGCTTGCCAGCTCTCTGGGGTCCTGTGCTTCCTGCTCGCAGATCCCTGAGATTCCTGTCCCTGCTGCCCCCCACCCCCGCCAATCCCTGCTGCCAGCTGCCTCCCTCTCAGCCCCTCTCTCTCAAGGCCTTCTCTCCATCCTCCTGCAGACCATGGATACCTGGGTATTGTGGCTCTTGCTCTTGCAAAGTTTAGTCCAGTACCCACAGCCCGTGGGTGATGGCTTGGACGAGGTGGCACGTCTGCAAATGGAGGTGCGTGCCAAGCTCCAGGAAGAGGAGAAGATTCGTCTGCAGCGCGAGGTGGAGCAGCTGGTCCTGCTGAAGCAGGGTGTCTTGGCCTGGGGAGACCTGCTCTCCTCTGCCCGGCAGCACTGGCAGGTCTGGGCTCTTGCTGGGCTCCTGCTCCTTCTCTTGGCACTGTGGTATATGTGGAGGAAAGGGAGCCTGAGGAGAGAGGAGCAAGGAGAAGGACATGATGGTGTAAATGAAGAGGAGGTTGAAAATGTGGATGCACATGAAGAAGACTTTGGAAATGAAGATGAAGGAGACAATGAAATGGAGGTGGAGGAAGATGACGGTGATGGTGGCCGTGCAGAGGATGTCGACAATGCTGCTGCGAATGAAGCTGGCAATGAGGCTGGCTTTGCAGTGAACGTCAATGACGTCGGAAATCAAGTGCAAGAATCCCGTGATCGTGCCGACAATTTTGGAAGAGTCTTAATGGAGCGCATACAGTGGCCTGTGCAGGACCTGCAGGGAGGGTGCATGTGGACAAGAACCCTGATGAAGCATTTTGCAATTTATTTTCGACGGGTCTTGTCCAACAGTTTCTATCCGGTGCTGCACGGAGCCATTGGGGTGGGCAGTGCCTTCGAAGGTTGGAGTCCCCGTGAGCAGGATGTTGTCTACCAGGTGCTCGTACCCATGACACCTCCCCGAGGGCACAGCTTCCACCTAGAGCTGGGCACTGCACAGCAGAGGCGCTTGAGGAACTTCCACATCCGCGTGCAGCAGGAGTGCACCTGCACGAGTGAGCAGCAGGGTGAGAACATGCTGTGCTTCCTGCACCACCCTGAGGAGGAGCTGAGGAGGCATCAGGATCCCAGCCTCCTTCATACCCTGTGCACAGGCTCCTACCTGGACGTGGAGAAAACTGCCCGCTGGTTCTACCAGCTGGTGAGAGCAATCTGGCCAGCTTTGCCTGAGTCACACCGTTGGCATTTAGTGCTGCTGCCCTCCAGACGCTCCTGCCAGTTCAAGGTGACCAATGGCAGAGAAAGCTACCGGATCGAGATGCTCTTTGGGGTGCGGCAAGGCAACTCAGACGTCTTTGTGAGCAGCCAGCCTAGGCAAGCCCACACCTCCAGCACAATCTGGCCAGAGAGCTACGCTGTGGCCGAGAGGAAGTTCTTCATGTACATCGCCAGGCGGGCTCCCCCTGACAGCTTGCACCTGAAATGCCTGCAGTTCTTCACTCGTCTTCAGCTGGGCTTAGGCTTTTCCACCTATACCATCAAGACCATTGTCATGCACCTCCTGAGCATCTTGCCCGCGTCAGTGTGGCGCAGGAGACATTTTGTGAGTCGGCTGATGGATATCAGCGAGAGCCTGCGCACGTCTGTGGAAACGAGACGCCTCAATCACTTCATTGTGGGCAACCAGAGGCTTCCTCAGGGCATCCGCTTGCCCCCAGAGGTCCTAATGGCCAGGTCATGCAATCTCTTCCATGACCTGGTGATGAATCCCGTTGCCCACTCTCAGGCAATGAGCCAGTACATGGATCTGCAGCGTTGGTTCAAACGGATCCTTAGAAATGAACGGTGAAAGAGGTTGTCCTGCCCAGAGCTGTGCTTGTGAGGCTCCCACCGGGTGGCAGAGAAGCAGCTCTCAGGAGACGGGAAAAGAAGGGAGAACGTGGGCTTTGGAGAGGGAAGGGAAAACGCTGCGTAGCAGCACTATGCCATCAGCAGCAGCAGCAGCAGCAGCAACAGTGTGGTCTCAAGAGCCTCCCAAGCACTGCATCCAGTGATGAACAGGTTGGCTACATAGATCAAGGAAGATGCACAAGGAAATGCTATTGTTCCCCCACCTCTTTCTTTGAGTCCATTTTCCCTCCCTTGTGGTATCATTTGGTTCAGAGGTGCTCCAGGCAGGTCTTCCCGCTCTACACTACAAAGGATTGCGTTTGGAACAAGGTTCTTAACTTTCTCTGGGGAGAGAGGCTCCACAATCTCTGGCTACAATGTTTAGGATCAGTGAATGCGAGGGTGCTTCTCCTTCTTCCCGCATGGGAATCCTTCAGGTCAGCATTGTACCAAACCGTGCTGGAGCTGAGCTGATATTTTGTATACGTAGAGATCTAAGTTGTGAATGGGTGTATATATGTCCCCTGTGTACATATTATATGCTAGAAAGCTTATCAATTACCATATATAATAGTAAAAGATCATAAAAGCCAATAGAAAAATATATATATGGTCAATTACATGAATGTTGTCATTTTATATAATGCGAAGAAATTATTCTAAAGGGTCAAATATGTAATTTTGTTTAAAGAATGCAATATAGCCAATATTTAGCGTCACTCTAAGTTGTGATACATATTAATGCTCATAGGGCACTTATACCGTATATACAGTATAGCACATTATTATAAGGTTTTCATGAAATCGATACATTTATAACATACATACCAATTACATCTTTTATATTGTATATATGAAGAGTTTAATATTAAAGAGTTTTTTTTTTAATGTAGTAGTAAAGACATATATGGTGTCTCTGTCTGCTGGGGACACACAATTATGTTCTATAGTTAGTGCTTTTATGAGTAGCAACCTAGAAATTTCATTGCTCTTGATTCAATAAAGGACAAGATTCCAGAACCTGGATCGTGCAAGACTTTATTGACCTCAACCAGACCTGTGGTGTAGGTAAAAGCGACAAGTTGTGAATGTGAGCTTGTGAAGAGTCTCCTTGAAATTGGCCAAACTTGCAGTGGTGAATTGGTTCTAATCAGAAATGAAGTCCAGTTGACCGCGGCCCCTGCGACCACAGAAGGCCAGAAGGGCCTCCCTTGGAAGGATCCTTAAAAATGGTCTTGTTGCACCCTGCTGCCAAGGGCAGGGACACCTTCTCCTAGGCCCGGTTGTTTCAGGCCCCGTCCAGCCTGGCCTGGAATGCTGCCAGGGATGGGGCAGCCACAGCTGCTGTGGGCAGTGTGGGCCAGGGCCTGAGCAGCCTGAGAGGCAAGAATTTCTTGTGCATCTCCAGCCCAAGCCGGCCCCGCTTGTCAGTGGGAAGCCACTGGGCCTGGTGCAGTCCCTGCAGGCCCTTGTCCGAGACACTGCCGCTCTCAGGTCTCTGCTGGGCCTGGTGCAGAGAGTGAAAGGCCGCAGGAAGGTGCCCCCGGAGAAGGCCTTGGAGAGCACTGGGGCCAGGAGTGCCAGCATGAGGACAGCAAGCAGGGCCTGGTGCGGCCGTCAGGGCGGGAGGGCACAGGGCAGGCGCTGAGGCCCTGCCAGCTGGAGGAGCTGGGAGCTCTGGAGCGCTGCTGGCAGAGAGCCGTGGGAGATCCGTGCAGCAGCAAGGACACGGGCTTCTAGACGTGTTAGAAAGCAGAGAAGAGCTGGAGAATGGGCACTGAAAGAGTAGGGTGTGTCCCTGTGGGGAACAAACCTCACAACGCCAGAGGTTATCTCCAGGGAGGACACAGAGGAGTCTTGTTATGTTATTGGAATAAAGGGAGAGGCCAAGGGACATTTCCCCTTGGGGTGTCTCCATTTGTTGAGACCCAGGACAAGGCCGCGGCCCCCTTTTTTATCCTAATTCCCAGGTGCATCACCCTCTTCCTTCCCCCACTGCCTGTGGTACTCAGAAGGAACAAGACTTCTTCTCCAGTTTCCTACTGCATGGAAGCCCTCTGTCACTTTGGTTGTGGAGGCAGGAATGGGACCATACACACACACACCAAGGTTCATGCACAGCAAGCAACTTTTGTTGAGTGCTCTCTTCCTTTGCAGATCTGAATGTCTGCCTGGTCAGTCCACATTGGTTGAAGCAGTTGCCACCTGGTAGAACAGCCAATAGGTGCTGGTGTCCCCAACGCTCCGGGCCTGCTCCCTAACGGTCCACACTGCTTAAGTTTCATCATTAAAGTACTTATAGAATTACTTATGCTTCAGTTCTAAAATTAGGATGAAATGAAACCGTGAGGCCTTCCGGCAAGCTGTTGGCCACCACAATACCCCTCTGTTTTATGCTCCCTCTGGTTTATATATTTGTAACCCTGCAGAAGACACAGGCAGGGAAGGAGGGCCGCTGGGGTCACCCTCTATGTAAGGCTGGGTTCCACCTGTCTAGAGCTTAATGATGGTGCTGATGGGGTTGAGCATTTTTGGGTAGGAATCAGGGGCAAGACCTACAATAGCAGCCTGCGACTCTTAGATGGCGGTTCATCACTGCGAGTCTGTGTAGCTGTGCCTGATTATGCACAGAAAGACAGACCAATCTATCTGGAACTGGTCACTAAAAATACATCTTTCTAATGCAGAACAATTGTGCTGGGAAACTCTTTCTGGAGCAGAACAAAGGAGTGCTCTCCAGAGGCCTGGTCCACAAGTGGTGTGGGGAAGCCAGGAGGATGCTGTCATGCTCATTCTGCAGAAAAGCAGCCAGGCTGAAACCAAAGTGCAGCTTTTATAGACTGAGAGGATTTGACTGAAGCTCAGCATGGAGTCAAGGCTTTGACTCCATGATCCTCAAGAGTGCCTTCCAACATGGATATCTATGAGATTGCCAGTGGAGGGCAGCTGAGAAAAAAGACAAGAGAAGGGCCAAGAGAGGCTCTTTGAAGAAGATTCACTCAAAGGCTGCCTTAACCGGTAGCCCAGGGCCCCTGCGACAGTCCGAGCTGGGGTGGGGACAAAGGGTGGGGCTGGGCTGGTTGTGGTGTACTGTGACGAGCATGACATCACGGGGCCATGTCACAAATGGGGGCAGCTATACAAGGCCCCAGCAGGCAACGCTGGCCCTGTATTGCTTGGGCAAGCGGTGAGTGCGCACATGGTGGGGAGGCTGGGCTGGGCATAAGGGCCGGCGCAGAAACGCAGTACCCGGGGCTGGCTTTTCCCCCTGCATCCAGGAACAGCCCCTCATGGCGCAGCCTTGGGCAGGACACCGTGCTGCTGCTGCTGCTGCTGCTGCTGCTGCTGCTGCTGCTGCTGCTGCTCGGGCAGCAGAACGGGCCTGGCTGCTTGCCAGCTCTCTGGGGTCCTGTGCTTCCTGCTCGCAGATCCCTGAGATTCCTGTCCCTGCTGCCCCCCACCCCCGCCAATCCCTGCTGCCAGCTGCCTCCCTCTCAGCCCCTCTCTCTCAAGGCCTTCTCTCCATCCTCCTGCAGACCATGGATACCTGGGTATTGTGGCTCTTGCTCTTGCAAAGTTTAGTCCAGTACCCACAGCCCATGGGTGATGGCTTGGACGAGGTGGCACGTCTGCAAATGGAGGTGCGTGCCAAGCTCCAGGAAGAGGAGAAGATTTGTCTGCAGCGCGAGGTGGAGCAGCTGGTCCTGCTGAAGCAGGGTGTCTTGGCCTGGGGAGACCTGCTCTCCTCTGCCCGGCAGCACTGGCAGGTCTGGGCTCTTGCTGGGCTCCTGCTCCTTCTCTTGGCACTGTGGTATATGTGGAGGAAAGGGAGCCTGAGGAGAGAGGAGCAAGGAGAAGGACATGATGGTGTAAATGAAGAGGAGGTTGAAAATGTGGATGCACATGAAGAAGACTTTGGAAATGAAGATGAAGGAGACAATGAAATGGAGGTGGAGGAAGATGACGGTGATGGTGGCCGTGCAGAGGATGTCGACAATGCTGCTGCGAATGAAGCTGGCAATGAGGCTGGCTTTGCAGTGAACGTCAATGACGTCGGAAATCAAGTGCAAGAATCCCGTGATCGTGCCGACAATTTTGGAAGAGTCTTAATGGAGCGCATACAGTGGCCTGTGCAGGACCTGCAGGGAGGATGCATGTGGACAAGAACCCTGATGAAGCATTTTGCAATTTATTTTCGACGGGTCTTGTCCAACAGTTTCTATCCGGTGCTGCACGGAGCCATTGGGGTGGGCAGTGCCTTCGAAGGTTGGAGTCCCCGTGAGCAGGATGTTGTCTACCAGGTGCTCGTACCCATGACACCTCCCCGAGGGCACAGCTTCCACCTAGAGCTGGGCACTGCACAGCAGAGGCGCTTGAGGAACTTCCACATCCGCGTGCAGCAGGAGTGCACCTGCACGAGTGAGCAGCAGGGTGAGAACATGCTGTGCTTCCTGCACCACCCTGAGGAGGAGCTGAGGAGGCATCAGGATCCCAGCCTCCTTCATACCCTGTGCACAGGCTCCTACCTGGACGTGGAGAAAACTGCCCGCTGGTTCTACCAGCTGGTGAGAGCAATCTGGCCAGCTTTGCCTGAGTCACACCGTTGGCATTTAGTGCTGCTGCCCTCCAGACGCTCCTGCCAGTTCAAGGTGACCAATGGCAGAGAAAGCTACCGGATCGAGATGCTCTTTGGGGTGCGGCAAGGCAACTCAGACGTCTTTGTGAGCAGCCAGCCTAGGCAAGCCCACACCTCCAGCACAATCTGGCCAGAGAGCTACGCTGTGGCCGAGAGGAAGTTCTTCATGTACATCGCCAGGCGGGCTCCCCCTGACAGCTTGCACCTGAAATGCCTGCAGTTCTTCACTCGTCTTCAGCTGGGCTTAGGCTTTTCCACCTATACCATCAAGACCATTGTCATGCACCTCCTGAGCATCTTGCCCGCGTCAGTGTGGCGCAGGAGACATTTTGTGAGTCGGCTGATGGATATCAGCGAGAGCCTGCGCACGTCTGTGGAAACGAGACGCCTCAATCACTTCATTGTGGGCAACCAGAGGCTTCCTCAGGGCATCCGCTTGCCCCCAGAGGTCCTAATGGCCAGGTCATGCAATCTCTTCCATGACCTGGTGATGAATCCCGTTGCCCACTCTCAGGCAATGAGCCAGTACATGGATCTGCAGCGTTGGTTCAAACGGATCCTTAGAAATGAACGGTGAAAGAGGTTGTCCTGCCCAGAGCTGTGCTTGTGAGGCTCCCACCGGGTGGCAGAGAAGCAGCTCTCAGGAGACGGGAAAAGAAGGGAGAACGTGGGCTTTGGAGAGGGAAGGGAAAACGCTGCGTAGCAGCACTATGCCATCAGCAGCAGCAGCAGCAGCAGCAACAGTGTGGTCTCAAGAGCCTCCCAAGCACTGCATCCAGTGATGAACAGGTTGGCTACATAGATCAAGGAAGATGCACAAGGAAATGCTATTGTTCCCCCACCTCTTTCTTTGAGTCCATTTTCCCTCCGAGGGCTACATCCTGTGCAGAGACGCCGATCTCAGAATCTCAGATGAGGGAATGTTTGAAAGGACCACTGGTGGTATCATTTGGTTCAGAGGTGCTCCAGGCAGGTCTTCCCGCTCTACACTACAAAGGATTGCGTTTGGAACAAGGTTCTTAACTTTCTCTGGGGAGAGAGGCTCCACAATCTCTGGCTACAATGTTTAGGATCAGCGAATGCGAGGGTGCTTCTCCTTCTTCCCGCATGGGAATCCTTCAGGTCAGCATTGTACCAAACCGTGCTGGAGCTGAGCTGATATTTTGTATACGTAGAGATCTAAGTTGTGAATGGGTGTATATATGTCCCCTGTGTGCATATTATATGCTAGAAAGCTTATCAATTACCATATATAATAGTAAAAGATCATAAAAGCCAATAGAAAAATATATATATGGTCAATTACATGAATGTTGTCATTTTATATAATGCGAAGAAATTATTCTAAAGGGTCAAATATGTAATTTTGTTTAAAGAATGCAATATAGCCAATATTTAGCGTCACTCTAAGTTGTGATACATATTAATGCTCATAGGGCACTTATACCGTATATACAGTATAGCACATTATTATAAGGTTTTCATGAAATCGATACATTTATAACATACATACCAATTACATCTTTTATATTGTATATATGAAGAGTTTAATATTAAAGAGTTTTTTTTAATGTAGTAGTAAAGACATATATGGTGTCTCTGTCTGCTGGGGACACACAATTATGTTCTATAGTTAGTGCTTTTATGAGTAGCAACCTAGAAATTTCGTTGCTCTTGATTCAATAAAGGACAAGATTCCAGAACCTGGATCGTGCAAGACTTTATTGACCTCAACCAGACCTGTGGTGTAGGTAAAAGCGACAAGTTGTGAATGTGAGCTTGTGAAGAGTCTCCTTGAAATTGGCCAAACTTGCAGTGGTGAATTGGTTCTAATCAGAAATGAAGTCCAGTTGACCGCGGCCCCTGCGACCACAGAAGGCCAGAAGGGCCTCCCTTGGAAGGATCCTTAAAAATGGTCTTGTTGCACCCTGCTGCCAAGGGCAGGGACACCTTCTCCTAGGCCCGGTTGTTTCAGGCCCCGTCCAGCCTGGCCTGGAATGCTGCCAGGGATGGGGCAGCCACAGCTGCTGTGGGCAGTGTGGGCCAGGGCCTGAGCAGCCTGAGAGGCAAGAATTTCTTGTGCATCTCCAGCCCAAGCCGGCCCCGCTTGTCAGTGGGAAGCCACTGGGCCTGGTGCAGTCCCTGCAGGCCCTTGTCCGAGACACTGCCGCTCTCAGGTCTCTGCTGGGCCTGGTGCAGAGAGTGAAAGGCCGCAGGAAGGTGCCCCCGGAGAAGGCCTTGGAGAGCACTGGGGCCAGGAGTGCCAGCATGAGGACAGCAAGCAGGGCCTGGTGCGGCCGTCAGGGCGGGAGGGCACAGGGCAGGCGCTGAGGCCCTGCCAGCTGGAGGAGCTGGGAGCTCTGGAGCGCTGCTGGCAGAGAGCCGTGGGAGATCCGTGCAGCAGCAAGGACACGGGCTTCTAGACGTGTTAGAAAGCAGAGAAGAGCTGGAGAATGGGCACTGAAAGAGTAGGGTGTGTCCCTGTGGGGAACAAACCTCACAACGCCAGAGGTTATCTCCAGGGAGGACACAGAGGAGTCTTGTTATGTTATTGGAATAAAGGGAGAGGCCAAGGGACATTTCCCCTTGGGGTGTCTCCATTTGTTGAGACCCAGGACAAGGCCGCGGCCCCCTTTTTTATCCTAATTCCCAGGTGCATCACCCTCTTCCTTCCCCCACTGCCTGTGGTACTCAGAAGGAACAAGACTTCTTCTCCAGTTTCCTACTGCATGGAAGCCCTCTGTCACTTTGGTTGTGGAGGCAGGAATGGGACCATACACACACACACCAAGGTTCATGCACAGCAAGCAACTTTTGTTGAGTGCTCTCTTCCTTTGCAGATCTGAATGTCTGCCTGGTCAGTCCACATTGGTTGAAGCAGTTGCCACCTGGTAGAACAGCCAATAGGTGCTGGTGTCCCCAACGCTCCGGGCCTGCTCCCTAACGGTCCACACTGCTTAAGTTTCATCATTAAAGTACTTATAGAATTACTTATGCTTCAGTTCTAAAATTAGGATGAAATGAAACCGTGAGGCCTTCCGGCAAGCTGTTGGCCACCACAATACCCCTCTGTTTTATGCTCCCTCTGGTTTATATATTTGTAACCCTGCAGAAGACACAGGCAGGGAAGGAGGGCCGCTGGGGTCACCCTCTATGTAAGGCTGGGTTCCACCTGTCTAGAGCTTAATGATGGTGCTGATGGGGTTGAGCATTTTTGGGTAGGAATCAGGGGCAAGACCTACAATAGCAGCCTGCGACTCTTAGATGGCGGTTCATCACTGCGAGTCTGTGTAGCTGTGCCTGATTATGCACAGAAAGACAGACCAATCTATCTGGAACTGGTCACTAAAAATACATCTTTCTAATGCAGAACAATTGTGCTGGGAAACTCTTTCTGGAGCAGAACAAAGGAGTGCTCTCCAGAGGCCTGGTCCACAAGTGGTGTGGGGAAGCCAGGAGGATGCTGTCATGCTCATTCTGCAGAAAAGCAGCCAGGCTGAAACCAAAGTGCAGCTTTTATAGACTGAGAGGATTTGACTGAAGCTCAGCATGGAGTCAAGGCTTTGACTCCATGATCCTCAAGAGTGCCTTCCAACATGGATATCTATGAGATTGCCAGTGGAGGGCAGCTGAGAAAAAAGACAAGAGAAGGGCCAAGAGAGGCTCTTTGAAGAAGATTCACTCAAAGGCTGCCTTAACCGGTAGCCCAGGGCCCCTGCGACAGTCCGAGCTGGGGTGGGGACAAAGGGTGGGGCTGGGCTGGTTGTGGTGTACTGTGACGAGCATGACATCACGGGGCCATGTCACAAATGGGGGCAGCTATACAAGGCCCCAGCAGGCAACGCTGGCCCTGTATTGCTTGGGCAAGCGGTGAGTGCGCACATGGTGGGGAGGCTGGGCTGGGCATAAGGGCCGGCGCAGAAACGCAGTACCCGGGGCTGGCTTTTCCCCCTGCATCCAGGAACAGCCCCTCATGGCGCAGCCTTGGGCAGGACACCGTGCTGCTGCTGCTGCTGCTGCTGCTGCTGCTGCTGCTGCTGCTGCTCGGGCAGCAGAACGGGCCTGGCTGCTTGCCAGCTCTCTGGGGTCCTGTGCTTCCTGCTCGCAGATCCCTGAGATTCCTGTCCCTGCTGCCCCCCACCCCCGCCAATCCCTGCTGCCAGCTGCCTCCCTCTCAGCCCCTCTCTCTCAAGGCCTTCTCTCCATCCTCCTGCAGACCATGGATACCTGGGTATTGTGGCTCTTGCTCTTGCAAAGTTTAGTCCAGTACCCACAGCCCATGGGTGATGGCTTGGACGAGGTGGCACGTCTGCAAATGGAGGTGCGTGCCAAGCTCCAGGAAGAGGAGAAGATTTGTCTGCAGCGCGAGGTGGAGCAGCTGGTCCTGCTGAAGCAGGGTGTCTTGGCCTGGGGAGACCTGCTCTCCTCTGCCCGGCAGCACTGGCAGGTCTGGGCTCTTGCTGGGCTCCTGCTCCTTCTCTTGGCACTGTGGTATATGTGGAGGAAAGGGAGCCTGAGGAGAGAGGAGCAAGGAGAAGGACATGATGGTGTAAATGAAGAGGAGGTTGAAAATGTGGATGCACATGAAGAAGACTTTGGAAATGAAGATGAAGGAGACAATGAAATGGAGGTGGAGGAAGATGACGGTGATGGTGGCCGTGCAGAGGATGTCGACAATGCTGCTGCGAATGAAGCTGGCAATGAGGCTGGCTTTGCAGTGAACGTCAATGACGTCGGAAATCAAGTGCAAGAATCCCGTGATCGTGCCGACAATTTTGGAAGAGTCTTAATGGAGCGCATACAGTGGCCTGTGCAGGACCTGCAGGGAGGATGCATGTGGACAAGAACCCTGATGAAGCATTTTGCAATTTATTTTCGACGGGTCTTGTCCAACAGTTTCTATCCGGTGCTGCACGGAGCCATTGGGGTGGGCAGTGCCTTCGAAGGTTGGAGTCCCCGTGAGCAGGATGTTGTCTACCAGGTGCTCGTACCCATGACACCTCCCCGAGGGCACAGCTTCCACCTAGAGCTGGGCACTGCACAGCAGAGGCGCTTGAGGAACTTCCACATCCGCGTGCAGCAGGAGTGCACCTGCACGAGTGAGCAGCAGGGTGAGAACATGCTGTGCTTCCTGCACCACCCTGAGGAGGAGCTGAGGAGGCATCAGGATCCCAGCCTCCTTCATACCCTGTGCACAGGCTCCTACCTGGACGTGGAGAAAACTGCCCGCTGGTTCTACCAGCTGGTGAGAGCAATCTGGCCAGCTTTGCCTGAGTCACACCGTTGGCATTTAGTGCTGCTGCCCTCCAGACGCTCCTGCCAGTTCAAGGTGACCAATGGCAGAGAAAGCTACCGGATCGAGATGCTCTTTGGGGTGCGGCAAGGCAACTCAGACGTCTTTGTGAGCAGCCAGCCTAGGCAAGCCCACACCTCCAGCACAATCTGGCCAGAGAGCTACGCTGTGGCCGAGAGGAAGTTCTTCATGTACATCGCCAGGCGGGCTCCCCCTGACAGCTTGCACCTGAAATGCCTGCAGTTCTTCACTCGTCTTCAGCTGGGCTTAGGCTTTTCCACCTATACCATCAAGACCATTGTCATGCACCTCCTGAGCATCTTGCCCGCGTCAGTGTGGCGCAGGAGACATTTTGTGAGTCGGCTGATGGATATCAGCGAGAGCCTGCGCACGTCTGTGGAAACGAGACGCCTCAATCACTTCATTGTGGGCAACCAGAGGCTTCCTCAGGGCATCCGCTTGCCCCCAGAGGTCCTAATGGCCAGGTCATGCAATCTCTTCCATGACCTGGTGATGAATCCCGTTGCCCACTCTCAGGCAATGAGCCAGTACATGGATCTGCAGCGTTGGTTCAAACGGATCCTTAGAAATGAACGGTGAAAGAGGTTGTCCTGCCCAGAGCTGTGCTTGTGAGGCTCCCACCGGGTGGCAGAGAAGCAGCTCTCAGGAGACGGGAAAAGAAGGGAGAACGTGGGCTTTGGAGAGGGAAGGGAAAACGCTGCGTAGCAGCACTATGCCATCAGCAGCAGCAGCAGCAGCAGCAACAGTGTGGTCTCAAGAGCCTCCCAAGCACTGCATCCAGTGATGAACAGGTTGGCTACATAGATCAAGGAAGATGCACAAGGAAATGCTATTGTTCCCCCACCTCTTTCTTTGAGTCCATTTTCCCTCCGAGGGCTACATCCTGTGCAGAGACGCCGATCTCAGAATCTCAGATGAGGGAATGTTTGAAAGGACCACTGGTGGTATCATTTGGTTCAGAGGTGCTCCAGGCAGGTCTTCCCGCTCTACACTACAAAGGATTGCGTTTGGAACAAGGTTCTTAACTTTCTCTGGGGAGAGAGGCTCCACAATCTCTGGCTACAATGTTTAGGATCAGCGAATGCGAGGGTGCTTCTCCTTCTTCCCGCATGGGAATCCTTCAGGTCAGCATTGTACCAAACCGTGCTGGAGCTGAGCTGATATTTTGTATACGTAGAGATCTAAGTTGTGAATGGGTGTATATATGTCCCCTGTGTGCATATTATATGCTAGAAAGCTTATCAATTACCATATATAATAGTAAAAGATCATAAAAGCCAATAGAAAAATATATATATGGTCAATTACATGAATGTTGTCATTTTATATAATGCGAAGAAATTATTCTAAAGGGTCAAATATGTAATTTTGTTTAAAGAATGCAATATAGCCAATATTTAGCGTCACTCTAAGTTGTGATACATATTAATGCTCATAGGGCACTTATACCGTATATACAGTATAGCACATTATTATAAGGTTTTCATGAAATCGATACATTTATAACATACATACCAATTACATCTTTTATATTGTATATATGAAGAGTTTAATATTAAAGAGTTTTTTTTAATGTAGTAGTAAAGACATATATGGTGTCTCTGTCTGCTGGGGACACACAATTATGTTCTATAGTTAGTGCTTTTATGAGTAGCAACCTAGAAATTTCGTTGCTCTTGATTCAATAAAGGACAAGATTCCAGAACCTGGATCGTGCAAGACTTTATTGACCTCAACCAGACCTGTGGTGTAGGTAAAAGCGACAAGTTGTGAATGTGAGCTTGTGAAGAGTCTCCTTGAAATTGGCCAAACTTGCAGTGGTGAATTGGTTCTAATCAGAAATGAAGTCCAGTTGACCGCGGCCCCTGCGACCACAGAAGGCCAGAAGGGCCTCCCTTGGAAGGATCCTTAAAAATGGTCTTGTTGCACCCTGCTGCCAAGGGCAGGGACACCTTCTCCTAGGCCCGGTTGTTTCAGGCCCCGTCCAGCCTGGCCTGGAATGCTGCCAGGGATGGGGCAGCCACAGCTGCTGTGGGCAGTGTGGGCCAGGGCCTGAGCAGCCTGAGAGGCAAGAATTTCTTGTGCATCTCCAGCCCAAGCCGGCCCCGCTTGTCAGTGGGAAGCCACTGGGCCTGGTGCAGTCCCTGCAGGCCCTTGTCCGAGACACTGCCGCTCTCAGGTCTCTGCTGGGCCTGGTGCAGAGAGTGAAAGGCCGCAGGAAGGTGCCCCCGGAGAAGGCCTTGGAGAGCACTGGGGCCAGGAGTGCCAGCATGAGGACAGCAAGCAGGGCCTGGTGCGGCCGTCAGGGCGGGAGGGCACAGGGCAGGCGCTGAGGCCCTGCCAGCTGGAGGAGCTGGGAGCTCTGGAGCGCTGCTGGCAGAGAGCCGTGGGAGATCCGTGCAGCAGCAAGGACACGGGCTTCTAGACGTGTTAGAAAGCAGAGAAGAGCTGGAGAATGGGCACTGAAAGAGTAGGGTGTGTCCCTGTGGGGAACAAACCTCACAACGCCAGAGGTTATCTCCAGGGAGGACACAGAGGAGTCTTGTTATGTTATTGGAATAAAGGGAGAGGCCAAGGGACATTTCCCCTTGGGGTGTCTCCATTTGTTGAGACCCAGGACAAGGCCGCGGCCCCCTTTTTTATCCTAATTCCCAGGTGCATCACCCTCTTCCTTCCCCCACTGCCTGTGGTACTCAGAAGGAACAAGACTTCTTCTCCAGTTTCCTACTGCATGGAAGCCCTCTGTCACTTTGGTTGTGGAGGCAGGAATGGGACCATACACACACACACCAAGGTTCATGCACAGCAAGCAACTTTTGTTGAGTGCTCTCTTCCTTTGCAGATCTGAATGTCTGCCTGGTCAGTCCACATTGGTTGAAGCAGTTGCCACCTGGTAGAACAGCCAATAGGTGCTGGTGTCCCCAACGCTCCGGGCCTGCTCCCTAACGGTCCACACTGCTTAAGTTTCATCATTAAAGTACTTATAGAATTACTTATGCTTCAGTTCTAAAATTAGGATGAAATGAAACCGTGAGGCCTTCCGGCAAGCTGTTGGCCACCACAATACCCCTCTGTTTTATGCTCCCTCTGGTTTATATATTTGTAACCCTGCAGAAGACACAGGCAGGGAAGGAGGGCCGCTGGGGTCACCCTCTATGTAAGGCTGGGTTCCACCTGTCTAGAGCTTAATGATGGTGCTGATGGGGTTGAGCATTTTTGGGTAGGAATCAGGGGCAAGACCTACAATAGCAGCCTGCGACTCTTAGATGGCGGTTCATCACTGCGAGTCTGTGTAGCTGTGCCTGATTATGCACAGAAAGACAGACCAATCTATCTGGAACTGGTCACTAAAAATACATCTTTCTAATGCAGAACAATTGTGCTGGGAAACTCTTTCTGGAGCAGAACAAAGGAGTGCTCTCCAGAGGCCTGGTCCACAAGTGGTGTGGGGAAGCCAGGAGGATGCTGTCATGCTCATTCTGCAGAAAAGCAGCCAGGCTGAAACCAAAGTGCAGCTTTTATAGACTGAGAGGATTTGACTGAAGCTCAGCATGGAGTCAAGGCTTTGACTCCATGATCCTCAAGAGTGCCTTCCAACATGGATATCTATGAGATTGCCAGTGGAGGGCAGCTGAGAAAAAAGACAAGAGAAGGGCCAAGAGAGGCTCTTTGAAGAAGATTCACTCAAAGGCTGCCTTAACCGGTAGCCCAGGGCCCCTGCGACAGTCCGAGCTGGGGTGGGGACAAAGGGTGGGGCTGGGCTGGTTGTGGTGTACTGTGACGAGCATGACATCACGGGGCCATGTCACAAATGGGGGCAGCTATACAAGGCCCCAGCAGGCAACGCTGGCCCTGTATTGCTTGGGCAAGCGGTGAGTGCGCACATGGTGGGGAGGCTGGGCTGGGCATAAGGGCCGGCGCAGAAACGCAGTACCCGGGGCTGGCTTTTCCCCCTGCATCCAGGAACAGCCCCTCATGGCGCAGCCTTGGGCAGGACACCGTGCTGCTGCTGCTGCTGCTGCTGCTGCTGCTGCTGCTGCTGCTGCTGCTCGGGCAGCAGAACGGGCCTGGCTGCTTGCCAGCTCTCTGGGGTCCTGTGCTTCCTGCTCGCAGATCCCTGAGATTCCTGTCCCTGCTGCCCCCCACCCCCGCCAATCCCTGCTGCCAGCTGCCTCCCTCTCAGCCCCTCTCTCTCAAGGCCTTCTCTCCATCCTCCTGCAGACCATGGATACCTGGGTATTGTGGCTCTTGCTCTTGCAAAGTTTAGTCCAGTACCCACAGCCCATGGGTGATGGCTTGGACGAGGTGGCACGTCTGCAAATGGAGGTGCGTGCCAAGCTCCAGGAAGAGGAGAAGATTTGTCTGCAGCGCGAGGTGGAGCAGCTGGTCCTGCTGAAGCAGGGTGTCTTGGCCTGGGGAGACCTGCTCTCCTCTGCCCGGCAGCACTGGCAGGTCTGGGCTCTTGCTGGGCTCCTGCTCCTTCTCTTGGCACTGTGGTATATGTGGAGGAAAGGGAGCCTGAGGAGAGAGGAGCAAGGAGAAGGACATGATGGTGTAAATGAAGAGGAGGTTGAAAATGTGGATGCACATGAAGAAGACTTTGGAAATGAAGATGAAGGAGACAATGAAATGGAGGTGGAGGAAGATGACGGTGATGGTGGCCGTGCAGAGGATGTCGACAATGCTGCTGCGAATGAAGCTGGCAATGAGGCTGGCTTCGCAGTGAACGTCAATGACGTCGGAAATCAAGTGCAAGAATCCCGTGATCGTGCCGACAATTTTGGAAGAGTCTTAATGGAGCGCATACAGTGGCCTGTGCAGGACCTGCAGGGAGGATGCATGTGGACAAGAACCCTGATGAAGCATTTTGCAATTTATTTTCGACGGGTCTTGTCCAACAGTTTCTATCCGGTGCTGCACGGAGCCATTGGGGTGGGCAGTGCCTTCGAAGGTTGGAGTCCCCGTGAGCAGGATGTTGTCTACCAGGTGCTCGTACCCATGACACCTCCCCGAGGGCACAGCTTCCACCTAGAGCTGGGCACTGCACAGCAGAGGCGCTTGAGGAACTTCCACATCCGCGTGCAGCAGGAGTGCACCTGCACGAGTGAGCAGCAGGGTGAGAACATGCTGTGCTTCCTGCACCACCCTGAGGAGGAGCTGAGGAGGCATCAGGATCCCAGCCTCCTTCATACCCTGTGCACAGGCTCCTACCTGGACGTGGAGAAAACTGCCCGCTGGTTCTACCAGCTGGTGAGAGCAATCTGGCCAGCTTTGCCTGAGTCACACCGTTGGCATTTAGTGCTGCTGCCCTCCAGACGCTCCTGCCAGTTCAAGGTGACCAATGGCAGAGAAAGCTACCGGATCGAGATGCTCTTTGGGGTGCGGCAAGGCAACTCAGACGTCTTTGTGAGCAGCCAGCCTAGGCAAGCCCACACCTCCAGCACAATCTGGCCAGAGAGCTACGCTGTGGCCGAGAGGAAGTTCTTCATGTACATCGCCAGGCGGGCTCCCCCTGACAGCTTGCACCTGAAATGCCTGCAGTTCTTCACTCGTCTTCAGCTGGGCTTAGGCTTTTCCACCTATACCATCAAGACCATTGTCATGCACCTCCTGAGCATCTTGCCCGCGTCAGTGTGGCGCAGGAGACATTTTGTGAGTCGGCTGATGGATATCAGCGAGAGCCTGCGCACGTCTGTGGAAACGAGACGCCTCAATCACTTCATTGTGGGCAACCAGAGGCTTCCTCAGGGCATCCGCTTGCCCCCAGAGGTCCTAATGGCCAGGTCATGCAATCTCTTCCATGACCTGGTGATGAATCCCGTTGCCCACTCTCAGGCAATGAGCCAGTACATGGATCTGCAGCGTTGGTTCAAACGGATCCTTAGAAATGAACGGTGAAAGAGGTTGTCCTGCCCAGAGCTGTGCTTGTGAGGCTCCCACCGGGTGGCAGAGAAGCAGCTCTCAGGAGACGGGAAAAGAAGGGAGAACGTGGGCTTTGGAGAGGGAAGGGAAAACGCTGCGTAGCAGCACTATGCCATCAGCAGCAGCAGCAGCAGCAGCAACAGTGTGGTCTCAAGAGCCTCCCAAGCACTGCATCCAGTGATGAACAGGTTGGCTACATAGATCAAGGAAGATGCACAAGGAAATGCTATTGTTCCCCCACCTCTTTCTTTGAGTCCATTTTCCCTCCGAGGGCTACATCCTGTGCAGAGACGCCGATCTCAGAATCTCAGATGAGGGAATGTTTGAAAGGACCACTGGTGGTATAATTTGGTTCAGAGGTGCTCCAGGCAGGTCTTCCCGCTCTACACTACAAAGGATTGCGTTTGGAACAAGGTTCTTAACTTTCTCTGGGGAGAGAGGCTCCACAATCTCTGGCTACAATGTTTAGGATCAGCGAATGCGAGGGTGCTTCTCCTTCTTCCCGCATGGGAATCCTTCAGGTCAGCATTGTACCAAACCGTGCTGGAGCTGAGCTGATATTTTGTATACGTAGAGATCTAAGTTGTGAATGGGTGTATATATGTCCCCTGTGTGCATATTATATGCTAGAAAGCTTATCAATTACCATATATAATAGTAAAAGATCATAAAAGCCAATAGAAAAATATATATATGGTCAATTACATGAATGTTGTCATTTTATATAATGCGAAGAAATTATTCTAAAGGGTCAAATATGTAATTTTGTTTAAAGAATGCAATATAGCCAATATTTAGCGTCACTCTAAGTTGTGATACATATTAATGCTCATAGGGCACTTATACCGTATATACAGTATAGCACATTATTATAAGGTTTTCATGAAATCGATACATTTATAACATACATACCAATTACATCTTTTATATTGTATATATGAAGAGTTTAATATTAAGAGTTTTTTTTAATGTAGTAGTAAAGACATATATGGTGTCTCTGTCTGCTGGGGACACACAATTATGTTCTATAGTTAGTGCTTTTATGAGTAGCAACCTAGAAATTTCGTTGCTCTTGATTCAATAAAGGACAAGATTCCAGAACCTGGATCGTGCAAGACTTTATTGACCTCAACCAGACCTGTGGTGTAGGTAAAAGCGACAAGTTGTGAATGTGAGCTTGTGAAGAGTCTCCTTGAAATTGGCCAAACTTGCAGTGGTGAATTGGTTCTAATCAGAAATGAAGTCCAGTTGACCGCGGCCCCTGCGACCACAGAAGGCCAGAAGGGCCTCCCTTGGAAGGATCCTTAAAAATGGTCTTGTTGCACCCTGCTGCCAAGGGCAGGGACACCTTCTCCTAGGCCCGGTTGTTTCAGGCCCCGTCCAGCCTGGCCTGGAATGCTGCCAGGGATGGGGCAGCCACAGCTGCTGTGGGCAGTGTGGGCCAGGGCCTGAGCAGCCTGAGAGGCAAGAATTTCTTGTGCATCTCCAGCCCAAGCCGGCCCCGCTTGTCAGTGGGAAGCCACTGGGCCTGGTGCAGTCCCTGCAGGCCCTTGTCCGAGACACTGCCGCTCTCAGGTCTCTGCTGGGCCTGGTGCAGAGAGTGAAAGGCCGCAGGAAGGTGCCCCCGGAGAAGGCCTTGGAGAGCACTGGGGCCAGGAGTGCCAGCATGAGGACAGCAAGCAGGGCCTGGTGCGGCCGTCAGGGCGGGAGGGCACAGGGCAGGCGCTGAGGCCCTGCCAGCTGGAGGAGCTGGGAGCTCTGGAGCGCTGCTGGCAGAGAGCCGTGGGAGATCCGTGCAGCAGCAAGGACACGGGCTTCTAGACGTGTTAGAAAGCAGAGAAGAGCTGGAGAATGGGCACTGAAAGAGTAGGGTGTGTCCCTGTGGGGAACAAACCTCACAACGCCAGAGGTTATCTCCAGGGAGGACACAGAGGAGTCTTGTTATGTTATTGGAATAAAGGGAGAGGCCAAGGGACATTTCCCCTTGGGGTGTCTCCATTTGTTGAGACCCAGGACAAGGCCGCGGCCCCCTTTTTTATCCTAATTCCCAGGTGCATCACCCTCTTCCTTCCCCCACTGCCTGTGGTACTCAGAAGGAACAAGACTTCTTCTCCAGTTTCCTACTGCATGGAAGCCCTCTGTCACTTTGGTTGTGGAGGCAGGAATGGGACCATACACACACACACCAAGGTTCATGCACAGCAAGCAACTTTTGTTGAGTGCTCTCTTCCTTTGCAGATCTGAATGTCTGCCTGGTCAGTCCACATTGGTTGAAGCAGTTGCCACCTGGTAGAACAGCCAATAGGTGCTGGTGTCCCCAACGCTCCGGGCCTGCTCCCTAACGGTCCACACTGCTTAAGTTTCATCATTAAAGTACTTATAGAATTACTTATGCTTCAGTTCTAAAATTAGGATGAAATGAAACCGTGAGGCCTTCCGGCAAGCTGTTGGCCACCACAATACCCCTCTGTTTTATGCTCCCTCTGGTTTATATATTTGTAACCCTGCAGAAGACACAGGCAGGGAAGGAGGGCCGCTGGGGTCACCCTCTATGTAAGGCTGGGTTCCACCTGTCTAGAGCTTAATGATGGTGCTGATGGGGTTGAGCATTTTTGGGTAGGAATCAGGGGCAAGACCTACAATAGCAGCCTGCGACTCTTAGATGGCGGTTCATCACTGCGAGTCTGTGTAGCTGTGCCTGATTATGCACAGAAAGACAGACCAATCTATCTGGAACTGGTCACTAAAAATACATCTTTCTAATGCAGAACAATTGTGCTGGGAAACTCTTTCTGGAGCAGAACAAAGGAGTGCTCTCCAGAGGCCTGGTCCACAAGTGGTGTGGGGAAGCCAGGAGGATGCTGTCATGCTCATTCTGCAGAAAAGCAGCCAGGCTGAAACCAAAGTGCAGCTTTTATAGACTGAGAGGATTTGACTGAAGCTCAGCATGGAGTCAAGGCTTTGACTCCATGATCCTCAAGAGTGCCTTCCAACATGGATATCTATGAGATTGCCAGTGGAGGGCAGCTGAGAAAAAAGACAAGAGAAGGGCCAAGAGAGGCTCTTTGAAGAAGATTCACTCAAAGGCTGCCTTAACCGGTAGCCCAGGGCCCCTGCGACAGTCCGAGCTGGGGTGGGGACAAAGGGTGGGGCTGGGCTGGTTGTGGTGTACTGTGACGAGCATGACATCACGGGGCCATGTCACAAATGGGGGCAGCTATACAAGGCCCCAGCAGGCAACGCTGGCCCTGTATTGCTTGGGCAAGCGGTGAGTGCGCACATGGTGGGGAGGCTGGGCTGGGCATAAGGGCCGGCGCAGAAACGCAGTACCCGGGGCTGGCTTTTCCCCCTGCATCCAGGAACAGCCCCTCATGGCGCAGCCTTGGGCAGGACACCGTGCTGCTGCTGCTGCTGCTGCTGCTGCTGCTGCTGCTGCTGCTGCTCGGGCAGCAGAACGGGCCTGGCTGCTTGCCAGCTCTCTGGGGTCCTGTGCTTCCTGCTCGCAGATCCCTGAGATTCCTGTCCCTGCTGCCCCCCACCCCCGCCAATCCCTGCTGCCAGCTGCCTCCCTCTCAGCCCCTCTCTCTCAAGGCCTTCTCTCCATCCTCCTGCAGACCATGGATACCTGGGTATTGTGGCTCTTGCTCTTGCAAAGTTTAGTCCAGTACCCACAGCCCGTGGGTGATGGCTTGGACGAGGTGGCACGTCTGCAAATGGAGGTGCGTGCCAAGCTCCAGGAAGAGGAGAAGATTCGTCTGCAGCGCGAGGTGGAGCAGCTGGTCCTGCTGAAGCAGGGTGTCTTGGCCTGGGGAGACCTGCTCTCCTCTGCCCGGCAGCACTGGCAGGTCTGGGCTCTTGCTGGGCTCCTGCTCCTTCTCTTGGCACTGTGGTATATGTGGAGGAAAGGGAGCCTGAGGAGAGAGGAGCAAGGAGAAGGACATGATGGTGTAAATGAAGAGGAGGTTGAAAATGTGGATGCACATGAAGAAGACTTTGGAAATGAAGATGAAGGAGACAATGAAATGGAGGTGGAGGAAGATGACGGTGATGGTGGCCGTGCAGAGGATGTCGACAATGCTGCTGCGAATGAAGCTGGCAATGAGGCTGGCTTTGCAGTGAACGTCAATGACGTCGGAAATCAAGTGCAAGAATCCCGTGATCGTGCCGACAATTTTGGAAGAGTCTTAATGGAGCGCATACAGTGGCCTGTGCAGGACCTGCAGGGAGGGTGCATGTGGACAAGAACCCTGATGAAGCATTTTGCAATTTATTTTCGACGGGTCTTGTCCAACAGTTTCTATCCGGTGCTGCACGGAGCCATTGGGGTGGGCAGTGCCTTCGAAGGTTGGAGTCCCCGTGAGCAGGATGTTGTCTACCAGGTGCTCGTACCCATGACACCTCCCCGAGGGCACAGCTTCCACCTAGAGCTGGGCACTGCACAGCAGAGGCGCTTGAGGAACTTCCACATCCGCGTGCAGCAGGAGTGCACCTGCACGAGTGAGCAGCAGGGTGAGAACATGCTGTGCTTCCTGCACCACCCTGAGGAGGAGCTGAGGAGGCATCAGGATCCCAGCCTCCTTCATACCCTGTGCACAGGCTCCTACCTGGACGTGGAGAAAACTGCCCGCTGGTTCTACCAGCTGGTGAGAGCAATCTGGCCAGCTTTGCCTGAGTCACACCGTTGGCATTTAGTGCTGCTGCCCTCCAGACGCTCCTGCCAGTTCAAGGTGACCAATGGCAGAGAAAGCTACCGGATCGAGATGCTCTTTGGGGTGCGGCAAGGCAACTCAGACGTCTTTGTGAGCAGCCAGCCTAGGCAAGCCCACACCTCCAGCACAATCTGGCCAGAGAGCTACGCTGTGGCCGAGAGGAAGTTCTTCATGTACATCGCCAGGCGGGCTCCCCCTGACAGCTTGCACCTGAAATGCCTGCAGTTCTTCACTCGTCTTCAGCTGGGCTTAGGCTTTTCCACCTATACCATCAAGACCATTGTCATGCACCTCCTGAGCATCTTGCCCGCGTCAGTGTGGCGCAGGAGACATTTTGTGAGTCGGCTGATGGATATCAGCGAGAGCCTGCGCACGTCTGTGGAAACGAGACGCCTCAATCACTTCATTGTGGGCAACCAGAGGCTTCCTCAGGGCATCCGCTTGCCCCCAGAGGTCCTAATGGCCAGGTCATGCAATCTCTTCCATGACCTGGTGATGAATCCCGTTGCCCACTCTCAGGCAATGAGCCAGTACATGGATCTGCAGCGTTGGTTCAAACGGATCCTTAGAAATGAACGGTGAAAGAGGTTGTCCTGCCCAGAGCTGTGCTTGTGAGGCTCCCACCGGGTGGCAGAGAAGCAGCTCTCAGGAGACGGGAAAAGAAGGGAGAACGTGGGCTTTGGAGAGGGAAGGGAAAACGCTGCGTAGCAGCACTATGCCATCAGCAGCAGCAGCAGCAGCAGCAACAGTGTGGTCTCAAGAGCCTCCCAAGCACTGCATCCAGTGATGAACAGGTTGGCTACATAGATCAAGGAAGATGCACAAGGAAATGCTATTGTTCCCCCACCTCTTTCTTTGAGTCCATTTTCCCTCCCTTGTGGTATCATTTGGTTCAGAGGTGCTCCAGGCAGGTCTTCCCGCTCTACACTACAAAGGATTGCGTTTGGAACAAGGTTCTTAACTTTCTCTGGGGAGAGAGGCTCCACAATCTCTGGCTACAATGTTTAGGATCAGTGAATGCGAGGGTGCTTCTCCTTCTTCCCGCATGGGAATCCTTCAGGTCAGCATTGTACCAAACCGTGCTGGAGCTGAGCTGATATTTTGTATACGTAGAGATCTAAGTTGTGAATGGGTGTATATATGTCCCCTGTGTACATATTATATGCTAGAAAGCTTATCAATTACCATATATAATAGTAAAAGATCATAAAAGCCAATAGAAAAATATATATATGGTCAATTACATGAATGTTGTCATTTTATATAATGCGAAGAAATTATTCTAAAGGGTCAAATATGTAATTTTGTTTAAAGAATGCAATATAGCCAATATTTAGCGTCACTCTAAGTTGTGATACATATTAATGCTCATAGGGCACTTATACCGTATATACAGTATAGCACATTATTATAAGGTTTTCATGAAATCGATACATTTATAACATACATACCAATTACATCTTTTATATTGTATATATGAAGAGTTTAATATTAAAGAGTTTTTTTTTTTAATGTAGTAGTAAAGACATATATGGTGTCTCTGTCTGCTGGGGACACACAATTATGTTCTATAGTTAGTGCTTTTATGAGTAGCAACCTAGAAATTTCATTGCTCTTGATTCAATAAAGGACAAGATTCCAGAACCTGGATCGTGCAAGACTTTATTGACCTCAACCAGACCTGTGGTGTAGGTAAAAGCGACAAGTTGTGAATGTGAGCTTGTGAAGAGTCTCCTTGAAATTGGCCAAACTTGCAGTGGTGAATTGGTTCTAATCAGAAATGAAGTCCAGTTGACCGCGGCCCCTGCGACCACAGAAGGCCAGAAGGGCCTCCCTTGGAAGGATCCTTAAAAATGGTCTTGTTGCACCCTGCTGCCAAGGGCAGGGACACCTTCTCCTAGGCCCGGTTGTTTCAGGCCCCGTCCAGCCTGGCCTGGAATGCTGCCAGGGATGGGGCAGCCACAGCTGCTGTGGGCAGTGTGGGCCAGGGCCTGAGCAGCCTGAGAGGCAAGAATTTCTTGTGCATCTCCAGCCCAAGCCGGCCCCGCTTGTCAGTGGGAAGCCACTGGGCCTGGTGCAGTCCCTGCAGGCCCTTGTCCGAGACACTGCCGCTCTCAGGTCTCTGCTGGGCCTGGTGCAGAGAGTGAAAGGCCGCAGGAAGGTGCCCCCGGAGAAGGCCTTGGAGAGCACTGGGGCCAGGAGTGCCAGCATGAGGACAGCAAGCAGGGCCTGGTGCGGCCGTCAGGGCGGGAGGGCACAGGGCAGGCGCTGAGGCCCTGCCAGCTGGAGGAGCTGGGAGCTCTGGAGCGCTGCTGGCAGAGAGCCGTGGGAGATCCGTGCAGCAGCAAGGACACGGGCTTCTAGACGTGTTAGAAAGCAGAGAAGAGCTGGAGAATGGGCACTGAAAGAGTAGGGTGTGTCCCTGTGGGGAACAAACCTCACAACGCCAGAGGTTATCTCCAGGGAGGACACAGAGGAGTCTTGTTATGTTATTGGAATAAAGGGAGAGGCCAAGGGACATTTCCCCTTGGGGTGTCTCCATTTGTTGAGACCCAGGACAAGGCCGCGGCCCCCTTTTTTATCCTAATTCCCAGGTGCATCACCCTCTTCCTTCCCCCACTGCCTGTGGTACTCAGAAGGAACAAGACTTCTTCTCCAGTTTCCTACTGCATGGAAGCCCTCTGTCACTTTGGTTGTGGAGGCAGGAATGGGACCATACACACACACACCAAGGTTCATGCACAGCAAGCAACTTTTGTTGAGTGCTCTCTTCCTTTGCAGATCTGAATGTCTGCCTGGTCAGTCCACATTGGTTGAAGCAGTTGCCACCTGGTAGAACAGCCAATAGGTGCTGGTGTCCCCAACGCTCCGGGCCTGCTCCCTAACGGTCCACACTGCTTAAGTTTCATCATTAAAGTACTTATAGAATTACTTATGCTTCAGTTCTAAAATTAGGATGAAATGAAACCGTGAGGCCTTCCGGCAAGCTGTTGGCCACCACAATACCCCTCTGTTTTATGCTCCCTCTGGTTTATATATTTGTAACCCTGCAGAAGACACAGGCAGGGAAGGAGGGCCGCTGGGGTCACCCTCTATGTAAGGCTGGGTTCCACCTGTCTAGAGCTTAATGATGGTGCTGATGGGGTTGAGCATTTTTGGGTAGGAATCAGGGGCAAGACCTACAATAGCAGCCTGCGACTCTTAGATGGCGGTTCATCACTGCGAGTCTGTGTAGCTGTGCCTGATTATGCACAGAAAGACAGACCAATCTATCTGGAACTGGTCACTAAAAATACATCTTTCTAATGCAGAACAATTGTGCTGGGAAACTCTTTCTGGAGCAGAACAAAGGAGTGCTCTCCAGAGGCCTGGTCCACAAGTGGTGTGGGGAAGCCAGGAGGATGCTGTCATGCTCATTCTGCAGAAAAGCAGCCAGGCTGAAACCAAAGTGCAGCTTTTATAGACTGAGAGGATTTGACTGAAGCTCAGCATGGAGTCAAGGCTTTGACTCCATGATCCTCAAGAGTGCCTTCCAACATGGATATCTATGAGATTGCCAGTGGAGGGCAGCTGAGAAAAAAGACAAGAGAAGGGCCAAGAGAGGCTCTTTGAAGAAGATTCACTCAAAGGCTGCCTTAACCGGTAGCCCAGGGCCCCTGCGACAGTCCGAGCTGGGGTGGGGACAAAGGGTGGGGCTGGGCTGGTTGTGGTGTACTGTGACGAGCATGACATCACGGGGCCATGTCACAAATGGGGGCAGCTATACAAGGCCCCAGCAGGCAACGCTGGCCCTGTATTGCTTGGGCAAGCGGTGAGTGCGCACATGGTGGGGAGGCTGGGCTGGGCATAAGGGCCGGCGCAGAAACGCAGTACCCGGGGCTGGCTTTTCCCCCTGCATCCAGGAACAGCCCCTCATGGCGCAGCCTTGGGCAGGACACCGTGCTGCTGCTGCTGCTGCTGCTGCTGCTGCTGCTGCTGCTGCTGCTCGGGCAGCAGAACGGGCCTGGCTGCTTGCCAGCTCTCTGGGGTCCTGTGCTTCCTGCTCGCAGATCCCTGAGATTCCTGTCCCTGCTGCCCCCCACCCCCGCCAATCCCTGCTGCCAGCTGCCTCCCTCTCAGCCCCTCTCTCTCAAGGCCTTCTCTCCATCCTCCTGCAGACCATGGATACCTGGGTATTGTGGCTCTTGCTCTTGCAAAGTTTAGTCCAGTACCCACAGCCCGTGGGTGATGGCTTGGACGAGGTGGCACGTCTGCAAATGGAGGTGCGTGCCAAGCTCCAGGAAGAGGAGAAGATTCGTCTGCAGCGCGAGGTGGAGCAGCTGGTCCTGCTGAAGCAGGGTGTCTTGGCCTGGGGAGACCTGCTCTCCTCTGCCCGGCAGCACTGGCAGGTCTGGGCTCTTGCTGGGCTCCTGCTCCTTCTCTTGGCACTGTGGTATATGTGGAGGAAAGGGAGCCTGAGGAGAGAGGAGCAAGGAGAAGGACATGATGGTGTAAATGAAGAGGAGGTTGAAAATGTGGATGCACATGAAGAAGACTTTGGAAATGAAGATGAAGGAGACAATGAAATGGAGGTGGAGGAAGATGACGGTGATGGTGGCCGTGCAGAGGATGTCGACAATGCTGCTGCGAATGAAGCTGGCAATGAGGCTGGCTTCGCAGTGAACGTCAATGACGTCGGAAATCAAGTGCAAGAATCCTGTGATCGTGCCGACAATTTTGGAAGAGTCTTAATGGAGCGCATACAGTGGCCTGTGCAGGACCTGCAGGGAGGATGCATGTGGACAAGAACCCTGATGAAGCATTTTGCAATTTATTTTCGACGGGTCTTGTCCAACAGTTTCTATCCGGTGCTGCACGGAGCCATTGGGGTGGGCAGTGCCTTCGAAGGTTGGAGTCCCCGTGAGCAGGATGTTGTCTACCAGGTGCTCGTACCCATGACACCTCCCCGAGGGCACAGCTTCCACCTAGAGCTGGGCACTGCACAGCAGAGGCGCTTGAGGAACTTCCACATCCGCGTGCAGCAGGAGTGCACCTGCACGAGTGAGCAGCAGGGTGAGAACATGCTGTGCTTCCTGCACCACCCTGAGGAGGAGCTGAGGAGGCATCAGGATCCCAGCCTCCTTCATACCCTGTGCACAGGCTCCTACCTGGACGTGGAGAAAACTGCCCGCTGGTTCTACCAGCTGGTGAGAGCAATCTGGCCAGCTTTGCCTGAGTCACACCGTTGGCATTTAGTGCTGCTGCCCTCCAGACGCTCCTGCCAGTTCAAGGTGACCAATGGCAGAGAAAGCTACCGGATCGAGATGCTCTTCGGGGTGCGGCAAGGCAACTCAGACGTCTTTGTGAGCAGCCAGCCTAGGCAAGCCCACACCTCCAGCACAATCTGGCCAGAGAGCTACGCTGTGGCCGAGAGGAAGTTCTTCATGTACATCGCCAGGCGGGCTCCCCCTGACAGCTTGCACCTGAAATGCCTGCAGTTCTTCACTCGTCTTCAGCTGGGCTTAGGCTTTTCCACCTATACCATCAAGACCATTGTCATGCACCTCCTGAGCATCTTGCCCGCGTCAGTGTGGCGCAGGAGACATTTTGTGAGTCGGCTGATGGATATCAGCGAGAGCCTGCGCACGTCTGTGGAAACGAGACGCCTCAATCACTTCATTGTGGGCAACCAGAGGCTTCCTCAGGGCATCCGCTTGCCCCCAGAGGTCCTAATGGCCAGGTCATGCAATCTCTTCCATGACCTGGTGATGAATCCCGTTGCCCACTCTCAGGCAATGAGCCAGTACATGGATCTGCAGCGTTGGTTCAAACGGATCCTTAGAAATGAACGGTGAAAGAGGTTGTCCTGCCCAGAGCTGTGCTTGTGAGGCTCCCACCGGGTGGCAGAGAAGCAGCTCTCAGGAGACGGGAAAAGAAGGGAGAACGTGGGCTTTGGAGAGGGAAGGGAAAACGCTGCGTAGCAGCACTATGCCATCAGCAGCAGCAGCAGCAGCAGCAACAGTGTGGCCTCAAGAGCCTCCCAAGCACTGCATCCAGTGATGAACAGGTTGGCTACATAGATCAAGGAAGATGCACAAGGAAATGCTATTGTTCCCCCACCTCTTTCTTTGAGTCCATTTTCGCTCCGAGGGCTACATCCTGTGCAGAGACGCCGATCTCAGAATCTCAGATGAGGGAATGTTTGAAAGGACCACTGGTGGTATCATTTGGTTCAGAGGTGCTCCAGGCAGGTCTTCCCGCTCTACACTACAAAGGATTGCGTTTGGAACAAGGTTCTTAACTTTCTCTGGGGAGAGAGGCTCCACAATCTCTGGCTACAATGTTTAGGATCAGCGAATGCGAGGGTGCTTCTCCTTCTTCCCGCATGGGAATCCTTCAGGTCAGCATTGTACCAAACCGTGCTGGAGCTGAGCTGATATTTTGTATACGTAGAGATCTAAGTTGTGAATGGGTGTATATATGTCCCCTGTGTGCATATTATATGCTAGAAAGCTTATCAATTACCATATATAATAGTAAAAGATCATAAAAGCCAATAGAAAAATATATATATGGTCAATTACATGAATGTTGTCATTTTATATAATGCGAAGAAATTATTCTAAAGGGTCAAATATGTAATTTTGTTTAAAGAATGCAATATAGCCAATATTTAGCGTCACTCTAAGTTGTGATACATATTAATGCTCATAGGGCACTTATACCGTATATACAGTATAGCACATTATTATAAGGTTTTCATGAAATCGATACATTTATAACATACATACCAATTACATCTTTTATATTGTATATATGAAGAGTTTAATATTAAAGAGTTTTTTTTTAATGTAGTAGTAAAGACATATATGGTGTCTCTGTCTGCTGGGGACACACAATTATGTTCTATAGTTAGTGCTTTTATGAGTAGCAACCTAGAAATTTCGTTGCTCTTGATTCAATAAAGGACAAGATTCCAGAACCTGGATCGTGCAAGACTTTATTGACCTCAACCAGACCTGTGGTGTAGGTAAAAGCGACAAGTTGTGAATGTGAGCTTGTGAAGAGTCTCCTTGAAATTGGCCAAACTTGCAGTGGTGAATTGGTTCTAATCAGAAATGAAGTCCAGTTGACCGCGGCCCCTGCGACCACAGAAGGCCAGAAGGGCCTCCCTTGGAAGGATCCTTAAAAATGGTCTTGTTGCACCCTGCTGCCAAGGGCAGGGACACCTTCTCCTAGGCCCGGTTGTTTCAGGCCCCGTCCAGCCTGGCCTGGAATGCTGCCAGGGATGGGGCAGCCACAGCTGCTGTGGGCAGTGTGGGCCAGGGCCTGAGCAGCCTGAGAGGCAAGAATTTCTTGTGCATCTCCAGCCCAAGCCGGCCCCGCTTGTCAGTGGGAAGCCACTGGGCCTGGTGCAGTCCCTGCAGGCCCTTGTCCGAGACACTGCCGCTCTCAGGTCTCTGCTGGGCCTGGTGCAGAGAGTGAAAGGCCGCAGGAAGGTGCCCCCGGAGAAGGCCTTGGAGAGCACTGGGGCCAGGAGTGCCAGCATGAGGACAGCAAGCAGGGCCTGGTGCGGCCGTCAGGGCGGGAGGGCACAGGGCAGGCGCTGAGGCCCTGCCAGCTGGAGGAGCTGGGAGCTCTGGAGCGCTGCTGGCAGAGAGCCGTGGGAGATCCGTGCAGCAGCAAGGACACGGGCTTCTAGACGTGTTAGAAAGCAGAGAAGAGCTGGAGAATGGGCACTGAAAGAGTAGGGTGTGTCCCTGTGGGGAACAAACCTCACAACGCCAGAGGTTATCTCCAGGGAGGACACAGAGGAGTCTTGTTATGTTATTGGAATAAAGGGAGAGGCCAAGGGACATTTCCCCTTGGGGTGTCTCCATTTGTTGAGACCCAGGACAAGGCCGCGGCCCCCTTTTTTATCCTAATTCCCAGGTGCATCACCCTCTTCCTTCCCCCACTGCCTGTGGTACTCAGAAGGAACAAGACTTCTTCTCCAGTTTCCTACTGCATGGAAGCCCTCTGTCACTTTGGTTGTGGAGGCAGGAATGGGACCATACACACACACACCAAGGTTCATGCACAGCAAGCAACTTTTGTTGAGTGCTCTCTTCCTTTGCAGATCTGAATGTCTGCCTGGTCAGTCCACATTGGTTGAAGCAGTTGCCACCTGGTAGAACAGCCAATAGGTGCTGGTGTCCCCAACGCTCCGGGCCTGCTCCCTAACGGTCCACACTGCTTAAGTTTCATCATTAAAGTACTTATAGAATTACTTATGCTTCAGTTCTAAAATTAGGATGAAATGAAACCGTGAGGCCTTCCGGCAAGCTGTTGGCCACCACAATACCCCTCTGTTTTATGCTCCCTCTGGTTTATATATTTGTAACCCTGCAGAAGACACAGGCAGGGAAGGAGGGCCGCTGGGGTCACCCTCTATGTAAGGCTGGGTTCCACCTGTCTAGAGCTTAATGATGGTGCTGATGGGGTTGAGCATTTTTGGGTAGGAATCAGGGGCAAGACCTACAATAGCAGCCTGCGACTCTTAGATGGCGGTTCATCACTGCGAGTCTGTGTAGCTGTGCCTGATTATGCACAGAAAGACAGACCAATCTATCTGGAACTGGTCACTAAAAATACATCTTTCTAATGCAGAACAATTGTGCTGGGAAACTCTTTCTGGAGCAGAACAAAGGAGTGCTCTCCAGAGGCCTGGTCCACAAGTGGTGTGGGGAAGCCAGGAGGATGCTGTCATGCTCATTCTGCAGAAAAGCAGCCAGGCTGAAACCAAAGTGCAGCTTTTATAGACTGAGAGGATTTGACTGAAGCTCAGCATGGAGTCAAGGCTTTGACTCCATGATCCTCAAGAGTGCCTTCCAACATGGATATCTATGAGATTGCCAGTGGAGGGCAGCTGAGAAAAAAGACAAGAGAAGGGCCAAGAGAGGCTCTTTGAAGAAGATTCACTCAAAGGCTGCCTTAACCGGTAGCCCAGGGCCCCTGCGACAGTCCGAGCTGGGGTGGGGACAAAGGGTGGGGCTGGGCTGGTTGTGGTGTACTGTGACGAGCATGACATCACGGGGCCATGTCACAAATGGGGGCAGCTATACAAGGCCCCAGCAGGCAACGCTGGCCCTGTATTGCTTGGGCAAGCGGTGAGTGCGCACATGGTGGGGAGGCTGGGCTGGGCATAAGGGCCGGCGCAGAAACGCAGTACCCGGGGCTGGCTTTTCCCCCTGCATCCAGGAACAGCCCCTCATGGCGCAGCCTTGGGCAGGACACCGTGCTGCTGCTGCTGCTGCTGCTGCTGCTGCTGCTGCTGCTGCTGCTCGGGCAGCAGAACGGGCCTGGCTGCTTGCCAGCTCTCTGGGGTCCTGTGCTTCCTGCTCGCAGATCCCTGAGATTCCTGTCCCTGCTGCCCCCCACCCCCGCCAATCCCTGCTGCCAGCTGCCTCCCTCTCAGCCCCTCTCTCTCAAGGCCTTCTCTCCATCCTCCTGCAGACCATGGATACCTGGGTATTGTGGCTCTTGCTCTTGCAAAGTTTAGTCCAGTACCCACAGCCCATGGGTGATGGCTTGGACGAGGTGGCACGTCTGCAAATGGAAGTGCGTGCCAAGCTCCAGGAAGAGGAGAAGATTCGTCTGCAGCGCGAGGTGGAGCAGCTGGTCCTGCTGAAGCAGGGTGTCTTGGCCTGGGGAGACCTGCTCTCCTCTGCCCGGCAGCACTGGCAGGTCTGGGCTCTTGCTGGGCTCCTGCTCCTTCTCTTGGCACTGTGGTATATGTGGAGGAAAGGGAGCCTGAGGAGAGAGGAGCAAGGAGAAGGACATGATGGTGTAAATGAAGAGGAGGTTGAAAATGTGGATGCACATGAAGAAGACTTTGGAAATGAAGATGAAGGAGACAATGAAATGGAGGTGGAGGAAGATGACGGTGATGGTGGCCGTGCAGAGGATGTCGACAATGCTGCTGCGAATGAAGCTGGCAATGAGGCTGGCTTCGCAGTGAACGTCAATGACGTCGGAAATCAAGTGCAAGAATCCCGTGATCGTGCCGACAATTTTGGAAGAGTCTTAATGGAGCGCATACAGTGGCCTGTGCAGGACCTGCAGGGAGGATGCATGTGGACAAGAACCCTGATGAAGCATTTTGCAATTTATTTTCGACGGGTCTTGTCCAACAGTTTCTATCCGGTGCTGCACGGAGCCATTGGGGTGGGCAGTGCCTTCGAAGGTTGGAGTCCCCGTGAGCAGGATGTTGTCTACCAGGTGCTCGTACCCATGACACCTCCCCGAGGGCACAGCTTCCACCTAGAGCTGGGCACTGCACAGCAGAGGCGCTTGAGGAACTTCCACATCCGCGTGCAGCAGGAGTGCACCTGCACGAGTGAGCAGCAGGGTGAGAACATGCTGTGCTTCCTGCACCACCCTGAGGAGGAGCTGAGGAGGCATCAGGATCCCAGCCTCCTTCATACCCTGTGCACAGGCTCCTACCTGGACGTGGAGAAAACTGCCCGCTGGTTCTACCAGCTGGTGAGAGCAATCTGGCCAGCTTTGCCTGAGTCACACCGTTGGCATTTAGTGCTGCTGCCCTCCAGACGCTCCTGCCAGTTCAAGGTGACCAATGGCAGAGAAAGCTACCGGATCGAGATGCTCTTTGGGGTGCGGCAAGGCAACTCAGACGTCTTTGTGAGCAGCCAGCCTAGGCAAGCCCACACCTCCAGCACAATCTGGCCAGAGAGCTACGCTGTGGCCGAGAGGAAGTTCTTCATGTACATCGCCAGGCGGGCTCCGCCTGACAGCTTGCACCTGAAATGCCTGCAGTTCTTCACTCGTCTTCAGCTGGGCTTAGGCTTTTCCACCTATACCATCAAGACCATTGTCATGCACCTCCTGAGCATCTTGCCCGCGTCAGTGTGGCGCAGGAGACATTTTGTGAGTCGGCTGATGGATATCAGCGAGAGCCTGCGCACGTCTGTGGAAACGAGACGCCTCAATCACTTCATTGTGGGCAACCAGAGGCTTCCTCAGGGCATCCGCTTGCCCCCAGAGGTCCTAATGGCCAGGTCATGCAATCTCTTCCATGACCTGGTGATGAATCCCGTTGCCCACTCTCAGGCAATGAGCCAGTACATGGATCTGCAGCGTTGGTTCAAACGGATCCTTAGAAATGAACGGTGAAAGAGGTTGTCCTGCCCAGAGCTGTGCTTGTGAGGCTCCCACCGGGTGGCAGAGAAGCAGCTCTCAGGAGACGGGAAAAGAAGGGAGAACGTGGGCTTTGGAGAGGGAAGGGAAAACGCTGCGTAGCAGCACTATGCCATCAGCAGCAGCAGCAGCAGCAGCAACAGTGTGGTCTCAAGAGCCTCCCAAGCACTGCATCCAGTGATGAACAGGTTGGCTACATAGATCAAGGAAGATGCACAAGGAAATGCTATTGTTCCCCCACCTCTTTCTTTGAGTCCATTTTCCCTCCCTTGTGGTATCATTTGGTTCAGAGGTGCTCCAGGCAGGTCTTCCCGCTCTACACTACAAAGGATTGCGTTTGGAACAAGGTTCTTAACTTTCTCTGGGGAGAGAGGCTCCACAATCTCTGGCTACAATGTTTAGGATCAGTGAATGCGAGGGTGCTTCTCCTTCTTCCCGCATGGGAATCCTTCAGGTCAGCATTGTACCAAACCGTGCTGGAGCTGAGCTGATATTTTGTATACGTAGAGATCTAAGTTGTGAATGGGTGTATATATGTCCCCTGTGTACATATTATATGCTAGAAAGCTTATCAATTACCATATATAATAGTAAAAGATCATAAAAGCCAATAGAAAAATATATATATGGTCAATTACATGAATGTTGTCATTTTATATAATGCGAAGAAATTATTCTAAAGGGTCAAATATGTAATTTTGTTTAAAGAATGCAATATAGCCAATATTTAGCGTCACTCTAAGTTGTGATACATATTAATGCTCATAGGGCACTTATACCGTATATACAGTATAGCACATTATTATAAGGTTTTCATGAAATCGATACATTTATAACATACATACCAATTACATCTTTTATATTGTATATATGAAGAGTTTAATATTAAAGAGTTTTTTTTTTAATGTAGTAGTAAAGACATATATGGTGTCTCTGTCTGCTGGGGACACACAATTATGTTCTATAGTTAGTGCTTTTATGAGTAGCAACCTAGAAATTTCATTGCTCTTGATTCAATAAAGGACAAGATTCCAGAACCTGGATCGTGCAAGACTTTATTGACCTCAACCAGACCTGTGGTGTAGGTAAAAGCGACAAGTTGTGAATGTGAGCTTGTGAAGAGTCTCCTTGAAATTGGCCAAACTTGCAGTGGTGAATTGGTTCTAATCAGAAATGAAGTCCAGTTGACCGCGGCCCCTGCGACCACAGAAGGCCAGAAGGGCCTCCCTTGGAAGGATCCTTAAAAATGGTCTTGTTGCACCCTGCTGCCAAGGGCAGGGACACCTTCTCCTAGGCCCGGTTGTTTCAGGCCCCGTCCAGCCTGGCCTGGAATGCTGCCAGGGATGGGGCAGCCACAGCTGCTGTGGGCAGTGTGGGCCAGGGCCTGAGCAGCCTGAGAGGCAAGAATTTCTTGTGCATCTCCAGCCCAAGCCGGCCCCGCTTGTCAGTGGGAAGCCACTGGGCCTGGTGCAGTCCCTGCAGGCCCTTGTCCGAGACACTGCCGCTCTCAGGTCTCTGCTGGGCCTGGTGCAGAGAGTGAAAGGCCGCAGGAAGGTGCCCCCGGAGAAGGCCTTGGAGAGCACTGGGGCCAGGAGTGCCAGCATGAGGACAGCAAGCAGGGCCTGGTGCGGCCGTCAGGGCGGGAGGGCACAGGGCAGGCGCTGAGGCCCTGCCAGCTGGAGGAGCTGGGAGCTCTGGAGCGCTGCTGGCAGAGAGCCGTGGGAGATCCGTGCAGCAGCAAGGACACGGGCTTCTAGACGTGTTAGAAAGCAGAGAAGAGCTGGAGAATGGGCACTGAAAGAGTAGGGTGTGTCCCTGTGGGGAACAAACCTCACAACGCCAGAGGTTATCTCCAGGGAGGACACAGAGGAGTCTTGTTATGTTATTGGAATAAAGGGAGAGGCCAAGGGACATTTCCCCTTGGGGTGTCTCCATTTGTTGAGACCCAGGACAAGGCCGCGGCCCCCTTTTTTATCCTAATTCCCAGGTGCATCACCCTCTTCCTTCCCCCACTGCCTGTGGTACTCAGAAGGAACAAGACTTCTTCTCCAGTTTCCTACTGCATGGAAGCCCTCTGTCACTTTGGTTGTGGAGGCAGGAATGGGACCATACACACACACACCAAGGTTCATGCACAGCAAGCAACTTTTGTTGAGTGCTCTCTTCCTTTGCAGATCTGAATGTCTGCCTGGTCAGTCCACATTGGTTGAAGCAGTTGCCACCTGGTAGAACAGCCAATAGGTGCTGGTGTCCCCAACGCTCCGGGCCTGCTCCCTAACGGTCCACACTGCTTAAGTTTCATCATTAAAGTACTTATAGAATTACTTATGCTTCAGTTCTAAAATTAGGATGAAATGAAACCGTGAGGCCTTCCGGCAAGCTGTTGGCCACCACAATACCCCTCTGTTTTATGCTCCCTCTGGTTTATATATTTGTAACCCTGCAGAAGACACAGGCAGGGAAGGAGGGCCGCTGGGGTCACCCTCTATGTAAGGCTGGGTTCCACCTGTCTAGAGCTTAATGATGGTGCTGATGGGGTTGAGCATTTTTGGGTAGGAATCAGGGGCAAGACCTACAATAGCAGCCTGCGACTCTTAGATGGCGGTTCATCACTGCGAGTCTGTGTAGCTGTGCCTGATTATGCACAGAAAGACAGACCAATCTATCTGGAACTGGTCACTAAAAATACATCTTTCTAATGCAGAACAATTGTGCTGGGAAACTCTTTCTGGAGCAGAACAAAGGAGTGCTCTCCAGAGGCCTGGTCCACAAGTGGTGTGGGGAAGCCAGGAGGATGCTGTCATGCTCATTCTGCAGAAAAGCAGCCAGGCTGAAACCAAAGTGCAGCTTTTATAGACTGAGAGGATTTGACTGAAGCTCAGCATGGAGTCAAGGCTTTGACTCCATGATCCTCAAGAGTGCCTTCCAACATGGATATCTATGAGATTGCCAGTGGAGGGCAGCTGAGAAAAAAGACAAGAGAAGGGCCAAGAGAGGCTCTTTGAAGAAGATTCACTCAAAGGCTGCCTTAACCGGTAGCCCAGGGCCCCTGCGACAGTCCGAGCTGGGGTGGGGACAAAGGGTGGGGCTGGGCTGGTTGTGGTGTACTGTGACGAGCATGACATCACGGGGCCATGTCACAAATGGGGGCAGCTATACAAGGCCCCAGCAGGCAACGCTGGCCCTGTATTGCTTGGGCAAGCGGTGAGTGCGCACATGGTGGGGAGGCTGGGCTGGGCATAAGGGCCGGCGCAGAAACGCAGTACCCGGGGCTGGCTTTTCCCCCTGCATCCAGGAACAGCCCCTCATGGCGCAGCCTTGGGCAGGACACCGTGCTGCTGCTGCTGCTGCTGCTGCTGCTGCTGCTGCTGCTGCTGCTGCTGCTGCTCGGGCAGCAGAACGGGCCTGGCTGCTTGCCAGCTCTCTGGGGTCCTGTGCTTCCTGCTCGCAGATCCCTGAGATTCCTGTCCCTGCTGCCCCCCACCCCCGCCAATCCCTGCTGCCAGCTGCCTCCCTCTCAGCCCCTCTCTCTCAAGGCCTTCTCTCCATCCTCCTGCAGACCATGGATACCTGGGTATTGTGGCTCTTGCTCTTGCAAAGTTTAGTCCAGTACCCACAGCCCGTGGGTGATGGCTTGGACGAGGTGGCACGTCTGCAAATGGAGGTGCGTGCCAAGCTCCAGGAAGAGGAGAAGATTCGTCTGCAGCGCGAGGTGGAGCAGCTGGTCCTGCTGAAGCAGGGTGTCTTGGCCTGGGGAGACCTGCTCTCCTCTGCCCGGCAGCACTGGCAGGTCTGGGCTCTTGCTGGGCTCCTGCTCCTTCTCTTGGCACTGTGGTATATGTGGAGGAAAGGGAGCCTGAGGAGAGAGGAGCAAGGAGAAGGACATGATGGTGTAAATGAAGAGGAGGTTGAAAATGTGGATGCACATGAAGAAGACTTTGGAAATGAAGATGAAGGAGACAATGAAATGGAGGTGGAGGAAGATGACGGTGATGGTGGCCGTGCAGAGGATGTCGACAATGCTGCTGCGAATGAAGCTGGCAATGAGGCTGGCTTCGCAGTGAACGTCAATGACGTCGGAAATCAAGTGCAAGAATCCCGTGATCGTGCCGACAATTTTGGAAGAGTCTTAATGGAGCGCATACAGTGGCCTGTGCAGGACCTGCAGGGAGGATGCATGTGGACAAGAACCCTGATGAAGCATTTTGCAATTTATTTTCGACGGGTCTTGTCCAACAGTTTCTATCCGGTGCTGCACGGAGCCATTGGGGTGGGCAGTGCCTTCGAAGGTTGGAGTCCCCGTGAGCAGGATGTTGTCTACCAGGTGCTCGTACCCATGACACCTCCCCGAGGGCACAGCTTCCACCTAGAGCTGGGCACTGCACAGCAGAGGCGCTTGAGGAACTTCCACATCCGCGTGCAGCAGGAGTGCACCTGCACGAGTGAGCAGCAGGGTGAGAACATGCTGTGCTTCCTGCACCACCCTGAGGAGGAGCTGAGGAGGCATCAGGATCCCAGCCTCCTTCATACCCTGTGCACAGGCTCCTACCTGGACGTGGAGAAAACTGCCCGCTGGTTCTACCAGCTGGTGAGAGCAATCTGGCCAGCTTTGCCTGAGTCACACCGTTGGCATTTAGTGCTGCTGCCCTCCAGACGCTCCTGCCAGTTCAAGGTGACCAATGGCAGAGAAAGCTACCGGATCGAGATGCTCTTTGGGGTGCGGCAAGGCAACTCAGACGTCTTTGTGAGCAGCCAGCCTAGGCAAGCCCACACCTCCAGCACAATCTGGCCAGAGAGCTACGCTGTGGCCGAGAGGAAGTTCTTCATGTACATCGCCAGGCGGGCTCCCCCTGACAGCTTGCACCTGAAATGCCTGCAGTTCTTCACTCGTCTTCAGCTGGGCTTAGGCTTTTCCACCTATACCATCAAGACCATTGTCATGCACCTCCTGAGCATCTTGCCCGCGTCAGTGTGGCGCAGGAGACATTTTGTGAGTCGGCTGATGGATATCAGCGAGAGCCTGCGCACGTCTGTGGAAACGAGACGCCTCAATCACTTCATTGTGGGCAACCAGAGGCTTCCTCAGGGCATCCGCTTGCCCCCAGAGGTCCTAATGGCCAGGTCATGCAATCTCTTCCATGACCTGGTGATGAATCCCGTTGCCCACTCTCAGGCAATGAGCCAGTACATGGATCTGCAGCGTTGGTTCAAACGGATCCTTAGAAATGAACGGTGAAAGAGGTTGTCCTGCCCAGAGCTGTGCTTGTGAGGCTCCCACCGGGTGGCAGAGAAGCAGCTCTCAGGAGACGGGAAAAGAAGGGAGAACGTGGGCTTTGGAGAGGGAAGGGAAAACGCTGCGTAGCAGCACTATGCCATCAGCAGCAGCAGCAGCAGCAGCAACAGTGTGGCCTCAAGAGCCTCCCAAGCACTGCATCCAGTGATGAACAGGTTGGCTACATAGATCAAGGAAGATGCACAAGGAAATGCTATTGTTCCCCCACCTCTTTCTTTGAGTCCATTTTCCCTCCGAGGGCTACATCCTGTGCAGAGACGCCGATCTCAGAATCTCAGATGAGGGAATGTTTGAAAGGACCACTGGTGGTATCATTTGGTTCAGAGGTGCTCCAGGCAGGTCTTCCCGCTCTACACTACAAAGGATTGCGTTTGGAACAAGGTTCTTAACTTTCTCTGGGGAGAGAGGCTCCACAATCTCTGGCTACAATGTTTAGGATCAGCGAATGCGAGGGTGCTTCTCCTTCTTCCCGCATGGGAATCCTTCAGGTCAGCATTGTACCAAACCGTGCTGGAGCTGAGCTGATATTTTGTATACGTAGAGATCTAAGTTGTGAATGGGTGTATATATGTCCCCTGTGTGCATATTATATGCTAGAAAGCTTATCAATTACCATATATAATAGTAAAAGATCATAAAAGCCAATAGAAAAATATATATATGGTCAATTACATGAATGTTGTCATTTTATATAATGCGAAGAAATTATTCTAAAGGGTCAAATATGTAATTTTGTTTAAAGAATGCAATATAGCCAATATTTAGCGTCACTCTAAGTTGTGATACATATTAATGCTCATAGGGCACTTATACCGTATATACAGTATAGCACATTATTATAAGGTTTTCATGAAATCGATACATTTATAACATACATACCAATTACATCTTTTATATTGTATATATGAAGAGTTTAATATTAAAGAGTTTTTTTTTTTAATGTAGTAGTAAAGACATATATGGTGTCTCTGTCTGCTGGGGACACACAATTATGTTCTATAGTTAGTGCTTTTATGAGTAGCAACCTAGAAATTTCATTGCTCTTGATTCAATAAAGGACAAGATTCCAGAACCTGGATCGTGCAAGACTTTATTGACCTCAACCAGACCTGTGGTGTAGGTAAAAGCGACAAGTTGTGAATGTGAGCTTGTGAAGAGTCTCCTTGAAATTGGCCAAACTTGCAGTGGTGAATTGGTTCTAATCAGAAATGAAGTCCAGTTGACCGCGGCCCCTGCGACCACAGAAGGCCAGAAGGGCCTCCCTTGGAAGGATCCTTAAAAATGGTCTTGTTGCACCCTGCTGCCAAGGGCAGGGACACCTTCTCCTAGGCCCGGTTGTTTCAGGCCCCGTCCAGCCTGGCCTGGAATGCTGCCAGGGATGGGGCAGCCACAGCTGCTGTGGGCAGTGTGGGCCAGGGCCTGAGCAGCCTGAGAGGCAAGAATTTCTTGTGCATCTCCAGCCCAAGCCGGCCCCGCTTGTCAGTGGGAAGCCACTGGGCCTGGTGCAGTCCCTGCAGGCCCTTGTCCGAGACACTGCCGCTCTCAGGTCTCTGCTGGGCCTGGTGCAGAGAGTGAAAGGCCGCAGGAAGGTGCCCCCGGAGAAGGCCTTGGAGAGCACTGGGGCCAGGAGTGCCAGCATGAGGACAGCAAGCAGGGCCTGGTGCGGCCGTCAGGGCGGGAGGGCACAGGGCAGGCGCTGAGGCCCTGCCAGCTGGAGGAGCTGGGAGCTCTGGAGCGCTGCTGGCAGAGAGCCGTGGGAGATCCGTGCAGCAGCAAGGACACGGGCTTCTAGACGTGTTAGAAAGCAGAGAAGAGCTGGAGAATGGGCACTGAAAGAGTAGGGTGTGTCCCTGTGGGGAACAAACCTCACAACGCCAGAGGTTATCTCCAGGGAGGACACAGAGGAGTCTTGTTATGTTATTGGAATAAAGGGAGAGGCCAAGGGACATTTCCCCTTGGGGTGTCTCCATTTGTTGAGACCCAGGACAAGGCCGCGGCCCCCTTTTTTATCCTAATTCCCAGGTGCATCACCCTCTTCCTTCCCCCACTGCCTGTGGTACTCAGAAGGAACAAGACTTCTTCTCCAGTTTCCTACTGCATGGAAGCCCTCTGTCACTTTGGTTGTGGAGGCAGGAATGGGACCATACACACACACACCAAGGTTCATGCACAGCAAGCAACTTTTGTTGAGTGCTCTCTTCCTTTGCAGATCTGAATGTCTGCCTGGTCAGTCCACATTGGTTGAAGCAGTTGCCACCTGGTAGAACAGCCAATAGGTGCTGGTGTCCCCAACGCTCCGGGCCTGCTCCCTAACGGTCCACACTGCTTAAGTTTCATCATTAAAGTACTTATAGAATTACTTATGCTTCAGTTCTAAAATTAGGATGAAATGAAACCGTGAGGCCTTCCGGCAAGCTGTTGGCCACCACAATACCCCTCTGTTTTATGCTCCCTCTGGTTTATATATTTGTAACCCTGCAGAAGACACAGGCAGGGAAGGAGGGCCGCTGGGGTCACCCTCTATGTAAGGCTGGGTTCCACCTGTCTAGAGCTTAATGATGGTGCTGATGGGGTTGAGCATTTTTGGGTAGGAATCAGGGGCAAGACCTACAATAGCAGCCTGCGACTCTTAGATGGCGGTTCATCACTGCGAGTCTGTGTAGCTGTGCCTGATTATGCACAGAAAGACAGACCAATCTATCTGGAACTGGTCACTAAAAATACATCTTTCTAATGCAGAACAATTGTGCTGGGAAACTCTTTCTGGAGCAGAACAAAGGAGTGCTCTCCAGAGGCCTGGTCCACAAGTGGTGTGGGGAAGCCAGGAGGATGCTGTCATGCTCATTCTGCAGAAAAGCAGCCAGGCTGAAACCAAAGTGCAGCTTTTATAGACTGAGAGGATTTGACTGAAGCTCAGCATGGAGTCAAGGCTTTGACTCCATGATCCTCAAGAGTGCCTTCCAACATGGATATCTATGAGATTGCCAGTGGAGGGCAGCTGAGAAAAAAGACAAGAGAAGGGCCAAGAGAGGCTCTTTGAAGAAGATTCACTCAAAGGCTGCCTTAACCGGTAGCCCAGGGCCCCTGCGACAGTCCGAGCTGGGGTGGGGACAAAGGGTGGGGCTGGGCTGGTTGTGGTGTACTGTGACGAGCATGACATCACGGGGCCATGTCACAAATGGGGGCAGCTATACAAGGCCCCAGCAGGCAACGCTGGCCCTGTATTGCTTGGGCAAGCGGTGAGTGCGCACATGGTGGGGAGGCTGGGCTGGGCATAAGGGCCGGCGCAGAAACGCAGTACCCGGGGCTGGCTTTTCCCCCTGCATCCAGGAACAGCCCCTCATGGCGCAGCCTTGGGCAGGACACCGTGCTGCTGCTGCTGCTGCTGCTGCTGCTGCTGCTGCTGCTGCTCGGGCAGCAGAACGGGCCTGGCTGCTTGCCAGCTCTCTGGGGTCCTGTGCTTCCTGCTCGCAGATCCCTGAGATTCCTGTCCCTGCTGCCCCCCACCCCCGCCAATCCCTGCTGCCAGCTGCCTCCCTCTCAGCCCCTCTCTCTCAAGGCCTTCTCTCCATCCTCCTGCAGACCATGGATACCTGGGTATTGTGGCTCTTGCTCTTGCAAAGTTTAGTCCAGTACCCACAGCCCGTGGGTGATGGCTTGGACGAGGTGGCACGTCTGCAAATGGAGGTGCGTGCCAAGCTCCAGGAAGAGGAGAAGATTTGTCTGCAGCGCGAGGTGGAGCAGCTGGTCCTGCTGAAGCAGGGTGTCTTGGCCTGGGGAGACCTGCTCTCCTCTGCCCGGCAGCACTGGCAGGTCTGGGCTCTTGCTGGGCTCCTGCTCCTTCTCTTGGCACTGTGGTATATGTGGAGGAAAGGGAGCCTGAGGAGAGAGGAGCAAGGAGAAGGACATGATGGTGTAAATGAAGAGGAGGTTGAAAATGTGGATGCACATGAAGAAGACTTTGGAAATGAAGATGAAGGAGACAATGAAATGGAGGTGGAGGAAGATGACGGTGATGGTGGCCGTGCAGAGGATGTCGACAATGCTGCTGCGAATGAAGCTGGCAATGAGGCTGGCTTCGCAGTGAACGTCAATGACGTCGGAAATCAAGTGCAAGAATCCCGTGATCGTGCCGACAATTTTGGAAGAGTCTTAATGGAGCGCATACAGTGGCCTGTGCAGGACCTGCAGGGAGGATGCATGTGGACAAGAACCCTGATGAAGCATTTTGCAATTTATTTTCGACGGGTCTTGTCCAACAGTTTCTATCCGGTGCTGCACGGAGCCATTGGGGTGGGCAGTGCCTTCGAAGGTTGGAGTCCCCGTGAGCAGGATGTTGTCTACCAGGTGCTCGTACCCATGACACCTCCCCGAGGGCACAGCTTCCACCTAGAGCTGGGCACTGCACAGCAGAGGCGCTTGAGGAACTTCCACATCCGCGTGCAGCAGGAGTGCACCTGCACGAGTGAGCAGCAGGGTGAGAACATGCTGTGCTTCCTGCACCACCCTGAGGAGGAGCTGAGGAGGCATCAGGATCCCAGCCTCCTTCATACCCTGTGCACAGGCTCCTACCTGGACGTGGAGAAAACTGCCCGCTGGTTCTACCAGCTGGTGAGAGCAATCTGGCCAGCTTTGCCTGAGTCACACCGTTGGCATTTAGTGCTGCTGCCCTCCAGACGCTCCTGCCAGTTCAAGGTGACCAATGGCAGAGAAAGCTACCGGATCGAGATGCTCTTTGGGGTGCGGCAAGGCAACTCAGACGTCTTTGTGAGCAGCCAGCCTAGGCAAGCCCACACCTCCAGCACAATCTGGCCAGAGAGCTACGCTGTGGCCGAGAGGAAGTTCTTCATGTACATCGCCAGGCGGGCTCCGCCTGACAGCTTGCACCTGAAATGCCTGCAGTTCTTCACTCGTCTTCAGCTGGGCTTAGGCTTTTCCACCTATGTGGTAGTGTGTTGCTAAGTTTCTTGTGTTATTCCCCCAATTTATGTATTGTTCTCCCCTATTATGTGTAAAATGGTTTCGTTCCCCCAGTTCTTCCCGCCACTGCTAGCCTGTCAGCTAAGTTGCTATAGCAACTGCTATTCATAGTTGCCGATATGTAATTGCTTCTCCCCTTGGTTTCCCTTATAAGTGAAAGTTGTTTCCTCCCTGTCCAGTCAATCACTCCCTTCCTCCTCCCAGGTTTCGAGAACCTTCTCCTCTCTAGAGATGGTGGTTGGCTGGGGCCCCAGGACACCTCCTTTACCTTTTGATTATTGGTCTCCATGGAGTGTCAGTTCTGTGAAGTTCATCCCCTCACCTTTCCTGATTGGCTCTGTCTGTACCCACCCCCTTGCTTTATAATCCTGTTTGCACCCCCTATGAAAAAAACTTTTTCCCGGATGGTTTCCCGGTGTTTGGATGCGGCATCACCGTCAATAAACCGATGTTTAACCCCCGGGAAATGGTCAGTTCCGTTCCTCTCATATACCAGCGAGGTACGCCAGTCCGCAGCCAGCACAGCCCGAGGCCATCAGGCTCCGAAGGGTGCTGGCCAGGAATTGCAGAGGGGCGTCGGCCTTTCGCCCTCAGCTAGTCGGACTCTAAACTTCGGGCCACATACGATCCTTTCTGCAGATGGCGCCCACGCGGGGGCTTTACCGTACCCCGCGGACTGGACTTTAAATCTACTAGCCGTCAGACTTCCTCCGGTGTCAGTGGACTAATCCGCCTGAACTTTTCGTTTGCAACGCTCTTTGATTAGGTGAACCCCGGACTCGGTTCCTCCCCTGCCCTTTTAATTTTCCCTGGGAGCTCTACGAGGGGGACTGCCGTCTGCCGCCTTTCGCGCTCGCGGTGCCCCGGCACGGTGACGCCGGGCCCAGTAGCGGGGCTCTCGGCGCGGCGCTGAGTGGTTGCGGCGGGCTCTTTCAGCGCAGGGCGGTTTTTCCGCGCGGTTTGCCGTGGTGGGGTCGCTACACCCCCCACGATCATGGGTGTGGGTCAGAGCAAAACCCAAAAAGGAGTTTTTTTTGTAGTTAAGGGTTTGTTACTTGGAAGAGGTTTTACTGCCCCCAAGAAAGAGTTGATAGTGTTGATTAGATGGGTATTTTTACATTTCCCTGAAGTTTCCCCAGAGGTTGCGAAAGAGCCGCGCTTTTGGGCAGCCGTTGTGGCCAAATTAGACCAACAGGTTAACGCTGGGGAACCCCGGTTGTCTAACGTGGCATACTGGGCAAGCAAAGTATTAACTTCGCTGCGCCCAGCCGGGAGTTCAAGAAAGGATCTTTCTTCTTCTAGTTTGTTCCCTAGTTCTCCCAGTTCCCGCATCCTTACCCCCCAGCCCTCACCCTCTTCACACAGGCAGGAGCCCTCGAAAGGGATTTTAAAGGCCCACAAAAAGCAGGGAAACCATTCTGCCCCTGCTCCCTCTCGACCTGCTCAGCCTCCCCGTCCGAGGAGCCCTGCCCAAGTTCCTCCATCCTCCCCTTCTACCCCAGTTCCCAAGTCCCCAGTTTCAACCCCTAAGTTTGTTCCGCTTAGTAATGAAATTCTACAAAGTAGCCCCTTTACTGTCCAAGATGGCGGGGACCACGCGGTCTCTGCCGCCAGAGCTCTTTCTTCCGCTAACCCGTTCCTCCCAAGCACCAACCCCTTCCTTCACCCTGACCACACTCCTTGCTCAGTTACTCCTCTCTCATACCCTCCCTCCGTCCCGCTCACTCCTCAGCACTCCGCCCCACCTTCAGCTCCTCCTCAAACCCCTCCCCCGGTTCAGCCCCCCACTCCCTTCCCCCCCGCTCCGTTTTCGTTTTTCCCTCCGCCTCCGAACGCCGTCCGGGGGGCGGACAAGGGTACTTTGCCGCGCCCACTCCCTTGCCTTACGTCAGCTCCAAACCCCGCCTCAACCTCCTTCAGTTTCGGTTCCCACGCCACCCCCCCCAGCTCTCACGCTTTGTGTTCAGAGGAGGGGGGGGGGGGAAAGCCGAAAACTGGAGCAAGCTCCCATATTAGAAGCCGCCCCGGTAACATATCATATAAGAGAAAGAAGAAATGCACGGGCACAGTGGGTGCCTTTAGCACAGGTCCAAATAAAGGAGCTATGCAAAGCTCAGAAAGATTACTCCCGGGAGTCAGAATTCTTCCGGGGTTTGCTACACAATACCCTTGCTCAGGGAGATTTGGTACCGACGGATTTAAGGTCCCTCTTCTCTAGCCTGCTCAGACCCATGGAATTTAGAGTCTGGGTGAGGGAATGGAGGAGGGAAATAGTGGAAGTACTCCCAAGTTTTTGGGGGAACCTTACACTGTCCCATGACGCAGATGGTCAGTTAATTACCCAAGAACATCTTTTGGGTGAAGGACAGTGGGCTGAAGGGGCAAATCAAGCTAAAGCCTTATTCCCATCCCAGCTAGTAGAGACGGCCCGGGCAGCTGAGCGGGCCTTCTTTAAGTTAGAGGTAGTTACCTCCCAATGGGAAGATGCTGAGGTTTTGCAAGGAGCGCAAGAGCCATACATGGAATTTATCGAACGTCTATACAGATATGTGGAAGCGCAAGCGTTTGGAGAGGATGACAGGGAAAAAATGCTTGAGCAGATGGCTTATAGCAATGCCAACGCTGACTGCCGCAAGGCTATAAAAACTCTCCCTCGAAGTCCTAAGCCCACAGTAGAAGCCATGATAGATGTCGTAGTGCGTCAAGTCTCCTTGGCCCCAAGGCCTAAGAGAACATCTGTGCATTTTGCTGAATGCCCCGAGCAAGACTTCATAGAGGCTGAAGCTTCCCCCGTGGCCGGTCCTTCTACTTCTGAGTCCGGCAGGAGGACATCAGCAACCCATCCCTGCCATCTCTGTGGCAAGGTGGGGCATTGGATGCCTCAGTGTCCCATGCGCCAAGACTACATGGAATGGAGGCGGAAGCAAGATAGGAAGAAGACAGAGGAAAAAGACCATCCAAATGAGTCAAGCACCTCATCCCGAAGCAGAGGATGCAGAAGGAAGCTGAGTCACAAGTTCAGGCGTGCTCGCGGTGACGGAGAAAACCCTCCCAAACACCATCAGTTTCCTCAGATGTTTACTTCCTCCCCAATGCTGAGACTGCTGCTCCTACCCCTCTCGTCACTGAACTACCTCTGGTTTATTAATCCCAACCTCCCTCCCCCATTTCTTCTTCTTCTCCCGAATTGGATTTATTATTTGGGGCAGAACCATCTGTTTAAGTATTTTGCGTTTAACTGTTCACCTTTTGTCTTTTAGTACATTTCCCCAACTCACTTTTGATTTTCATCCTCCTAATTTGCAAGCTAGTCCGGAGGAAACTGACTGCGCCGAGTGCCACTGTCCCTTGCAATGTTCAGAAGACAAAGACACTCGTCATGACCAGCTGCGAGTTCCTGCATTCTAAGCTTAATTTGGACTTTTCTCTTCATTTTAATTTTTATTTGGTAAAAAACGGGGAGATGTGGTAGTGTGTTGCTAAGTTTCTTGTGTTATTCCCCCAATTTATGTATTGTTCTCCCCTATTATGTGTAAAATGGTTTCGTTCCCCCAGTTCTTCCCGCCACTGCTAGCCTGTCAGCTAAGTTGCTATAGCAACTGCTATTCATAGTTGCCGATATGTAATTGCTTCTCCCCTTGGTTTCCCTTATAAGTGAAAGTTGTTTCCTCCCTGTCCAGTCAATCACTCCCTTCCTCCTCCCAGGTTTCGAGAACCTTCTCCTCTCTAGAGATGGTGGTTGGCTGGGGCCCCAGGACACCTCCTTTACCTTTTGATTATTGGTCTCCATGGAGTGTCAGTTCTGTGAAGTTCATCCCCTCACCTTTCCTGATTGGCTCTGTCTGTACCCACCCCCTTGCTTTATAATCCTGTTTGCACCCCCTATGAAAAAAACTTTTTCCTGGATGGTTTCCCGGTGTTTGGATGCGGCATCACCGTCAATAAACCGATGTTTAACCCCCGGGAAATGGTCAGTTCCGTTCCTCTCATATACCAGCGAGGTACGCCAGTCCGCAGCCAGCACAGCCCGAGGCCATCAGGCTCCGAAGGGTGCTGGCCAGGAATTGCAGAGGGGCGTCGGCCTTTCGCCCTCAGCTAGTCGGACTCTAAACTTCGGGCCACATACGATCCTTTCTGCACACCTATACCATCAAGACCATTGTCATGCACCTCCTGAGCATCTTGCCCGCGTCAGTGTGGCGCAGGAGACATTTTGTGAGTCGGCTGATGGATATCAGCGAGAGCCTGCGCACGTCTGTGGAAACGAGACGCCTCAATCACTTCATTGTGGGCAACCAGAGGCTTCCTCAGGGCATCCGCTTGCCCCCAGAGGTCCTAATGGCCAGGTCATGCAATCTCTTCCATGACCTGGTGATGAATCCCGTTGCCCACTCTCAGGCAATGAGCCAGTACATGGATCTGCAGCGTTGGTTCAAACGGATCCTTAGAAATGAACGGTGAAAGAGGTTGTCCTGCCCAGAGCTGTGCTTGTGAGGCTCCCACCGGGTGGCAGAGAAGCAGCTCTCAGGAGACGGGAAAAGAAGGGAGAACGTGGGCTTTGGAGAGGGAAGGGAAAACGCTGCGTAGCAGCACTATGCCATCAGCAGCAGCAGCAGCAGCAGCAACAGTGTGGTCTCAAGAGCCTCCCAAGCACTGCATCCAGTGATGAACAGGTTGGCTACATAGATCAAGGAAGATGCACAAGGAAATGCTATTGTTCCCCCACCTCTTTCTTTGAGTCCATTTTCCCTCCCTTGTGGTATCATTTGGTTCAGAGGTGCTCCAGGCAGGTCTTCCCGCTCTACACTACAAAGGATTGCGTTTGGAACAAGGTTCTTAACTTTCTCTGGGGAGAGAGGCTCCACAATCTCTGGCTACAATGTTTAGGATCAGTGAATGCGAGGGTGCTTCTCCTTCTTCCCGCATGGGAATCCTTCAGGTCAGCATTGTACCAAACCGTGCTGGAGCTGAGCTGATATTTTGTATACGTAGAGATCTAAGTTGTGAATGGGTGTATATATGTCCCCTGTGTACATATTATATGCTAGAAAGCTTATCAATTACCATATATAATAGTAAAAGATCATAAAAGCCAATAGAAAAATATATATATGGTCAATTACATGAATGTTGTCATTTTATATAATGCGAAGAAATTATTCTAAAGGGTCAAATATGTAATTTTGTTTAAAGAATGCAATATAGCCAATATTTAGCGTCACTCTAAGTTGTGATACATATTAATGCTCATAGGGCACTTATACCGTATATACAGTATAGCACATTATTATAAGGTTTTCATGAAATCGATACATTTATAACATACATACCAATTACATCTTTTATATTGTATATATGAAGAGTTTAATATTAAAGAGTTTTTTTTTTAATGTAGTAGTAAAGACATATATGGTGTCTCTGTCTGCTGGGGACACACAATTATGTTCTATAGTTAGTGCTTTTATGAGTAGCAACCTAGAAATTTCATTGCTCTTGATTCAATAAAGGACAAGATTCCAGAACCTGGATCGTGCAAGACTTTATTGACCTCAACCAGACCTGTGGTGTAGGTAAAAGCGACAAGTTGTGAATGTGAGCTTGTGAAGAGTCTCCTTGAAATTGGCCAAACTTGCAGTGGTGAATTGGTTCTAATCAGAAATGAAGTCCAGTTGACCGCGGCCCCTGCGACCACAGAAGGCCAGAAGGGCCTCCCTTGGAAGGATCCTTAAAAATGGTCTTGTTGCACCCTGCTGCCAAGGGCAGGGACACCTTCTCCTAGGCCCGGTTGTTTCAGGCCCCGTCCAGCCTGGCCTGGAATGCTGCCAGGGATGGGGCAGCCACAGCTGCTGTGGGCAGTGTGGGCCAGGGCCTGAGCAGCCTGAGAGGCAAGAATTTCTTGTGCATCTCCAGCCCAAGCCGGCCCCGCTTGTCAGTGGGAAGCCACTGGGCCTGGTGCAGTCCCTGCAGGCCCTTGTCCGAGACACTGCCGCTCTCAGGTCTCTGCTGGGCCTGGTGCAGAGAGTGAAAGGCCGCAGGAAGGTGCCCCCGGAGAAGGCCTTGGAGAGCACTGGGGCCAGGAGTGCCAGCATGAGGACAGCAAGCAGGGCCTGGTGCGGCCGTCAGGGCGGGAGGGCACAGGGCAGGCGCTGAGGCCCTGCCAGCTGGAGGAGCTGGGAGCTCTGGAGCGCTGCTGGCAGAGAGCCGTGGGAGATCCGTGCAGCAGCAAGGACACGGGCTTCTAGACGTGTTAGAAAGCAGAGAAGAGCTGGAGAATGGGCACTGAAAGAGTAGGGTGTGTCCCTGTGGGGAACAAACCTCACAACGCCAGAGGTTATCTCCAGGGAGGACACAGAGGAGTCTTGTTATGTTATTGGAATAAAGGGAGAGGCCAAGGGACATTTCCCCTTGGGGTGTCTCCATTTGTTGAGACCCAGGACAAGGCCGCGGCCCCCTTTTTTATCCTAATTCCCAGGTGCATCACCCTCTTCCTTCCCCCACTGCCTGTGGTACTCAGAAGGAACAAGACTTCTTCTCCAGTTTCCTACTGCATGGAAGCCCTCTGTCACTTTGGTTGTGGAGGCAGGAATGGGACCATACACACACACACCAAGGTTCATGCACAGCAAGCAACTTTTGTTGAGTGCTCTCTTCCTTTGCAGATCTGAATGTCTGCCTGGTCAGTCCACATTGGTTGAAGCAGTTGCCACCTGGTAGAACAGCCAATAGGTGCTGGTGTCCCCAACGCTCCAGGCCTGCTCCCTAACGGTCCACACTGCTTAAGTTTCATCATTAAAGTACTTATAGAATTACTTATGCTTCAGTTCTAAAATTAGGATGAAATGAAACCGTGAGGCCTTCCGGCAAGCTGTTGGCCACCACAATACCCCTCTGTTTTATGCTCCCTCTGGTTTATATATTTGTAACCCTGCAGAAGACACAGGCAGGGAAGGAGGGCCGCTGGGGTCACCCTCTATGTAAGGCTGGGTTCCACCTGTCTAGAGCTTAATGATGGTGCTGATGGGGTTGAGCATTTTTGGGTAGGAATCAGGGGCAAGACCTACAATAGCAGCCTGCGACTCTTAGATGGCGGTTCATCACTGCGAGTCTGTGTAGCTGTGCCTGATTATGCACAGAAAGACAGACCAATCTATCTGGAACTGGTCACTAAAAATACATCTTTCTAATGCAGAACAATTGTGCTGGGAAACTCTTTCTGGAGCAGAACAAAGGAGTGCTCTCCAGAGGCCTGGTCCACAAGTGGTGTGGGGAAGCCAGGAGGATGCTGTCATGCTCATTCTGCAGAAAAGCAGCCAGGCTGAAACCAAAGTGCAGCTTTTATAGACTGAGAGGATTTGACTGAAGCTCAGCATGGAGTCAAGGCTTTGACTCCATGATCCTCAAGAGTGCCTTCCAACATGGATATCTATGAGATTGCCAGTGGAGGGCAGCTGAGAAAAAAGACAAGAGAAGGGCCAAGAGAGGCTCTTTGAAGAAGATTCACTCAAAGGCTGCCTTAACCGGTAGCCCAGGGCCCCTGCGACAGTCCGAGCTGGGGTGGGGACAAAGGGTGGGGCTGGGCTGGTTGTGGTGTACTGTGACGAGCATGACATCACGGGGCCATGTCACAAATGGGGGCAGCTATACAAGGCCCCAGCAGGCAACGCTGGCCCTGTATTGCTTGGGCAAGCGGTGAGTGCGCACATGGTGGGGAGGCTGGGCTGGGCATAAGGGCCGGCGCAGAAACGCAGTACCCGGGGCTGGCTTTTCCCCCTGCATCCAGGAACAGCCCCTCATGGCGCAGCCTTGGGCAGGACACCGTGCTGCTGCTGCTGCTGCTGCTGCTGCTGCTGCTGCTGCTGCTCGGGCAGCAGAACGGGCCTGGCTGCTTGCCAGCTCTCTGGGGTCCTGTGCTTCCTGCTCGCAGATCCCTGAGATTCCTGTCCCTGCTGCCCCCCACCCCCGCCAATCCCTGCTGCCAGCTGCCTCCCTCTCAGCCCCTCTCTCTCAAGGCCTTCTCTCCATCCTCCTGCAGACCATGGATACCTGGGTATTGTGGCTCTTGCTCTTGCAAAGTTTAGTCCAGTACCCACAGCCCGTGGGTGATGGCTTGGACGAGGTGGCACGTCTGCAAATGGAGGTGCGTGCCAAGCTCCAGGAAGAGGAGAAGATTTGTCTGCAGCGCGAGGTGGAGCAGCTGGTCCTGCTGAAGCAGGGTGTCTTGGCCTGGGGAGACCTGCTCTCCTCTGCCCGGCAGCACTGGCAGGTCTGGGCTCTTGCTGGGCTCCTGCTCCTTCTCTTGGCACTGTGGTATATGTGGAGGAAAGGGAGCCTGAGGAGAGAGGAGCAAGGAGAAGGACATGATGGTGTAAATGAAGAGGAGGTTGAAAATGTGGATGCACATGAAGAAGACTTTGGAAATGAAGATGAAGGAGACAATGAAATGGAGGTGGAGGAAGATGACGGTGATGGTGGCCGTGCAGAGGATGTCGACAATGCTGCTGCGAATGAAGCTGGCAATGAGGCTGGCTTCGCAGTGAACGTCAATGACGTCGGAAATCAAGTGCAAGAATCCCGTGATCGTGCCGACAATTTTGGAAGAGTCTTAATGGAGCGCATACAGTGGCCTGTGCAGGACCTGCAGGGAGGATGCATGTGGACAAGAACCCTGATGAAGCATTTTGCAATTTATTTTCGACGGGTCTTGTCCAACAGTTTCTATCCGGTGCTGCACGGAGCCATTGGGGTGGGCAGTGCCTTTGAAGGTTGGAGTCCCCGTGAGCAGGATGTTGTCTACCAGGTGCTCGTACCCATGACACCTCCCCGAGGGCACAGCTTCCACCTAGAGCTGGGCACTGCACAGCAGAGGCGCTTGAGGAACTTCCACATCCGCGTGCAGCAGGAGTGCACCTGCACGAGTGAGCAGCAGGGTGAGAACATGCTGTGCTTCCTGCACCACCCTGAGGAGGAGCTGAGGAGGCATCAGGATCCCAGCCTCCTTCATACCCTGTGCACAGGCTCCTACCTGGACGTGGAGAAAACTGCCCGCTGGTTCTACCAGCTGGTGAGAGCAATCTGGCCAGCTTTGCCTGAGTCACACCGTTGGCATTTAGTGCTGCTGCCCTCCAGACGCTCCTGCCAGTTCAAGGTGACCAATGGCAGAGAAAGCTACCGGATCGAGATGCTCTTTGGGGTGCGGCAAGGCAACTCAGACGTCTTTGTGAGCAGCCAGCCTAGGCAAGCCCACACCTCCAGCACAATCTGGCCAGAGAGCTACGCTGTGGCCGAGAGGAAGTTCTTCATGTACATCGCCAGGCGGGCTCCGCCTGACAGCTTGCACCTGAAATGCCTGCAGTTCTTCACTCGTCTTCAGCTGGGCTTAGGCTTTTCCACCTATACCATCAAGACCATTGTCATGCACCTCCTGAGCATCTTGCCCGCGTCAGTGTGGCGCAGGAGACATTTTGTGAGTCGGCTGATGGATATCAGCGAGAGCCTGCGCACGTCTGTGGAAACGAGACGCCTCAATCACTTCATTGTGGGCAACCAGAGGCTTCCTCAGGGCATCCGCTTGCCCCCAGAGGTCCTAATGGCCAGGTCATGCAATCTCTTCCATGACCTGGTGATGAATCCCGTTGCCCACTCTCAGGCAATGAGCCAGTACATGGATCTGCAGCGTTGGTTCAAACGGATCCTTAGAAATGAACGGTGAAAGAGGTTGTCCTGCCCAGAGCTGTGCTTGTGAGGCTCCCACCGGGTGGCAGAGAAGCAGCTCTCAGGAGACGGGAAAAGAAGGGAGAACGTGGGCTTTGGAGAGGGAAGGGAAAACGCTGCGTAGCAGCACTATGCCATCAGCAGCAGCAGCAGCAGCAGCAACAGTGTGGCCTCAAGAGCCTCCCAAGCACTGCATCCAGTGATGAACAGGTTGGCTACATAGATCAAGGAAGATGCACAAGGAAATGCTATTGTTCCCCCACCTCTTTCTTTGAGTCCATTTTCCCTCCGAGGGCTACATCCTGTGCAGAGACGCCGATCTCAGAATCTCAGATGAGGGAATGTTTGAAAGGACCACTGGTGGTATCATTTGGTTCAGAGGTGCTCCAGGCAGGTCTTCCCGCTCTACACTACAAAGGATTGCGTTTGGAACAAGGTTCTTAACTTTCTCTGGGGAGAGAGGCTCCACAATCTCTGGCTACAATGTTTAGGATCAGCGAATGCGAGGGTGCTTCTCCTTCTTCCCGCATGGCAATCCTTCAGGTCAGCATTGTACCAAACCGTGCTGGAGCTGAGCTGATATTTTGTATACGTAGAGATCTAAGTTGTGAATGGGTGTATATATGTCCCCTGTGTGCATATTATATGCTAGAAAGCTTATCAATTACCATATATAATAGTAAAAGATCATAAAAGCCAATAGAAAAATATATATATGGTCAATTACATGAATGTTGTCATTTTATATAATGCGAAGAAATTATTCTAAAGGGTCAAATATGTAATTTTGTTTAAAGAATGCAATATAGCCAATATTTAGCATCACTCTAAGTTGTGATACATATTAATGCTCATAGGGCACTTATACCGTATATACAGTATAGCACATTATTATAAGGTTTTCATGAAATCGATACATTTATAACATACATACCAATTACATCTTTTATATTGTATATATGAAGAGTTTAATATTAAAGAGTTTTTTTTTAATGTAGTAGTAAAGACATATATGGTGTCTCTGTCTGCTGGGGACACACAATTATGTTCTATAGTTAGTGCTTTTATGAGTAGCAACCTAGAAATTTCATTGCTCTTGATTCAATAAAGGACAAGATTCCAGAACCTGGATCGTGCAAGACTTTATTGACCTCAACCAGACCTGTGGTGTAGGTAAAAGCGACAAGTTGTGAATGTGAGCTTGTGAAGAGTCTCCTTGAAATTGGCCAAACTTGCAGTGGTGAATTGGTTCTAATCAGAAATGAAGTCCAGTTGACCGCGGCCCCTGCGACCACAGAAGGCCAGAAGGGCCTCCCTTGGAAGGATCCTTAAAAATGGTCTTGTTGCACCCTGCTGCCAAGGGCAGGGACACCTTCTCCTAGGCCCGGTTGTTTCAGGCCCCGTCCAGCCTGGCCTGGAATGCTGCCAGGGATGGGGCAGCCACAGCTGCTGTGGGCAGTGTGGGCCAGGGCCTGAGCAGCCTGAGAGGCAAGAATTTCTTGTGCATCTCCAGCCCAAGCCGGCCCCGCTTGTCAGTGGGAAGCCACTGGGCCTGGTGCAGTCCCTGCAGGCCCTTGTCCGAGACACTGCCGCTCTCAGGTCTCTGCTGGGCCTGGTGCAGAGAGTGAAAGGCCGCAGGAAGGTGCCCCCGGAGAAGGCCTTGGAGAGCACTGGGGCCAGGAGTGCCAGCATGAGGACAGCAAGCAGGGCCTGGTGCGGCCGTCAGGGCGGGAGGGCACAGGGCAGGCGCTGAGGCCCTGCCAGCTGGAGGAGCTGGGAGCTCTGGAGCGCTGCTGGCAGAGAGCCGTGGGAGATCCGTGCAGCAGCAAGGACACGGGCTTCTAGACGTGTTAGAAAGCAGAGAAGAGCTGGAGAATGGGCACTGAAAGAGTAGGGTGTGTCCCTGTGGGGAACAAACCTCACAACGCCAGAGGTTATCTCCAGGGAGGACACAGAGGAGTCTTGTTATGTTATTGGAATAAAGGGAGAGGCCAAGGGACATTTCCCCTTGGGGTGTCTCCATTTGTTGAGACCCAGGACAAGGCCGCGGCCCCCTTTTTTATCCTAATTCCCAGGTGCATCACCCTCTTCCTTCCCCCACTGCCTGTGGTACTCAGAAGGAACAAGACTTCTTCTCCAGTTTCCTACTGCATGGAAGCCCTCTGTCACTTTGGTTGTGGAGGCAGGAATGGGACCATACACACACACACCAAGGTTCATGCACAGCAAGCAACTTTTGTTGAGTGCTCTCTTCCTTTGCAGATCTGAATGTCTGCCTGGTCAGTCCACATTGGTTGAAGCAGTTGCCACCTGGTAGAACAGCCAATAGGTGCTGGTGTCCCCAACGCTCCAGGCCTGCTCCCTAACGGTCCACACTGCTTAAGTTTCATCATTAAAGTACTTATAGAATTACTTATGCTTCAGTTCTAAAATTAGGATGAAATGAAACCGTGAGGCCTTCCGGCAAGCTGTTGGCCACCACAATACCCCTCTGTTTTATGCTCCCTCTGGTTTATATATTTGTAACCCTGCAGAAGACACAGGCAGGGAAGGAGGGCCGCTGGGGTCACCCTCTATGTAAGGCTGGGTTCCACCTGTCTAGAGCTTAATGATGGTGCTGATGGGGTTGAGCATTTTTGGGTAGGAATCAGGGGCAAGACCTACAATAGCAGCCTGCGACTCTTAGATGGCGGTTCATCACTGCGAGTCTGTGTAGCTGTGCCTGATTATGCACAGAAAGACAGACCAATCTATCTGGAACTGGTCACTAAAAATACATCTTTCTAATGCAGAACAATTGTGCTGGGAAACTCTTTCTGGAGCAGAACAAAGGAGTGCTCTCCAGAGGCCTGGTCCACAAGTGGTGTGGGGAAGCCAGGAGGATGCTGTCATGCTCATTCTGCAGAAAAGCAGCCAGGCTGAAACCAAAGTGCAGCTTTTATAGACTGAGAGGATTTGACTGAAGCTCAGCATGGAGTCAAGGCTTTGACTCCATGATCCTCAAGAGTGCCTTCCAACATGGATATCTATGAGATTGCCAGTGGAGGGCAGCTGAGAAAAAAGACAAGAGAAGGGCCAAGAGAGGCTCTTTGAAGAAGATTCACTCAAAGGCTGCCTTAACCGGTAGCCCAGGGCCCCTGCGACAGTCCGAGCTGGGGTGGGGACAAAGGGTGGGGCTGGGCTGGTTGTGGTGTACTGTGACGAGCATGACATCACGGGGCCATGTCACAAATGGGGGCAGCTATACAAGGCCCCAGCAGGCAACGCTGGCCCTGTATTGCTTGGGCAAGCGGTGAGTGCGCACATGGTGGGGAGGCTGGGCTGGGCATAAGGGCCGGCGCAGAAACGCAGTACCCGGGGCTGGCTTTTCCCCCTGCATCCAGGAACAGCCCCTCATGGCGCAGCCTTGGGCAGGACACCGTGCTGCTGCTGCTGCTGCTGCTGCTGCTGCTGCTGCTGCTGCTCGGGCAGCAGAACGGGCCTGGCTGCTTGCCAGCTCTCTGGGGTCCTGTGCTTCCTGCTCGCAGATCCCTGAGATTCCTGTCCCTGCTGCCCCCCACCCCCGCCAATCCCTGCTGCCAGCTGCCTCCCTCTCAGCCCCTCTCTCTCAAGGCCTTCTCTCCATCCTCCTGCAGACCATGGATACCTGGGTATTGTGGCTCTTGCTCTTGCAAAGTTTAGTCCAGTACCCACAGCCCGTGGGTGATGGCTTGGACGAGGTGGCACGTCTGCAAATGGAGGTGCGTGCCAAGCTCCAGGAAGAGGAGAAGATTCGTCTGCAGCGCGAGGTGGAGCAGCTGGTCCTGCTGAAGCAGGGTGTCTTGGCCTGGGGAGACCTGCTCTCCTCTGCCCGGCAGCACTGGCAGGTCTGGGCTCTTGCTGGGCTCCTGCTCCTTCTCTTGGCACTGTGGTATATGTGGAGGAAAGGGAGCCTGAGGAGAGAGGAGCAAGGAGAAGGACATGATGGTGTAAATGAAGAGGAGGTTGAAAATGTGGATGCACATGAAGAAGACTTTGGAAATGAAGATGAAGGAGACAATGAAATGGAGGTGGAGGAAGATGACGGTGATGGTGGCCGTGCAGAGGATGTCGACAATGCTGCTGCGAATGAAGCTGGCAATGAGGCTGGCTTTGCAGTGAACGTCAATGACGTCGGAAATCAAGTGCAAGAATCCCGTGATCGTGCCGACAATTTTGGAAGAGTCTTAATGGAGCGCATACAGTGGCCTGTGCAGGACCTGCAGGGAGGGTGCATGTGGACAAGAACCCTGATGAAGCATTTTGCAATTTATTTTCGACGGGTCTTGTCCAACAGTTTCTATCCGGTGCTGCACGGAGCCATTGGGGTGGGCAGTGCCTTTGAAGGTTGGAGTCCCCGTGAGCAGGATGTTGTCTACCAGGTGCTCGTACCCATGACACCTCCCCGAGGGCACAGCTTCCACCTAGAGCTGGGCACTGCACAGCAGAGGCGCTTGAGGAACTTCCACATCCGCGTGCAGCAGGAGTGCACCTGCACGAGTGAGCAGCAGGGTGAGAACATGCTGTGCTTCCTGCACCACCCTGAGGAGGAGCTGAGGAGGCATCAGGATCCCAGCCTCCTTCATACCCTGTGCACAGGCTCCTACCTGGACGTGGAGAAAACTGCCCGCTGGTTCTACCAGCTGGTGAGAGCAATCTGGCCAGCTTTGCCTGAGTCACACCGTTGGCATTTAGTGCTGCTGCCCTCCAGACGCTCCTGCCAGTTCAAGGTGACCAATGGCAGAGAAAGCTACCGGATCGAGATGCTCTTTGGGGTGCGGCAAGGCAACTCAGACGTCTTTGTGAGCAGCCAGCCTAGGCAAGCCCACACCTCCAGCACAATCTGGCCAGAGAGCTACGCTGTGGCCGAGAGGAAGTTCTTCATGTACATCGCCAGGCGGGCTCCGCCTGACAGCTTGCACCTGAAATGCCTGCAGTTCTTCACTCGTCTTCAGCTGGGCTTAGGCTTTTCCACCTATACCATCAAGACCATTGTCATGCACCTCCTGAGCATCTTGCCCGCGTCAGTGTGGCGCAGGAGACATTTTGTGAGTCGGCTGATGGATATCAGCGAGAGCCTGCGCACGTCTGTGGAAACGAGACGCCTCAATCACTTCATTGTGGGCAACCAGAGGCTTCCTCAGGGCATCCGCTTGCCCCCAGAGGTCCTAATGGCCAGGTCATGCAATCTCTTCCATGACCTGGTGATGAATCCCGTTGCCCACTCTCAGGCAATGAGCCAGTACATGGATCTGCAGCGTTGGTTCAAACGGATCCTTAGAAATGAACGGTGAAAGAGGTTGTCCTGCCCAGAGCTGTGCTTGTGAGGCTCCCACCGGGTGGCAGAGAAGCAGCTCTCAGGAGACGGGAAAAGAAGGGAGAACGTGGGCTTTGGAGAGGGAAGGGAAAACGCTGCGTAGCAGCACTATGCCATCAGCAGCAGCAGCAGCAGCAGCAACAGTGTGGCCTCAAGAGCCTCCCAAGCACTGCATCCAGTGATGAACAGGTTGGCTACATAGATCAAGGAAGATGCACAAGGAAATGCTATTGTTCCCCCACCTCTTTCTTTGAGTCCATTTTCCCTCCGAGGGCTACATCCTGTGCAGAGACGCCGATCTCAGAATCTCAGATGAGGGAATGTTTGAAAGGACCACTGGTGGTATCATTTGGTTCAGAGGTGCTCCAGGCAGGTCTTCCCGCTCTACACTACAAAGGATTGCGTTTGGAACAAGGTTCTTAACTTTCTCTGGGGAGAGAGGCTCCACAATCTCTGGCTACAATGTTTAGGATCAGCGAATGCGAGGGTGCTTCTCCTTCTTCCCGCATGGCAATCCTTCAGGTCAGCATTGTACCAAACCGTGCTGGAGCTGAGCTGATATTTTGTATACGTAGAGATCTAAGTTGTGAATGGGTGTATATATGTCCCCTGTGTGCATATTATATGCTAGAAAGCTTATCAATTACCATATATAATAGTAAAAGATCATAAAAGCCAATAGAAAAATATATATATGGTCAATTACATGAATGTTGTCATTTTATATAATGCGAAGAAATTATTCTAAAGGGTCAAATATGTAATTTTGTTTAAAGAATGCAATATAGCCAATATTTAGCATCACTCTAAGTTGTGATACATATTAATGCTCATAGGGCACTTATACCGTATATACAGTATAGCACATTATTATAAGGTTTTCATGAAATCGATACATTTATAACATACATACCAATTACATCTTTTATATTGTATATATGAAGAGTTTAATATTAAAGAGTTTTTTTTTAATGTAGTAGTAAAGACATATATGGTGTCTCTGTCTGCTGGGGACACACAATTATGTTCTATAGTTAGTGCTTTTATGAGTAGCAACCTAGAAATTTCGTTGCTCTTGATTCAATAAAGGACAAGATTCCAGAACCTGGATCGTGCAAGACTTTATTGACCTCAACCAGACCTGTGGTGTAGGTAAAAGCGACAAGTTGTGAATGTGAGCTTGTGAAGAGTCTCCTTGAAATTGGCCAAACTTGCAGTGGTGAATTGGTTCTAATCAGAAATGAAGTCCAGTTGACCGCGGCCCCTGCGACCACAGAAGGCCAGAAGGGCCTCCCTTGGAAGGATCCTTAAAAATGGTCTTGTTGCACCCTGCTGCCAAGGGCAGGGACACCTTCTCCTAGGCCCGGTTGTTTCAGGCCCCGTCCAGCCTGGCCTGGAATGCTGCCAGGGATGGGGCAGCCACAGCTGCTGTGGGCAGTGTGGGCCAGGGCCTGAGCAGCCTGAGAGGCAAGAATTTCTTGTGCATCTCCAGCCCAAGCCGGCCCCGCTTGTCAGTGGGAAGCCACTGGGCCTGGTGCAGTCCCTGCAGGCCCTTGTCCGAGACACTGCCGCTCTCAGGTCTCTGCTGGGCCTGGTGCAGAGAGTGAAAGGCCGCAGGAAGGTGCCCCCGGAGAAGGCCTTGGAGAGCACTGGGGCCAGGAGTGCCAGCATGAGGACAGCAAGCAGGGCCTGGTGCGGCCGTCAGGGCGGGAGGGCACAGGGCAGGCGCTGAGGCCCTGCCAGCTGGAGGAGCTGGGAGCTCTGGAGCGCTGCTGGCAGAGAGCCGTGGGAGATCCGTGCAGCAGCAAGGACACGGGCTTCTAGACGTGTTAGAAAGCAGAGAAGAGCTGGAGAATGGGCACTGAAAGAGTAGGGTGTGTCCCTGTGGGGAACAAACCTCACAACGCCAGAGGTTATCTCCAGGGAGGACACAGAGGAGTCTTGTTATGTTATTGGAATAAAGGGAGAGGCCAAGGGACATTTCCCCTTGGGGTGTCTCCATTTGTTGAGACCCAGGACAAGGCCGCGGCCCCCTTTTTTATCCTAATTCCCAGGTGCATCACCCTCTTCCTTCCCCCACTGCCTGTGGTACTCAGAAGGAACAAGACTTCTTCTCCAGTTTCCTACTGCATGGAAGCCCTCTGTCACTTTGGTTGTGGAGGCAGGAATGGGACCATACACACACACACCAAGGTTCATGCACAGCAAGCAACTTTTGTTGAGTGCTCTCTTCCTTTGCAGATCTGAATGTCTGCCTGGTCAGTCCACATTGGTTGAAGCAGTTGCCACCTGGTAGAACAGCCAATAGGTGCTGGTGTCCCCAACGCTCCGGGCCTGCTCCCTAACGGTCCACACTGCTTAAGTTTCATCATTAAAGTACTTATAGAATTACTTATGCTTCAGTTCTAAAATTAGGATGAAATGAAACCGTGAGGCCTTCCGGCAAGCTGTTGGCCACCACAATACCCCTCTGTTTTATGCTCCCTCTGGTTTATATATTTGTAACCCTGCAGAAGACACAGGCAGGGAAGGAGGGCCGCTGGGGTCACCCTCTATGTAAGGCTGGGTTCCACCTGTCTAGAGCTTAATGATGGTGCTGATGGGGTTGAGCATTTTTGGGTAGGAATCAGGGGCAAGACCTACAATAGCAGCCTGCGACTCTTAGATGGCGGTTCATCACTGCGAGTCTGTGTAGCTGTGCCTGATTATGCACAGAAAGACAGACCAATCTATCTGGAACTGGTCACTAAAAATACATCTTTCTAATGCAGAACAATTGTGCTGGGAAACTCTTTCTGGAGCAGAACAAAGGAGTGCTCTCCAGAGGCCTGGTCCACAAGTGGTGTGGGGAAGCCAGGAGGATGCTGTCATGCTCATTCTGCAGAAAAGCAGCCAGGCTGAAACCAAAGTGCAGCTTTTATAGACTGAGAGGATTTGACTGAAGCTCAGCATGGAGTCAAGGCTTTGACTCCATGATCCTCAAGAGTGCCTTCCAACATGGATATCTATGAGATTGCCAGTGGAGGGCAGCTGAGAAAAAAGACAAGAGAAGGGCCAAGAGAGGCTCTTTGAAGAAGATTCACTCAAAGGCTGCCTTAACCGGTAGCCCAGGGCCCCTGCGACAGTCCGAGCTGGGGTGGGGACAAAGGGTGGGGCTGGGCTGGTTGTGGTGTACTGTGACGAGCATGACATCACGGGGCCATGTCACAAATGGGGGCAGCTATACAAGGCCCCAGCAGGCAACGCTGGCCCTGTATTGCTTGGGCAAGCGGTGAGTGCGCACATGGTGGGGAGGCTGGGCTGGGCATAAGGGCCGGCGCAGAAACGCAGTACCCGGGGCTGGCTTTTCCCCCTGCATCCAGGAACAGCCCCTCATGGCGCAGCCTTGGGCAGGACACCGTGCTGCTGCTGCTGCTGCTGCTGCTGCTGCTCGGGCAGCAGAACGGGCCTGGCTGCTTGCCAGCTCTCTGGGGTCCTGTGCTTCCTGCTCGCAGATCCCTGAGATTCCTGTCCCTGCTGCCCCCCACCCCCGCCAATCCCTGCTGCCAGCTGCCTCCCTCTCAGCCCCTCTCTCTCAAGGCCTTCTCTCCATCCTCCTGCAGACCATGGATACCTGGGTATTGTGGCTCTTGCTCTTGCAAAGTTTAGTCCAGTACCCACAGCCCGTGGGTGATGGCTTGGACGAGGTGGCACGTCTGCAAATGGAGGTGCGTGCCAAGCTCCAGGAAGAGGAGAAGATTTGTCTGCAGCGCGAGGTGGAGCAGCTGGTCCTGCTGAAGCAGGGTGTCTTGGCCTGGGGAGACCTGCTCTCCTCTGCCCGGCAGCACTGGCAGGTCTGGGCTCTTGCTGGGCTCCTGCTCCTTCTCTTGGCACTGTGGTATATGTGGAGGAAAGGGAGCCTGAGGAGAGAGGAGCAAGGAGAAGGACATGATGGTGTAAATGAAGAGGAGGTTGAAAATGTGGATGCACATGAAGAAGACTTTGGAAATGAAGATGAAGGAGACAATGAAATGGAGGTGGAGGAAGATGACGGTGATGGTGGCCGTGCAGAGGATGTCGACAATGCTGCTGCGAATGAAGCTGGCAATGAGGCTGGCTTTGCAGTGAACGTCAATGACGTCGGAAATCAAGTGCAAGAATCCCGTGATCGTGCCGACAATTTTGGAAGAGTCTTAATGGAGCGCATACAGTGGCCTGTGCAGGACCTGCAGGGAGGATGCATGTGGACAAGAACCCTGATGAAGCATTTTGCAATTTATTTTCGACGGGTCTTGTCCAACAGTTTCTATCCGGTGCTGCACGGAGCCATTGGGGTGGGCAGTGCCTTCGAAGGTTGGAGTCCCCGTGAGCAGGATGTTGTCTACCAGGTGCTCGTACCCATGACACCTCCCCGAGGGCACAGCTTCCACCTAGAGCTGGGCACTGCACAGCAGAGGCGCTTGAGGAACTTCCACATCCGCGTGCAGCAGGAGTGCACCTGCACGAGTGAGCAGCAGGGTGAGAACATGCTGTGCTTCCTGCACCACCCTGAGGAGGAGCTGAGGAGGCATCAGGATCCCAGCCTCCTTCATACCCTGTGCACAGGCTCCTACCTGGACGTGGAGAAAACTGCCCGCTGGTTCTACCAGCTGGTGAGAGCAATCTGGCCAGCTTTGCCTGAGTCACACCGTTGGCATTTAGTGCTGCTGCCCTCCAGACGCTCCTGCCAGTTCAAGGTGACCAATGGCAGAGAAAGCTACCGGATCGAGATGCTCTTTGGGGTGCGGCAAGGCAACTCAGACGTCTTTGTGAGCAGCCAGCCTAGGCAAGCCCACACCTCCAGCACAATCTGGCCAGAGAGCTACGCTGTGGCCGAGAGGAAGTTCTTCATGTACATCGCCAGGCGGGCTCCGCCTGACAGCTTGCACCTGAAATGCCTGCAGTTCTTCACTCGTCTTCAGCTGGGCTTAGGCTTTTCCACCTATACCATCAAGACCATTGTCATGCACCTCCTGAGCATCTTGCCCGCGTCAGTGTGGCGCAGGAGACATTTTGTGAGTCGGCTGATGGATATCAGCGAGAGCCTGCGCACGTCTGTGGAAACGAGACGCCTCAATCACTTCATTGTGGGCAACCAGAGGCTTCCTCAGGGCATCCGCTTGCCCCCAGAGGTCCTAATGGCCAGGTCATGCAATCTCTTCCATGACCTGGTGATGAATCCCGTTGCCCACTCTCAGGCAATGAGCCAGTACATGGATCTGCAGCGTTGGTTCAAACGGATCCTTAGAAATGAACGGTGAAAGAGGTTGTCCTGCCCAGAGCTGTGCTTGTGAGGCTCCCACCGGGTGGCAGAGAAGCAGCTCTCAGGAGACGGGAAAAGAAGGGAGAACGTGGGCTTTGGAGAGGGAAGGGAAAACGCTGCGTAGCAGCACTATGCCATCAGCAGCAGCAGCAGCAGCAGCAACAGTGTGGTCTCAAGAGCCTCCCAAGCACTGCATCCAGTGATGAACAGGTTGGCTACATAGATCAAGGAAGATGCACAAGGAAATGCTATTGTTCCCCCACCTCTTTCTTTGAGTCCATTTTCCCTCCGAGGGCTTCATCCTGTGCAGAGACGCCGATCTCAGAATCTCAGATGAGGGAATGTTTGAAAGGACCACTGGTGGTATCATTTGGTTCAGAGGTGCTCCAGGCAGGTCTTCCCGCTCTACACTACAAAGGATTGCGTTTGGAACAAGGTTCTTAACTTTCTCTGGGGAGGGAGGCTCCACAATCTCTGGCTACAATGTTTAGGATCAGTGAATGCGAGGGTGCTTCTCCTTCTTCCCGCATGGGAATCCTTCAGGTCAGCATTGTACCAAACCGTGCTGGAGCTGAGCTGATATTTTGTATACGTAGAGATCTAAGTTGTGAATGGGTGTATATATATCCCCTGTGTACATATTATATGCTAGAAAGCTTATCAATTACCATATATAATAGTAAAAGATCATAAAAGCCAATAGAATAATATATATATGGTCAATTACATGAATGTTGTCATTTTATATAATGCGAAGAAATTATTCTAAAGGGTCAAATATGTAATTTTGTTTAAAGAATGCAATATAGCCAATATTTAGCGTCACTCTAAGTTGTGATACATATTAATGCTCATAGGGCACTTATACCGTATATACAGTATAGCACATTATTATAAGGTTTTCATGAAATCGATACATTTATAACATACATACCAATTACATCTTTTATATTGTATATATGAAGAGTTTAATATTAAAGAGTTTTTTTTTAATGTAGTAGTAAAGACATATATGGTGTCTCTGTCTGCTGGGGACACACAATTATGTTCTATAGTTAGTGCTTTTATGAGTAGCAACCTAGAAATTTCGTTGCTCTTGATTCAATAAAGGACAAGATTCCAGAACCTGGATCGTGCAAGACTTTATTGACCTCAACCAGACCTGTGGTGTAGGTAAAAGCGACAAGTTGTGAATGTGAGCTTGTGAAGAGTCTCCTTGAAATTGGCCAAACTTGCAGTGGTGAATTGGTTCTAATCAGAAATGAAGTCCAGTTGACCGCGGCCCCTGCGACCACAGAAGGCCAGAAGGGCCTCCCTTGGAAGGATCCTTAAAAATGGTCTTGTTGCACCCTGCTGCCAAGGGCAGGGACACCTTCTCCTAGGCCCGGTTGTTTCAGGCCCCGTCCAGCCTGGCCTGGAATGCTGCCAGGGATGGGGTAGCCACAGCTGCTGTGGGCAGTGTGGGCCAGGGCCTGAGCAGCCTGAGAGGCAAGAATTTCTTGTGCATCTCCAGCCCAAGCCGGCCCCGCTTGTCAGTGGGAAGCCACTGGGCCTGGTGCAGTCCCTGCAGGCCCTTGTCCGAGACACTGCCGCTCTCAGGTCTCTGCTGGGCCTGGTGCAGAGAGTGAAAGGCCGCAGGAAGGTGCCCCCGGAGAAGGCCTTGGAGAGCACTGGGGCCAGGAGTGCCAGCATGAGGACAGCAAGCAGGGCCTGGTGCGGCCGTCAGGGCGGGAGGGCACAGGGCAGGCGCTGAGGCCCTGCCAGCTGGAGGAGCTGGGAGCTCTGGAGCGCTGCTGGCAGAGAGCCGTGGGAGATCCGTGCAGCAGCAAGGACACGGGCTTCTAGACGTGTTAGAAAGCAGAGAAGAGCTGGAGAATGGGCACTGAAAGAGTAGGGTGTGTCCCTGTGGGGAACAAACCTCACAACGCCAGATGTTATCTCCAGGGAGGACACAGAGGAGTCTTGTTATGTTATTGGAATAAAGGGAGAGGCCAAGGGACATTTCCCCTTGGGGTGTCTCCATTTGTTGAGACCCAGGACAAGGCCGCGACCCCCTTTTTATCCTAATTCCCAGGTGCATCACCCTCTTCCTTCCCCCACTGCCTGTGGTACTCAGAAGGAACAAGACTTCTTCTCCAGTTTCCTACTGCATGGAAGCCCTCTGTCACTTTGGTTGTGGAGGCAGGAATGGGACCATACACACACACACCAAGGTTCATGCACAGCAAGCAACTTTTGTTGAGTGCTCTCTTCCTTTGCAGATCTGAATGTCTGCCTGGTCAGTCCACATTGGTTGAAGCAGTTGCCACCTGGTAGAACAGCCAATAGGTGCTGGTGTCCCCAACGCTCCGGGCCTGCTCCCTAGCGGTCCACACTGCTTAAGTTTCATCATTAAAGTACTTATAGAATTACTTATGCTTCAGTTCTAAAATTAGGATGAAATGAAACCGTGAGGCCTTCCGGCAAGCTGTTGGCCACCACAATACCCCTCTGTTTTATGCTCCCTCTGGTTTATATATTTGTAACCCTGCAGAAGACACAGGCAGGGAAGGAGGGCCGCTGGGGTCACCCTCTATGTAAGGCTGGGTTCCACCTGTCTAGAGCTTAATGATGGTGCTGATGGGGTTGAGCATTTTTGGGTAGGAATCAGGGGCAAGACCTACAATAGCAGCCTGCGACTCTTAGATGGCGGTTCATCACTGCGAGTCTGTGTAGCTGTGCCTGATTATGCACAGAAAGACAGACCAATCTATCTGGAACTGGTCACTAAAAATACATCTTTCTAATGCAGAACAATTGTGCTGGGAAACTCTTTCTGGAGCAGAACAAAGGAGTGCTCTCCAGAGGCCTGGTCCACAAGTGGTGTGGGGAAGCCAGGAGGATGCTGTCATGCTCATTCTGCAGAAAAGCAGCCAGGCTGAAACCAAAGTGCAGCTTTTATAGACTGAGAGGATTTGACTGAAGCTCAGCATGGAGTCAAGGCTTTGACTCCATGATCCTCAAGAGTGCCTTCCAACATGGATATCTATGAGATTGCCAGTGGAGGGCAGCTGAGAAAAAAGACAAGAGAAGGGCCAAGAGAGGCTCTTTGAAGAAGATTCACTCAAAGGCTGCCTTAACCGGTAGCCCAGGGCCCCTGTGACAGTCCGAGCTGGGGTGGGGACAAAGGGTGGGGCTGGGCTGGTTGTGGTGTACTGTGACGAGCATGACATCACGGGGCCATGTCACAAATGGGGGCAGCTATACAAGGCCCCAGCAGGCAACGCTGGCCCTGTATTGCTTGGGCAAGCGGTGAGTGCGCACATGGTGGGGAGGCTGGGCTGGGCATAAGGGCCGGCGCAGAAACGCAGTACCCGGGGCTGGCTTTTCCCCCTGCATCCAGGAACAGCCCCTCATGGCGCAGCCTTGGGCAGGACACCGTGCTGCTGCTGCTGCTGCTGCTGCTGCTGCTGCTGCTGCTGCTGCTCGGGCAGCAGAACGGGCCTGGCTGCTTGCCAGCTCTCTGGGGTCCTGTGCTTCCTGCTCGCAGATCCCTGAGATTCCTGTCCCTGCTGCCCCCCACCCCCGCCAATCCCTGCTGCCAGCTGCCTCCCTCTCAGCCCCTCTCTCTCAAGGCCTTCTCTCCATCCTCCTGCAGACCATGGATACCTGGGTACTGTGGCTCTTGCTCTTGCAAAGTTTAGTCCAGTACCCACAGCCCGTGGGTGATGGCTTGGACGAGGTGGCACGTCTGCAAATGGAGGTGCGTGCCAAGCTCCAGGAAGAGGAGAAGATTCGTCTGCAGCGCGAGGTGGAGCAGCTGGTCCTGCTGAAGCAGGGTGTCTTGGCCTGGGGAGACCTGCTCTCCTCTGCCCGGCAGCACTGGCAGGTCTGGGCTCTTGCTGGGCTCCTGCTCCTTCTCTTGGCACTGTGGTATATGTGGAGGAAAGGGAGCCTGAGGAGAGAGGAGCAAGGAGAAGGACATGATGGTGTAAATGAAGAGGAGGTTGAAAATGTGGATGCACATGAAGAAGACTTTGGAAATGAAGATGAAGGAGACAATGAAATGGAGGTGGAGGAAAATGACGGTGATGGTGGCCGTGCAGAGGATGTCGACAATGCTGCTGCGAATGAAGCTGGCAATGAGGCTGGCTTCGCAGTGAACGTCAATGACGTCGGAAATCAAGTGCAAGAATCCCGTGATCGTGCCGACAATTTTGGAAGAGTCTTAATGGAGCGCATACAGTGGCCTGTGCAGGACCTGCAGGGAGGGTGCATGTGGACAAGAACCCTGATGAAGCATTTTGCAATTTATTTTCGACGGGTCTTGTCCAACAGTTTCTATCCGGTGCTGCACGGAGCCATTGGGGTGGGCAGTGCCTTCGAAGGTTGGAGTCCCCGTGAGCAGGATGTTGTCTACCAGGTGCTCGTACCCATGACACCTCCCCGAGGGCACAGCTTCCACCTAGAGCTGGGCACTGCACAGCAGAGGCGCTTGAGGAACTTCCACATCCGCGTGCAGCAGGAGTGCACCTGCACGAGTGAGCAGCAGGGTGAGAACATGCTGTGCTTCCTGCACCACCCTGAGGAGGAGCTGAGGAGGCATCAGGACCCCAGCCTCCTTCATACCTTGTGCACAGGCTCCTACCTGGACGTGGAGAAAACTGCCCGCTGGTTCTACCAGCTGGTGAGAGCAATCTGGCCAGCTTTGCCTGAGTCACACCGTTGGCATTTAGTGCTGCTGCCCTCCAGACGCTCCTGCCAGTTCAAGGTGACCAATGGCAGAGAAAGCTACCGGATCGAGATGCTCTTTGGGGTGCGGCAAGGCAACTCAGACGTCTTTGTGAGCAGCCAGCCTAGGCAAGCCCACACCTCCAGCACAATCTGGCCAGAGAGCTACGCTGTGGCCGAGAGGAAGTTCTTCATGTACATCGCCAGGCGGGCTCCCCCTGACAGCTTGCACCTGAAATGCCTGCAGTTCTTCACTCGTCTTCAGCTGGGCTTAGGCTTTTCCACCTATACCATCAAGACCATTGTCATGCACCTCCTGAGCATCTTGCCCGCGTCAGTGTGGCGCAGGAGACATTTTGTGAGTCGGCTGATGGATATCAGCGAGAGCCTGCGCACGTCTGTGGAAACGAGACGCCTCAATCACTTCATTGTGGGCAACCAGAGGCTTCCTCAGGGCATCCGCTTGCCCCCAGAGGTCCTAATGGCCAGGTCATGCAATCTCTTCCATGACCTGGTGATGAATCCCGTTGCCCACTCTCAGGCAATGAGCCAGTACATGGATCTGCAGCGTTGGTTCAAACGGATCCTTAGAAATGAACGGTGAAAGAGGTTGTCCTGCCCAGAGCTGTGCTTGTGAGGCTCCCACCGGGTGGCAGAGAAGCAGCTCTCAGGAGACGGGAAAAGAAGGGAGAATGTGGGCTTTGGAGAGGGAAGGGAAAACGCTGCGTAGCAGCACTATGCCATCAGCAGCAGCAGCAGCAGCAGCAACAGTGTGGTCTCAAGAGCCTCCCAAGCACTGCATCCAGTGATGAACAGGTTGGCTACATAGATCAAGGAAGATGCACAAGGAAATGCTATTGTTCCCCCACCTCTTTCTTTGAGTCCATTTTCCCTCCGAGGGCTTCATCCTGTGCAGAGACGCCGATCTCAGAATCTCAGATGAGGGAATGTTTGAAAGGACCACTGGTGGTATCATTTGGTTCAGAGGTGCTCCAGGCAGGTCTTCCCGCTCTACACTACAAAGGATTGCGTTTGGAACAAGGTTCTTAACTTTCTCTGGGGAGAGAGGCTCCACAATCTCTGGCTACAGTGTTTAGGATCAGTGAATGCGACGGTGCTTCTCCTTCTTTCCGCATGGGAATCCTTCAGGTCAGCATTGTACCAACCGTGCTGGAGCTGAGCTGATATTTTGTATACGTAGAGATCTAAGTTGTTAATGGGTGTATATATGTCCCCTGTGTACATATTATATGCTAGAAAGCTTATCAATTACCATATATAATAGTAAAAGATCATAAAAGCCAATAGAATAATATATATATGGTCAATTACATGAATGTTGTAATTTTATATAATGAGAAGAAATTATTCTAAAGGGTCAAATATGTAATTTTGTTTAAAGAATGCAATATAGCCAATATTTAGCATCACTCTAAGTTGTGATACATATTAATGCTCATAGGGCACTTATACCGTATATACAGTATAGCACATTATTATAAGGTTTTCATGAAATCGATACATTTATAACATACATACCAATTACATCTTTTATATTGTATATATGAAGAGTTTAATATTAAGGAGTTTTTTTTTAATGTAGTAGTAAAGACATATATGGTGTCTCTGTCTGCTGGGGACACACAATTATGTTCTATAGTTAGTGCTTTTATGAGTAGCAACCTAGAAATTTCGTTGCTCTTGATTCAATAAAGGACAAGATTCCAGAACCTGGATCGTGCAAGACTTTATTGACCTCAACCAGACCTGTGGTGTAGGTAAAAGCGACAAGTTGTGAATGTGAGCTTGTGAAGAGTCTCCTTGAAATTGGCCAAACTTGCAGTGGTGAATTGGTTCTAATCAGAAATGAAGTCCAGTTGACCGCGGCCCCTGCGACCACAGAAGGCCAGAAGGGCCTCCCTTGGAAGGATCCTTAAAAATGGTCTTGTTGCACCCTGCTGCCAAGGGCAGGGACACCTTCTCCTAGGCCCGGTTGTTTCAGGCCCCGTCCAGCCTGGCCTGGAATGCTGCCAGGGATGGGGCAGCCACAGCTGCTGTGGGCAGTGTGGGCCAGGGCCTGAGCAGCCTGAGAGGCAAGAATTTCTTGTGCATCTCCAGCCCAAGCCGGCCCCGCTTGTCAGTGGGAAGCCACTGGGCCTGGTGCAGTCCCTGCAGGCCCTTGTCCGAGACACTGCCGCTCTCAGGTCTCTGCTGGGCCTGGTGCAGAGAGTGAAAGGCCGCAGGAAGGTGCCCCCGGAGAAGGCCTTGGAGAGCACTGGGGCCAGGAGTGCCAGCATGAGGACAGCAAGCAGGGCCTGGTGCGGCCGTCAGGGCGGGAGGGCACAGGGCAGGCGCTGAGGCCCTGCCAGCTGGAGGAGCTGGGAGCTCTGGAGCGCTGCTGGCAGAGAGCCGTGGGAGATCCGTGCAGCAGCAAGGACACGGGCTTCTAGACGTGTTAGAAAGCAGAGAAGAGCTGGAGAATGGGCACTGAAAGAGTAGGGTGTGTCCCTGTGGGGAACAAACCTCACAACGCCAGATGTTATCTCCAGGGAGGACACAGAGGAGTCTTGTTATGTTATTGGAATAAAGGGAGAGGCCAAGGGACATTTCCCCTTGGGGTGTCTCCATTTGTTGAGACCCAGGACAAGGGCGCGGCCCCCCTTTTTTATCCTAATTCCCAGGTGCATCACCCTCTTCCTTCCCCCACTGCCTGTGGTACTCAGAAGGAACAAGACTTCTTCTCCAGTTTCCTACTGCATGGAAGCCCTCTGTCACTTTGGTTGTGGAGGCAGGAATGGGACCATACACACACACACCAAGGTTCATGCACAGCAAGCAACTTTTGTTGAGTGCTCTCTTCCTTTGCAGATCTGAATGTCTGCCTGGTCAGTCCACATTGGTTGAAGCAGTTGCCACCTGGTAGAACAGCCAATAGGTGCTGGTGTCCCCAACGCTCCGGGCCTGCTCCCTAACGGTCCACACTGCTTAAGTTTCATCATTAAAGTACTTATAGAATTACTTATGCTTCAGTTCTAAAATTAGGATGAAATGAAACCGTGAGGCCTTCCGGCAAGCTGTTGGCCACCACAATACCCCTCTGTTTTATGCTCCCTCTGGTTTATATATTTGTAACCCTGCAGAAGACACAGGCAGGGAAGGAGGGCCGCTGGGGTCACCCTCTATGTAAGGCTGGGTTCCACCTGTCTAGAGCTTAATGATGGTGCTGATGGGGTTGAGCATTTTTGGGTAGGAATCAGGGGCAAGACCTACAATAGCAGCCTGCGACTCTTAGATGGCGGTTCATCACTGCGAGTCTGTGTAGCTGTGCCTGATTATGCACAGAAAGACAACCAATCTATCTGGAACTGGTCACTAAAAATACATCTTTCTAATGCAGAACAATTGTGCTGGGAAACTCTTTCTGGAGCAGAACAAAGGAGTGCTCTCCAGAGGCCTGGTCCACAAGTGGTGTGGGGAAGCCAGGAGGATGCTGTCATGCTCATTCTGCAGAAAAGCAGCCAGGCTGAAACCAAAGTGCAGCTTTTATAGACTGAGAGGATTTGACTGAAGCTCAGCATGGAGTCAAGGCTTTGACTCCATGATCCTCAAGAGTGCCTTCCAACATGGATATCTGTGAGATTGCCAGTGGAGGGCAGCTGAGAAAAAAGACAAGAGAAGGGCCAAGAGAGGCTCTTTGAAGAAGATTCACTCAAAGGCTGCCTTAACCGGTAGCCCAGGGCCCCTGCGACAGTCCGAGCTGGGGTGGGGACAAAGGGTGGGGCTGGGCTGGTTGTGGTGTACTGTGACGAGCATGACATCACGGGGCCATGTCACAAATGGGGGCAGCTATACAAGGCCCCAGCAGGTAACGCTGGCCCTGCATTGCTTGGGCAAGCGGTGAGTGCACACATGGTGGGGAGGCTGGGCTGGGCATAAGGGCCGGCGCAGAAACGCAGTACCCAGGGCTGGCTTTTCCCCCTGCATCCAGGAACAGCCCCTCATGGCGCAGCCTTGGGCAGGACACCGTGCTGCTGCTGCTGCTGCTGCTGCTGCTGCTGCTGCTCGGGCAGCAGAACGGGCCTGGCTGCTTGCCAGCTCTCTGGGGCCCTGTGCTTCCTGCTCGCAGATCCCTGGGATTCCTGTCCCTGCTGTCCCCCCTGCCAATCCCTGCTGCCAGCTGCCTCCCTCTCAGCCCCTCTCTCTCAAGGCCTTCTCTCCATCCTCCTGCAGACCATGGATACCTGGGTATTGTGGCTCTTGCTCTTGCAAAGTTTAGTCCAGTACCCACAGCCCGTGGGTGATGGCTTGGACGAGGTGGCACGTCTGCAAATGGAGGTGCGTGCCAAGCTCCAGGAAGAGGAGAAGATTCGTCTGCAGCGCGAGGTGGAGCAGCTGGTCCTGCTGAAGCAGGGTGTCTTGGCCTGGGGAGACCTGCTCTCCTCTGCCCGGCAGCACTGGCAGGTCTGGGCTCTTGCTGGGCTCCTGCTCCTTCTCTTGGCACTGTGGTATATGTGGAGGAAAGGGAGCCTGAGGAGAGAGGAGCAAGGAGAAGGACATGATGGTGTAAATGAAGAGGAGGTTGAAAATGTGGATGCACATGAAGAAGACTTTGGAAATGAAGATGAAGGAGACAATGAAATGGAGGTGGAGGAAGATGACGGTGATGGTGGCCGTGCAGAGGATGTCGACAATGCTGCTGCGAATGAAGCTGGCAATGAGGCTGGCTTTGCAGTGAACGTCAATGACGTCGGAAATCAAGTGCAAGAATCCCGTGATCGTGCCGACAATTTTGGAAGAGTCTTAATGGAGCGCATACAGTGGCCTGTGCAGGACCTGCAGGGAGGATGCATGTGGACAAGAACCCTGATGAAGCATTTTGCAATTTATTTTCGACGGGTCTTGTCCAACAGTTTCTATCCGGTGCTGCACGGAGCCATTGGGGTGGGCAGTGCCTTCGAAGGTTGGAGTCCCCGTGAGCAGGATGTTGTCTACCAGGTGCTCGTACCCATGACACCTCCCCGAGGGCACAGCTTCCACCTAGAGCTGGGCACTGCACAGCAGAGGCGCTTGAGGAACTTCCACATCCGCGTGCAGCAGGAGTGCACCTGCACGAGTGAGCAGCAGGGTGAGAACATGCTGTGCTTCCTGCACCACCCTGAGGAGGAGCTGAGGAGGCATCAGGATCCCAGCCTCCTTCATACCCTGTGCACAGGCTCCTACCTGGACGTGGAGAAAACTGCCCGCTGGTTCTACCAGCTGGTGAGAGCAATCTGGCCAGCTTTGCCTGAGTCACACCGTTGGCATTTAGTGCTGCTGCCCTCCAGACGCTCCTGCCAGTTCAAGGTGACCAATGGCAGCGAAAGCTACCGGATCGAGATGCTCTTCGGGGTGCGGCAAGGCAACTCAGACGTCTTTGTGAGCAGCCAGCCTAGGCAAGCCCACACCTCCAGCACAATCTGGCCAGAGAGCTACGCTGTGGCCGAGAGGAAGTTCTTCATGTACATCGCCAGGCGGGCTCCCCCTGACAGCTTGCACCTGAAATGCCTGCAGTTCTTCACTCGTCTTCAGCTGGGCTTAGGCTTTTCCACCTATACCATCAAGACCATTGTCATGCACCTCCTGAGCATCTTGCCCGCGTCAGTGTGGCGCAGGAGACATTTTGTGAGTCGGCTGATGGATATCAGCGAGAGCCTGCGCACGTCTGTGGAAACGAGACGCCTCAATCACTTCATTGTGGGCAACCAGAGGCTTCCTCAGGGCATCCGCTTGCCCCCAGAGGTCCTAATGGCCAGGTCATGCAATCTCTTCCATGACCTGGTGATGAATCCCGTTGCCCACTCTCAGGCAATGAGCCAGTACATGGATCTGCAGCGTTGGTTCAAACGGATCCTTAGAAATGAACGGTGAAAGAGGTTGTCCTACCCAGAGCTGTGCTTGTGAGGCTCCCACCGGGTGGCAGAGAAGCAGCTCTCAGGAGACGGGAAAAGAAGGGAAAACGTGGGCTTTGGAGAGGGAAGGGAAAACGCTGCGTAGCAGCACTATGCCATCAGCAGCAGCAGCAGCAGCAGCAACAGTGTGGTCTCAAGAGCCTCCCAAGCACTGCATCCAGTGATGAACAGGTTGGCTACATAGATCAAGGAAGATGCACAAGGAAATGCTATTGTTCCCCCACCTCTTTCTTTGAGTCCATTTTCCCTCCGAGGGCTTCATCCTGTGCAGAGACGCCGATCTCAGAATCTCAGATGAGGGAATGTTTGAAAGGACCACTGGTGGCATCATTTGGTTCAGAGGTGCTCCAGGCAGGTCTTCCCGCTCTACACTACAAAGGATTGCGTTTGGAACAAGGTTCTTAACTTTCTCTGGGGAGAGAGGCTCCACAATCTCTGGCTACAGTGTTTAGGATCAGTGAATGCGAGGGTGCTTCTCCTTCTTTCCGCATGGGAATCCTTCAGGTCAGCATTGTACCAACCGTGCTGGAGCTGAGCTGATATTTTGTATACGTAGAGATCTAAGTTGTGAATGGGTGTATATATGTCCCCTGTGTACATATTATATGCTAGAAAGCTTATCAATTACCATATATAATAGTAAAAGATCATAAAAGCCAATAGAATAATATATATATGGTCAATTACATGAATGTTGTCATTTTATATAATGAGAAGAAATTATTCTAAAGGGTCAAATATGTAATTTTGTTTAAAGAATGCAATATAGCCAATATTTAGCGTCACTCTAAGTTGTGATACATATTAATGCTCATAGGGCACTTATACCGTATATACAGTATAGCACATTATTATAAGGTTTTCATGAAATCGATACATTTATAACATACATACCAATTACATCTTTTATATTGTATATATGAAGAGTTTAATATTAAAGAGTTTTTTTTTAATGTAGTAGTAAAGACATATATGGTGTCTCTGTCTGCTGGGGACACACAATTATGTTCTATAGTTAGTGCTTTTATGAGTAGCAACCTAGAAATTTCATTGCTCTTGATTCAATAAAGGACAAGATTCCAGAACCTGGATCGTGCAAGACTTTATTGACCTCAACCAGACCTGTGGTGTAGGTAAAAGCGACAAGTTGTGAATGTGAGCTTGTGAAGAGTCTCCTTGAAATTGGCCAAACTTGCAGTGGTGAATTGGTTCTAATCAGAAATGAAGTCCAGTTGACCGCGGCCCCTGCGACCACAGAAGGCCAGAAGGGCCTCCCTTGGAAGGATCCTTAAAAATGGTCTTGTTGCACCCTGCTGCCAAGGGCAGGGACACCTTCTCCTAGGCCCGGTTGTTTCAGGCCCCGTCCAGCCTGGCCTGGAATGCTGCCAGGGATGGGGCAGCCACAGCTGCTGTGGGCAGTGTGGGCCAGGGCCTGAGCAGCCTGAGAGGCAAGAATTTCTTGTGCATCTCCAGCCCAAGCCGGCCCCGCTTGTCAGTGGGAAGCCACTGGGCCTGGTGCAGTCCCTGCAGGCCCTTGTCCGAGACACTGCCGCTCTCAGGTCTCTGCTGGGCCTGGTGCAGAGAGTGAAAGGCCGCAGGAAGGTGCCCCCGGAGAAGGCCTTGGAGAGCACTGGGGCCAGGAGTGCCAGCATGAGGACAGCAAGCAGGGCCTGGTGCGGCCGTCAGGGCGGGAGGGCACAGGGCAGGCGCTGAGGCCCTGCCAGCTGGAGGAGCTGGGAGCTCTGGAGCGCTGCTGGCAGAGAGCCGTGGGAGATCCGTGCAGCAGCAAGGACACGGGCTTCTAGACGTGTTAGAAAGCAGAGAAGAGCTGGAGAATGGGCACTGAAAGAGTAGGGTGTGTCCCTGTGGGGAACAAACCTCACAACGCCAGATGTTATCTCCAGGGAGGACACAGAGGAGTCTTGTTATGTTATTGGAATAAAGGGAGAGGCCAAGGGACATTTCCCCTTGGGGTGTCTCCATTTGTTGAGACCCAGGACAAGGCCGCGGCCCCCTTTTTTATCCTAATTCCCAGGTGCATCACCCTCTTCCTTCCCCCACTGCCTGTGGTACTCAGAAGGAACAAGACTTCTTCTCCAGTTTCCTACTGCATGGAAGCCCTCTGTCACTTTGGTTGTGGAGGCAGGAATGGGACCATACACACACACACCAAGGTTCATGCACAGCAAGCAACTTTTGTTGAGTGCTCTCTTCCTTTGCAGATCTGAATGTCTGCCTGGTCAGTCCACATTGGTTGAAGCAGTTGCCACCTGGTAGAACAGCCAATAGGTGCTGGTGTCCCCAACGCTCCGGGCCTGCTCCCTAACGGTCCACACTGCTTAAGTTTCATCATTAAAGTACTTATAGAATTACTTATGCTTCAGTTCTAAAATTAGGATGAAATGAAACCGTGAGGCCTTCCGGCAAGCTGTTGGCCACCACAATACCCCTCTGTTTTATGCTCCCTCTGGTTTATATATTTGTAACCCTGCAGAAGACACAGGCAGGGAAGGAGGGCCGCTGGGGTCACCCTCTATGTAAGGCTGGGTTCCACCTGTCTAGAGCTTAATGATGGTGCTGATGGGGTTGAGCATTTTTGGGTAGGAATCAGGGGCAAGACCTACAATAGCAGCCTGCGACTCTTAGATGGCGGTTCATCACTGCGAGTCTGTGTAGCTGTGCCTGATTATGCACAGAAAGACAGACCAATCTATCTGGAACTGGTCACTAAAAATACATCTTTCTAATGCAGAACAATTGTGCTGGGAAACTCTTTCTGGAGCAGAACAAAGGAGTGCTCTCCAGAGGCCTGGTCCACAAGTGGTGTGGGGAAGCCAGGAGGATGCTGTCATGCTCATTCTGCAGAAAAGCAGCCAGGCTGAAACCAAAGTGCAGCTTTTATAGACTGAGAGGATTTGACTGAAGCTCAGCATGGAGTCAAGGCTTTGACTCCATGATCCTCAAGAGTGCCTTCCAACATGGATATCTATGAGATTGCCAGTGGAGGGCAGCTGAGAAAAAAGACAAGAGAAGGGCCAAGAGAGGCTCTTTGAAGAAGATTCACTCAAAGGCTGCCTTAACCGGTAGCCCAGGGCCCCTGCGACAGTCCGAGCTGGGGTGGGGACAAAGGGTGGGGCTGGGCTGGTTGTGGTGTACTGTGACGAGCATGACATCACGGGGCCATGTCACAAATGGGGGCAGCTATACAAGGCCCCAGCAGGCAACGCTGGCCCTGTATTGCTTGGGCAAGCGGTGAGTGCGCACATGGTGGGGAGGCTGGGCTGGGCATAAGGGCCGGCGCAGAAACGCAGTACCCGGGGCTGGCTTTTCCCCCTGCATCCAGGAACAGCCCCTCATGGCGCAGCCTTGGGCAGGACACCGTGCTGCTGCTGCTGCTGCTGCTGCTGCTGCTGCTGCTGCTGCTGCTCGGGCAGCAGAACGGGCCTGGCTGCTTGCCAGCTCTCTGGGGTCCTGTGCTTCCTGCTCGCAGATCCCTGAGATTCCTGTCCCTGCTGCCCCCCACCCCCGCCAATCCCTGCTGCCAGCTGCCTCCCTCTCAGCCCCTCTCTCTCAAGGCCTTCTCTCCATCCTCCTGCAGACCATGGATACCTGGGTATTGTGGCTCTTGCTCTTGCAAAGTTTAGTCCAGTACCCACAGCCCGTGGGTGATGGCTTGGACGAGGTGGCACGTCTGCAAATGGAGGTGCGTGCCAAGCTCCAGGAAGAGGAGAAGATTCGTCTGCAGCGCGAGGTGGAGCAGCTGGTCCTGCTGAAGCAGGGTGTCTTGGCCTGGGGAGACCTGCTCTCCTCTGCCCGGCAGCACTGGCAGGTCTGGGCTCTTGCTGGGCTCCTGCTCCTTCTCTTGGCACTGTGGTATATGTGGAGGAAAGGGAGCCTGAGGAGAGAGGAGCAAGGAGAAGGACATGATGGTGTAAATGAAGAGGAGGTTGAAAATGTGGATGCACATGAAGAAGACTTTGGAAATGAAGATGAAGGAGACAATGAAATGGAGGTGGAGGAAGATGACGGTGATGGTGGCCGTGCAGAGGATGTCGACAATGCTGCTGCGAATGAAGCTGGCAATGAGGCTGGCTTTGCAGTGAACGTCAATGACGTCGGAAATCAAGTGCAAGAATCCCGTGATCGTGCCGACAATTTTGGAAGAGTCTTAATGGAGCGCATACAGTGGCCTGTGCAGGACCTGCAGGGAGGATGCATGTGGACAAGAACCCTGATGAAGCATTTTGCAATTTATTTTCGACGGGTCTTGTCCAACAGTTTCTATCCGGTGCTGCACGGAGCCATTGGGGTGGGCAGTGCCTTCGAAGGTTGGAGTCCCCGTGAGCAGGATGTTGTCTACCAGGTGCTCGTACCCATGACACCTCCCCGAGGGCACAGCTTCCACCTAGAGCTGGGCACTGCACAGCAGAGGCGCTTGAGGAACTTCCACATCCGCGTGCAGCAGGAGTGCACCTGCACGAGTGAGCAGCAGGGTGAGAACATGCTGTGCTTCCTGCACCACCCTGAGGAGGAGCTGAGGAGGCATCAGGATCCCAGCCTCCTTCATACCCTGTGCACAGGCTCCTACCTGGACGTGGAGAAAACTGCCCGCTGGTTCTACCAGCTGGTGAGAGCAATCTGGCCAGCTTTGCCTGAGTCACACCGTTGGCATTTAGTGCTGCTGCCCTCCAGACGCTCCTGCCAGTTCAAGGTGACCAATGGCAGCGAAAGCTACCGGATCGAGATGCTCTTTGGGGTGCGGCAAGGCAACTCAGACGTCTTTGTGAGCAGCCAGCCTAGGCAAGCCCACACCTCCAGCACAATCTGGCCAGAGAGCTACGCTGTGGCCGAGAGGAAGTTCTTCATGTACATCGCCAGGCGGGCTCCCCCTGACAGCTTGCACCTGAAATGCCTGCAGTTCTTCACTCGTCTTCAGCTGGGCTTAGGCTTTTCCACCTATACCATCAAGACCATTGTCATGCACCTCCTGAGCATCTTGCCCGCGTCAGTGTGGCGCAGGAGACATTTTGTGAGTCGGCTGATGGATATCAGCGAGAGCCTGCGCACGTCTGTGGAAACGAGACGCCTCAATCACTTCATTGTGGGCAACCAGAGGCTTCCTCAGGGCATCCGCTTGCCCCCAGAGGTCCTAATGGCCAGGTCATGCAATCTCTTCCATGACCTGGTGATGAATCCCGTTGCCCACTCTCAGGCAATGAGCCAGTACATGGATCTGCAGCGTTGGTTCAAACGGATCCTTAGAAATGAACGGTGAAAGAGGTTGTCCTACCCAGAGCTGTGCTTGTGAGGCTCCCACCGGGTGGCAGAGAAGCAGCTCTCAGGAGACGGGAAAAGAAGGGAAAACGTGGGCTTTGGAGAGGGAAGGGAAAACGCTGCGTAGCAGCACTATGCCATCAGCAGCAGCAGCAGCAGCAGCAACAGTGTGGTCTCAAGAGCCTCCCAAGCACTGCATCCAGTGATGAACAGGTTGGCTACATAGATCAAGGAAGATGCACAAGGAAATGCTATTGTTCCCCCACCTCTTTCTTTGAGTCCATTTTCCCTCCGAGGGCTTCATCCTGTGCAGAGACGCCGATCTCAGAATCTCAGATGAGGGAATGTTTGAAAGGACCACTGGTGGCATCATTTGGTTCAGAGGTGCTCCAGGCAGGTCTTCCCGCTCTACACTACAAAGGATTGCGTTTGGAACAAGGTTCTTAACTTTCTCTGGGGAGAGAGGCTCCACAATCTCTGGCTACAGTGTTTAGGATCAGTGAATGCGAGGGTGCTTCTCCTTCTTTCCGCATGGGAATCCTTCAGGTCAGCATTGTACCAACCGTGCTGGAGCTGAGCTGATATTTTGTATACGTAGAGATCTAAGTTGTGAATGGGTGTATATATGTCCCCTGTGTACATATTATATGCTAGAAAGCTTATCAATTACCATATATAATAGTAAAAGACCATAAAAGCCAATAGAATAATATATATATGGTCAATTACATGAATGTTGTCATTTTATATAATGAGAAGAAATTATTCTAAAGGGTCAAATATGTAATTTTGTTTAAAGAATGCAATATAGCCAATATTTAGCGTCACTCTAAGTTGTGATACATATTAATGCTCATAGGGCACTTATACCGTATATACAGTATAGCACATTATTATAAAGTTTTCATGAAATCGATACATTTATAACATACATACCAATTACATCTTTTATATTGTATATATGAAGAGTTTAATATTAAAGAGTTTTTTTTTAATGTAGTAGTAAAGACATATATGGTGTCTCTGTCTGCTGGGGACACACAATTATGTTCTATAGTTAGTGCTTTTATGAGTAGCAACCTAGAAATTTCATTGCTCTTGATTCAATAAAGGACAAGATTCCAGAACCTGGATCGTGCAAGACTTTATTGACCTCAACCAGACCTGTGGTGTAGGTAAAAGCGACAAGTTGTGAATGTGAGCTTGTGAAGAGTCTCCTTGAAATTGGCCAAACTTGCAGTGGTGAATTGGTTCTAATCAGAAATGAAGTCCAGTTGACCGCGGCCCCTGCGACCACAGAAGGCCAGAAGGGCCTCCCTTGGAAGGATCCTTAAAAATGGTCTTGTTGCACCCTGCTGCCAAGGGCAGGGACACCTTCTCCTAGGCCCGGTTGTTTCAGGCCCCGTCCAGCCTGGCCTGGAATGCTGCCAGGGATGGGGCAGCCACAGCTGCTGTGGGCAGTGTGGGCCAGGGCCTGAGCAGCCTGAGAGGCAAGAATTTCTTGTGCATCTCCAGCCCAAGCCGGCCCCGCTTGTCAGTGGGAAGCCACTGGGCCTGGTGCAGTCCCTGCAGGCCCTTGTCCGAGACACTGCCGCTCTCAGGTCTCTGCTGGGCCTGGTGCAGAGAGTGAAAGGCCGCAGGAAGGTGCCCCCGGAGAAGGCCTTGGAGAGCACTGGGGCCAGGAGTGCCAGCATGAGGACAGCAAGCAGGGCCTGGTGCGGCCGTCAGGGCGGGAGGGCACAGGGCAGGCGCTGAGGCCCTGCCAGCTGGAGGAGCTGGGAGCTCTGGAGCGCTGCTGGCAGAGAGCCGTGGGAGATCCGTGCAGCAGCAAGGACACGGGCTTCTAGACGTGTTAGAAAGCAGAGAAGAGCTGGAGAATGGGCACTGAAAGAGTAGGGTGTGTCCCTGTGGGGAACAAACCTCACAACGCCAGAGGTTATCTCCAGGGAGGACACAGAGGAGTCTTGTTATGTTATTGGAATAAAGGGAGAGGCCAAGGGACATTTCCCCTTGGGGTGTCTCCATTTGTTGAGACCCAGGACAAGGCCGCGGCCCCCTTTTTTATCCTAATTCCCAGGTGCATCACCCTCTTCCTTCCCCCACTGCCTGTGGTACTCAGAAGGAACAAGACTTCTTCTCCAGTTTCCTACTGCATGGAAGCCCTCTGTCACTTTGGTTGTGGAGGCAGGAATGGGACCATACACACACACACCAAGGTTCATGCACAGCAAGCAACTTTTGTTGAGTGCTCTCTTCCTTTGCAGATCTGAATGTCTGCCTGGTCAGTCCACATTGGTTGAAGCAGTTGCCACCTGGTAGAACAGCCAATAGGTGCTGGTGTCCCCAACGCTCCGGGCCTGCTCCCTAACGGTCCACACTGCTTAAGTTTCATCATTAAAGTACTTATAGAATTACTTATGCTTCAGTTCTAAAATTAGGATGAAATGAAACCGTGAGGCCTTCCGGCAAGCTGTTGGCCACCACAATACCCCTCTGTTTTATGCTCCCTCTGGTTTATATATTTGTAACCCTGCAGAAGACACAGGCAGGGAAGGAGGGCCGCTGGGGTCACCCTCTATGTAAGGCTGGGTTCCACCTGTCTAGAGCTTAATGATGGTGCTGATGGGGTTGAGCATTTTTGGGTAGGAATCAGGGGCAAGACCTACAATAGCAGCCTGCGACTCTTAGATGGCGGTTCATCACTGCGAGTCTGTGTAGCTGTGCCTGATTATGCACAGAAAGACAGACCAATCTATCTGGAACTGGTCACTAAAAATACATCTTTCTAATGCAGAACAATTGTGCTGGGAAACTCTTTCTGGAGCAGAACAAAGGAGTGCTCTCCAGAGGCCTGGTCCACAAGTGGTGTGGGGAAGCCAGGAGGATGCTGTCATGCTCATTCTGCAGAAAAGCAGCCAGGCTGAAACCAAAGTGCAGCTTTTATAGACTGAGAGGATTTGACTGAAGCTCAGCATGGAGTCAAGGCTTTGACTCCATGATCCTCAAGAGTGCCTTCCAACATGGATATCTATGAGATTGCCAGTGGAGGGCAGCTGAGAAAAAAGACAAGAGAAGGGCCAAGAGAGGCTCTTTGAAGAAGATTCACTCAAAGGCTGCCTTAACCGGTAGCCCAGGGCCCCTGCGACAGTCCGAGCTGGGGTGGGGACAAAGGGTGGGGCTGGGCTGGTTGTGGTGTACTGTGACGAGCATGACATCACGGGGCCATGTCACAAATGGGGGCAGCTATACAAGGCCCCAGCAGGCAACGCTGGCCCTGTATTGCTTGGGCAAGCGGTGAGTGCGCACATGGTGGGGAGGCTGGGCTGGGCATAAGGGCCGGCGCAGAAACGCAGTACCCGGGGCTGGCTTTTCCCCCTGCATCCAGGAACAGCCCCTCATGGCGCAGCCTTGGGCAGGACACCGTGCTGCTGCTGCTGCTGCTGCTGCTGCTGCTGCTGCTGCTGCTGCTCGGGCAGCAGAACGGGCCTGGCTGCTTGCCAGCTCTCTGGGGTCCTGTGCTTCCTGCTCGCAGATCCCTGAGATTCCTGTCCCTGCTGCCCCCCACCCCCGCCAATCCCTGCTGCCAGCTGCCTCCCTCTCAGCCCCTCTCTCTCAAGGCCTTCTCTCCATCCTCCTGCAGACCATGGATACCTGGGTATTGTGGCTCTTGCTCTTGCAAAGTTTAGTCCAGTACCCACAGCCCATGGGTGATGGCTTGGACGAGGTGGCACGTCTGCAAATGGAAGTGCGTGCCAAGCTCCAGGAAGAGGAGAAGATTCGTCTGCAGCGCGAGGTGGAGCAGCTGGTCCTGCTGAAGCAGGGTGTCTTGGCCTGGGGAGACCTGCTCTCCTCTGCCCGGCAGCACTGGCAGGTCTGGGCTCTTGCTGGGCTCCTGCTCCTTCTCTTGGCACTGTGGTATATGTGGAGGAAAGGGAGCCTGAGGAGAGAGGAGCAAGGAGAAGGACATGATGGTGTAAATGAAGAGGAGGTTGAAAATGTGGATGCACATGAAGAAGACTTTGGAAATGAAGATGAAGGAGACAATGAAATGGAGGTGGAGGAAGATGACGGTGATGGTGGCCGTGCAGAGGATGTCGACAATGCTGCTGCGAATGAAGCTGGCAATGAGGCTGGCTTTGCAGTGAACGTCAATGACGTCGGAAATCAAGTGCAAGAATCCCGTGATCGTGCCGACAATTTTGGAAGAGTCTTAATGGAGCGCATACAGTGGCCTGTGCAGGACCTGCAGGGAGGATGCATGTGGACAAGAACCCTGATGAAGCATTTTGCAATTTATTTTCGACGGGTCTTGTCCAACAGTTTCTATCCGGTGCTGCACGGAGCCATTGGGGTGGGCAGTGCCTTCGAAGGTTGGAGTCCCCGTGAGCAGGATGTTGTCTACCAGGTGCTCGTACCCATGACACCTCCCCGAGGGCACAGCTTCCACCTAGAGCTGGGCACTGCACAGCAGAGGCGCTTGAGGAACTTCCACATCCGCGTGCAGCAGGAGTGCACCTGCACGAGTGAGCAGCAGGGTGAGAACATGCTGTGCTTCCTGCACCACCCTGAGGAGGAGCTGAGGAGGCATCAGGATCCCAGCCTCCTTCATACCCTGTGCACAGGCTCCTACCTGGACGTGGAGAAAACTGCCCGCTGGTTCTACCAGCTGGTGAGAGCAATCTGGCCAGCTTTGCCTGAGTCACACCGTTGGCATTTAGTGCTGCTGCCCTCCAGACGCTCCTGCCAGTTCAAGGTGACCAATGGCAGCGAAAGCTACCGGATCGAGATGCTCTTCGGGGTGCGGCAAGGCAACTCAGACGTCTTTGTGAGCAGCCAGCCTAGGCAAGCCCACACCTCCAGCACAATCTGGCCAGAGAGCTACGCTGTGGCCGAGAGGAAGTTCTTCATGTACATCGCCAGGCGGGCTCCCCCTGACAGCTTGCACCTGAAATGCCTGCAGTTCTTCACTCGTCTTCAGCTGGGCTTAGGCTTTTCCACCTATACCATCAAGACCATTGTCATGCACCTCCTGAGCATCTTGCCCGCGTCAGTGTGGCGCAGGAGACATTTTGTGAGTCGGCTGATGGATATCAGCGAGAGCCTGCGCACGTCTGTGGAAACGAGACGCCTCAATCACTTCATTGTGGGCAACCAGAGGCTTCCTCAGGGCATCCGCTTGCCCCCAGAGGTCCTAATGGCCAGGTCATGCAATCTCTTCCATGACCTGGTGATGAATCCCGTTGCCCACTCTCAGGCAATGAGCCAGTACATGGATCTGCAGCGTTGGTTCAAACGGATCCTTAGAAATGAACGGTGAAAGAGGTTGTCCTACCCAGAGCTGTGCTTGTGAGGCTCCCACCGGGTGGCAGAGAAGCAGCTCTCAGGAGACGGGAAAAGAAGGGAAAACGTGGGCTTTGGAGAGGGAAGGGAAAACGCTGCGTAGCAGCACTATGCCATCAGCAGCAGCAGCAGCAGCAGCAACAGTGTGGTCTCAAGAGCCTCCCAAGCACTGCATCCAGTGATGAACAGGTTGGCTACATAGATCAAGGAAGATGCACAAGGAAATGCTATTGTTCCCCCACCTCTTTCTTTGAGTCCATTTTCCCTCCGAGGGCTTCATCCTGTGCAGAGACGCCGATCTCAGAATCTCAGATGAGGGAATGTTTGAAAGGACCACTGGTGGCATCATTTGGTTCAGAGGTGCTCCAGGCAGGTCTTCCCGCTCTACACTACAAAGGATTGCGTTTGGAACAAGGTTCTTAACTTTCTCTGGGGAGAGAGGCTCCACAATCTCTGGCTACAGTGTTTAGGATCAGTGAATGCGAGGGTGCTTCTCCTTCTTTCCGCATGGGAATCCTTCAGGTCAGCATTGTACCAACCGTGCTGGAGCTGAGCTGATATTTTGTATACGTAGAGATCTAAGTTGTGAATGGGTGTATATATGTCCCCTGTGTACATATTATATGCTAGAAAGCTTATCAATTACCATATATAATAGTAAAAGACCATAAAAGCCAATAGAATAATATATATATGGTCAATTACATGAATGTTGTCATTTTATATAATGAGAAGAAATTATTCTAAAGGGTCAAATATGTAATTTTGTTTAAAGAATGCAATATAGCCAATATTTAGCGTCACTCTAAGTTGTGATACATATTAATGCTCATAGGGCACTTATACCGTATATACAGTATAGCACATTATTATAAAGTTTTCATGAAATCGATACATTTATAACATACATACCAATTACATCTTTTATATTGTATATATGAAGAGTTTAATATTAAAGAGTTTTTTTTTAATGTAGTAGTAAAGACATATATGGTGTCTCTGTCTGCTGGGGACACACAATTATGTTCTATAGTTAGTGCTTTTATGAGTAGCAACCTAGAAATTTCATTGCTCTTGATTCAATAAAGGACAAGATTCCAGAACCTGGATCGTGCAAGACTTTATTGACCTCAACCAGACCTGTGGTGTAGGTAAAAGCGACAAGTTGTGAATGTGAGCTTGTGAAGAGTCTCCTTGAAATTGGCCAAACTTGCAGTGGTGAATTGGTTCTAATCAGAAATGAAGTCCAGTTGACCGCGGCCCCTGCGACCACAGAAGGCCAGAAGGGCCTCCCTTGGAAGGATCCTTAAAAATGGTCTTGTTGCACCCTGCTGCCAAGGGCAGGGACACCTTCTCCTAGGCCCGGTTGTTTCAGGCCCCGTCCAGCCTGGCCTGGAATGCTGCCAGGGATGGGGCAGCCACAGCTGCTGTGGGCAGTGTGGGCCAGGGCCTGAGCAGCCTGAGAGGCAAGAATTTCTTGTGCATCTCCAGCCCAAGCCGGCCCCGCTTGTCAGTGGGAAGCCACTGGGCCTGGTGCAGTCCCTGCAGGCCCTTGTCCGAGACACTGCCGCTCTCAGGTCTCTGCTGGGCCTGGTGCAGAGAGTGAAAGGCCGCAGGAAGGTGCCCCCGGAGAAGGCCTTGGAGAGCACTGGGGCCAGGAGTGCCAGCATGAGGACAGCAAGCAGGGCCTGGTGCGGCCGTCAGGGCGGGAGGGCACAGGGCAGGCGCTGAGGCCCTGCCAGCTGGAGGAGCTGGGAGCTCTGGAGCGCTGCTGGCAGAGAGCCGTGGGAGATCCGTGCAGCAGCAAGGACACGGGCTTCTAGACGTGTTAGAAAGCAGAGAAGAGCTGGAGAATGGGCACTGAAAGAGTAGGGTGTGTCCCTGTGGGGAACAAACCTCACAACGCCAGAGGTTATCTCCAGGGAGGACACAGAGGAGTCTTGTTATGTTATTGGAATAAAGGGAGAGGCCAAGGGACATTTCCCCTTGGGGTGTCTCCATTTGTTGAGACCCAGGACAAGGCCGCGGCCCCCTTTTTTATCCTAATTCCCAGGTGCATCACCCTCTTCCTTCCCCCACTGCCTGTGGTACTCAGAAGGAACAAGACTTCTTCTCCAGTTTCCTACTGCATGGAAGCCCTCTGTCACTTTGGTTGTGGAGGCAGGAATGGGACCATACACACACACACCAAGGTTCATGCACAGCAAGCAACTTTTGTTGAGTGCTCTCTTCCTTTGCAGATCTGAATGTCTGCCTGGTCAGTCCACATTGGTTGAAGCAGTTGCCACCTGGTAGAACAGCCAATAGGTGCTGGTGTCCCCAACGCTCCGGGCCTGCTCCCTAACGGTCCACACTGCTTAAGTTTCATCATTAAAGTACTTATAGAATTACTTATGCTTCAGTTCTAAAATTAGGATGAAATGAAACCGTGAGGCCTTCCGGCAAGCTGTTGGCCACCACAATACCCCTCTGTTTTATGCTCCCTCTGGTTTATATATTTGTAACCCTGCAGAAGACACAGGCAGGGAAGGAGGGCCGCTGGGGTCACCCTCTATGTAAGGCTGGGTTCCACCTGTCTAGAGCTTAATGATGGTGCTGATGGGGTTGAGCATTTTTGGGTAGGAATCAGGGGCAAGACCTACAATAGCAGCCTGCGACTCTTAGATGGCGGTTCATCACTGCGAGTCTGTGTAGCTGTGCCTGATTATGCACAGAAAGACAGACCAATCTATCTGGAACTGGTCACTAAAAATACATCTTTCTAATGCAGAACAATTGTGCTGGGAAACTCTTTCTGGAGCAGAACAAAGGAGTGCTCTCCAGAGGCCTGGTCCACAAGTGGTGTGGGGAAGCCAGGAGGATGCTGTCATGCTCATTCTGCAGAAAAGCAGCCAGGCTGAAACCAAAGTTCACAGTTTATGGCTTGTAGTAGACAATACTGCTGTTTTAGAGCAATTTTTTAAGGATATTCTTCTGTTCATGCGTGCTTTTGAAATAGTTTATTCTCTTTCTTTGTAAGTTTTCTTGCTCCTTTGACTCTCATATTTCAATTTGGTCTTTAGGTCAGTACTGCCACGGCCATAAAGCACCAAAATTGATGTCTTAAGCCAATTTTATCAAATATTGCAAAGCAAACTCCTATATAAGAGATACATAAAGTAACTATAACCCATTGGAAAGAAAAATAGCCTATTTACATTTTATCTAGTCGAAACAGAAAGGGAAATATTCTTAATGAAGGCCTTCTGAAGGGGAATTGAATTTGAAATGCTTTTTTTGCCTATTAAAGGAAATATAACGGAAAATCATGCACAGTTACTTTGTATTTCCTTTTGCTCACGTCTGCTTTGTCTTCTCTTTCACTTTCTTTCCCTGAAGAAAAAAAAAAAACCTTCCTTATTTTGTGTTTCCTTCATGAGCCAGCCGTTTAGTACAGAGAACTGAAGCATTTTCAATATTTTCATTTTCAGCCCTCTCTCTTCCATGCAAGAAGTACTGAGGAAAGTAAAATCTTTATTTTAGAGGCAGTTAAATGCCGGGTCAAAAATCCTTCCCAATGGGATTTTTTTTAGGGCCAGATAGGGATTTTTGGTCCTGTTTCAGTGATGAAAGGGCAGTTTGGAGGGGACAATTTTATTTCTCAGCATCTCTTCATGGATTTGTAGATGACAGCTGTTTAGAGGGAGCGGAAACATCAGTGATGTCTCAGGAAGGGGCTGGAAGGCTGCTGCTCCTGGAAGGACTGATGCAGACAGGCAGGAAATTCAGAATTGGGTTGCTGCATGACAAAAGGTGCAGAATGGGGGTCTACACCTTGTTGGACACAGGGAAAAATCCCAAAGAACAGTTAGCTTCTACAAGGGATTGTTGAATCTCTTCTGTTGGGTCACTTTACTACCAGAGGGACTCAAAGAGCTTCCCCCACCAGTTCAAATCCTACATGTTAAATGAGAGCCACCTCTTCATTATTGAGCAATATTCTCCTTTTCCTGAGGCATGCAGCAGCTCCTGGCAGAGCATGAGGACTATTTTCCAGCCATGCTGTGGCAGCCACTGTGCCACACATCACCGCTCCCCTCTTCTATTAAACGTGTGTTCATTCACTCTCCTATCTACAAGCTTTATTTTCAGGGTGTGAATGGCAAGGATTGAGAACTCCCTGGGAGTGTTTAACCACTGCCAAGCTCCCCATTGTCATCTATATTTCTTTGATAATTCCCAAGAACAAGCACTTTACATCACAAATCCATTTTTTTTTTCAGAGGCCCCTGAAGTGCTTCAGAAATCCCAGTTAGCTGATCTGCACAGTTTTTTTTTTTTTTTTGTAAAGTAGGTGCGCACTGGTTTGGGCTGAGGTAGTTTTCTTCACAGTAGGTCATGCATGTTAGGTGTTGGCAACCAATTGAAGAAGAAGGATTGTTGTATCTTCCTTTCCCTTTTATCCAAGTTACACTGAATTTCGAAGCTACCCCAATGACAACACCTGCCTTTTACTCACTGAGTTTATTCCAGGGCTTTTCACTTCTGAAAGGGGGCCTGCTTAGAGGATTTCACCACAGAATAAAATTATATAACACACATTACCAATCCATATATTTCTATATATTATACCCTATGCTGATAGAATTGTTTCCTGATACAGCCTGTTGAGTTGCTCTGTGCTAGAGGTTTGCAGCAGAGGGGGCAGAGCCATTCCATGGAACAAACAGCACCAGCGCTCTGTCTTTATTGGATATTTTATCAACATTTTCTTCTGCTTGGTTCCATTCCATTGCTTCAGTGGTATTCCTGCATTGCAGTTCTCCAGTTTATCTTTACTTTTACAGGCTTTTTAGTTTTTCTTGGGCCCAGACCACCACATTTAGCAAACCTAACTTTTCTTCGTGGATGTGCCCCTTTCCCCAAAACTTTGTTTCTGTGATTTCATGGATACTTCAGAGGCAACTTTGGACTTGGGTTGAGACATCTAAGAACTGGGAATCCATATATAACATCTCTGCTCACAAAAGAGGAAATATTTAGTTACACCACAGGGGCAACAATTACTCTGAGCAAGTCTCAGAACTTTCATTAATGGCATGTTGCAGCACAGACCCCAAGGAACACCACGCTGAGTATTTGTGCACCCATGGGAGGAGTACATGTGTGGTTGTTTGCCCACAACTTGGGATATGAGCTGGTGGGGAGGCTGGGATCTGCACACAGATGTGGCCAAGAAGTTCAAATCCTTAATGTGTTACTGTTTTTCGCCAGCCAGTAGTGAAGGACTCACTGGGAGTCTTCAAAACAAATGAAAAAAAAAAATTGAGGGCATGTTTCTTTTTAATGAAATTCTGTGATTGACTATTTTAATTAAAAAATTAAAACTAATTTAGCTGGAAATGGGATTTTGAAGTGAATTGCTTGCTATAAGATGACTTAACACTTTATAGCGGGTTAATCTTTTACTAATTTCTGTTCTGAATTTCTTTAGTTTTGTTAGCACAACAGAAAGCTAAATCTCTTCTGTAGAGATAAACCACCCTGACAGTGAGGCTGAAATGTGCCTGGAATCACAATCCCTTACTATAGTTGAACTAATTGTGGTACTTTGTCAAATTTCCCATGCAAATAAATATTTTCTCCAAAATCTGTTTGAAACAAGCTTCTGTGCTGCTTGACCACAGCATTAGCAGAGACCAAGGTAAAAGGGATAGACATAACCAAAGCCAATTCTGCCTTTGTGATCTTGTTTTCTCTGGTGCTCAGCCTCTGAAAGGAAAAAGATATAACAAAAGGTCTTTTTCAAAACCTATTCACTCTCAAGAGCTTAGGCACTGAGTTCTGTCCTTTCCTAATTTTCAGTAAAACAGTGAAAAAAAAAACCCAAGTACATCTGTTTTAGCTTGCAAACAGATGAACTTAAAGGCCCTCAAAAGGTGTTAGCAATTGGAGTTGCTACTTCTGAATTTTTTGAGATTTTCCAGGTAACATCACAAACTGTTTACATTCAGTTCACTTTTTGTTGGTTTCCAGATTTCTGATTTCCACATAACTTGAATAACACTGAGAGGCATTCTTGATGTTCAACAAACAATTGTTTCCTCTCACTGTAGGACTATCCATCTCCAAAAGGACTCCCTTCTGAGTAGATTTAGGCAGGAACGTGTGCTAAAGCACAGCTTTGGATGCCTCAAACACTTCACTCCCATGCTATGGAACCCTTCCAGCTTGTTGGCATATGCTCAGTTGTAATCCAGGGAAATCTCTTCAACAGCCAAAGGCATATTCCCATGATGATGCCTTATGCCTTAACAAGGACAATCCTTTGGAGTGCTCTGTGAATCTGCTGTCTTATGGAAGTGAGTATTTATAAACATGCCATGGAAATAATATCTCCATTTGGCTGTCTTTTCTGACTCACTTCTGCTTCTAAATGGCTGGGAAGGAGGAATGAAATGTTTGCATGCTGACAAATACCATTACAATCTAAGAAGCTCCAACCTGGGAGCCCCAGGCTTTTCTCCCACTAAATTCTCAGGATCTCCTCAGTGCTGTAATGATTGGTAGAAATCTCAGGCACTTGTGGTCAGTGTGGCAGTCACTCTGTGAATCCTGACAGCCATCCAGATGACCCCATTCCTAATCTAGAAATTGGTGTGAACAGGACCCTGAATCCATGGCATGCCCTTTATGCAATCTGTGTGTGACTAAACATGGATTATTTATTTATGTTGTGTTTTGCCATACACATACATATGTGTGTACAAATACTTCAGATTTAGATTTCATATGTAAAATCAAGGTCTATTTTTTTCCCTTGAATAATTTTGGAACAGGTGGAGCATGTTGAACTATGGAGGTTCAAAGAGAGGCAATGATATTCAACTTGGTAGGAAAGCAAGAGTTTTTTAAGTTCAGCTTTTAGTGTTGTATCTAACTGTTCTTTCCCTGCCTGCCTTCACACTGAGTCTGTGGTTGCCTGAGGCACAGAAGAAAGCCTGAGTATCAGAAACCTGTGCTGCAGGATGAGGAGGATGCTTTGATGGAGACATCAAGATATAATGCCTTCTTCTTTTGACATTTTGTTGAAAATTGATTATTTAATTTTTTTTAACATCCTGAGATTTTCTTGTTTAACTTTCCCCCATAAAAATGACCAATTACTTCAAAATTAAACTAGCCAAGACCCTTTTTTAGAAATAGCAGAGTTCATCAGGAAGCTGCAACTAATTGGAGAGAACAATGTATGCACCAAAGTAGGTTTAAAACCAAAATCTCCTAAATCTTCAAGGTCAGGGAGTGCTATTGTTTAGAAAGCTTGCTCAACTGACACACCAGCTTCTGCATACAAACTACAGAAAGACATAACCAACACATCAGCATTTTCCCACTTTTTGTAAAACGTGTGGATTCTGGCCTTTCCCAAGGCAAAACTCTGACAGGCCTTGGTTTTCATGAGTTTTGAAATTAAACTTGCTGACTTCTTAGTGTGAAATTACATTTTTATTTAAAAATTGAGTTAAAGACATTTAAAAGGTCTCTAAATTAATTATACTGTTCTAAAATTAAGGATTTGTTTTTCCTATCTGAAAGAAACGGTGCAGGTTGACTGGAAATTCATTTGTTACTGTTGAAAAATTTTATACAGCTTTTTTTTTTTTTTTGTTAAATGAAGAAACCATGTGTATAGAAAACCTCGCTCTGGCCACTAAGTTGTAATATAGAAAAAATAATGACAATACACAAATAGCTTTCCTTGCCCATGTGTGTACCCATCTGATCCCTGGTCCTGTCAAACCTTTTCAGTAGCGATCACTAACTACATCCTCACCTGAAATTTGGGTATCTGGACTTGCATGTGACAGAACTGTCAGAACACTGAACCACTGAGCACAACTGGAATCAAGCTAGGCTGTTTGTGTATTTATTTTGGGATTTGTTCTCTCAGCAAAGGCTATTTATTTATAAAAAGGTACAGTAATATGGGCAATAATGTCATAGAGGTGAAAAGCTAATTGCTCTGGTTTCAGAAGAAATGTGAGCAGCAGGCAGTAAAGAGAGATGGGGACAGAGAAATCAGAAGGAGGAGGGCTGTCCATGAGGGGTGTCCTGTGTGCAGAGGCCTACTGAGGCACCCTGTGGAAAAACTGCCTGTAACCAGATGTTTAAAAAGTGTGTCTTCATGTATGTGTGTAAGGGAAATTAATTCAGATCGCCCCCCCATGTCTTCAATTTTACACATCCCAGCTGCTGGCTGCCTGCTGCTCTGCCTTTGATATGCTCTGACTTTTAGTATGTTTCTGTGTTTTAGCTGAAGTTGAGGGAAAGAAAATCAAACTGTAGAATCACAGAATATGCTGAGTTGGAAGGGACCCACAAGGATCCCTGAGTACTCCTGGCCCTGCCCAGGACACCCCAACAATCCCACCCCTGTGCCTGAGAGCATTGTCCAAATGCTCCTGGAGCCCTGGCAGCCTTGGGGCTGTGACTGTTCCCTGGGGAGCCTGTTCAGTGCCCCAGCACCCTCTGGGGGAAGAACCTTTTCTGATATCCACCCTAACTCTCCCCTGACCCAGCTCCAGCCCTTCCCTCGGTTCTGTCTCTGGTCACACAGAGCAGAGACCAGGGCCTGCCCCTCCTTTTCCCCTCGGGAGGGTGTTGAAGAGCACAATGAGCTCTGGCCTCAGTCTCCTCCAGCTGAACAGACCAAATGCCCTCAGCTGCTTCTCATGTGGCTTCCCCTCCAGACCCTACACTGTGCCCGTGGCCTCCTTTGGATGCTCTCTGACAGTTTAATGTCTTTTTTACATCATGGTGTGCAAAGCTGCCCTGAAACTCAAGGGGAGGGCACCCCAGTGCAGAGCAGAGAGGGACAATCCCCTTCCCACCAACTGTCTCGTTCTTATCTAGCCCAATCCAGTCTCCAGATCCCAAACTTCAGATTTGGGATGTACACAGCCTGGCTGTCCTCCACCAACAGGCGTGAAGCCTTCCTGAGGTGGGAACACACTTGGTGGCACCAAGCAGATAGTGAGTTTGTTGGCAGTTCAGCCCTGGCAACTCTGCGAGACAAAACGAGGCTGAGGCTTTGGTGATTTTTCAGTTCTCATGTTGTAACTCTTCTGCTGATGGCAAAAACAATATGGGATCTTGAAAAGCACCTACTGCCCTCTTCAAGCTGCCACCCTCACATGGAAAGTAGCAGCTCTTCAAAAAAAATAGCAGAGAAAAACACATTCCGATTCGCAAGTTCACATTTTCTGAAGCAAGTAAATTATCCTGTCTGAAGGTTTTGATCTGAAAAAACATAATCTCCTGTAAGGAAGACATCTAACATCCATCTGGATTGCTAAACTGAGGCATGATTCTGAAAGCAACCACAAGCAGGGCTCTGTGCAGGTAATACTGAGCAATTTCAATAATTGTTGGTATTATCAACCCTGCCTCCAAAAGAATTGAATACATAATGTGAGATTACAAAACGGCACTGTTATTCAGCTACTGCTGAAACATGGGGAGAAACTAATGTTATTAAGCATTTAAATTATGGGGCAGGAAGATTAATGATGTATAAATCAGCTTCATTCTATTACGAGTAATTTTTGCTTTCATTAGCCACTATCATTCTCCAAATGCCAACATTGCCTTACATTTACAATGTTCAAATGGTATATTAAATATTAAATTATATATCGACTCACCTAATTTTCCATGATGCTGAAAGGCATTGAATACAAAGAAAGTTTTTACTTCTGTGAACCTTTGTCAACTATTGCTATCAGAAAGCATTCCCAAAGTGCAGCTTGCTTTAAATTGCAGGGCTCTGGGATCATTTATTATTCTTTAGCTTTTCAATTAGAGACAAAGTATTAACCCAGTCTGCAGGTTGCTCTGCCTTGTTAGAAATTCTCACAGTATCATTATCATATCATCGTTTTCTGTTTGCTGAGTTCCTTATGGAAGAGGGATTTTCTCCCTGGGGGATTGTTAAAAAGATTTACTTCTTTGACTGTCACAATGCAGTATTTCTTCCACCAGGCACTTTTTACCTTGTAATGCATCTACGAAGTGTGAGAAGTCACCTCCTTCTCTTTCTGGTTACGTTGCTATGGCAAAGACATTTTCTCATTAATCTCACTGTTAAATAATTTCTTTTCCTTTTAATATCATGGCAGATATAAAGTGAGTCCATAAAGTGAGTACAAAGTTTGAAAATTCCGTAGTTTTTGATTCTAGTTTTTCTTTGTAAAGAAGTGTCTTGCTCTTTGAAAATAATAATTAATTTCATTGGGACTAAGTAGGCATAAGGACAACTCAACCCAGTTGAGGTTAATAGCATCTGCTTCCTTATGCTATCGGTTTTAAAACAAATAAAAAGAGTTAGCTTATGCATATCCTGCATGTCATAAGAGAAAAGAGAATGCTTTAGACGTTAGTGTGTTTTTCTCCGCTCTGATTTTTTGTCCTGAGCATTTTTCTACCCTGGGGCCAGAATTATCTGGGTGCTGGCAATAGGTGAGCCCCTCCTAGCCCCAGCTTGCTTTGGATGCTGGATGGCTGCTCCACATCATCCCTCCTCACCTCTGGAGCTGACAGGATTCCATGATGGATCTTTGGAGTTCCTTGGCCTCTGCTCCCTCTGATTCAACACCTCTCACACAAAACCTGTGTGCAGCCACTTTGCTGAGTTTGTCCCTGCTCTCCTCATCCCTGCCTGCCCTCCCCTGGTGTCAGGAGCTGCTGGGCTTGGGGATGGGGCTGCACCTCCCCAGAATGATTAACACCTCAGGGAGCACAGGGGTGTGGAACAACGTAGATGCTCTGCCCCTCAGCCTCCCTTGGACTGGGACATTGCATTGGTGGGGTTTGAAATGGCAGATTTGCAGCACAGATCAGAGTGTGTACACATCAGAGCTCAGGAATTTTGGCAAAACTCAAAGCACGAAGATGCTGAGCTAGAATGCGCCACCTCTTCTGTAATTCAAAGTAATGACTTTTAAAAGGCTCCAACCAAGTTCAAAGGCCTCTTTCAACCCATGGGAAGTGCAGCTTTTAAAATGGCTCTTTTCTAAAACTCACACTCCTTAGGGGCAATGAAGGAGAAGAATAAAATCTCCTGGTACTTCTTTTATGCATTAGATGTAACACTGTCATTAAGGCAGGAAAGTGTTAGCTCAGGGAAATATGGGACATGTTTAAGGGAATTTTTAAATGAAAAAAAACAGGAAACAATCCATGAGTATCTACCTGAAACACTGGATCAGAAGTGATAGTGACCTTAATTTTTTTTTTTTACGTGACCTAGATTTAAAACTTCATTTTAATTTTATGGAATGCAAAAAATTATATTTTATTGCCCAGCCTATACTAATTTCTGTACTAGGATTTTGCTATATGATCTGCTGAAGAAGGAAATATGTTCCATTCATATGATGTGCTCCTGCCAGAAGTTTTAGAAATATGCTTCCACCAATGTTTATGCCCTCATAGGGGAGATTTGGTAGTTAGTTGCCAGTTTAGAATCTCATTTACAATGTACTGTGATGATCTGAATTACCCATTGTTTCTCAGTGTATGTTTTACCTAAAAAATGGTTTGCTGCAGCTGTTTGTATGGTAGGAGAGGGTGGGGGATGATGGATGAAAATGTGTGTAACCTCTGAATCAAGAGCAAAGAGTGTAATATCTTTAGTAATGACATCTTGAAGTTGTTTGCAAAAAACCAAAGAATGAAACGTCTCAACATGCACATTTCCTTTAATCACCTGCTGGACAAACTTTTTCTACTTTGGTTTTTACCTGAGGCTGGATGCGAGCATTGTCATACTGCCTGTTAACCTGGAGTAAGCAACATCTGGCTGCCAATCAGGAGTTATATTCAATACCTGTAGAATTTATTTTCTCTTTCTTCTTTAAGTTCAGTCAGTGTTTATACGTCCTACAGGCTGCATGGTCGCACATGACATTCCCTCCATCAATGGATGTCGTGTTGTCAGAGCTATGCCTTCTCATGTCAGTAATGGAAACTAATTTTTTTACAGCTGCTTGTTTCTTTGGGCCCTGAGGGATCAAACCAATTGAAGAAAGTGAGTTACATGACATATTTATGAGTTTTAGTTGCAGCCTAAGTATCAGTGGATATAGGGTAGATTTAGTTTTATGAGTAGTACAATCTCTAAAAAGAAATTGAGCGGGCATCAGATCACAACCTTTACCCAGCAGTGCTGACACCCAAAATCTGGACTGTTGGATAAGACTAGAGAGAAAACAGAGTTTGGGGGTCAGAGACAGGCTTGCTATTTGGATGATGTTAGGATGGGCCTCAGGCCTATACATTGGCAGTTTTAAAATAACTTTTAAAATGTGTCTAATAAAGAAAAATCCAGAGTGAACCTGGGCAGCCAGACCTGAGGGAATCCTAAGAGAAAGTGATAATTTTTTAATATACAGATTTCTGAGAGTGAAACAACAGATAGCACCTGGTGCCAGTCAGGCTTGTAGAATGTAAAATCCAAAAGCTGCCGCTTCAGCAGCCCTCTGGAGAAACCAAGCAGCTTCTATCAAACTCGGCTACATTATGAGATAATGTTTTTCTGTAATGTTTGAATTAGCTTTGGTGTATATGTCAGTGTTTCTGTCACCTTGTGAAGGAACAGGATCAGTGTTTATGGAAGTATTTTTGGCAGTTACTTTGTCATGTTATGATTTTTTTACTTCTAATCTTTGATCTTATTTCTATTTACACCACTGGAATCCTGTGCTATTTGTTTGAGTAAGGCTGAGTACACTCTTAGCAGAGCTCATACCTGCTGAATCAATAAATCAAGGAGGGTAAAATAGAGCCATAATATGAAACAATCCTGTATGAAAGACCAGTGAGAGCATCAGCCTAAACCCTGGCCTTGAGGCTTTGCACCATCCTGCCTGGTCAGAGCTGGAGATTTATGGATGCACAAACACATGAAAAAAACCCCTCTAACTTGTCATAGGGAGGGGTTTGATTTTGACGAAAATATTCTCCCTTTGGTGAAGTGATGGTGATATCCTGCACAAGAGAGTGAAATGCCCATGGGTTTGGAGCAGCTCCTCCCCAATTAAGGATTTGCTCCCTATGTTGAGTTCTGGATACTGCCAGGGGCTGTGTCTGTGGTTCCTCCTCAGAAGTTTAAGAAGACGCTAAGCTGTGTCTCATGGCTTCTACACAACTAATGCTTTAATCTCGTATAAATCTGCACTAATGAATATATCTGCACTCCCCCACCACTATACATTCAGACACCACGCAGGATAAATAAGCCAAATACCATTATTATCATTTTAATTTTGACCATATTGTAGAAATGTCAAAATATTAGCTGGGAAAATTAATTCCTACAATTTAGCATATGGTTTTCCTGAAATGAAATCAAGGGTATCACTCATCTCCCTTGAAGTCCTCCCACAACATTTCTCGGGAAATTGTTTCCAAAAAATTCGTTTGAAACACCCTCGTGCATGTTGCTGGCTGGAAGTCAGAAAACAGTTGTATTTCTACATCCCTTTCCTACTTTTCTTCCTAGTGGAAGGTCAAATAGGCAGGAGGACGTCTGGATTGGTGGTGGTACCTCAGCATTGGCTGAATGATGCCCTCAGACGCCTAAAAGCATTTCACAAACCAAAATATTTAATTTTATGTTGTTGAAGCATTAGGAACTGTCTGCTTCTTTCAAGGCTTTGTTCCAGGACTTGGAGAACTGAAGGTGAGGGGGATCCAAAGAGGGTTTCTGCCCCCCTAGAGGGCTTGGCCTGTGTCTGGAGGGTATATGTGGTGTTGGAGGGGAGATGGATGCTTTTTCCTCCCAGTTCAGAAGAAAGAGAAATTCAGAAGCATGAATGAGAGTGTTAGGTGTGAGGTGTTCCTCTGCTTTCCACTGGCACAAGCCACTGCACATACCCACGCCTGGTACTGTGGGACTAAAGAGCTCCTGCCATTGCACAGCTGATGCGGCATTGAAAGAAAGAACTGGGACTCATCACTGTTTCATACAGAAGCCCTTGGCAGTTCCTAGAGAGTGTTTTTCTCAGAGTAAATAATTTCCTTTTGAGTCAAATCACAGACCCTTTTTAAACTGTGTATGCCCTTGTTTTCTGTGCAAATATCTCAGGTATTTCAAGGTCCTTAAGGTGTCATAAACATGGATTTTTCTGTGTGTGCCCATCATTTACTGTGAGGAGTCAGTATTTCGAGAAGATGTGTTTTGGATAATGCATTAACATTTTACAATATTTAAAATTATTGCAGGGTTTATGCAATTTAGAGAATGCATGTTGCAGGGGACGGCTAGTGCATAGGCGTCCATATCAGATCTGGCACAACTGAACATGTTGTATGTCAGCAGCACTGCCACATCTCCAAGCACAGAGGACTCCCTGTGAGAGGAATAACATGGTGCCAGCTCCATGACTGTTCTCTTACACGTGCTTGCTTGCTTGCTTGCTTGAGCAGTGAAACAGGGCTCTCACTGATGCTAAAACGCTTTGTTTTGTCCCTGAGCTGCTCTGTTTTCAGATGTGTATATCAAGGGTCTCTTAACAACTGGTGGCCCTCACATGTAGGAGGCTTTTTGGTGCACATGTGTTTTTATGACTAAGCCACTTGAGCTGTGTGGCAAACTTCTCCATGGGGTCATTTCAGTGAAAACAAAATAAATTACTGGTATCTCTTTCAGGAAACACTTCATCACCCTGCCCTCCTGAATTATTTTTATCCTCATCTGTATGTAAGCACAGGTGAAAATAGGGTGCTCCATGGAGCCTTACTGTGAGCATCAGAGCAGTCCTAATTATTCCTTTTATTAAAAAAAGGAAATTACGGAGGGCTTTTTGGGGGAATGTAGTGAGAGATGTGAAGCAAGTTGTAACCAGGCAGGAAACTGGTGGCATCTCACACCTGTGAGATGCAGAGCTCAGCCTCTGCCAAACTGAATTTACCAGGACACAAAAAAAATCATATAAATGAATGATTTTTATATCAGTACCTAAACATTTATATTTGGTGTGAGTACAGTCTTTGTGCCTCTAGATTCCCTTAAAAACCATGACTATGACACATCACCATGCACCTGCTCTTCTGCCCCTGAGAATGAAATGTCCAGCCATGTCCTCATAGAACTTTAAAAAATCTACTTTTGTTGGTTGCAAACAGCAGGAGCTTTGGGCTGTCTCCTCTTACAACAGGGGTAATGTTGAAAGTAGAATATCTACTTTTCCCCACTCATCTTTTTATGTTTCTTCTTGTAAGGTTTTCAAGCCACCTTTTAAATTTTCTGAGAGTGAGTGACAAGTTAAAGGGTTCAGTGTTGGCATACTGGGTGACAAACTGGAAGGCAGTAAGCTGCAGATCCATACAGAATTTGAATTAATGGCACTTAAATTCAACTACTGGAAGAAGAGCGTAAAGAATGCCAACCTTCTACTGCTTTTCTGCCTTTTCATGCTTTTACTTCTCTGCTGTAGCTGTGAAACTGTGCCTCCAGAAATCAAGTATTGTTTTCACTGGAGAGACAGGCAATGATAAGGTAAGTCCAATCAAAACTAAACCACTGCTTGTTTCTGAATGCAAATCATGGCAAAAAAAGCACCTGGGTAATTTTTTAAATACAATGCTTTTTTTTTTTTTAATAACCAGTCAAGAGCAAGAGATGAAAAATTACTCATGAAAAGAGTATTTTGTTGGACATTTTCTACTCAGTGCAAACAGAAACATCGGCTGTGGCTTCAGGGTTCACTGCCCTGCAGTTCCTCCAAGAAGGTTTTGTATGCCCAAGGACTCTTGAAAGTGGCTTTTCTCATTTTCCTCTTTCTCCTTTTCTCATTTTCCTCTTTCTCTCACTTTGTAACAAGTGATACAGATTTTAATTCCCGAAGGAAGATGTTTACACAAAATTCAGCGATATCACCTGAGGTATTTCTTTTGAGGGACTTTTTTATGAGAAGTGTTGAAAGGTCCCTCAGAACAGGTGGCTGAAGAATTAAGAATTGAAACTCCAAACTAATTGGAGCTAATCAACTGATTGTGTGTCTTATCAGCACAAATTACCTGACTGTCTGATTTTCACCGTTCACAAAACTATTTATTTCTAAGGAATGCTTTACACTTGAGAAAAGACGCACATTCCTTTCCAAAGCCATTACAGTCCATTGGCAAAATTGTTCAGTGGAGTCAGTGACTGTTAAAAATCCTTGTGTAGAACTGAGCAATTTTATGTAACTTCATTGCTGCGGAAGAACCCCCAGGGTGCAAAGAAGTCTTAAATATTGGTGCTTGGGTGCAAGGGGGAAGGCAATGTGGGTGTGTTTCTGTGGTGTAGTCCTAGAGAGAACAGGAGTGGGGTGGCAAGAAGGGCTTTTGAAAGAAAATATGCTAGTTGGGCTTCATTTGTTAATTCTGTTGTTATTTAGCATTTCCTTTAGTGGTATAGCCATAAAAAGTAAGAGTGCATTAATGGAATTGCCTGTGCCACAAAGCTGGGAGCATTTCTCTGTGTGGTGATGGAAGAGTAGCAGGCATCAGGAAAAAAATAGAGCTGTTTGCGCTGATAGAGCAGTACTGCAAAAAGCAACAGGTGTTTGTGGCCTGGCTGAAAATTCCGAGGTATCCAGCTACCAGAAAAATAACATTTTGAAGCAAACATTGTTTAAGGGTAGTGGAGGAAAACTGTTCTTGAGACAAAGGTTGTAGAGCTACAAAATTATTTATACCATTGCCTGATAGCAACAGCCTTGATGACTCTTGAAACACTCCCAGCATTTTCACATTGTCTCAGCTCCACATGTGAACACTGCACTTCGAAGAAATGCAAGTAGGAAAGCTGGATTTTCCTTTGCAGGCCTGTGACAGAGTAAACCAGGAGTAAATAATATACTTAGGGAATGTAGCTGTGGAACTCTCTCTCTCAAGCATATCTAAATTACTGTATTCTCAGATGTGTTATTAGCCAAGTTAGTATTGTGTTTTGCTAGAGAGCCAAAGACCTGGCCAAATACTGAAATAACCTCTGAAATTTCATAAAACCATCCTTCAAAGAACATGTCATATCATGGAATCCCAATGATTTCTCAGGAAAACAGTTTTTCAAAGTTTTAAGTAGCAAAGCTACTGTCATGTCTGTCCCTGCACCCTATCTGTGCTAAGAGCATTATTGTTTTTGTCACATTCCTAAACCAGTCTAGAAATTCACTCTCCAGGGCTCTGCATTAAATGAATTCATTAATGAGGGAAAGCTTTCACTTTCACTTTTAAGAAAGTGAATCTGCCATCATCACCACTACTGATAAAAACAGAAGGAATTTTTATAATGTATTTATTTCCCAATCATCATCTTTTATCAGCTCCATGTGATTAAGAAGGAAAAATATTAAGCTCCTATTGCCCATCAAACACCTTCCAAAGGTACTGAGACCTACAGGACTTAAGCAAAACATTATTGTCAAATGTATTTTTTCTGCTTGGTTAAATAGGGATAGAAATGGAAATAAACATAGATACTATGCTGCTTTGAAGATCAAAGCACTGATAGGAAAACCTGGATGAGTTGACTTGTTGAAAATGAGAAAGGAAAACCAGAAGAAAAATATTTAAGGTAAGATTTGTTTTATTTTATTAATTCTTCTCCTAATTTCCTATGAGCCCCTGGGGGCCATAGCAAAAGATGGGATCTATTCCTCTTTGCAATGATAGCAGCTATGTGACAAATATTGGCAAAACCACTTTGAGATTGCTCTACTGGACAGGTCAGAGGAAGAGAAAAGGTGCATAATGTGGTGCTCAGCTCAGGGACTGCCGCGGTGCCGGATTTCTTCTGCCTGACCAGCTCCCGACCCTGACAGCAGGGGTGGGCTGCCCCCAGAAAGCTGCCCAATCCAGGGTGCAGCTGCAGGCTACGGCAGCTCTACGGCACAGGTGTGTGACGGTCGTCACAAGGGTTTGGAGGGTGAGAGAGAGATGAGACTGTTGATTCCATGTTCAGAAGCTTGATTTATTATTTTATGATATATATACTACATTATAACTATACTAAAAAGAAATAGAAGGAAAAGTTCTCAGAAGGCTAGCTAAGCTAAGAATAGAAAAGAATGAATAACAAAGATCTGTCTCTCGGCAGAGAGCAAGACCCAGCTCTGCCATGAATGGTCAGTAAATCCAAACATCCACAGGAGACCAAACATGGATCCACCCGTGTTGCATTCCATAGCAGCAGATAACCATTGTTTACATTTTGTTGCTGAGGCCACAGCTTCTCAGAAGGGAGAAAAATCCCAAGAAAGGATTTTTCACAAAAGATGTCTGTGACACTGGTGGACTGCAGACTGCCGAGGGCAGGGACAAGGATCAGGGAGAGGCCCTCTGTATGGTTTCCAAACAAGTTTATTCCTGGAGGTTCAGTGACAGGGCAAACTCAAAAGCATACATCAGATTATAAGAGAGAGGAGGTCACAGGAGAGGATACAATCTTTGACCAATTGGGAAAAATTGAGGGTGGAACACAAGGTGCGGAATACAATGTTTAAACCAAAAGGGGACTGCAGGGGAGGAGAAAAATTTAAGCAAAGCAATGGGGTTTCGAAGGATACAAAATTGATAGGGAAGTTTCTAGAGAAAGAGGCAGGCTTGGGGAGGGATTAACATTGAATAGGAGGAGGAACAGGGAACAGAGGCGCAGATCTTTGGAGAGATGGCCAGCCAGGGCAAAACCAATAACACAGCGGGGAAAGGAACAATCCATCAATAATAAAATATGCTGTAACAGCACAAAATAGGAAAGATTATAAAACTGACTGCTAGAAATGCATTACAATTAAAAAACACACTGCTACAAGGGACTGTCTGAGTGGCTTTGGTTTAGGTGGGGCAGAAATGTCTGAAAATTGAACTGCAGTTTTTTGATGTTTGTCATGTAGCACTGAGTCTTGTTTGAAGACTCTTGAAAATGTTAACTTGCTCCAGGGGGCTGGTTCTGAATGTCCTGGAGCTTTACTTCCCTGGCTACAAAATAAAATTATTTATTTATGCTTTCCTATATTTAGACTATAACAAGGAATATTTTTAACTTTGTGAATTGCACTGAGGCCCTGATTGAAGCTGTGATTTCTACATGCCATTGTACTCCAATACTGTAATAATTCTTGAGAATTATGGGAGTGATGAGGGGGAATTCCCACATGCTCCGTATGGAAAGGAAACTAATTTTGGGGGGGGAGAGGGAAAGGACATTGAAATGTGCAAGATGCTGAAGGCTGTGTGCTAATTTTAAACCACACCATCTTGTTCAACAGTCAGGCAGATTCAACAACCTAAAGTGCGATCCACCAAATCACTTGTATATGGGAGGATCCCCCAGACTGCTACTCTGTGTCAATTCAAATTTCAGCATTTGAATCCCTTATTTAAGACAGGAACCTCCCCTTGGAGGAGTAAACATCTGATCATGGTATTAAAACTAGTTGCAGCTAGTTAGAAAAACAGTATTAAAAAGGTGGAGGGAGGGGGGAAGATGAGAAATTAAAAAAAGACAGTCCTTGGCTTCCGTGAGCTAGAGACATGAACTTTAAAATTATAATAACTAGGAAAGGTAGAAGACATTCAGATGTTTGTCAAGACCTCTGGTTTTCAGCTTGGTAGTGGTGCACCAATCAGCCTTGCCAAATTTACTAGCACAGGAGACCATCTGGTCTCCACAAAAGGATATTTTACTGAACTTCCTTGACAGCCTGACCCTTTCTGTATTTTTTCCCTAATCGGTGACATAAATTTTTGTCTCTTAGGACTGTTTAGGTCTTTTTTTGAATGCAGAGTGTCACTATGTGTCAATTTTTCCTCCTTCACAAGAAGATGTTATAGGGACTAGAGCTATTAGGACTTTCTGCACAGTTAAGCTTTCTAAATCTATGATTTTCATTACATTTTTGTCTGACTTCTGTATTTTTTCATCATTAATAAGACAGCCTAAAATGCAATGCCACTCTTTTACAACATTAGCTAATAGATTATTCTTAACGATGGTTTCAGCACTACATTTTTTTCTTTTTTTTTTTTTTCTGTGCCATATCTGCAGGTTTTGGTCATTTTTGAGTTTAAATCGGACATTTTTCTTATGTGGTCACACTGGTTAAAGTATAACAAGGATGTTTGAATATGCCTTGAGCCCTCCTAAAGAAACACAGAGATTTTAAAGCTACTGAGAAAGCAATTTTACAGATTTTCTGTAAGGAACATGAAACCCTCAGTAATTAAGCCAAAACAGGTTTTGTGTAAATGTGCGGGTGAAGCACGGTGTGACCTGCATGTGCCCCCATGAGGGCTGGTGCCTCCTCTGGGCGGTTGTCACTGTGACCAAGATAGGCCAAATCCTGGTAAGCACCCAACCTCTTGGAGATGAGAGGGAGCACATGGCTTCCACTCCCACAGGGCCTTTGCACAGTCCTGAGAGGAAAAAGATTTAGTCCTTGGGTTAAAGACTCTATTTTATTTAACATTAATGCTTTGGAAACCCTGTGAGCGACCTCTTGTTTTTGAAAATAGAGTGTGTTTGTCCTATGCAATGGGACCCAGAGATGACAAACTTTAATGGACAGGCTGCGTTAAGAGGCTCCTGTTGATGCTGAGCTGGGAGAAAACTTTCCCCTCTCCCTGTGAACAGCAAGGAAATTCCTCCTCAACTCAGATGGGGATTCTTGACCTCTCCAACTCAGTGGATTATCTCACCTTTCACACAACTGCTTATCTATAATTGTTCACACCAGAAGCAAAAGGAAAACATCCTGCCATCACTGAGTTTAACCTGGTGTCAACTCAGACCACTGGCAACTGAGGCAGTTTAACTCCTTATGGCCTGAATGAAGGGAGAAGCATTTCAAAGCAAACTAGTTCCACTTCTGCTGCTGGCAGGAGAATTACCCCATCCTTTGCACCAGCTTGCTGGAGGTTTCCATGACCCAACTCTTTTAAAGTATGCTTGGATTGCTCTGTACAATGCTTCAACTTGCAGCATAAATAAATAGAATATGTCATCTACCTGCCTTTTTTCCCCTACCTAACTGAAGATTACTAATACATATGTTCTACAGTGCATCTGTTCTCTTTGTTTGCTCATACCATTTTCATTTTCTTCTGTAAGAAGATTTGTAGATGGAAAATAAATGTAATTTTTTTTTCTTTTTTTTGTAATTATGAGAAGTGTGGCAACACCTTTCAACAAAGGAAATCTAATTAGGACTATGCCTATGTATCTGGAAAAGAGGAAATAGTATAAGAATTTTGCACCCATCGCACAACAGCGTGGGAAGTTTGCATGAAATGCTTACCCAGGTCAAGAAGGCTTATGAGAATTTCTTCTGTGAGCATGTCTGGCATTTCCCCTGACAGGGAGAGGTGAGTATTCAAGTGCATCAGGCTGAATATTATGCAGACTGTATCTTCTGGTGTTGACAGTCCTCCTACTCCCTTCTGTCTTCTGCCCTGTCCTGTTCATGTGCTACAGCTCACTGTGGAGACAGGATGTGCTGTGAAACACCTACAGCCTTTGTGGCTTTCTCCCATGGCTCTTCTGCAGCAACTCTTCTTGCACTTCAGTAAGTGTTTCTAGGATTTTCTTCTAGTCACGAAGACATCTGCTGCATTTTTTATGTCCTATTGTCTTTGGATTTCATTGCTTTTATGTGACAATGATGTCATTATGTTCTGGCTCTGTACTGGAGGTGTGCTGCCCGTGGAGTGACAAATACCACTGGCCCCCAAAGAGTTCGCTTGAAAATAATAAAAATTAAACAAAGAGCTGAGATTTGATGTGGGTCATTCCTCAAGGGACATTGAGGGATCAGGACCTATTTCTCACCTCCAGCCCAAGGTACCTTGTCAAGTCTCACAGAAGCTGTCTTCCACTGGGCTGAAGTCTGTAGGGGCCCAGTTTTTGTTACCTGCCTGGTTTGTCCTCGTTCCTACTATATCTTCACAAAAAGTCAAATTAATTTTCCTTGACAGTAGTTTGTAATTTACTCATGTGATCAGAAAATGGAGCAGTGGCTGCAGTGCAGTCTTCAGTCTCTGCTTCAGGTTTAACTGTGCTACTTTCCCCTCTGCTTCTCTGGGGATGCTTCCCTCTGCCTCATCTCAAAGGCACTTTTAAATATACTTTCTTTTCTTTTATTCTTGGTTATTCTTTGCTTTTTTCACTTTTCCAAATTGACCATGGTTTAGAGCCACCCGCCACTGTTGATCTATACCCATTCATTGCCATTTAGCAATGGAAAAGTAAATGTCAAACATGATCCTGTACCAGGGCAGCAGGCTAGTGCTGTTGTCAGTGGTTGTATTTAGAAGTAGATCTGAGAATTTTTTCAAAGGAAGAAAGTGTCTCTTGAAGCTGGGCACCCTGTCTCTCCTCTGTAAATACCTGAGCCCATTAATCTATTACCACAAAATATCTTCTTGTCAGTGAATCTCTGCCCTCTTTGTTACCTGCATTTCCATGGCAAAGTCCTTCTGTCCTGTTGTGGTTAATTTGAAGCTCAGTAACAGAATTCAGGTCTTTTGGATCTAAATCTGTAGAGAACCAGTGGCCCTTAGCTTGCTGAAGCTCCTTAGCTTGCAGATTAGGAGGCATGTTTAGTCTGGCAAATACCATCAACAATAGTGACGTAGGAAAGAGAAACAAGTAGAATCACAATTGAAAATTATTCTAAATATACTTGGGAAAAAACTCAGCAATGTGTTTTATGTGATTAAAATAAAAAGAGGAGGATGTCATGACAGTAAGATCTGACTATACAGTCCTCCTGGGAAAAGCAGGCTCTGGTGGAAGGACAGGAGGATTTCAAATGGTGTCTGGACACCAGAGCAGTGTGACTGCACAGACTGTTTGCAGGACCTGCAGTGGGTGCTTAAAGCTGGGAAGGCTATGAGTTACACAGTGGTTTCAGTGCCCACAGAGACAGGCTGCACCTTGGCTTATTCCAGACACAGCTGGGTAAGGATTGGCAGATGTAGTTTTATTGTAGTACGATCAGAACATTACAGATTTTGCAATTCTGCTGGAGCATAAATGGAGATAAGGGCTTCTGTTGTCATGATGCTCTTTGCTGTTATGTCGAATGTCTCTAATCTCATCAGAAATCAGATTGCCTAACGATTGTGGACATCCTCTCCATGGTTTTGGGTGGTTGTTTTTTAACCTAACCTTGAATTATCATCAAGCTTGTTTTTTTCCCTTATTTTCTGAGGGGGAGGGATGAGGCTGAAAATTAGCATGAATTTTGAAGCCCAGCTTCATATAAAGCTAAATTTTTCCCTGCCACCTGCTTGAACACTTACAGCTCCCATAGGGGCTTATTTTATCCAATTACCACAACTGCTGGGCAAAGCTAATTTTGAGACAGACTCTTGGACTGGGGAGAAAATGCCTCCCATTGAGTCCTTGAAAATCTCTTGGAACATCAAGACTGATAGTTCTGCCAGACCTTGTCTCAGTCCTGATTAGACCCTGCCTCACTTTATTATCTTGTTTACAGTGAGATATTCCTTAGAAGGAAGACAAAATCAAACAGCTGCTTTTCCATCAATTCTCATTTGGGAAAGGTAGGGCTCGATACAGATATTTTCAAAATTAAGACCAGAAGATCTGCTTTTTGCTTTCAGTTCCCAGTTCTGCTTTTCATTCCTTCTGAACTTAGGCAAATTACACATCCTACTTTTTTTTTTACCTTTTTTTCTGGTTCAGTTTCTGATCTTATCTTTCCCCAGCTTTCTCTTTTATCTATTTAGGTGCTGTCTTAAACAGTGTGCAGTCAGTCCTGTTTTGCAGGGAAAGAGATGAAGCACTGATGCTTCCCAAGTCAGGGATTCTAAAGCAATTCCATTCCCAGTATGATTGAGAGGTGTTTCAAGATGTGTCAAGGTAGCTGGTTCCTCCTGTAATCAGGGGAACATGTTGGTAACCTCTTCTAATGGGAGCTGAAGAATGACAGTGTGTGAATTGGGTAGAAAGATGTATTCCCAAAGCCTAATACCTCAATTCAAAATTACCTTCAAGGCAGCATGATGCATTGCCAGCAGAATTTAATCTTTAATCAGCTTTTGTCTCTGACTTCATAAAACTCAATGTGGCTTAATAATTTTTATCATCTTTGGTTAAATACAGCAACCCTTTGAATGAAATTAATATTCAAGATAAGAAGCTAAGGTTTTTAAATTCAAAATGGTAAAGAAAAGCAGGGTCTTTTGTTTTGGGTTTTTTTTAATTCACTTGAGGTGTAAAACAATGCATGAAACAAATTATTCTTAAAGCCATAATTTTTATTGCAATGTACTTTCTCCAAATTTGGTTCAAATCATCCCGCCACTACCACATAAATTTCTATGACTCTTACATTTGCTGATCTACTAGATGATCAATGTTACTTAAAATCAAATGAATATGACATTCTGACCTGCTGGATTGGAAACTATTTTCCCACCTTTTAAATTCTTTCAACTTCTAGAATTTGTAGAAGGGACTTGTGCTTGTGAAGGGGACAAAGAAATTGCCATCAATTAACCAGGCAATGGAGTGTTTCCAAAAATTCCTCTAAAAATGCTAATCAGCCATTTTGAAAGGTCTCTGAGAGGAGAAATATTAATCAGTGACTTAAAGGATCAGTCATATACTTCAAACTGCAAATAGCCTTCAGAATGTGATGCACCACAACAGTAGTTGGTGAGAGAGAGGGGTCTCTGTGTGGAAATATCTAACACAAAGAAAACTAGCAAAGCCCTGTGTGCCACAGATTATATTCAGCATATTCAGGACTCAGAGTATCAGTGCAATTGTGAGGAGAGGTAATTTGTCTTGCAGACAAAGAGATATTTTTTTGAAAGCTTTGCTGCTTACAGTATGTTCAACAGCTTATATTATATTCATAAGCTGCTGTTCTAATCAGAGTACCTGGTCTTTGAGCTGTTTTGTTATGCCTAATGGAGAATTGTGACAGAAGGAGAGAGAATTGTAAAGCTAACACATTTTCAATAAGTATTGTAAATTAATTCTCCTCTATCCCTGTCTTTGTAATAAGGAAATTTCACTGAAATACTTTTGCCCCTAATTAAATATTAGAATGTGCATGGTTTTTTCATTATAATTTTCTTTAAAAAGATGAGTAATATTTGGGTTTTGATGGAAATGGAAACTCTCTTCTGAAGTCCAGTCCTTTGCTCTTCAAATTTCATTAAACTTTGTCTCCTAGAGAGTGGATGACATCCTGACTGTTGGTGATGTGCTACAAGGCACAGAGACAATTTAGGTGATGACCTTTTAGCCATTCATGCTTTGCAGGACCAACCATTTCAGACTAACACACATTTGTCACTTTGATGCTAATTTGAATACTAGCAGAGATAATTTGGGCTGATCAGTGGCTTGTTTTATAACATCTGATGGATGTTAGTCTAATGTTTCATACCCACAAACTGTTGAGTAAATTAATCTTTTAGATGGGAAAAGAAGAATGAGAGCATGTATGAACATACTAAAAAGGGAGAGAGTGCTTTTTTTGTGTGAACATACTTTGTAAACAAGTAAAGGGAAAGAGAATTAATTATTCTGCATGTCATTTCTCTCTCTAAGACAATCTTCTTTCTGATCCAGCTTTACCAAAAGCAGCTGGTGGAAGCACACCAAATAGGTACATCTGATTTGTATAAATATATCAGTGTGTGAATGATTCAGTTGGGGTTTTCCACTCTAATTCTCATTAGTTCTGTAAGAATAATGATCATTCCAAGTGGTTCATTAGTGCTGTGTGTCACTCTGCTAACAGTGCTGGTATTGTGAGGGCTTGCCTCATTGCTAGACATCTCCAGAAAAACAGAGCACATGCAGAAAAGGCCAGGAAAAAGGAAATCACTGAGCTTTCGTGCCTCACTTGACACCTTCTGCACCAGCCCCATGGGGGCAGGCTACCTGAGCAGGTAGGGAAGGAAGCCTGCCTCCATCACCTTCTCCCATACCATTTGCAAAGAGAGTGACAGTGGTAGCGATTGTTTGCAAACTGGCAAACTTGTTGCATCATAACTAAAATTTGAGATGCAAGATATTTCATGAAATGTAGTAAAATTTCCTATATGGGAGCATAAGGGAGCAAATGATTCTTCATTAACAGTGACAGAGTAGATGCTGGTGAATTCATTTACAGGAATTAATATGAGGTTTTTGAGATGCTGCTCTCATGCCAAAGATTTCAGAAAGCCCTATTGACACCACCCCTTTGATCAAACTCATTGTAATCCTGCTGATAATAAAATGACATGATTTACTTCACCATTGAACCTCACAGGAGCCCAGATTTGACAAGTGTTCTGTTAAGTGCCTGCAAAGTGTGTGGGGAAGATGGATAGAACAGTTTGGTACAGAAGAAGCCATCTGTGTTTTTATTGATGTGAATGAATTTTTACTAATGAAAATTTCAATGGTGAATGTTGAGCATATTGAAGCAATATTCAGTGTGATTAGATTTTATGTAATAAGATAAAAAGAGAGGTGTAAAATCCTGCACAGACCATGTTTCTTGAGGCACAGTTGAGTGGTGGTCTTTCTTTCCTGCCTTAAGTTCTGACTGATATTAGCAAAATTTTTAGATAAGTTTTGCAGAAATGAGCAAATGTGCTTGAAGGTATGGGTGGTCATATCCTTGCTAGCAGTGAAGTGATCTGTGATAATTAGGGCTAAGATTGGCAATTATGTCCTCAAAATCTAACGACCTAGATTTCTTTTTACCGTGATGTTTACAGGAGCCTGTTGTAAAAATATAAATAAATAAATGTGGACAAAGGAAATCCTAATGGTGATTCTCCAGTATTTGAATAACTGTTCTGGGGTGCTTTGAGGGAAAGAACCCAAAACATCAGGAAAAGTTTGAGTTTAATATTCTTCATTTTCTATAAAGGGGAAGATGTTTGGATGGATTAGACCATATATTGGAGATTCTAGTTCTTCAAATAGATTGGCCTCACTTTCCAAACACAGAGTTTGTGGAAATATCTGCCAGGTACTGACAACCTGCGCCCACAGCCTGGAAAGCTCCACAGGTGGGACCTCAGCTAGGTTAGGGACCCTGAGTATTCACAGCCTTGAGCTACTCAGCCAGGACAGAAAGGACTCTTCTGCAGGAAATGCATCTCTGCCTTCTCCTGTGGGCACACAAAATTCTGCCAGGACACCCCAGACTGTAACCCCCAATTTCCCTGCATTAACTGTCTAAGGATGTGAGTGTTAGACCAGGATCCCATCTTTCCTCCCTACCCCCAGTGTGGGATGATCTGTCTGCCTTTATCTTCTGGGAAATGTAAAAGGAGATCCTTTAATTCTTTTCTTAACCTGGATGCAATTTGACAGGAGAGATTAGAGGAAGTTATTTCCCCTCCCCCTCCCCACCATGACATTATTTAATCTCATCTATGATGGCTCAACACTGTAAAAATAGTAGCAAGTGTCTATAACTAATTTCTATTTGTTCATGCTGTGTTATTTTGGTTCCTGATGATGTGACCACAGTGAACTCTTTCTTGCTCTATGTAACCTTCTGTAATTTATTGTTTTATATAAAAAAGAACCCAAACTAACTGGTCTGTTCAGTGTGGATTTGGATAACTGCTGCTTGTCTGAATATAAGGTAGAAAGGAGTGAAATAAATGTGATTTTTCAGCCCTGAACACTTGGAAAATGTTGGATGATTAAGAAACAAGTATCAGGAACTCTTGATTCTTCCTCTGAGCTTTTGAATATGTGCATTATTCTAATTTTTCTTTTTGGGGCGATAATAGAGGGAAATGTGAGATGCCTTTTTTTTTTCCATTTGAAGGTATGCAATTCTAAGACATGGCATTTAGGAAAGATATCAGATATACAAAGAGAGCTACATGAGGGTGCAGGTTTGCTCCATCACATGAAAAATGTCTGGGATCCAACCCATTTGCTCACAGCTTTGTTGCACTGTTTTTCTTCTGAGATGCTGACCATGATCAGAGCAGCCAAGAGTTGCATCTCTTTTCATGGCAACTGGGTATCCTGAATGTCTTAATTTTCAGTGTGCAAGTATATATTTAATTGGTATGACAAATTCACAGTGTTTCTACTCTTTGAATTTGCCTGCAGCTGCTGTTTTCTGCCACATGAATTTGATGTGGTCCTTCACAGGAGACCTTTTCTGAAAGAAAACCAAAATAAAGCTGGAAGGGGGAGGAAGGCCAGCAGATACAGCTTTTACTTTCCTTGGCTCTACATAATAGGGGAAGATGTGCGGAGAGGAAAGAAGTCAATATGTTGAATTAAAATGAGTGTGCTTGCACAGGGATCTGGCCACTGATATCCAAACCCCAGCACTTCAATACTTCAGACTATGGGTTTGGTGTCCTGGGTTGACTATATGATGCTTTTATCCCCAATCGTCTCATTCTGTTTACAGAATGTCTGTAAACACAATTACCTCCACAAGGCTTACAAATTAATAGCATTTTGCAGAGGGATTATAACACATCATTAAAGATGAAAGGTTATTTTCAGAGCTAAGTTTTAAATTGAATCCTTAGAGACCAAGAATGACCTTTTAGTAAGCTTTGGGCAGGCAATGGTATCCAAAAGGTGGATCAGCATGAGGCTGCTGAGCAATGATGGCTCTCACGGAGGGGCAATAGATCATTACAGGGGTCACTTAGAGTTCCATGTTATTAAACTTTGAAATGGTTTTCAATACTCTCATCTTATAAGAGTATGGCTTATTCTTCAAAAAGAAAGAAGTGCAAAAAAGCTTCTGTTATAAAACATTATGAAATTGTCAGAGACTGAATATACACACGTGTTAAGCTGGATATTTGGTCTGAAGGAACCTGTGCAGCTAATTCTAAATAGTGCCCAGAGCTCTTGGTTTAATTAAAAGGCATTTGCATTTCTAGCACTTGTTTTATTACTTTTTCTCCTTGGCAGGAGGAATCTCCTGCCAGTACTATTGCCCCCAGTAAATCTTTCAGCTTTTCAATTGGCAAACACCCTTTGCATAACTACCAAAATCTACAGATACCTTGCTTCTGTGTAACTACACAGCTCCCAGACTTACTCAAACACTTCAGCCCTTCCTCTACACCTTTGCCCACTGCTGCTGGCACTTCTCCTGTGTGAGAAACATGGGCTGTGTGTGGGTCCCACTGGTGCTGCTGAGCACCAAGCGTGGCTCCCAGCCACACAAAGGAGGCATGGAATTCGTGCCTTCTGACTCCTAACTTGCACTCAAAATGTTTTTTCCCACCTCACAGCATTGAGTTCCTTCCAGGGAAAGCTGGGCTAACTGCATCTGACTGTGCTGTTCTGCACTCTTCATACATCTAAAGGGTGTCAGGGTTCTGTGATGTAATAAATTCCATCTCATTTCCATCATTACAGCTGTTGGCTCACTCACTCAAAATATTTCTGTTTTAGAAATATTTTGCAGGAAAATAGGAAAATTTAGAAGATGGCTAGGAAACAGAGCTACCCTCTTCTAACATTTTGTCATGCAAGTATGATTTCCTAGGCCTTGAATTTGGAGGGATTTTCAATAACTCTTTTTCTAATTCTGCGTTTATGAATGAATAAGTTTTCTGCTGTTATGAATTGCCAGAACTTTGGAGAAGACAATGGCATACTATAAATTCTCATGAAAAACCTATCCCTTACAATTCAGGAGCAGAATGATAAATAATTATGTGGAAAATTATGCTTTATAGGGTAAAGGTACTACAATTTTTCTAGCTTTTCAAGCATTTTATACTGAATTTTACAAAAAAAGGGCATTTGTGGGAAGGGGAACCTCCTTACTCATGTGTTAGGATGTTCTGAACTGAAAGCATTGCATTGTAAAACCTTGTCTTTATTTTGTGACTTGTGGTTTTTAAATGGAAATTGTTAATATGAACAGAGTTGTTGACTCAAAAAGTCCTTGCAGGCTCATTTTCAGAGCTGGTGCTCTGCACTGGCTGAGCTTTGTCTCTAGAGCTTTAGGGCAGTACCTTGACATTTTCAAAGAGGCATCATAAGTATGGTGAATACGTCTTCCCCACGTGAACTCTGCATCTATAAGCATCTCTGTGTGCAGACCACTTGAACTGTTGAACTGTCTTGTTTGTGCCCAATAATGGTGCTCATAATTAGGAGGGATAAATAGAGATGTCCTTTGAAAAATGTGCTTTTCAAAATCAAAGAAGTGTGACAAATTGATTCTTTTTTTGCTGTTGGAGAAATGAGCCCGAATCTGGTTATGGTTCCTTATGTCATGATACTTTTTGAGTGCATGTTGCCCACCTGTGTGTGTGGCACCTGAATTCCTGGAATCGAGGAGATGTGATACATGCCAATATGCTGCAATGCTACAGGAAAATAAAGACATGGAGCAAAGGTGTCTTTCCAAACTGAAGTTGTATAAGATTCCCGAGGTGCAGTGGAGGGAGGAAATAGTCCAATTAGAAGCAAATCAGAAAGCTAGATAGTCCTGTTTTAAGAAGGTTGCCAGGGCATCTTAACTACCCTAACTACAAGAGGACAGGATCTTGATTTTTCTGTCTTGAACAAAACGATTCCCTATCACTGTGGCCTGTACCAGAGGGATTTTTGGTTTTTTTCTCTGGTGATTACAGGCGAGGATTTAGAAATGCTGACCCTTTCTGAAAGCGTCTATATGGGTCTGTTGAATGTGAACAGTTTCACATCATTTTACTTGCATCCACCTGATTTTAGCATCTGGTTCCTCATGGGCTCCTACAGTTAAATATTAACCCTCTGTATTTTTTCCCAAGGATTGGCTTTTCTTGTATTTTTCAAAAGAAAAAAGACTTAATTTTCCATACTTAGGAAATACTAAATCCTAAAAGTGTTGTAACAGAGTGTTTAGAAAGGCCTAGTACAATCAAAATAAAATTGTAAGGCTTACTATTTTTAGGATGTCAGAACTAGAATACAAGTGATGGCTTTTTTAAAGTGGTGATTAAATTTATTTTTCTTTCTGATAGATCTGAGTTTTTTTCAGATATTAGGAATTTAAAGTGACCTTGTTTTTAAGATCAATATGTTAATTTTGACCTTTAACCGAACTAAATAGAGTGAGTCTCAGAATTTGGATCATTCAAGAATACAATCATATTTTTCTGGTAGCTTTGATTTATGGGGCAATGTTCATGTTTTATAGAACTGTTCAAGGCTAGGCTGGACAGGGCTTGGAGCAACCTGGGATAGTGGAAGGTACCCCTGCCCATGGCAGGGGGTTGGAAGGAGGTAACCATGGTTAAATTTAATCACTCCATGATTTAATCCTGCTTGGGCGAAGGAGGCCAGTTCCTTATTTGTAACCATCTTCATTTTTATGTTATCCTGGGATGTGCTGTAGCTGTGCAGTCCAAGGGGTTCTGTTCCAGCCCTGCCTGGTTTCCGTGATTGGAAGGGATCAAAGTATTTGCTGGCCTGTGTTGCTGGAAAACCATGTGAGATAGTCACTGAGGGGAGTAATTTATTCAAATACAGAACATACAAGGGAAAAGAAATTTCCAAGGTCACTTACATGTCTGCAAAATAGAAAAATGCTCATCATCTAGTATTATGGGCCAAATTTAATTGAATTATAGAATAGGCTGAGTCGGAAGGCACCAACTCGGGATCATCAAGTTCAAATCCTGGCCCTGCCCAGGACACCCCAACAATCCCACCCTGTGCCTGAGAGCATTATCCAAACACTCCTGGATCTCTGGCAGCCTTGGGGGCATGACCATTCCTGGAGAGTCTTTTTAGTGCCCAACCACACTCTCAGGGCAGAAAATTTCCTAAATGCCAACCTAATCCTTCCCTGACACTGGTCCAGCCATTACCTTGGGTCCTGTCCCTGGTCAGGAAGGTGAAGAGATCAATGCTTTCCCTCACAAGGTAGTTGAAGAGCACAGTGAGCTCTGGCCTCATTCTTCTCTTCTCCAGCTGAATAGACCAAGTGCCCTCAGCCACTCCTCTGAAGACTGCCCTCCAGATCCTTCCCCATCCTTGTGGCCTCCTTTGGGCACTCTCCAACAGCTTAATGTGCTTTTTATGATTTTATGCTGTGGCACCCAAAACTGCCCCCAGGACTGGAGGTGAGGCTGCCCCAGCCCAGAGCAGAGCGGGACAATCCCCTCCCAGGCCTGGCTGGCCATGCTGGGCCTGGTGCCCCAGGACTGGGCTGTTCCTCCTGGCACCAGGCCACTGCTGGCCCATGTCCAGCTGGCCACAGCCTGGAACTCCCAGGTCCCTTCCTGCAGCCTCTCATTCCCAGTCTGTCCATACAGCCAGGGGTGCCCCATCCCAGGGGCAAAATCCCCTTGGAACCTCACAGAGTGGGAACTGCCCAGCCCCATCATTTGTCCAGGGCTCTCTGCAGGGCCTCTCTGCCCTCAAGGGAGTCAACAATTCCTCCCAGTTTGGTGTCACTGGCAAAATTACTTAATATTCTTTCAAATCATTAATGAGGATGTTTAATAAGAGCACAGGGCTGAGGATGGAGCCTTGTGGGACCCCACCAGTGATCGCTGCCAGCCTGGTGTCACCCCAGGCACTGTCACCCTGTGTGCCTGACCCCTGAGCCAGCTGCTCACCCATCACAGGATGTGTTTATCCAGCTGTGGGCCGGAAATTTTGTCCAGAATGATCCTGGGAAAGGCAGTACTGAAAGCTTTGCCGAGGTCAAAAAAAGTGAAATCAATCAGCTTCCCTTGATCAACAGAGTTGTAGAAGGAATTAGGTTTCTTTGCAGTAAGATTTGCACAAGTTATGTGGGGAAAGGGTCTGTTCTACAACTTCAAAATCCACTTCTCTTCCTTTGGTAGGTGTTGGAAGGATCTGGTCTGTGCTCTGAAGACTTGTCCATCAGATTCAAAAGAATTGTAGAAAAATGGTAAAATATGACTCTGACAGTAATGTTTTTGTCTCACATTGGTCCTCTTCCTTAGGTAAATGGTGGGCCCATTTGTTCTCCAGATCACAGCCAGTATCTCTTCATTGTGAAAGCTGCTATTTTCTGCCTGTGCCTGACTGAACCTTTGACAGCACATCTGCCTGCATGGTCTTGCTCCCTGCTTCCTAATTTCAGCCCCGTGTACAAGTTAATTTCATCCAAGTGATCTTCTGTCCTTTCCAGTTGACTTTATTTTCCATTCCTAAATCCCTTTGCCTCTTTAGACTGACACTAAATTTGTCAGGTAGCTTCAAATACAGCTTAAATTTGTATCTCAGTGTTAGCCATACTACTTTGCTTCTCACACTTGTGACTGGACTACTTATAGCCAGAGACTCTGTAGGAGTGATTAATTCATCCTTTATGCATGGTCATGCTGAGTCATTTCCAAATTAATGCTAATTGCATTACACTGCTATTCCCACAATAATAATTAGTTGTATGATGCTGATGTGCTCCAGTTGGCTAAAAGATCTTTGAGAAGCAAAGCTCTAGGTTTTCTACCTCCTAATAGTTATGTTCTGTGTCTTCTTGGACCATATTTTAACATGTGCAGTTTTCCCAGCAACTGGAATGAACAGGAGTTTTCTTGGTTGACCTTTCTTTATTCTAAGATATTAATATTTCAATATACTCCTATGAGGCCAGGGGCTGAGCCTTTGAGCAATGTTTCTGACCTCTGCATACTACAATACAGTGTTCCCCAATTTTGGTGCCTGTTTCTGGAATGTTTTAGAAGTGCACAAATAACCCTGTGACTTCCTTGGTACCCTTTCCTCTTCATCCCTTTGACTGTGGAAAAGATGCCTTTATGATTTATTAATTTTATTTATTGATCTCTTTCCCTTTCTTCTACAAAGGTTTGCTAAAGTGTATCTTTAAAATGAAACTAAGTACGGATTCAAGTAGAAGAATACTTGCTTTCACTGGAAAAGAAATATTTCTGAAAGAAAGTTTACTTACTTGTCTAGTGACCAAAATAAGGTGCAGGAGATGTCACCACCTGGAGAGCCAAGACAGGAGAAAGGAAGGGGAATGGAATAGTTGCTCCCTACAGTAAACAGAACTTACACAAAGGCTGGGGCTGCTGAGAAGAGGCAGGCCTATGAGGAAAGAAAAGCAACTGTTTATTGGGACACCTAAAGGAAGGATAAAAGGATAAATTACAAACTCACAGTGCTTGGGAAGGGTTAGGGAAGTGGCAAAATAGATTAAGATTGGCTGTGGCTCTCAGGAGAGACTCTGCCATTTGTCGCTTTGACATTGAGCAACAGACTAATGCTACGTCACACAGAATTGCTGTGTAATCCTGACAGAAAAAAAACTTTCTCCAGTTTCACTAGACAAATGCTAAAAAAAAAAAAATGCTGCTGCCTTCACACAGGGGTGAAGTCTGAAGAGCTGTAGGATCCAAGGGAACAAGGTGTAGGGCTGTGATAAAATCCAGATGCTACCACAAGGAAGTTCTTGTGTTGAAAACAAGGCAAGTCTTTTGTTGGTGTTCACAAGGCATGGTTGAACTTGAAGGCTTCAGAAGCAAAGCTGAGGAAGTTAATTCTTGGACCCCATGGACCATTTAGTGTTGCCCACCAGACAATACCTGCAGGCTGTTCTCACTTTGAAGCTGTGAAGGTGCTGTCCCAGCTTCTTCCCTCTCCTGGGAAACGTGTTGTCGCACTTTGCTCCCAACAATCTCTATGCCAAGGGCTCTGCAGGGACACTTCTAATGCTGTTTGGATACTCAGACTCAGCCTCCAGTCCTGGTGCTGGTACTGTTGAGTGGGGTTATGGGGAGCAGAAGGGCTTAAGAAGTGGTGCTTAGTTGTGCAATAACTTCCTGAGAGTCAGTGCTCAGATCTCCAGCGGATTAATTTTTGTACCCACCAACGTCATATTTGTTTGTGAATAAAGTTCCCAATCTAATTGCTGTCACTCGAGCTGCATTTAACTTGCACATTGGTGACCTTTTTTTGTCACCAGACAGATGGGGAAGAATAGGACGAAATATGTCTGATAAATATTTTACATGACAAAACTGATCTGAGAAAGCTGTGGTTGAACATGGCTGTCATTGACTCAGACATCCTGGAGGTTATTTTCGTTACAAGAAAATTACAGGAGTTACAGAGAGAAACTAATGAAGTAATTTTGCCCCTTCCCTGGGAACACAATGCTCTTATATCACTCTTTCCTGGTTCTCTGCACGTCCACAAGCACTTAGCCATGGGATATTACTTAGCTAAACTTAATCCTCACCTTTATCCAAACCTTCTGAATGAGGATAAACAACATTTACCTGTCTAATAGTTTTGGAAATAGATAGAGTCTGATATTACAGAGGGTGGAAGTAATCTGGTATCAAAAAGGAGGGAGTTCTGCCATCACAAATGATGGAGGGAATGTGGCACCATAGCAGAAGAAAGGAGTCTGGAATCACAGAGCTTGGAGGCAATCTCACATCACAGAGGAAAGATGGAATCTAGTTTCATAGAGGATGGAGGTAATCAAAGAGGATGGAGGCAGTCTGGCATTGTTGGGGAAGGCAGAAAGGATTCTGTCTCCACAGAGATAAGAGGGTTTCTGCCATCCTGCATGTTCAAGGGAGTGTGGCACCACAGAGGAGGAAAAGAGTCTGGCATCATAGAAGTGGTAGCAATTCTGGAATGACCAAGGAAGGAAGGAGTCTCATCACAGAAGTAAGAGGGAGGCTGGCATCATAAATGAGATGGAAATTGTAGAGTGTAATTGTTTTTTGATTTTTTGGTTTTTTGGGGTTTTTTGTGCACACATTCCCTGGAGACAGTAGGAAACTGAGCCATTACTTTGTTAAAAAAAACCAAACACCTGCAATCCTCTCCTGCAGGTGATGGTGATCAATGGATTTTAAATGGTTTTTCTCTTCCTGAAAGGGATTGAGTGGCTGTTCAGGAGGCTCTGCTGTAAGTTCCTGCCTAAATTTAGGGGAGAGAGCAGGTGAAGAAGAGGGTTGCCAGAAAGGCCAGAGCTGTGCTCTAGGAGCCTAGGAAGCATCCCTGCAGCCTGGGAAGGGGAGTGGGCATGGAGGCTGTTTGAGTCCATGAAGACACAAAGACAGTCACTCACTTTGTGTTCATGCCCCATCTTTGCACAGCTGATGTCCTGTGGGACCCAGGAGTCTTTCTGCAGTGTTTTTGGATAGACAGGAGGGGCTGTTCATAGGCATTGAAAAGCAGGGAGCCTGGGTAAATTTTTGTTCTCTCTCTGCCCTGCCTTCTTCTTCTCTCTGCCTCCTATTTCTCCTGTTAATTCTTTGTTTCTTCTGCTCCTAATACAGTGAAACAAAACTGGTTTTCCTTTTGTTTCTGGTGGTTTTATCTCTGTTCTTCTCATGAATTAGCACAATGCTGCAAAATCTGGACTGCAAATCAAGCAGGGATTGGGCTTTGTAGAAGGGAAATTAGATCAATTTTGCTTTTAAAAAGTTATAACTCTGACCTAAAAAAATGCTTAGATAAAATTCTCTGAGACTAATGCTTTTAGTAGACAGTAATTTCAACTTCCAAGAGTGCTCTTCATCCCAAGTATGGGCTAAAGTACAGATGAAAGACTTTTATAAATATATTTGAATTCATACATTCATCTCCTATTTTTTAACTGATGCTCGCACAAAACTTGGTAAACTACTTTAGCACTAGATTTTCCAATCACTTTTTAAGTAAAACCTTTACCAGGGAGTATTATTTAGCACAAACTGGCTTTACAGAACATGAGTTTAATTCTTGTACGTTTGCTTTCAGTAGACAAACACAGATGACATGTGACAGTAATTTTTATTAACACAGTTAAATAAACAGATTTATCATTTGTAGTTTCTCCTGCATATCAGGTTGACATGAGGAAAAGAAAAAAAGCTTGAATAGAGAGAAAGCCTTAGTGAAGGAGAAGATCTGCCAGGCTTCAGGCTGGCTTGACTGAAGGATGGTGCCCATGTAGGCAACCAAAAATCGAGCCCAGCTTCATGCTGGAATGCAAGTCCCCCAAGCTTGCACGGAGATGTCATCTCTGAGCTGTCAGTGCTTCAGTGGCAGGCTTGCCTGGCTGCCAGGATTTGTGCTTTGCAGTCCCTCAGGACTCTTTGATGGGAGGGGAGATGAAGAGAATAATTTTGGGAGAAGTGAGCTCTGCTGAGGCGATGGTGACAACTCAGAGGTGCTGTGCTTCCTCCACCACTCACCTTGGCAGCAGCTGATGGCTAATTAGCAAATCCTCTTGGTGCTTGTCTGCCAGCTCTTGTGCCTTTCCTACTCACCCTCACAGTTTCCTCTTAATATATGCCATTATTCCCTTTTCACATGCATACCCTCTTCCTAAAATGAGTGAGGAACTTGTCTCCCCTTGCCAAGCTTCTATACCATGGGAAGAGCAGTGCACAACCAGCTGTGTGCCCCTGCCTTTGCAGGCCTTCCTCTGGGCAAAGTCACAGCCCCAAAGGTTTGCTTCCTAAGCCAGCCATAAGAGGATGTTTGAAATTTACTGAACCTCTCTGATACCTACACAGAACAACAGAGGACAGTTTCTTGCTTGCTTTAGAAATAGTTTCTTTTAAAAAGATGATAAGATGGTGCATCTGAGTGTATTGGTTCACCAGAGGTTGATGTAGTCGATTCTCCTGAAAAAGATACAGGGAACAGAAAAATGTTGGCATTTCCCTTTAGGACTGTGCTTTTTTTTTTTTTTTCTGGGATGGAGTTAATATTCTTCATAGTAGCTAGCATGGGGCTTTATGTTAGATTTCTCCCAGAAACTGTGTTGACAACACGGAGATATTTCAGTTTCTGGGGTTATTATAGGAATTTCAAATTTCACCTTTTTTTAACATTTACACCTGACTATTAAGGCTTTTGGCTCCTTAGTACGTGATTGGTTAAATTTCTGCTATTTGCCTCAGTCAGTCAATGAGTCATGCACAGTTTTATAGCTGTGCTTGCCTCTTATGGTACTTGTACCACTTTGTTTTAATCCTCCTGGCCAAGTGGTTTTGATGTGTTTAAGTTTAGGGAGTTGCTGTACTTGGGATTCTGATGCTTGTTCCAGTTTTCTTTACTGGCAGAGGTGAAAGAGGCTGGCCACCATCCATCTGGAATTTTAAGATTACTACAGGCTGCTGAATTTAAAAAGTAACAATTGAAGGGGGACTACTGGCACAGAATGAACTGCTTCAATTCATACACTACCAATTTGCAGGGTGGAAGTTTCCAGCTATCTCAAAGATGAAGTTCAAGGGAGCTGGGGGACACAGAACACAGCCCTGCAAATTGCTGAGGAACAGGACATGAAATCTATGATAGAACTTCATAAAATTGTAGAAGGGATTTTATAACACAACAGAATAATCCATGTAAATAGAAAATAGAACTTGTGGCTCATGCATTCAGTATCATGTATTACCCATGTACCATGGGTAAGTACTTTTGAGGGGCTGCAGAAGCAGACTGGTTTGCTGTTTGCATCATATTGATATTGTCCTAATCCATGCCTAAGGCTCCAGCTGGTTGCTTGCTGAAGCTAAAAGGAATTAATTTTTCTTTGGGATATAACTTAACCCAGGAGATAGTGGTGCTTGTTTGTCCTACCCACACTGACTCAGAGTGAAAGACATCACCTCATTTGGAGACCAAAGCCAGTTTCCTCAGGTGAGACTGGCAAAAACTACTGCAATTCCCTTCAGGCTTTCTGTACTAAAATGGAGTGTGGCTAGTCTAGGTTGTTCTGTGCATTAAAATCAAATATGTTCCTACTATTATAGACAGTCAGGACCCTGGCAATGTTCCTGAGATCCTCTAATCTCCTTCTCTTGTTGAGATTCCCTAATTCCCCCTTCTCCTTATAGATTGGTGGCTTTAACCTTCCACTAAAGCTGGCTGTTGGCACTGGGTGTGCTGTTGTGGTGTGGTGGGTTGGCCCTAGCTGCATTCCAGCATCCACTAAAGCCCCTCTCACACTGCCCTCCACAGCTGGGCAGGGGAAAGGAAATACAACCAAGGGCTCATGAGTTAAGAACTGGAGAGAGATCTCTCATCAAATACTGTCATAGGCAAAACAGGCTTGAAGTAGAGATGTTAATTGAATTTATTACACTGATACAATCAGAGCAGAATAATGAGAAGTAAAATAAAACCTTAGAAACCCCTTCTCCCCACTCTTCCCTCCTTCCCAGCTCTACCTCCTACCCCAGTGGTTCCAAGAGACAAGGAATGGGATCTGGAATACTCAGCATTACAGATCTAGACCTACACTGAGGATTTTTGCAAGGAACAAAAAGGTGACTGTGAAAGTCCAGATTCTCTCTGCTCTCAAAACATGATGATCTTTTTTTTATAATCATCCAATTGTATGATTTTCAAAAGGAAAACTCTACTGATCAACACAGAAACTTTCTGAAAAGCTTTGAGGCAGACGCAGATGCAGAGCAAGGGTTTGACAAAGGAAAAATATGCTAATGCATAAGGTTTGTCAGCTGTTGCTGATATGCAGAAAAGAAGTAATTAACTCCCCATGAATAGTTAAATTTGAGGAGTTAAGAAGTGACTCTGTTCCACAGCCAGCTTAGCAAAATGGCTGCATCCTGTGGGCTTTGTCATGAATTTGGTAATTTTATTTGAATTTGGAAAGCTAGTCCCATAGTTCTAGTCAAGCTGTGCAAATACTCTGAGCACATTTATTATATGTAAATTAAATTAATGGTAAATCACCGTGTCTCCGTGGTAGTGAATAATACAGAAAAAGCAAATGGGACACACAGCAAAAGGAAATTATTCAGCTGTCAGACTGTATGCATGAATATTTCTCCAAACTCTTTGAATGGAGAGATTACAAAAGTACAATTTTTCTTTAAAGAGCAAATATTTAATAAATTTTAAAATGATGACATTTTTGTGTCTCTGCTTAATCCTGTACTGCTCCAGATTTAGATTTAATGTTAAAACTTGATAATCTAGTTTTCTAAAATTAGCCCTCCAGGATATGCCTTACATTTTGCAATGTTATGAATACTTCTTTAGACATTCCAGGTCATAAAAACCAGCCCCCAAACTCACACTGTAAGCAAACATTGTTCCTTCATTGGGAAAATTAATTACTAATTGAGGTTGGACTATTTTGGTGCAGGAAGTTCCAAGGAGTTTCGTTTTGCAACAAGGATTATAATCTTGTATTATAATCTTGTATCTCCGAAGTCTTACAGCGGCAGGCAGATATAAAACTGAGGAATTGTAAATGCTATTATGCTGTCAAATCCCAGGTTAAGGGGAAGTGTGGCATTTCAGAAGGATAGATGGTCTCAGGTCCCTCAGAGTTTGTTGCACAGGTCAAATTGGCTGCTGGGTGGGGGCTGCAACTCTACTCAGATTGCTGTCAGCAATAGAAAGTGGCTCAGTTTTTGGTTTTGGTTTCGCTTTATTTTCTTTTCTGTTTTTTTCTTAAAACCAGTGGCTCCAACATTGACACTCATGGACTTTTAATAGGAGCAGGTAAAGAGACAAGACCTTGAATAAAAATAATTCTCTTTTGCTGCTTCTTAGAGAAAGCACATTAAACTTATGTTGAATGAAACAAAGTTGTGTCTAGGATAATTTTTTAAAATAATGTCTCTTATCAATATTTTAGACAAGTTGGGAGGCAATTATTGAAGTGTGCAAATGTTGTTCTAACAGAAGGGCCTCTAATAATCAAGCACTGAGGGACTTCTTTCTCTAGATACCTAGAGAAAGAAATACCTATCTAGATTTTTGGTCGTATTCTCTGTATTTGGCGGTGTTCTCTGTTTTAAAGAAAAACTGACAACAAAAAACCTAGATAAGAAGAAAAACCTTTTCAATAAATCAGGATGTTTAGTTTAAAATGTTCATTAGTAGAAAGATGCTGTGAAGTACAAACATTTTTTGTTAAAGGAAAAATGAGTGTCTTGTATTTCAGCACACAGAAAGGGGAAAAATGGGGGCTCTATTTTTTCTTTATTCTGTCTCCCACCTTCTGCCTCCATATTGTCCTTTCTCCAGCATAAACCCTGTCCCATCTCACAATGTCTTCTCTCTGTTTGAGCTTGAACAGTATTTTCTCTTCAATCCTATCAAGTATGAAATGATTTTTTTAAATATTATCTTACAGCAGTAACTGTAGTCTGCCATAGAAAACAAACCCCAAACCTGAGCAGAACCATCAGCCTGCGTACCAGGAGTCATTTGTTGCTTGCCAATTACTTATCAGGTACAATAATGTAATAATCAGGACTAATGTACATAAAGGAAGCACTTATGAAAACATATCCAGTCCAAATTTATGCTGCAATGATTGATGTTACAGTAATTAGCAAGGGGCTTGTATAAGTACAACCTCAAAAACTAGCAGATGCCTCAGAGTGGTTTATTTAAATGGGTAAGAGATAATATATGAGGGAAGAAGAGCTAAAATGAAGTGTTTGATCTGGTAGCACAGCAGAGATTGTCAGAGGGGCTGTTTTCTCTCTGGAGGTGCAGCATCAAGAAGTTCAGGTTTCTGTGGTGATGCCTTGGCCATTGTCAGCAGGAACAGAGGAACTAATTCAAATGGTTCTGCTACATTCCCCTTTAATGTGCTTCCTAACATTCACCTTCTGCTCAGGAACAATCACACCAAAAACTCTTGGCATGCAACCATCAAATTACATGGAAATTTCTGTTCCACAAGGACATTCTGTGTATTTCAAAGCTGACTCTGAAAACCAAAATAGAATCTAAAATCTTCCACCTTTTCTCTTGGATTTTGAAAGTTTTCTGCACATTGAGTTGTTGGTGCAACAAAAGTATGAGCCCAGGTCTTGCATAGATTGGTCCTTCTCATGGGAACACAAAGGCTTTGAATGCTCAGCTTTGCAGAGTGCCCATCAGTCACTGCTGATATCAGGCTGATGCATTTCTCTGTGCAAAGTCTCCCTGCTCAGGTGTGCTGGGAGGCCATCCATTTCAGCAGGAAATGCTGTAACATTCTTCTGACTCTGCACAACACATCTGCATGCACCGAGGAAGGTGGTGCTGGCACTGCTTCTGTCATTAACCCCTCCTGAAGCTGGGAGATGGGACTGGACCCATTTCTGGCGTGGGATAGAGGGAGAGGGGGAAAATCAGCATGTGTCACAGAAACTCTGCTGCTTCCTGGTTTTTGGTATGGGAGTCTCCAAAGTGTTGTGTGGCCTTAATAAATAAGATGGTAGATAAATAGTGTTTGAGACTTTGAAAGTTGAAGTGAAAATTTCAAGGTGTTCCTTTTGATGTGCCTTTATCTGAATAGTAAAACAATTTTTTTTTTCAAGCAGTGAAAAGATTTCCTTTTCCCTGGGGCCCAAAAGTCCATTCCTAAGTGGAGGTGCTGCAGGAGCTCTGGGGGGGATCTCTTTTTCTCACCTGAGCATAAGCAGCAGACCTGGAGGCAGCTTTCTCAATGCAGAGCTGATCATGTGTCAGAGGGTGAGAGGCTTGAGGTTCTTTTCCTTTCTCAGGCTTTGAGGTGAGTTTGTATGGGTGGAAAACCATTTCTTTCCATGTGCTTCCACCACCTCCTCATCAAACCCCCCTCTTAGCCTCTTGCTCCAGCTGAATTCAAGGCACTGGGAAGCCTCATGGGGTGGGTTCTGCCTTCCCTGGGAGATGGTGGTGGGACACATGTGTCTCACAAATCCACTTTGTGACTGTGGAGGTGAAATATGTGGGGCATGCAGTGTTGATCTGTCTGCTAAGGACTCTTTGCTTTGAGCTGGTAATGGTCAGGAGACCTTGTTTTGACACCTACCTTGTTTAGGTGGAATGGAAAATGCTCTGGGGTTTGATTATTTATTTTGTGGATTATACATAACATGAATGGGAAAGCAGTGAGGTCCCAGGAAAACCCTCTTTCATGATGAATAAAGCAAAATAGACAAAATTTGAGGTGCTCTGTTACTTTTTTTTTCCTTTCAGCTACCTAAGTATTTCTGCACTTGAAAGGATTGCGTGATATAAAGGCAAACAATGAATTCTTCCTTTCAGAAATGGGGGAAGATACTTCTTTATTTATATAGCTGGGGCCAGATTCATTCCTTTGATCATGAATTGCAGCTTGTCTGTTACCAGCATTATTTCATACTTCATCTTTTCTCATGTAGTTTCTTTTCCTTTTGATCTCACTCTGTTACTTCTGCCAGTTGTGCTACGTGAGAAGAATAAGCAAACTTAAGACCTGATTTTGCACTGGAAAAACACATCCCTCTAGCTGGTAAATTGCTCTTGTTGGATGCCTTGTGAGTTTGACCAGGAAGCAAAAGCTTAGTGGCTGTCCTGGACAGTAAAATGAAGAGTTTGTCTGGCATCCATCTTGCACCATCTGAAGAGCATGACCTTTGCACTGGGCTCCTTGTTGTGTAGTGCAAACGAGGCACAAAACCCTGCAGTTTCCAAGTTCTCAGGAGCAAATCCCACAGAAGACTGGCAAACTCAGTGGCCTTTTTTTTCCATCAGGAGCTCTGGAAGGCTAGAGGCTGCAGTGTGGATTTTCTTTTAACTTAGAGGTTAGGGCAAAAAGATGAAATATACTCTTTGTGAAACCCCCAGGGGCCAAGAAGCTACCGAGACTTCTCTTCCTCCAGGCTGCTGTGGCAGGTAAACCAAAATACACTGATGTTCCATTGTTTTCCTATTTTTTACATCTGTGGCTGTCTGCATTGCTGATTCAGATCCCATCTTTTGGCTGTAATAATCTCCTTTTTAATTTTTTTTCCAATAAAGATGAATTCCAGGGCACAGAGATACAAAGCCTTCCCAGCTATATATGCAAGTATACTGAACACATTGATTTTTAGAATTTTAAACCTCTTTTTTGCCTTCCCCTTTCTTTTAATCTCAAAACCACTGAAAATCCTGTCTGGAGAGGACTTCTTTCCTTCCTACCAGTTGTATTTTACCTCTGTTTGTGACATCAGTAATTTCATTCTACCAAAGAGTCTTTGTTTTGGTCAGCTCATTGAAATGCAGCAATTACTCTGTGTCTGTTGTGAACTTCTGTCCCCTGTCTGTGTCCCTTTGCTTCTACAGCTGTGTGATGCCCCATGGCTGCTGGTAATCTTGTGTGACAATATTTTGTAACAGAACATTGGGAAAACACTGACCATCATTGCAGCTGCAGGTGACCCTGAGGAGGCACCAGACTGTGACCAAAGTGTTCCAAGGGCCCTTGAGGGAAGCCTTCAAGAAATTTTCTCACTGGCATTTGGCCCTTTTTTGTCTTCAAACTTCAGGTTAGGCTTAGCTTCCAAGCAACTTATTCCCAGCTTCATAGTTTTGCACCTTTGAGAAAAATTCTGTATAGCTTGCCCATTCTCTTGTATGTTTCAGCTTCATGGCTGTCTCTTCTCTCTGTGATAGTGACTTTCAAGAGGCATCTCCCCCCCGTAATGAGAATTTATGGACAGCACCAGGTCTGGGCAGCACAGTGAGGATATGAGTGGAGAGCTGTTGGGAAGAGTAGAGCAGGTTGGCAGAGACAGCATCAGCCACCTGCAAACACAAATGGGTTTTCTGAAAATAGCAGGGCATTTGAATTGAGGCTCCTCTTTAATGTGAATTTATACTTCTAGACAAAACCAGTATGGGATGACATTTCCCAACCATTCCATTGATTATTTGGCTTGGCACAGATGTTTTTTGGTGTCTGCTGGGGAAAACTTCCATCCCCTATGCTGAACATTTCCCTCCTGTTTTGTGAATGGCTGATAAACATGGATGGGTGGGTGGATTCTCTGCACCTGGGCAGAGGGATTAAGTGGTGTGGAAAGATGGGATGTGCCAGGATTTCACTTCTCGAAAAGCGAGTCCTGGGTGGTGGCCGCTCAGTGATGTTTAAAAGCTGTTTAGTGAGACTACATAAAGAGCCAGTGTAGATATGTAATATCTAATATATGTAGACTATTGTTCTCTTTTTTCTGCATAAGCCTTGTGAACATCCTGAGTGAAAACACAACCAGTTCCTTGATGGTGAGGCGTCAGGCAGTGGGGATTGTATCATCCCCCGCTGGCAGGGGATCAGCTGAGTGATGTTGTATTAAAAAAGGAATAAGTTAGCCATCCTTTCTTATCCCAGGTTCAGAGCTGGGCAGTGGTAAATGATGTTCTGAAGAATCTCGCAGGCTCTAAAGAGCATCCCTGGGCAGTGTGTGCTGGGTTCAGGGAGCACAGGAGCAGCTGCCCTTGGGAGATAGAGGCTTCTCCCTGGCTGGGGTTTGGTCTGTATGGGTCAGGCCAGTCTATTGGGCTGGCCTGGTCCAGTTGTGTGCCCTGGGCGTAGATGAGGTGACCCACCAAGATTCCTGCCATCACTGTGGCTCTGGAACTGCCTGCATCTAAACTTCAACTTGTCTGCTGCATGGGGAAGTGTTTCAGTCCAAGCCACTGGCTTTATCTGTTCTGTTTTGCTTTCTGTACACTGGTGGAAAACTGTTTGTAAGAAGGGCTTTTTTTGTTTGTTTGCTTTTTTGTTCTTGTATTTATTTCCCTTTGGAAGTGAAATGCTATTTAAAGGTGATATGCTGCTTTCCACAAGTACTATACTTGCATTAAATTTTGGACAGTATGAGCAGAAGTGTATTTGACTTTGAGCTGTATTTAATAAATTCCTCCATAGCCCTCATGAAGTTATGCTATTTCAGCAAGTCCTGAGCTGACAACTCACTAATGCTCCAGGTAATCTGGGGATGCATAGTGGATGGACAGAGCGACTGAGCAGAGGGTTTTGTCTGTGGTCCTTTGGGTACACAAGCTTGTTGGGCTCTGTGTTACAGTGGAAACAGAAGAAAGCAAGCAGGCCACAATGGGGACAAGAAATTCTCCTTTAATTCTGGTAGAGGAAAAACCCATTCTTTTTTGGGAAATGTTTTAGAAGCTGCAGCTGATCTGTATTTTACTGTTATCGTGAGGCAACATTAATTGATATATTTTTAGCCTGCTGCCTTGCTTTTCTTTATATATGTAATTTAATCTTTAGGAGTTTTAAGTATTGATGCAGTTACACAGTTGAGAAAAGAAGGCAATAAAAGGAGGAAAAAAAGACTAAGTGAAAATAAACCAAAGTAAGTGAAAAATGCAGTGGGTAGCAAATAGAGATTAACATTTCCTAATACTGTCAGCAATCTGGTATGAAAATATGAAGAAGCTAAGAAGGTGGCCATGATAATGAGTCTGCCTCAAATGGAAATCCTGGAGCCACGGGAAGCATGCTGGACAGCAGAAGACTGCCGGGCATCTCTGCATCGATCCCAGATTTTGGGAATCCCATTGGTCGGGGGTGCTGCTTCCCACCCAAGTGATTCCAGTGTACTTCCATGCCACCAGTAACCCCTTAGTGGATAGACATGATGGAACCATACCCTGTCAGCTCTGAAGATGTGGACAGTCTCAACCCCTTGCTTGCTCGCCCGCATCTCATTTTCATGATTTGTTGTTTTAACTGTGCAAGTGAGCCACAGAAGGCTCTGTATGTTGCTGGGAAAAAAGCCTGATAAAATGAGACAGATGCTGTCAAAAATAATAAAGCAGGAAGTCTGTTCAATAGAATTTCCCTTGAAGAAAAGGCGAGTATCTCATGCAGCATATATTGAATTTTCTGTGGTTTATTGTGTTTATTTTGACCTGTGAAGCTGCTGAAGCCTCATTTGGGTGTGCGTGTTGCCATGAGGTCACATGTGCACCCAATGCTGAGAAACAGCAGAAGCTGAATTTTTGAAGCAATACCTCAACATCTGCACTCTGGCTTTTCAGAGGAGCCAGTTATTGAGTTTTCCATGCAAAGAAAAACAGTTGAGGAGTATTTGCTTGAACTCAGAGGACCCCAACTATTTTTTTACATGCATGTGTTTTAGGAGAGCAAGTCTAGTTCTTGCAGTCTGCTTCTTTGCAGAAAACCTGCCAAGACAAAATTGCTAGAAGATGTTGTGAGGAGTAGGCCAGTTGCAGGGGAGGGTGCTGCAGTGGAAATCCCACGGCTTCAGAGTAGGCTCAGATTTCTGGAAGTAAGAAAAGATGAACCATCAGCCTGGAATCCTTCCTGAGGATAAATTTTACAGCACTTCAGAGGGTGCAGAAGAGCCTTGACAGATTTGGGAGCAGTGTCTTGAGGGAGGCTAGAAGATCATGAATACCCATTTTTTTAGTGGTCTTCTGATACTTGGCCAGTCTTTGGGCATTACTGAAGGGACATTCAGTGATTTAATCCATATTAAACCCTTAGGTTTTTGGATACACATCAGATGTGTCTGATATGTTTCTGAATTGCTGCACTCTCAAGCAGAAGCAGCAGCAACTATAAGAGCAGCAAAAGAGGAAGTAGAAGTGGTATTGTAGCAGTGATCCAGGAATAGCACCAATATCTGAGCCTCTTTTCAACCTGGGTGTCTGTGAGAAAGGGCTTTTTTATGTTTGCTTTTTGGTTCTTGTATTTACTTCCCTTTAGAAGTGAAATGCTATTTAGAGGTGACTTGCTGCTTTCCACATGCACTGTACCTTCACTGAAATTCAAACAATAACATGTCATTACTAGTTTTAACTATATTGGCATGTTATTTTGTCCAAGACATTTACATTTTAAAGTCCTTTACTCTATTGGTGGTTTTTTTTAATTGGATTTTTTGGTATAGTCTAAAACACATCTGTTATCACTTAGCCCTGGTACCTTTACCAGGCCATTTAGAGGATATTGCAGTGCCCTGGCAGATTTGGGAATGTTTCCCTACAATTTTTCAATTGTTCCTTAGGGCTGTTGGTTTGGATTTGCAAGGCTTGTGCTTTCATAGGAAAACACCACCAGGCCCCTAAAAAAGTATACAGATTCATATTTTCGGGTTCCTCTTATAACTGTTTTTACACAGTAGGGGAATATTTCCACAGCTTCTATGAAGTTTGAATTTCCTGTTCCTTGTCAGCCTTTACCCATCTTTAGAACTGATCATCCTGAAGAATTTTCCTTGTAAGATGATGTCGAAAAAAAAATCAATCTTTATTTAGAAAAAACACTAGTAAAAGTTTTGTGTGTGATAACATTTAAGACTGATCTTTTTACAGCCCCACAAAGGAAGGTGGTGGAAAGCACTCATTCATCCCAGCACTAGCTGCTGACATGAGGAACACCCAGCCTGAAAACTAGAGCTTCTTCAGCTCCAATTAAACTTCCCTTTTGCTGTAACAGATGCACATTTTCTGTGGATCACCAGACAAGGAGTTGAGTAGTATCTAAAGTTATATATCCTCTTGCAGTGCTGATCAGAGAACAGCTTGGTTTAATCTGAAAAAAAGCTGAGATCTGGGAGAGCTCCTGCTCCTCACACCAAGTTCAGTATTTGCAGAGACTGTGTGCAAGAATCTATTTTATTTCCATTTTAAGCTCTAGAGGAAAATTTAATGTGCTGCATACAGCCTGAATGATTTGAGGTTTTTTTTTTTAAAATCCACTTTGGAATGTGTCTTACTGAAACATTTGTGATAGAACAAGGCCCAGTTTCATTTTCATGAGATTTTTTTCCTTCCAATTTTGGTAGAATTGGAGCATTATTTTTCTCTTAAAAAAATCAGTTAAAAAGTTTCATTCGCTTTTGTCTCTATGGGCTTGACTTTATCTCTACTACTCAGGCTGGCCAGCATTTCTGCACAGCCTTCATTTAACCTCTCACCACATCACAGACTTTCTCCATTATTCTGTGGTGCTCTTCTGGAAAGTTAACCTTGCCTCTGGTTGTTTTTTTCCAAAGAGTTGGAAACGAGTCCTTCATAATCTCAGAAAGAAAATCATCCCAGGGCCTCTTATTGGTGGTTAATTAAACATAGAGCAACAATAAAGGTGCTTTAAAAAGCACAATATTATTATTTTGTTGTTGTTGTGTTGTTTGGTTTGGTTTGGTTTGGTTTGGTTTGGTTTTTTGGGGTTTTTTGTTTGTTTTTGTTTTGTTTTTTTTTAAGGAAGGGTGATAGTCACAGTGTCAGCTGTGAAATAACAAAATGACAGCAACTTAGTCCTGAATAAAATTCCATATGATGACTAAGTAAATGGAAAGCTACAAGTAAAAAATAGTAAGCCAAATACACAGAGGCAGTATTTGACAGTGAATCAAGGAATCCAGCAGGACTTGAAAGATATCTTAAAAACTGGCATGTTGAGGCCAGATCAAGGTATGCTCATTGGTGCAGTCTTGGTCAGCTGTTTGTCTCTGCTCTGGTTACAGATGTTCATGCTGAACTTCTCAGCTTTGAAAGTTCCATGGTGTTTTATTTTTTGTTCTGTGGTGTTTTGGTGAAGCAATTCTTTAGCAAAACTGGCTGCCAAGGGGGTCATAATCCATCAGACTCCCAAAGCACCCCCCAGACCAATTCCTGAGGCTTGCAGCAGGAGGCTGCACACGATACAAAGTGATGCAACAGATCCAGAGTCTTGCAAGACAGTGCCAAACCTGGCTCCCCAGGGGAGGTATCTGGGTGTTACCACCTGGCCCAAATGTATATTAATCCGTGAACTCTATGTTTTTTTGGGGGATCCTCACCACTAAGAAGACAAGATGGAGAGGATCAATGGGATGCTGTTGGGATCCACAGAGTGGTGACATTTTCTGCTTAATCTGTCTCTGTCACTATCTCCCTCTCCCCCTGCTCTTTTCTATTTCTCTCTCTCAGGCTTACTGTTAAATAAAATCCATACTATTGACTTTGGCATATAGTTTATTTGCACTAATTCAGGCAGAGGCATCTCTAAAAATTTTAATAACCGGATTTTAACAGCTACATGAGGGCAAACAGTTGCCTAATTAACATCCTATGCAGGAGAACAGGAATTGGCTGGGGCAACAAGGAGTGATTGAGCACATGGAAGTGAAGTTTGTGTTCTCCTGCAGAAGGTTTTAAGGGGTTTGCTGGTATGAGGTAAAGTCATTGTGGCATTGGTAGCCCCATTTTCCCCACTGGCAGTATCTCCACACGTACCATGCAGGCAACCAGCAATTTTATACTCCCAGCTCTTAAACCTTTTTAATCTCCTTGTCTTCTGAGCAATGCTATAAATTAGCAGAGTACCTTTTTTCACCCCATCTCAATTTTTTTTTCCTCTGGAAAACAAATTCAATTGGCTTTATTCTTTCAGAGTGAAAGGCAATGTGGTGGGAATTGTGTTTGAATTAATTGGAATGTTCTTTTTCTTGATATGTTATTGCCAGTATTTGTTTGTTTGTTTGTTTGCTGTGTGTTAATTTTTGGATAGAATAGAAAAAGCCAGAGACAGTTGGATATACATTAATCTTAGCTAAAAGCTTTTCAGCATATTAACCCTGGAGGGCAAAAAGGATGTGAACACAGCTGAAATAAATAATTGTTTTTTATTTCAAAGAATAAAGCTCTTTATTTTGGGGATTCACACTGAGAATTACAAAATTATCTCCTCCTGCTTTTTTTCAGACTTGCCTTTATAAGTGTCATGAGAGTAACTTTTATTGGCATATGAATCCCAGTATTACCAGTTAGATTGTGCCTGGGCCAGTCTGACCCTCGCTGCTGAGCCAAAGGCGGCTTCTGTGGTGCATCACCCCAGAGACACCTTTAGCTTGCTGATGGTTTCAGCTGGGCACTAAACAAGTCCAGGCCTGTTAGGGACTCCGTTTACCTTAGGAAGAAGGCTTCAGGTGAAGGTGAGGACAAAGGAGGGATTCTGCTGGAGGGTTTAATATCCAGAGGTTTATTCCATGGTTACAGATGTCTGAATCTTGGGAAGAACTCCAACAGAATGCCGAGCACATGGCCGGACTCACCTTTTAAGCTCAGGGGGAGGGGAGGGAGGGGACAGGTGAGCCACCAACCAGGTGGGGGGGGCGGGGTCTCAAGGGACGAGGGACACCTAGACAGGCCAATGACCTCTGGGCCTGAGGGGCATCCTTTGAACTTGCCCAACTGCACAGCGCCTTGTTGGAATGTTAAAACTGATTGACAGCCCAGCAGGGGGCGAGGGGGGGAGAAGGGTTTTGGCACACCTGGGTAAGGGACCCGGAAGTTTAAAACACACTGCAACAAACTTTATACCTCTATTTCTGTCGAACTGATGAAATATATTGCCCAAATCCCTCCTGTCCCTCTCCTGGACTACCATTGGTAGCTCTAATTTCTTAGGGATTTTATCTGTTTATGGCAAATTTGCTGGGAATTCATTAGACCTAAGACAATCAAGGAGTGTGGGACGTTTGTATAGTTTGGTGTTTGTGCCACACAATGTTCTTGCTGTGTCCTGTAGATTCCATCTATTACTGTTTGATCCTGGAGCACAGCCAAAGACCTCATGGAGATATGAGGGGTAACTGCTGAGCATCCAGCACTTAAAGAACAAGAAATAAAGAGTCAGAGTTTTATTTTTGAGGCAGAAACTGAAAACTTGAAGAGTAAAATGTATAAAAAAACCTTTTAATTTTGGACTCAAAACAGTCTTTTGCTCTCATGGTGTTGTGCCAGTGTGCCAGTAGTTCCTCTGCCACAGAGGAGCTACTTTGGGGACAAATCCTTTGAGCATTTCGCACTGCTGACTCTGGCACAGAAACTTGCAGCATGGCCAGGGCTAATAATAAGCAGAGCCCTGTGTGGGACAGGTGAACAACTTGCTCGAGTAAAATCCATGGACAAAAAGGAGTTTGCAACAATGACTGCCACGTGCTTTGACCGCCCCCTCTCCTGACACTTGGGACTTTTGCCAACTCTTTTGCCTTTGAACCACTGTCCCTGTGCTGCTCAAAAACCACTGCAAAACAAAGCAAAACCCCCAGGACACCCCCAATTCTGAACTTAAAAGCAAACAACCCCCCTCCGCCCATTGCTTTGATCCAGTGTTTCCACCTCCTCTTTTTTATATTTGTGACTTCTACACTTCAGACAGCCTTGTTGCAGAGGAGGCTGCTACAGCAATTCCAGCTGTCTAGAGAAGGCAGTTTTCACATGCCAGCTGAGGATTCCATGTTCCAGCTGCTGTGGTGCAAGCAAGGAGCAGTGTCCACAGTGACTGATGGATGCAGCACAGGAATGTCGCAGCTGGGCTTGGGGGATTTTGCCTGTGGAAAGGAAGCTGACACTCAAAAAGGACACATCAAATACAGAGATGACTTAATGACTCCTCTCAAAACTTCCTGATGTGGTGCAAGGGGGAGATTTGTATCCATCATGTGTGGAAGAGAGGTCTGGACAAACATATTTAAATTACTGCAGTCTTTTTGTCTGTTTTTAAACCAGTGTCTGACTGCAAATCCATATGCACTCTGTCTTTGTCATCTTCATCAGAGCACTTGAAAACTTCATAAAGGTTTCCAGGTTGTTTCCTTGCAATATCAGACTTGGACATATGCCTCTTTTTAGGGACCAGTTAGTTTCCTTCCCAGGGGCTGGAATGGGGCTGTGGTTTGGATCTGTGCTGCACACAGGGCTGATAACACAGAGGTGTTGTTGTTATTGCTGAGCAGGGATTGCACAGGGCCAAGGCCTTTCCTGCCCCTCAAAGGCCACGCTGGGGAGGGGCTGGGGTGCCTGGGAGTTTGGGAGGAGACACAGCCAGGACAGGTGACCCTGACTGACCCAAGGGATGCTCCAGGCCCCGTTACATCATGCTCAGAATGTAAAGGGGGAGGAAGAAGGAGGAAGGGCAGGGATATTTGGGGTGATGGTGTTTGTCTTCCCAAGTCACCATTCCACGGGACAGGTCCCTGCTTTCCTGGAGGTGCTGAACACCTGCCTGCCCATGGGAAGCAGGGAATTAACTCCTTGTTTTGCTTTGAGTTTGTGTGTGGCTTTTGCTTTCCCTGTTAAACTGCCCTTATTTCCACCCTTGAGTATCCTGGCTTTTATCCTTCCTATTCTCTCCCTGATCCCAACCAAACGCCACAGAGTGGGAGTGACTCTGTGGTGTTTGGTTGCTGTCTGGGGCTAGACCATAACAAGACCTGAGATGGTGAGAGCTGAACTGTGCAGCCCAAGGGCTCAGAGAAAGCTTCTGGCAGCCAAAAACCCACACGACCTCCAGTTGTGGTCTGGCATTGAGGTCGTAACATGTGTCTGGCACATTCTCCATGACAGATTGATTCCTCAGAATATATTGCCAGGCATATTTGGAGAGAGGATATTTTAGGTAAAAGAAGAATTCCAAGATGAACATCCATGAGTCTTCTGTAGCTTGTTTTCCAACAGTTTATTGAAACACAAAGGATAATGAAAAGAAATTAAAACTTTTACTGCCCATATGACATTGTATTTCCTGTTGAGCTAAATGTTTTGGGGAGAAATATTACAACTGAATTTTAGCACATTCTTTAGCATGTTTTGGTAGGGACTAACTGCTGCTGCTAACTGAAGCTGCATGTGCCTGAGCTCCCACTGTTTCTGCTGGAGCTGCAGCCACAGAGACCAGCAGGGGAGGAAATCTTCCTCTGCTTGACAGACAATTTATAAAAACTGGATAAGTCTCCACTGGTTTAGAAGTCTTCCCCATTGTTCCTTTATCACCATTTTAAGAAATCACTTGAGCTCCTTGGGGAGGAGCATCTCAAGACATTCCTGTAATAACATAAGTTCACAGCAAAATTTTGGCTTTGGTTTCACCATAGGCATTTATTTCCTTTGTATTTTTCAGTTTATGGGAAACAGAGAAGAAAAATTTAGACCATCCATTTTATTCTTTCCTGGGGTTTATTAATCACCAGACAGCAAGCAATACTTCCTGTAGAGTGTGGTTGTTATTGCTTTGTTCTTGCCTCTAATATAAATATTTTTGAGATGTCCTTCTAACTGAATATGTTTGCATTAAATCAGCAGTTCTGTTCTGTTTATTAAAACCAAACTTTTCCTTATTGAGTATTGTTGTAGAATTAATTACCAGCCTGTTGCTGAGCTCCTTTCTTTTCCAACAAGAGAGGATTAAAGCAGCAGATGCTGGGAATACATCAGCCACAGAAGTTTTCATAAAGCTTTCCTCATAGACTTGAACTTGCTGTTCTGTTATGTACATGTCTTGACGTGGAGATCAAATGAGACATTAGAAGAAAGTCCTTGAATTTACACCCAAGAAGTCCCTACTAGGAGGGCCTGAAGGGAAGACTCTGCAATATTCTGCAGGCAGGGCAATTTTCTTGGTGCCGTCTCTTTGATACAGTCTATGGTGAGAAATAGCCCAACTTTTTGCTTCATACCCTCTTCTCTGAATGCCCTACAAGCTCCAGGTGTGATAGTGAACTGCTAAGACCTGGCTGCTACCAAATGCATCCCACTCAACCTCTCTGATCTGTACCTTGGAGCTACAAAGCACATGGAAACCCCTGAGTAGTTCAGTTAAAACCAATGGCTTTGGGTATGCCAAGGTAGGTTTTCTTAGATGAGAAACTTTTGGCTGAAATGGGAAGAAAAGAAACACTAAAAAATCCTGCAGTTGCTTTGGCAAAAGCTTCATGTTTTTGCAGAGGCCTCCTGCCACCCAGTTTTATATTTTCCTGTTAGTTCTGAAGTTTTCTGTGTGTCTTCTGGGTAGCCATTTTGTAGTGCTCGTTTTCCTGTAGCAGCACTGGAGGAATTAATGATGTAAGTCAGACAGGCTTGAAGGGGATGGCCAAGCCAGTGGCTCGAGACGGGACACGGCACAGAGGAGGAGAGAGTCTCTCAGCCAAGCAGGCTGACACTTTCTGGGTCTGGGCCAGACCATTCTTCATGCTTGCAGACACATCCTTGGTATGTGCTCACATGCCCTGGGCAAGTGGTGGCTCCCTTTGATCGGGGGTGATCTCTGGGTGTTTGACTTTGCCTGGGAAAGGAGCATGGCTGAGATATGAGCCCGCTGCTTGGGTATGTGCAAACAGGGGGGAGAGGGTTCCTCTGGCTCAGGGGCTCACAGTAACCAGGCACACAGCTTGGCCATCTTCGGACCCTGCTGCTTTTACCCTACTCTGCTCCAAATTTATTTGCTGCTTGCCAGCTCCCCGAGGTTTGTCTCCTCAATTCACCTCAGCAGCAAAGCCAAAGCCCAACCCTGTGGTACAAACTGGGTAGCACTGGGGGAGCAGAGTGTGGATGTGAATCACAGATCCAAAGCTCACACTTAAAAGTGTTTTTAAAAACTGCTTCCTTCCCTTAGGGCATGCAGATGTTCCTGGCTCCCTGAAAAACAGAAGGAAGTGCCTCATTGCCTGGTGATGGAGTGAGCCAGAGAGTGATGGGGCTGGAAAACCACTCCTGCGACATGGGGAGACCTGGAAAAGGCAAGAGCAGTGTACCATGGATTGTGCCCTCTAGGAGAGGATAGCACAAGGGACCCTGGGTCAAACCTTGGGAAGTGGCCATGTAACAATCTGCCCATAACATCAGGTTGCAAGTTTTACACAGCTCTGACAGAGTCTATTTCAGGAAAAAGACTTGGTCCAGAGCACGCTGGACCTCCAGTGTGGGCTGGTGTCAGAATTGCATTTGGGAGCCTCTAGTGACTACACAGGTTTGGGGTGCAGCAGGCAGAGAATGGCATTTTGCAGCTGGTTAGGAAAGAGCACAGTCCAGCCAAAATATTATTTCTTTAAGTGTTGAGAAGAAGTAGTGAAACAGAAAACTGGATTTGCCCAAACTGTCCATTCCTGCCAGTAAGGAATGTGTGTCTCTGCAAAAGGCTGTTGGAAGCCTTAGTGCATACAATCTTACAGTTGAGAAGAAAGAAGATTTCTTAATAGCAGTGGTTCTCCCATGGCCTGCTTTCCTGTTGTCTGAACACTGGAGATTGGGGGCAGAAGTTGAAAGTGTGTTCAAGTAGTCCAAGTATTCCTGCTTTATTTCTGTCCTGAATCAGTTCCACTTCTGGGCACTTTTTCCACTTGTGGTTCCCCTTTTGTCGGTGCAATGCTGAAGGACCTGAGGCAGAGGAGCAGGTCCCCAGCCAAAGGCAGCAGTCAGAGATGCCTTGGGTGAGCAGAGACCTCCCTGCACAGACTGGGAGGGACAATGGTTTAGGAGGTGAAGCTGTTGGTCCTTGCAGAGAAGTCTTTGCTTGCTGAGGGCCCTGTGTGGCCACAACTCTCTTCACAGAGAGCAGCAGGCACAACACTCTCCCAGGAATTTTCCTGGGGAAGGCAGTGAGAAGCTTAGAGAAGAAGAGAAAACAATTCTTATCTCCCTTCACTGCTCCTGTTGTTCTGCAGACATGGAATGTGTTATGGAGATTGTTTAATTTACCCAGAGTGATTTGTTGATTGGACACCGGTGAAGGTTGTTTTGATTCCTTGACCAATTGGGTCAAAGCTGTGTCCTGGCTGTTTCCAGACAGTCATGGGTTCTTCTTTTATATTCTTTAGTATAGTATCTTTTTAGTATGTAATTTAGTATAGTATTAGTGTAATATAGTATAGCTTAAAGCAGCTGTTCAGCCCCCTGAATCATGGAGTCAGAGCACTTTATTCCCCGGCTGGGGCATTGCCTGTTTCTACTACAGGCCATCAGACATGGCTGGGTCTCAGGGAGGGTGGGAGCACCTCCAGTAGTGCAAAAGCATTGCCTGTCACTTAGAGTGCTCTTGTTTATGGGCAGTGTGGGAAGAAGTTGTGAAAGGAGAAATGATGAGTGCAGAGCACTAACAGAAGTCACATCCTGTGCCACTGAGCTACAGCCTAGAAACTCCATAAAAATGCAACTGGGGCTTAAGCAGTGCCTTTTATTTATGTGGCATTTCTGTGGGTATTATAAAAAACCAAAATTTGTGAGATGCACAGTATTGCACGATTTCTTTCCTTAGGGTTTAGGACTTTTAAGGTTTTTTTATTAGTTGGAGATGATTTCTTTAACAAGCATCCATGCAGCTAGCAAAGAAAAGAGGGAGAGGTTGTGAAATGTCTTGAGCTCCTATATCTGCATAATAATAGCAGATCCAGCACAAGGATGCTGTGTCTCCTTGCTAGATAAATTCCCAACTGGCTTTTTCTGGCGGCTGCTGAGTGCACAATCACTCAGGGAAATAGGAGGTGGACTGTGTGGTTAAAATGATAATAGAGTTTATACAGCAAACCCCAGCTATCACAAGCTCACTGAAGGTGGCACTTCCTACTGTGCTCCCACCCACCCCAGCAGCATTTTGCAACATAAATTCTTCCAACAAAAGTCAGGAATGCTTGATGAAGGTGGCTTTGCAGGGAACAGTTTGATACTGCATAGTAATAGTAGTAATGATACAATATTCTTAATTCTCAGGACAGCAAATACTGGACAGCAGAGGAGGTAGGCCTTATCCTGGGGAGCAAAAGCTTTGAGGTAAAATGGAACACAGCTTTTCAGATGTCTCAAAGGTTTCAACTGTTTTCAGTAGCCTTACCTGATAAAACAGCATTTTTAAGCAGTAACTATGAGGCAGTCAAAACAAACAAAACCCATGTAATTCCCAAAAATGCCTTAAATTAAATCTCTGTAGCTGGCTAAGGGGAGAATATTCTCAAATGTCCCCTAGATCAAAGTTTTTTTAGTTTGTGTGTTTTCAACACCAAGGATTTAAACCTGATTTTCACTGTTAATTCTCACTACAGCAAAGCAGCAGCAGTAGCTGCTCATACCTAATGTATTGGTATGTTCCCTCCCCCACCCCCCAAGTAACATTTTTTCATTTTCCAAATTAAACTAATTGTTTGGAATAGCTTGAGTGAGTGACAAGAGTTTTGTTTTCTTGGAAACAAAAATGAAATCTTGGTTCTCTTTTCTCTCCTTGTCCTTCTGTATGTGTGAACAACCAGCAAATCAATGAAGTCTCTGCTTTCTAGTAAGAATTAACAGTTTAAAGGAACTGGCTGTGATGCTCCTGTTTGTTTTGACTTGGTGATAACGGCAGTCTGCAAGTCAATATCAGCATTTTAACATCTCCCATGGAAATTCCAGGGGTATTTAATTTGCTCCTTGGTATATAAAAGCTGTTCCTGGTGAGCATAATGTGCTGAATATAACCCTTACTCAATTACTAAAAGCACATAATAAAAATTGTTGAAACTTGGTGAGGGAGCTATAACACACCCAATCAATTGATTTATGTCCTTTGTCTCATCTATTTAACTGTTTTCATAATTGCAGGTGCAAGTTTGAGAAGGGGACTGGGTTGCAATTACATGTAATTTTACACATTTATGTATTTTTAAAGCTGTTTTTTGTCCTCTTTCTTTCTACAATACCTTCCATAAATTTTAGCACAGTGGAGTGCAATTGTAGTCTCTTACAGTTGTAAAACCCCTAAGAATTACTGAAGTGTTGCTTTAATGAAAATGATCCTTTTCTACTTTAGAGTTCATGTGCTTTGTTATAGAAGCTCCAGAAATGCACTCTGGCACATGAAGTAAGTGACATTACAAGGGATTTCTCATCCTTCCTTTTAAATTTGTCTATAAAATCTATTTTTGACACAGCACAGTCTCTAGTCTGAGGCTAGTGATCTGATGCTGAAAGGATAATTTCTAATGGGAAAAGGTACTGCTGTGTATAAATGCCAGGACTTCAGTCAGATACCAAGGATTTGGGATGGACCAAGGCAAGGAGGACAAGAAAACAGCTGAGGAGAACTCAAGCTTGGGGGCAGCAGGACAGAGGAAGAATTCTTTCTGTAAAAGGAAGCAATCTGTTCCAAGAGGTGATGTTGTCAAAAATACTCCCTTTTACTAATGGGAGAGCTGAAATTTCAGCTCAAAGCTCTCAGTATTTTGGGAACATTGTCAATGATGCCTCCTAAACAACAGGTGACAAGGAGACTTGAGAGAGTGTTTAGAAAATCTAAAACTTCCTGGGGAAACTGTCCAAATCCTTCAGCCTGGAAGCAAAGAACAAATTAAATCTCTTTTCCCTGAGAGTTGTTGGTCCTGCCTTTCTGTCCAAAGCAAACTAAACTGTGTTTGCCTCAGCAGGAGAGATAAGCCATGTGGGACAGAGTACTTTAGTGTGAAAGTCAAAATGTTGCTTTCTTTATAATCAGTTGCAGTTTGGCCTTCTCAGCTTGCCTCGAGTGGTGGAAAGATAACCTTTATTTCTTAGCAATCTCTCTTCAGTGTCCCACACTTCCCTCTTAAATATCTGGTATGAGCAACGGCTGGAAAAGCAGACTAAACGGAATATGTATTGATTAATGCAATGGCCTTAATGATTTTTGTGGTGTGGTTTGGCTTCTTGGGGCCCCTTCCCCCCACCTCTAAGTCCATTCTTTGGGTTAAATACACTCTCTTCATTTTACCCTTGTACAGACCGTGGAGTTCTGGTATCTGGGGATTTCCTGCAGAGGGAAAGGAAGCCACAAATTTTGAAGCTATTGAAATACTCAGAAGCTCAAATCTCTACAGCTATTCCAGACAGCCTTTGAAACACTAAAGCAAGTTTTATTACAGAGATTAGTTTACGTTACACTCATTTATTAAAACCTAAGGACATCTTTATAAAAACTACTGTATATAAAGACGAGAGCAGTGCAATAGCAGTGTAAAACACATTTTTGGTTTGCTTGGCAATCACTTTAGAAAGACAACATGATTCATAATATGAAGTTAGAGAATGCTGCAAAAAAATAGGACAGGATCAGACCAGAAACTAGATTAGCAAATCACTGGACCCTGGCACGTCTTGATTTCAAACACCAAGAGATATGGAAACAGTATTATCATCAATTTATCAATAAAGAGAAATCACTGCAACCCTACAATTTCTAGTTAGCTTAATTAGCCTAAAATAGTCTGCTGACTATCAAAATAGACTATTGTACTGTATATATACTATTTTCTTAGTAATTTGCTACTTTTGTAAAAGGAGGACTAGAAGAAATGCCTGTCTTACAGAAGAGAACTTTTGAAGCTGAGAAAAGGTGTTTCTTCCCAGCAGTGGTTGAGGTTTTGTTTTTGTTGCTTTACTTTTTATACACAGTCGCAGGTAGTGGAATAGAACAGACTTTAAAAAATCATTTTGACGTGTTAACTTCATTGCTTCTTCAAGTGGGCAGTCCTCATACAGAAATTACAGCTGTAGTAAAACTATAAAAAATAGGTGTCTAAAATAGCTGCTACAATATGCTGAATTATACATTAAGTGGCCAGATTATTTTCACTCTGTTTTTTGTAAAATCCATAACCAGGCATGAAAGATGGTTAAATTTACAACACCAAGTCCTGCACAAGCTTTATAACCTAACTTTTTATGTCCTACATTATACACAGCAATTACTAAGAAGTTGGACACAGCTATCAGTGAAACAGAAGAGAGGAAATTATTTGGGCAGGGGAAGGGGCCTCCGGAGCAGGAAGCTCCCTAACAGCCACTGAGATAGACAGCTGCCATTGTCACATGCAAGGTATAATGTATGCACTTTTTAAAGTGTTAATTTCAGAACCCTTATTTTTCCAAACATATCCGAATGGGCACAGAGAAAAATACAATAATTTTAGTCCAGATAATTTCTTTTAGAGAAGGATTGCATTTGAACCAATCTCTCTGCAGAAATAACTGAAAATTCATTGCAGTTTATCTGATCCACCATAGTTTTGATCAAGTAAATGCAGAGGGATATCAGAGCACAGCTACAGAGGTGGATGAGGTGTTCAGGTGGCTGTTTGTGTAGCCAGTGCTCTTCTCCAGTGTCCCAACAGCAAGGAAGAAGGGCTGATAGAAATGATGGTAGGGAAATATGTAGTGCACAATTTCCCTTTAATTTAAGGCCCAATTAGCATTAGTCTTATTCAGGATCTTTTATTCTGCTGAAGTAGAGAGACTATCAGGTGATTATAACAACACAATTGATGAAAAATTATTCACCAGCTACAACATGGATTTATCCATAAATTAATTGGTAGGCAAAATCAGAATTTCAGCCAGAGAGTATCTACCTTATATTTACTGGCTCTGTACAGAGAATAAAAGAAAACAAACTAACAAAAAGCACATCCATTACAAGGTATACGTGTACTAGAAGTAAAGCATAAAACTGCTCATTAATAACGCACAATTCCCAAAGGGAAAAAAACCCTTACAAAATACAGTAAGTCACACAAACCAGTATCTAATACAAATTCCTCTATGAACATAAGCTTTTTCAAAAGCTCTCTGTGGCAGTCATCACCTCACAACGAAAGTAGGTGCTGGGAGAAGTAAAAGGACCAAACAGTTACTGCAGAATGCCACACTGGTTACTGTGGATACTTTTTTGGGTGTCTGCAGGGGTTATGGATCTTGGAGCCAATGGGGAAGTGTGGAGGAGCATGATGTTGGTATGGATGGCATCACCACCAGCCACTCGGTTTGCTTTGCTTTTCTTGGAGAGTTCCTAAGGTGTAACACAGGTGTAACACCCCAGTGCACTGTGGCAGCTCCCTCAGGTCTCTCCAAGCTGGGGGCATGTGCAGGAGCTTCTGTGATGAGTGAGAGTGGGCCAGGCTTCAAGCTTTCCTGGGACAGGATGGAGTTTCATGCCTGCAGGGTAGCACTCCCACCTGTGAATTCGTTCTTTTAGGCAATGCCTGCCCCTACTCAGTGATACCTGGCATGTTGTTGGTTTACAGAGAAAAGGGGCATGTGCATGTTGGCATGCTACTCAGACTGGGCTTTATTTGAAGACTGGGCTTCCACTCCTGTGGTGTCCAGACTTACTGGGTCTATTTATTCCTTCATGGTTTTAGTCACATACCATCCTGAATTCCAGTAGCCAAGAACTAACTCAAATCACTGAGAAGAGTGTCCCCGTTGAGTTCAATAGAAAACTAAAATTAATTCAGTCAAAGAGGTACAAAAGGAACGCTTGATTATTCATTAACAAGTTGTTCCTCATGTTGTGGTTTAATGGTAAAATGTAAGGTTATTTTAAACTTACTGAGATTTGCAGGACAAAATATTAGACATGAAGGATTAAACTGGCATTATCATGGCTTTGTGTTATGATTTCCAGATGAACTCCTCTGTTTGCTTGTCACTACCAGGTTCTCCATGCAAATATCTTAAATAACTGAATCTCACAGGAATTGCTCATGTAATTGGTACTGTATGATTTTAAAATAACCCTGCCCTGTAGAAAGTTGTCAACCTACTGCAACCCAGTGATCAAGTGCTCCACATACCTCTGTGGCAAAGTCATTGCCCTTCTGGCTTACAAATGGATTCTGAGACTTGTGTGGGGTAAACTCTGCAGTCAGGCAGTGGCTGAGGGAATTTGACTATTGCCTTAGAAAGGAGGGGGACAATTGTATTATTGCTTTTGAAATAAACAATTAGTTGGGTTTTTTCTGTTTTGCTTTCAGCTTCCAGGAGTATGGGGGTGGAATGGTGTTACATCCTAATAAAGGATGCCCTCTTCAAGAACCTAAATTTAAGATGGGCTTGGATAGTCTTAGCAGAGTCATTGCCAGTGATCTAAAAATGTGCATTATGGTTGAAGTTAGCCTGCAGTCTGACTCAATGAAAGGGCTCTGCTTACCTTTGCAATGCATAGGACCATATGGTTAACAGTGATGTGGATTACCAGCATCTACGCTATTGTGACAAAATGTTAACCAGAGAACTTTGGAAAAACTCACATTCAGGATTCTGACACTTAGGCTGAGATTAGGCTCAAATGGCAATTGATGGATGGGGAGGCAAAGAAAAGTTATCTACCAAAGGTTTGTCTTGTCAAAGGTGGGTCATTTCCCACCTTTGTGTGGATTTGCCAGAGCAACATAATTTTCTTCCTATTGAGCATTTTCACAAATATGATGCTTCCTTTCAGAGATAACAGTGTCAGTCTAGAATTTAAATATTGCTTACAGACTACTTTCTCCTGGAGACTCTTTCTATATCATTTGCCTGTAGAAGCTGTTTGAATGGTGTCTGTCTTCAGGTGACTTGCTCAATATTCCTCTTGTAGTCTTTCTCTCTCCTACTTATCCATAATTTTTTCAGCTCTTGTAATTTAGTAGATTTTCTTGAAAGCTGCTCCTTGAAGTCTGGTCTTACCTCTCCCATCTTGAGGCACATCAATATAATTTTCTGGAAGACATAAAGCACAAATGGTTTCCATCATGTTTCAGGAACACCCAACACAAAAGTATTTCCTGTCAAGAAAAACTTGTAGTATTTCCAGCTGCAGATTTAATCTCGGGAGGCAAGAAAGAAGAAGGAAAAGCATGAGGAAGAAAGAGGAGGTGTTAAGAGGCTTCTACCTTCCTTTGTTAGTTCTGTTCGATCTGGTATGACCTTGTGTGTGCTATTGATGGCTGCATTCTCCTTCTCTTGTTTGATTCTGCATAGCCAGAGTGGGAGGCTAAGCTTGTTTCTCCCTGTTCATATTAAACTGGTCCTGGCTGCTTACTCTGATCCCTATTCCTTTCCTGTGATGAGAAAATGTACTTCTATTTTCACACATATACATGGATAAATAATATATTTATGTGCTTTCCTTACAGAAGTGTTGCAAGTATTACTAAGCTTTTTGCTTGCAGCACTTTCTGGACATTACAGCTGCTTTAAATCTGCTGCTTTAATCTTGTGCAGGGTGTGCAGGCTGTGGGGTCCATCCACAGACAACTATGGCAGGGTGCAGGGGGCTGGGCTGAAAGTCCAGCTAGGGAATGTTTTGAGGCAGACTATGATCACTAATCATAGTAACAAATTAAAGAAATACATCTGTTTGCTCAAGCAGGTAACAAGTGCAAGATGCTGGACACTGCAAGGCTGGATATGCAGCCACCAGAGCCACAGCACAACAGTGTTATTTTAATTCACACTGAGGCATTTTTCATAGTACTGTCAGCCAGGGAGGACCTCCTGACAGAAACCAGAGATTTTCTTACAACTCTTAGGGTTAAACCTTCACCCAATACTCAGTCACATGAGACCTGCCAAGGTTTGACAGCTAACTCCTTTCTAATAATCAAGTAGCCTACACAGCATTTTTCATGTTAGAAATACAAAACCAAAAAAATTGTTTTGTTGTGTCACTTGTCCTTTTTTGATATAGGTAGAAATGCATATTAACACAACATGCAAACCTGCCTCATGTAAGGTCTGCACACAGATGAAGTTTAAAATTAGTTGTTCATATCTAGGAGAGAGTCTCAGGAGACTCAGCTATAACTAATTAAAAAAACACCTGGGGAGAAAGAAACTGCACACTATGAGTGCATATCATGGCTGGCAGGCACCTCTGTCATTCCCAGCACTTCCAGTTGTTTCACCTCTTTTGTAGATTGCCACATGTGCTTCCCCTCCTGTGAAATGCTTTATTAATCTGCTATCTACATAGTTTAAATCACTAGACTGTTTGACAGGATACAGTTTCATTTATTTATCTATCTTTGCTTTTAAATAAATGTTTAGAGATGAAGGAGATAGAGCAGGCATTTGTGTGTCCCAGGACAGACTGTAATTTTAAACATGTCAGACCTATCAGCCAGTTACTTTTTACCTTTGTGTCCCCAAGTTGCCGCTGGCCAGGTCCTTCTTCGGGTTAAGGTAAAATCAAGAGTGTCACCAAAGTGAGAGTTACTGGAGTTCTTGGACCCACGTGCTGGACAATGCAAGGTTGGGTATGCAGCCACCAGAGCCATAGCACAACAGTGTTATCTTAATTCACACTGAGGCATTTTTCACAGTACTGTCAGCCAGAGAGGACCATAGCAAAGTTCATGAATTTGTCTGCAGCACAGAAGCTGACATACCACTCCTGTGAGTAGCTCTGATTTCCTGCCAATTCTTCTCCTCTGTCTAAAGCCATGGGAGGATGAGTGGGAGGATGTGGACAGCAGAGCCAGACCCCACTCAGCTCTGGAAGCCTCTTACAGCAAGTAGGGAGTATTTACCCTGCATTTTCCAAGCTGGATGAGTCTGGGCCAAATCCACAGCTTCTCCATGAAACCGAACCCTGACAGGACAGTTGCTAAGCTAAAAGGTCCTCTTCCCCTACAATAAATGAAGTGAGGTATGTGATTGATTGATTGATTGATTGACTGGGGCTGGACCAGTAAGGTTGAGAGGTACTTCTTCACATCATTTTGCAATAGCAGGATCCCATAAAAATACCTACATTCTCCTAAGAGAGATGAATGCTAATTTCCATGTGCAAGAGTGTTATATTCCAGTCCCCCAACACAGTGTGCTTGGCAACAGAAACCCTGTGTTTGTCACTTCTGGTCACTTCTGCAGGGTTTTAATGCACTTAGAGCTGAAGCCTGTGCTCTGGAGGTGGCTCAGGTTGCTCCTTTTCCCTGTCAGAGGTTATGGTCACTGCACAGCACCCCAGAGTGCTCAATGAAAAGCACCCAGGAAAGCCACATCAGCAGGGGGGGACCTTCAGATCAGATATTGGGAAGAAATTCTTTATCATGAGGGTGGTAGGGCCCTGGCACAGATTGCCCAGAAAAGCTGTGGCTTCCCCATCCCTGGAAGTGTCCAAGGCCAGGATGGACAGAGCTTGGAGCAGCCTGGTCTAGTGGAAGGTGTCCCTGCCCATGCAAGGCGTGGAACTGGATAAGCTCTAATGTCTCTTCCCACCCAAATCATTCTGTGATTCTGTGATTCTCATTGCTTGACAAGGCAGCAGACAACAAAAAGATTGCCTCCTCTTTGACAGTAATTGCTTGGTAGCTCAGTTCTGCTGGAATCAAATGCCATCCGTTAGTAATGAAGGAATGATTCAGAGCCTCTGGAGGCAAGTTTTTCCAGAGATTTCTGCCATTTTTCTAACAAATGAGGTAAACAGCTGCCACATTAACCATTACAAGGCCTCTGGTTAAAAAGTGCCATGGATCACCACAGTCCCCTCAGACCTCAGATGCATCCTGGACCAAGACTTACATGAGTTGTGGCTCACACTTCACATGAAAGCAAACAACCTCTGCAACTGTTCAGGTTTTACTCTGGCATAAAATGACACTACACTGATCTGAGCAGGCCTGCTGTGATCTGCATCTGCTTTCCAGTCTGCTCACTGTGACTGGGAGAAAAGCTTTTGCTGTCTCTGGCACAGACAGAGCTGGGATGCCAGGCTAACAAACAGATTTCTGCAACAGGAAGCCCTTGGTGGCTACACCTATTGTTACAGGAAATAGGAATGTGCCCTCCTTGCCCAGAAATGGAAGGACAAGGGAGGACAAAGCATGATGCACAAGACTTTGTAAAAGCCTCACCAGATTGAAAGGGAGGACATGAGAAATTAATTGCAGGACAAGCACTAAATGTCTAAATATATCTCAAACCAGAAAGAAATAGAAATGGAATTTAATCGAATCCCTCTGCCTGCGGGTCTGCCAAAGAGCAGGGAAATAATTTTCATCGTTTGGAATCTGTAGACTCCTATGGCTATATTATACAGAGCATGTAACATTATATCCAAAGTATATAGTGAAAGGTTCCTTGCATTACCAATACTAATTCTTGAAAGTTACAAAATTCCAGAGTGAATGCCACTTGTTCAATCTCAATTTGGCCACCTTGTTTGCGTGAAAGAAAGTGGAAAGTCTCAGACTTGACTTTTTAGGTGGGGCTCCTCGTCTTTTCTTTTGGGAGAACATCAAAATAGCTGAATGATTCAGGTTTTTCCAATGCAGAGGAAACTTCAACAAAAAGAAAAATTTGCTTCAGGTTGGTTCAATACCAAAGAGATTGAATGTTCAGGATTTTTTGAACTGACAAGGAACAACTGAGCATTAAGCAATGGTCCAGGCTGCTGCCTTCTTGCCATAAAGGAGCATTGGATTTGCCTCTATTTTCATCCCAAGGCTGAATTACCTCACTTTTGATGGATCACAAATTCTCCTATGGTCTAGCTGGGAAATGCATCCCAGCACCTGCATGAGGTTCAGATGGGAGGAGGACCTTAAGTGGTGGCAAATCAATTTTGTCACAGCCACTGCTAAAAATGACCACCATCACTGACAGCCTCTGCTAATATTTCTAAATAATAGCTGGCTCAGGGAAGACTGACATCTGGCGCTTAAGAGTTTACACAAAAGTCAGGCACTGGACATGTTCAACTTGGGAAACAGCCTGAAATTTCAACTCAAGTGTTGTCCTCCTGTAGCTGACAATTCTGCAAAAATGGAGAGAAATGTCAAAATATGTTTGAAAGCAAATACCTCAGGATGGCGTTAAGGTTTAAATGGAATAAATGTGCAATGCACGCGTGATTCACCAGAGTTAAACAATGTTGCTTTGCAGGTGGGAAGAAAGCATTTGAATTATTTAAATTTCCCTTGCATTATGCTCAGGGCAGTGTGTTTGCTCTCGCTGCAACGAGCTAACATCAGCACAGTGTCTGTGAGTTCAGACACAAGGTGTGAATGTCACCTGTCAGGCTGTTTTCCCTTCCACCTAGGAAATGCAGCTGGGGACCAGGCATGTGCTTACTTTCACAGCTGAATCGCTTGTCTGTGTAATGGGAGCTAATTATCACCTAAGGGCATCCTGTGTAAAAAGGTGATTGCTGTCAGCTGTCTCAGACGTCCCAGCATTGACTGTTTACAATGGATTACTAGAATGACTTATTAGAAAAAAAACAACTTGTGAAGCAGTTTTAAAGAAGTTTCCATCTGAATAGTTTGTTATGAATGCTGGCAAGTCTGCTTTTTAAATTGTTCACCACAATTATTATCGATGCCTTACTTGAAGGGATGGGACTACTGTCAGGCTAAAAACGATTTATTACTAAGATAAACATCAACCTCAAAGACTGTGAGATTTTAGAGGCATAAGAAGTCGGCCATAGCTCAAGGTAGTCACAAATTTTTTCATTACAAGGCAATATATAACATTCCAATCCAATAGAAAATTGCCACAAAGTTTATTTTGTTTTGGTAGCCTATCACCTTAACTTAATTCTGCTCCACTGCAGATACTTTTATCCAATGGGCTATTATTACACGTACACACATATATGTCTATGATAACATCTAAACTCAGCTTACTCTGTACAATTACATTGCTACAACATAAAGCCCTTCACCATCTTACCCAATACCATTTCTTACTTACTTAAGGTATATTCTTACTTACAACTAGAGAAACGGAAGTTTATAATTTTTCTGTTTAATGTCTGTGTAATTTTTTTTACATCAATCCAAGCTTCTTCCAAGGCTGTAAATCAAACCCTTCAGTATCAGTGGAAGTTTCTAGCTTTCCGTTTCCTACAACCACATTTCTTAAGAATCTCACTTTTTACAGACCAGTCTACACTTGTGTAACTCCCATAAGGGCTCAGGGGATATAACCTGAACTGCACATGGCATCACATCACTTCTGAGAGCTGCTCCCTGGTTTTGGAGGCACTTTAGACACTTTGGAAAGCTCTCATGTTCCCACGGGAGAGGCTGGCTTGGGCAGAGAGAGCTGCTGGCAGATGTCAGGCAGGTGCCTGCTGCCCGGCAGAGGAAGGCTGGTGGATCAGGGAAGGTGCAGGGCTGCTCTCTGTGTCAGAGGGACAGACAAGGACTTGACAGATTTAACCACCACTGCTGCTTATTTTCCAGATAAATCTGATAACAATACTAAGATCTTCTAATTACCAATAGCTGTGTACCCCCCTCTGGAGTGCACTCATCCATGAGATTGGGATATCACACCACTGGAGGGGCTTTCTCTGCCTCTTTAAATTACTTCTAAATTTGATTCCATGACTTTTTGCTGCTAATATTGAGTTCAGAGATGGTTTTCACAGGAACACTTTGCCTATACGATGTGTTTGGGCTTCACACTGGTAGACTTACTGGTTTGCTCTTGAGTCTAGGACAGTGCTGTGATCTGGAAGCCAGAGAACTGGGAAACAAATTGCAACCAGTCAGGAACTGGTTTTGGTACAGCACTATGGTCACACTACCAAAGATCTGGCTGCCCTTTTGGGAAGTGAGGCTGAGGATCTGCTTGGCTCCAAGGCCTGTCCTACAAAGGGATGCAGGAGGAGGTTTGGCACTTGCAGTGAGCCTGGAGAGCTGCAGCAGGCAAGGACTGGCCTCATCCAGCTCCTTCCCCTGAACTGCGGGCGTTCAAACAGCAGCTGGCTTAACTTCTGCCATTAGTGTGGCTGCCTGGCCAACAGAGCAAAGCTAGGAGGGAAAACTGGTTTCCTGTAGAGAGAGTCTCTGGAATATCTATAATAGTACAAATTAAATACATATTTTGTCCCATCAGCTGGGTTGGGTGGGAGAGGAATGAAACCACACAGGATACAATTTTCTCTATTTTTTTTCTAATGGCCATATTTTACCATACTCACTTGCAAAGAGTAGTGATTTGAAACCATTTGGGTTGCTAACATAAATAAACATTACCTACTGTAAATAATGGTTTCTGAAGTAATCCTATGCTCTGGAAAGTCAAGTATTTTTCAATTAGTAGCAGTGTTTTTCATTTTGTAGTTCCTGAATTGGTTGATACTCCTGAACATTGTTCTGGGAAGTAAAAACATCCAGGAGAATTTCTGAGGTTTGTTTTTATTTTAAATGGAAATATGAAGCATTCAAAGTTTGATTTATAAGTTTTGAATGGAGGAACAGATGAAGGTTTGAGCACATAAACTGAAAGATGATCACTGAAAAGCTGTGTTTTTCCTCACTGAAGAGCTGAAGTCTGACTTTTCATGATCTGAAATGTTTTCTTCCTCTTCTTAAGGTTATTTCAGAAAAATACTGAAAACACCCCAGGCCTTCCAAAATCTCTTAAAAGAGTGGATTGCCCATTACTAGTAAAACTGAAAATTAGTTGGGCTTACTAATTCTCCAGATATTTATGAAACTCTTGTGTCACTACCAGGCTGCCTGAAACAGATGTGGCTTGAGGCTGAAATTCATCTGGTTGATTGTTGATGAATTTTCCTGCTAATATGTGGCAGTCCTTAAACAGCTGATACGCCTGAACCAAAATTTCTTTGTATGAGTCAAAAACCCCTCAACCCTGGTTTTGCTATGTAAACAGTCTGAGCTGCTTTCAAGTTTTTTCAAGACCCCAAGGCATCATAATGCCAAGCTGAATGTGGGTATCATGTGAAGAACTCTAGACTTATTATTCCACTTGGGACTGTTCTCATTTTCACATCTTTTTCATGTAACTGGAGTGACCAAACAGCTTTCATTGCACTCCTATCATAGAATAAGATATTTAAAAACAGAGGAACTATTGCTAGAGGCAAAAGAATATTTTTGTCTGCTTCTTTAAGGTCCAAGTGTGTTGCTTTGGAAAGGAGACTTATTGTTGTGTGTAGTGTAATTGAATAGCATAGATACTCTAAGTGGGCTTAATCCCACCTAAATGCAGACATCAGAATGCTAAAATGGTTAATTTCTAGAGAGTTACCTCAGGGTCCTTTATTGTCAACAGAAAACAACTCTGAGGAGCTACTCTACTCCTCCTCAGACAGGCTCCAAACGAAACTGATAGTGCAGGAACCTCAGAGTCCCAAGCCTAACTTAGGAAATGAGAAGCCCCACTGGCCCCAAAAACAGAATTACAAAAATGTGCAGCAGTAGTGCAGATTTCTCTTAACATCATCTTCACTCTCACACTGCCACATGCAAATATCCAAATTTCTACATAAATATATGAAACTCTGTTTTACAATCCAGTACCGCTAAGTGGAAGGGTTTCTGCAGTCTCCATGTTCTGGTTAGAAAACTTCCCTCAAGTTTATTCACGACCAGATTTAATGAACACATATAACAGACCCCTAACATCCTGAAAGATTCTGATGGAAAACCCAAAGCCGGTAGGTATTTCCTCAAACACAGCTACCTCTAAAAAAGGAAGCAGATTCTTATCCCACATCTGCATGAGCAGTCCTAGATTTTTTTCTCCCTGTCTCACAAACTCAGTTCCAGGAAATGTGAATCCCTGAGGCTCATGACATGCCAGGAGGTGCTGCATGTTCCTGTGGGTGGGGTAATAGATGAGCACTTGCTGGAGCAGGGCTTGATCCTCAATTTGTTCTTGGTAGTGCTGTAAAAACTCTTAAAAAAGCTGTGAACTTGGACTATTTCTGCATCAGTGGTAAGGACTGAGCTATCTCTGATTCCAGCTCTTCCCAATTTCCCAAAAGCTGATGTCACCAGCTTTCAAAATCTGTTCCTAGAGAGTGGCTATGACATCCCTCAGACACTCAAATATTCTCCATGTGTGCTGAGTTCTTATACAGCAGTGCCAAACCATTCATCTTAGATCGAGGAGAGCACAGTGGAAATACAGGAGGTTTTACAAGAGCATGCCTTTCTGTGTTAAAATTCAGGTACATGATGGGAGAAAAAAGCCTCCTTTCGTGCTGACTGACAATCTGAATTTAACGGATCCTCTAGAAAGTGAGGTTTAAAAAAAAAAAAACAGTAAAACTTGGCATGTGATTTATAATGTAGCTCATTAGGACACTGCCTTTCCCCACTTACATAGTCTCCTAATGCACTGAAAATACTGTCAGGGATTTTTAAATACCTACAAGCACCAAAACTTTGGTTCAACAGTATTGCTTGATTCAGAAAGAAGAGCACTTATAGAGCAATCTGGTAATTTTCAATTTTTTAAATCTATTTATTTATAAACGAAGGACAATTTAAAAGGCTGGCTGTGCAAGCTACACTCAGTATAGCTCACAGTATCTTTACCTATGGGGATGGTCAATTCTCAGTGTTGTAACAGGTTTTTGCAAGTTACAGCTGAGGGTAAATGCAACTCAGTTATACAGGACAATGTGGTTTGTACCTCGGCATTAACTGAACAGAAACATTAGTGAGTAGAGGAAAAATGTGGCCAGATGTAAGGAAGGCATGTGCTTATTTATTTATCTATTTATCTGGCTTGCAATTCCTGTATATAATTTTTGACAGTTTTTTATATAGGTGCAGCTTTGTTTCTGTGTAAAATTAAAGAATAATCTACTGAGCTAAACAGCAGCTCAGGCCAGCCTACATCAGGTGAATATTCTGCTCTTTTTGCCCTAACATCTTGGCATCAGCAAAATTCAGTCTCTTAAAATTGGTGCCTAGCATGTCTTGATGTCCAACAGAGGCTAAAACCCAACCACTTGCATGGAAATTAAACTGCTGAAACATGCTGCAAGGAAAGAGGCGTCAGCCAAACATTAGACTGGAATGTTTGGTACCACTTGCAGAGCTTTGAGGAGCTGACTTCTTCGAAGCCCGCAGAAGTCAAGAAAACTGAAAGCCACTGAGATTTCAGAAGCAGACCAAGAGTTTGTCCCAGATTGAAAGAATGTGGCAGTGTTGGTTTACAAAGCAGATCAAATGAGTATATTGCTTGAACTGGATCCCAGCTGGATCACTAAGAAATACTCCAGGCTCTTGTTCCCCTGCTCGGAGAGTGGGTGCTGCATAGAAAGGGGGCAGGACGGTGGAGGAGGAGGAAGGTGCGCAATTGCTGTGCTGGCCTCCACCAACCAGGAACCCCTCTGGGTGCTGGAACTGCTCCTCAGCCTCTGCACTTCATTTGGCTCAGGAAGCTACCTTCCCTCTCTTATTTCCATTTCACTCTCCTGAGCATGAGCAATCTTCTGGGACAAGATGCATGTGCTGCTTCCCTCTGCCTTGCCAGAGGTTCAAATTGCTCCAGCTGCACAACCATCTATTTAGGAGGGAGGAATCTGTTTCAGCACTCAAGTTTTGAGCACCAAACCTGCGATTTAGCCCAGAGCTGCATATTTAGTGCAAGTTAAATTAGCTTTTTTAGTTACCTCTGTACAATACAGGAGATTCTGTCATTTCTGACAATAAAATACATAAAATACAAAAAAAAGTATTTTTTGAAATAGTTATTACTTTTACCAAGAGCTTTATTTTCTGCTCTCACTTTTCAGTATGAAGAGGGCTAGTCTTCTGAGTCAGAACTCAAGAGAAAAGATGTAGTAATTACTGTGTTGAGAGCTTTCATTGTAGGATGAAAACAGTCATGTTTCCTGCAACTGTTCTTTCTGTGTATGTTTTTCTTTTCACAACTGAATTTTTGTGACCTTTCTAGCAGCAGGAAAATTTAAACTATTTATTGTAAAATAAGTTTCTGAAGATACTTCTATAAACAACACAGAACTGCTTTTTAACCTTAACAAAAGTATCAACAGCTAAAATCAATAGGACTAATAGAGCCTTTGAAATTTAATATGGTTCCTGTTTGGCTTCCTATTGTAGATCCAGTCTATGTTTATTGCACATAATCATCCAAGCAATAAATAGCTTTTAAGTTCATTTCTTTGCAGTTGGGAGCAGAAGGGCAACACCCACAACACCATCACAGGTTACAGCACTACACACTGGAAACAATGTTAGAAAGGCAATTATATGCAGAAATGATTCCTCCCTCTTTCCTCCCCGCCTTTCCCATGTAAAAAAGTGATGGGAGAAATTGAGGTGTGCTGTGATGTGGAAAGAGAAGAGGCCAAGGACCCTGGGCAATTTTAGCAGAGTACAAAAGGCAAGAAAACAATTTTTCTTCTGTGGTTATCTGAGCTGTATGGCTAGTTTTACACAGAAACATGTTTTGACGCCAGTGCTGGAACTGTGACTGTTTTATTACTTTTAAATTGTCTCACAGCTGCATCTAGATATGGGTATGCTGGGGCATCGAATGTCCTTTGGCTGCAACAGGAACTTTGGGCATGGCTCAGTGGCCGTGTATGATCCCTGCAGAGCAGCCTTTCTTCAGTCACAGAGAAAGAAAAACAGTGCTTGGCTGGTGTCACAGAACTGAGGAATTCCTCTTGGTATGGCATGGTTTGAATGATAATTTACAAAGTGTGGAAATTTTTTGTTGTGTACCATTATGACTGCCAGTTGGTGGGTTATTCTTATTTTGTCCTAGGTTACTTTTCATTATTTGCCCTCCTTTTTCCTTTTTTTTTTTTTTTCGCATCTATGTGCACATTTCATATTGTGCATCTATTATATGCTCATTTTTTAATGACAGAAATTTAAGCTTCTTAGAGGTGCCCAGTAATAACTGCAGCTATCACGTGGCCACCTTAACAGTGGAGAAGCAGAAAGGCTGTAAGAATTCAGGATGATTCATTCCACAACAGCTTTTACATGCACACACTGTAACAGAGCCCATTGCTGGATGCTCTCTTGTCCGCTATAATCTCACAGCGCTTCCACACAAAAAGTTGGAAGCCTGTTACATACAAAAATAATTTTCACCTCTTTAGTGCTGCTACCAGCACTGGCTCTCTGAGCCCACAGAACCTGAGAGATGAGGACTAGGCAGGTGGTGCTGGGATGAGGCTTTGCCCAGAGATTCCCATTCTCTGGAGTGATTATGCAATCACTGCACAGTTCCACTGGCATCAGCAGCTATTATGCAGCAGCTGTATAATCAGGCATTTATTGGAAGAGGTAGGGAAGGAAGAAGGCCACATGTTTGTCCCCTGCAGTCCTGAATGGCAGAGGGTGATATAACTGGAGAAAAGCATCGTGTGAGTTTTGATGTGCAGCTGTTGGTTTGTGTTTTCTGACTGCTCAGTGAGCATGATCAGCTTGCCATGCTGGGATAATGTATGCTTGCATCATGCCAACCCCCTGCAGCTCCAGGCTGGGGCAGAGGGGCTGGAAAGATGGGAAAGGCCCTGAGGGTGCTGGGGACAGCGGCTGGACAGGAGCCAGGCGTGCCCAGGGGGGCAGGAGGCCAATGGTGCCAGCCATGGTGTGGCAGCAGGGCCAGGGCAGTGACTGTCCCCTGGGCTGGCACTGCTGGGGCCGCAACTTGAATCTTGTGTCCAGTTCTGGGCCCTCACAAGACAGACACTGAGGGGCTGGAGCAGCAGGAGGGGCTGAGGGAGCTGGGGGAAATTCAGCCTGGAGTAAAAGAGGCTCAGGGGGGACCTTGTTGCTCTTTATCTGTATCTGGAAAGAGACTGAAAACAGGTGGGGGTTGATTTCTGCTCACAGATAACAAGCAATAGGGTTAGAGGAAGCAGCCTCAAGTGGCACCAGGGGAGGTTTAGGTTGGATATTAGGAGAAATTTCTTCACTGAAAGAGCTGCCAAGCACTGGCAGAGGGTACCCAGGGCAGTGGTGAAATCTCCATCCCTGGAGGGATTTCAGAGCTGTGTGGATGTGGCACTTGGGGACTTGGGTTGACAGTGCTAGTGGAATGATTGGACTCCATGACCTTAAAGAGTTTTTTCCAGCCTAATGATTCTAAGAAAACTGATGTTGGTGCAAATCTTCTGGGACTGCAGCCTCACCTGTTTCCCAGATAAATCAGGTTTTTGAAGATTTTTGTTCTCCTAGGGTCCTCAGTTTGGCCAGCTGTGCAGACCTAGCTTCCCACTCTTCCCACTGTTGCTTATGTTCCACAAGCTCCCTTGCCAATTTTAAAATCACAAGTAATGGGTGTTCTGCTGCATCTCAAGACATTTCCTTGATCAACTGCCAACTTTAAAAAAAAAAGCACATTTGGAGTAGATAAATCCCACTGGCAAATTTCGGCTGGATAAACGACTTCTGTAAACTCATCTTCCAGAATAATGTCAAAAAAATTAATCAAGCCAGGCTTCCAAGCAGTTTCGTCCATCTTAAGATAGGTAGAATGAATAACCCCCTGGAAATGTCTCTTTCAACGTGTTAGTGAGGATAACTAGTAGATACAGGATTTTTAGATAGCTAAATTGACTAAGTTTAATCCTGCTCTTTATCACCAGTAAGGATTTGTATAATTAGATCTTCCAGGTATTGGATATTTTTCTGTCTTTGTACAGTCCTCTACTATCTGAAATCTCTGGGCCATGAAGAATTTACAGACCAAGCTCAAATTGCCTTTTAATGTTCTTTTAGCCTTGAGCTTCTTTAACTCCATAGTCTGACAAACTTTCCAGAAGTCCAGTAAGTTCTGCAGCTCTCCCTGAATGCTTTCCCATCTGTCACAAGGAGTTTTCCTGCTGCAGGCCCTAGGGAAGGTGGTGTTTCCCTCTAGCAATCTCACACTACTTGTGAGACAGTTGCCTACTTCTAATTGGTATCTCCTCTCCATGAACTCCAGAATTCCAAATTTGCTTGTTTAGCCATCATCCCACAATACTCTCAAAAATGCATCCCCAATTTTGTCTTATTTTTCTTGTTCATGCAAACACTTTTGGGGCTCTTTTTAATTGGGATGCCTATTTTTGTTATGCTGTAAGAGGTTTCAAGTTAATATTTAAAAAAATAAATTGAGTCAACTGTCATTCCATCATGCAATTGTCTTTAAAATGCCTTAAAATGCAAATCAGGCTGATGTTCTTCTGGCTGCTGGTAACTTCAGCAGCATGAGAGAAGTTTGGGAGGTTTTTGGTGAGTGAAAGGCTGATCTCTGGCCTTCCATTCCAGTCACAATTGCTTCAGAACATTTTTGGTGAAGCTGTGCTGGGGATGAGCAGGTAACAGGTTCTGGCTTCAGCAGGTCCCTGTGACTCACCACTTTCCAAAGACTGTGAATGCAACTGAAAATTACTTTGCCTCCATCCTCTGTGTGAGTGACCGAAATCTGTAACACTAATCAACACAGAAAATACCTAGTGGCTGTTTAATAATTTACTGTAATTCCTGATGAAGCTCACTGCAGTTCCTTTTCCATGTGACAGCCAGCAGTGATTTCCAGCAGACAGGAGGCAGCCTGTGTGGTGTGTTGAGCTCAGGGAAATGATCAGGTCGTTAACATACACAATTCCAGCAACTAGGACAGCTCCTTTGTGCATAAACTCCTCCCTGATGTACCAGAGCACCGGTTCTCCAGGAAGGAAAATTGTGGGTGGAGCCTGCTCCCTTCCAGATTTGAGTCCCACAGTCATTTTTCTGCTGTGAGCTGCTGTGCAAACACCTTTCTATCTCCACCTTTAACATTTACTGTCAATAGCTCTGTCTCCCAAGTCATTCCACCTCCAAGATTCTTGGAGCCTAAGTAAAGGCTCCCACTATACAGAAACACCAGGAAACAGATAACCCTATTGGGAAGTGAAGTGAGGTAGCTTATTTCCACACATAACCACCTTTTACACACCTTTTTTGCATTCCTGTACACTATGATGGGTGCCAAGCTCCAACCAATTACTCTTCTGCTGCTGCTCTGTGCAGGCTACATAGTGTTGTGCTGATTAAACTCATCTCCAAGTTCTTTGAAGCAATGTGGTCTCACTTGTTCTCTTTTGGGATCATATTGTCACCTGAGGTGGGACTAACATTAGCAGCATTTCTAATTGCTTTCCAGTGACATGTCATATTCCCGCCATTTCATGTCTTAAGTTGGTTTTATCTCCTCAGCATTGCAAATTTCCAAGAAACTTTCTATGTGGATTTCAAACTCTCCTTAGAGGTATGTTTTTTTCCTGCAGTGAATTGTAGGTGTCTGTGCATATTTATTTATGACAGTGTTGATCACGTAACTTTCCAAAAAGCTTTCAAGTGCCTGAAAATTGTTTGCTGATTGACATCAGTGTTCTCTCATGTCTCGGTGAAGAGTATAATGACACAGATTTCAGTGCTTCTTGATCTATTTTGCTTTTGGGACCTAAACAGCCAAGATATGTCTGATACCTTGCTAATAATGAAAATCTCTGTCTAACTTCTGGTTCTTTTAAGTTCTTTTTTTGAACTGTTCAGTGAAACATAATTATAAAAACAAGGTCATACAGACAAGTTTTAGCACTTCTCTGATGAAATGACTACTGTGGTTGTTTTCATTATAACCTCATCAGGGGACAAGGACAATAAAAGTAATGATATGGTAGATTCCTGACCTCAGCTCTCACTGAAAATAATTGTCTGACATTGTTACCATTTACAGTCCCGCCTTCAGCATTATCATATAAGTTTCTGATTATTCCATTAATGTCTGATATCCCATAATACACCATAATTTCACACAGAAATGTTAGCTTACTTGAAAGATCTTCTGCTACCCCATAGAAGGATTATTTATTATATATAGCTTTTTGCTTAATGATAACTCTGAAAATAATAAATAGGTCAACACAGGATCTTCAGTACTCCTTGAGTTTAGGGAGTTACTTGTTTTTTGACATTCAAAATATACTTTGGGAGTTCCTTTTCCAAGGTGAAAGCAGTGGCATCTTACTTTAGAGACTCTTACCTTGTTTGTTTCTTCCTTCTCATTTCTGTTAAAAGCACCAAGTGTATACATAGATAGTTGTTCTGGAGGGATTTTAAGTCGTTTCTGCAGCATAAACTACTGAAGATGGGCAATATCCTGTCTGTATTTTTTTTCTGTGTTATTTTTGAAATGTGTTTTCTTCTAGTTCAGAACAATGAATTACACTAAATCTCCTACTTAGAAATCCTGTTGCCACTTTGCATAAAGTAAGGATTGTCTGTTTAAATCATTAACTCCAGCTTCTCAACATCTCCCCTTTTATTCCTTCTATCCCTGGAAAGATCTTTGGCTGATGCTAAAGTTTTTCTGTTGTACTTCAGAACCCAAGTGAGGATGTTATTTTATTTTTCTGTGCATGTTTAAAATGTGTAAAACATTACTCAATTACTGTTAAGCATCTAGCACCTAAGAGGATGCCAGGGGTAGGATTTCTGTAACTATCAAAATATTTATAAAGTCTTTTAAAGTTTAGTTTACTGGTTCCTATTGTGACAGAGGAGATGGAATTGGTTGATGCAGTTTGGGATGTCAAACTCCTTCCTGTGTGATGCTACAGTGTTGTGACATTATGCACTAAAACTGTGGGCTTAATTGGAGTGTTCTGATTTCACATAAATTTTATGCTGCTATCTGCTACTTCAGTAGTGTCATTCCATATCTGTATCATGGGGATGAGGTAATGATCTCATGCAAAAAATTCTATCCAGAAGTAGATGAGAAATAGATGATGAAATTTAAATATGGAAGATTTTCAGCTCTGGTTTCCAATAATTTTACCAGATGTCATTTCTCCGTATGAAGAGTTCATTCAGCAATAGTACTCAGATAACCTTTTAACCACTCACTTTTGAGTGAGTTACTAATTACTACTTTCTCACACTTCATTATCATATTTAAGCTAAACTGCTTCAACTGTACAGTCCCTTTAAAAGAAAGATTTTCTTGAAGCTGATAAATGCAACAGTCCCAGCTCAATGAAAAGGCTGAGAAATAACTGTAATAGGGAATATCAGTAAGCCCACACGCCATGAATTTGAAGTTAAGAATGTAGAGAAATCAGTATGGGGTCTATAATTTACAGAGCCAGAGGAAAAGGAGAATATGGAATGAAATGAACAATGTGTGCTACGCATGTATCAACAAAGGAAGTAGTTTGAGCATATCTAGGTACACAAAGACTTAGATTGAACTGGACAAAAACCTTGCACATTGGCTTAACTTCACATGCTAACAGTCAGTTTCTGAACACAAGGAAGAAAGGAAGCAGGCACTCAGGAATTTGAATTATTTAAATGGAAATGATAAAACCAAAATCTCCCAATTTTTTGCATCTTGTATCGAGGCAAGCAAATAAGACTTGGAGCACTGCATATTTTGAGGTATTTGGTTCCAAGCCCACTGTGTCTTTGTGCTGCTGGCTTCCTGCCCTGATGTGCTGGTTTGGGCTGGGGTAGAGCTAATTTCTATTTTAGCAGTTATGCAGTTCTCAGCAAGCAAGGTAAGAATATTTAGAAGAAAATACATTCAGCATTATCTGTTATTCTAACCCAATATATTCCTAAGGCATTGGAGGCCCACAGATAATGGTAGATGTAGCCTTAAACACTTACCTAATCTTTGTAACCAAACAGATTTTCTAGGTGATGTCAATTCCCAGAGAGTTCTTTCAAAAAAGCACAATATAAGTTTTAAATTTTTTTTTCATCTTTTTAAAAAACCCAAATTACTCATGCTCTGACTTGCCAAATTTAGTCTAAAATAAAAGTCTAGGTAGGGGCTCTAAATAAAAAACTATGCTTGGTCCTATGATGCAAAATTCTGCATCTTTAAAACAGCATCATCCTATTGCTGTTCAGTGAAGTAATTCTGCAAATGTGAAGCTGAGATCTTATTTACCTAAAATCGAAGGAGGCAGCTTTTTTCCCTTGTCACTGTAAATAATTATATCAAGAGCAGCCTCTGCACTAGCTCCTCTGTCACCACAATGGCTCATGATTTTGGTGGACTGTGTACACAGTGACCCACTGCAGCACCAATGTCTCATCACACAGGCAAGATTGCAGCTCCTACAATCACTGAAGGAAGCACTGCAGTGATAGCCTACATCCTGTTTCAAAATCTGCTATCAAAGCAAATTCTTTCACAAGATCTTCTTAGCCACCAACAAAATATCCATGCGGTTTTGTATAGTTGCTGAGGACATGCTCAGTTACCTGCTGGCTCCCAAACTCTGCCAGTATTTTACAGGCTTTATTCTCTCTGGTGCTTTGGTAGTCATCTGAAGAGGTGTCAGGTAGCAGGTGAATAGCAGCGGGCTAGAAACTATTCTATTTGTTGTCCGAAAGACAAAGTGCCCCAGAGGAATTCACAGCAAAAACAGATTCCAACATTTAATAAGGGAAAGTAAAAGAGACTTGCCTTTGCCTAATCCATTCCAGCTGTGTGAAGGAAATACAGGGGCTAACCCTGCTGGGCTGCTTCTTTCCTGATTCTAGCCAAGCAGCAGGTTTCTGAAACTGAGAGTCACGGAGCACACGTGTGATCACAGGCAGTGCCTCTGCCTGCTGCTGTGCAGAAAGGCAAAGAACACAGAAGCACATGTTGGACTTCAGGACAGTATTTATTCCCTGTGATTTGCATCCTTGATGGAGGTGAGGAGGAGTTTAACATCAGCAGTGCAAGGCTGAGGGATCAGGTCTTCCTCTCACATCCAGAACAAAACACAGCCACAGAGGACCTGGATGAATTCTGCCAGGCTGCCCTGGCCCACGCTTCTTAATGTGATCTTCCTCTTTAGTCTGTTTTAATTATTATTAATTAACAATATTCCCACAGTTGTGAGAACAAGTTGTTTCAGCAGTCAGGATTTCGATTCCCCAACTGGCAATATTCCATTTTATCACCTCCTTGGCTTTTACTTTGATGAGCAGTAGGAATATTTTGCCTGCTGCTTGTTGCAGTTCCATTTCCAGGTGTAAAAGCTTGCTCAGGTAAGCAGACTGCAGGTTCTGCCTCGGGCCAGGGAGCGTGGAGGGCGCGGCTGATGCTCTGCAGGATCCCCACAAGAGAAGGCTCGGCTGTGTGAGCTGTGTGAGCTCAGTCCCTGCGGGCTGTGCCGGGCTGGGGCTGCACAAGGTGCATCCACCCTGACCTTCTGCCCACACAGGCCTTGGGCAGCCCTCAGGTGGTTTTCATACTAAAGAAGAAATCAGCATTAGTTGGGCTGCAAAATCCACACACTACAGGATGCTTCATCCATTTAGTCCGAATGGGGTTAGATGCTCTTGAGATTAATGATTTTCCTTCCTATCCTGGCACGACACTGCAAGAGCAGCCAGAAGCTTGCCTAATGGATTCCAGACCTCTTCACTTATAATAATATTATGGCTATACATGGTTCTCTTTGTCTCAAGTAAACAATGAAGTGATCCACTGTGACAAATGTTTAAACATCATAGGGATGGTTCTACCCACTCTATATTATAACTTGCTTGATTTTTCCCTCTGACATACCCAATTCATTGCAAATTCATAGCACTTAAACTAGGGCAAGGAAAGAAATGCTGAAATAAAAACCAATTACATAATTTTTTTGATCCAGGAAGATCCAAAAACTACTTTACAAGCTATAGGTTAATCCTGACATCCTTCTTGGGACAGTTCCTTTACACTGTCAGTTCTCTGCAGTACTGGGATTTGCATGTCATCATGTAGTGTCTTCTAGAATGGGCATATTTGTAGCTGTGCTCAGATGAATGTAGTACAGGAAGTTAACAACTTGAACAACATCTGTCATCACAAAAACTTGAAAACTTGTTTGCAAAATGTTTTAAACTGTATTTAAGTTTTTTATGCCTGGGGGTATATCAATACCTGTCAGGATTCAAAGATCTATTCTGATCTATTCTGCATTTTTAAAATGCTCATCTGTACACAGGAACCATTCTTACGGTAGGATATCACACACACACACACATATATATATACACACACACACAGGGTGTTTGTGAAGTGCTAAAGAAAAACACTTGTTTTCCCTGCAGACAGAAAAGCTGGGATAAGTTTAGGACACATTAAAATGGCAACATAAACTGAAAAGTTGATTTTTTTAGACTGGAAACCTGGTGTGTTACCAAAGCAGGTGTCATAATCTCGAATAATGGAAATTCAGGTAGAAAATGTAAAACAGGTCTTTTAATAGACTCAGTGATTTTAAAAATGGGGATGGAAATTACAAATCCAGCAAGTGTTCACTTCTTCACAGATAGTATGGTTACATTTTGAGAAGACAATACTGAGGTCATTCATCAAATATAGACTGCAGCAGAAAATCAGACTCTGAAACTAAGCCTAATTTCTGTAGGTCAAAATTATCATATTTTCATCTATATAACCTGCAGATTATCTAAAAGAGAAATAAATAGCCAGGCAACCCACTCCCCACTGTTTTAGCAATTGCTATAGTACACAAATCTGTCATTTTCTGAGGGAGCTGTTTACTCAAAATCCTCTTTTGCATGCTAAACATCTTGCCTGTGATCACCAGTGCCTATTGCTATTTTTTCGGTATCCAACTCACACTGAATCATCTGTGCTCTTGGTTCAGAGGCTCTAAGTTCCAAAAGCTGCAGGTTACAAGAATGAAAATATAGAAACTAGTATGCTAAAATACAGGGGATAAATAGGGTTTTGATAAGGAAGCATCTACTTATTTCTTCCACTGAGCAAGGAAAGAACTAGGGGAAAGAACAATTTTGTGGAAGCTGAGGGGAGCACAAACAGCTCACTGGGGAAGGAGTGTTACTGGAGGGGCTTATCAGTGCTCATCTCCTGCCAACACAGGACAAGGAGCATATGGGATGTGCTCACCTGATCTTAACATACACGGCCTGCTTAACGCTTTGGGAAAAGCAAAGAAACAGAACAGGAGTCAGTCATGAGAAGTGACCAGGAATCAAGCCTTCAAGAATATTGAATAGTTTAATTTATAATGTTAGAGCAAACTAATAGTACATAAACTAGCAGATTAATTCATTTTTGTACATGTACACACACATATTAAGCCAGGATACCATTACTGTACTACAAAAGTGTTCTTAAATTACAAGGCAATTTTAACTGGAGACTGAAAAAATCAATGTGCAAAAAACCTGGAAGAATTAGAGCAAGGAAAAAGGAAAGAGGAAGTGAAAAGGAGAACGCTCCCAACAAAGCACAAGGAATCCTCTCTATTAAGTAGCAGCCTCAGCCTCTTCTGTTTGAGCAAGCGCTGCTGGAATGGCCCTTCAGCCTGATCTGCACTGGATACATCCAGGACTGGCTCCAGTGCCAAGCAACCTCCTCTATCACTGAATTAACCCTCACTTCTTTCCCTATTGTAACAAATCTTTAGCTCTATTTGCTCTCTATTTACACTTAAAGGACAAATGATGAAATCAAAGGACCATTACTGTTACCATCCCATCTGCAACCCAGCGATACCCAAAGGTTTCAGACTGACATCAGTGCTGAGGCTTCATGTGCTCCACAGCTGCAGGAACTGCTGTCATCTTTTTCACCCTGCACATTCTTAGATCACTTAATTTTGCCAAAACTCAACACTCAGCCTTCTGGAACTCTTCTAAAACACAGTGGTGACGCGGTACTCACTCTGCATCCTTCCAAGTACTAATGCTTTCTTGGTAAAAAGAAAAGTCCCTGCCTTTCTTGACACCTTTTTCAGAGAAATGTTTTACTCAGCTCTCTCCCTTTGCTTTCATCTTCCTTGCAAAACGAGTCCAAAATAATTCAACGTCATTTTGTCCTGTGGCTGTGTTTAATTTTTTATATTTATACTGCAAGTTCTGCTTGCTTCCTTAGATATGCCTTCCTTTTGGTCTGAGGGGTTTTGTTGGAGGTTTTGTCTTGGTTTCATAGCATTTCACCTTACAATAGCCTACTTGTGTCACTCTGTCAAATGAGATCAAGCAAAGCTTTTTTGGCTGTGCATATAAAAAACTAACCTGGTTTTAATGTTGTTTCTGTGTCTCATGCCACAAATAGAGAGGATTTGTGACATCTCATGTGGAAGCTATCCCAACATCACTATAAATAAAGTCTCTTAAAACCAGAGCAACAGATACACATAGCAATTAGTCTTTGGGACCAGAACTACTTTTATAGTTGATGCAGATTTGTAGTTTGTTTGCATGACATAGTAGTAAAACTGTTCAGCACAGAAACATGGCAGCACCTGTTTCTCCAAGAAAAGGATTAAAAGATGACTTAATATATTTCAGAGTAAGACATTACTCCTAAGCAGTAATTCAATAAGACAGGTCATGATGTAAATAATTATGTGCTAGAAGTGGTGCTGTTCAGCCTGAATTCACAGGTGCTTCCAAACACAGGGGACTGTTCACACTTCAAAACAGCAAAAGAATATATCTCAGTATGGCTTTGCTTACTTACCAGGCAGATGTACTCTGAAAAGACACCAGGGGTGGGCTTAAAGCATCTCCTTTTAAAGTGTGTACTGTCTGTGATGTTCGAGGCTGGGGCTGAGTTTGAGGCTGTGTCTCTGGCTGAGGCTGCGTCTGTCTTGGGTCCTGAGCAGGGTTAATCCATCGACTCTGGCCCGGTGTCATCCACTTTCCATTGATTCCCCAGCGGGCCAGGTAAAATTTGCAAATATCATAGTTCATTGAAGAGTAATATAAAAGGTCCAGTATCAGTAAGATCACCACAAAAAAGCCATAGATCCACACTCCCAACAGTGCGCTGTAGTTGCTGTGAAAGGAAGAAAAGGGACAACAACTATCTCTCAGTAGTGGTGACTGCATTAGTTCATCAAGGTTGTTCATTTCATTAATTATTTATTGATGTCTGAAACAAAATATTGTTCCAAAGCATGTGTCTTTAAAATTAAGCTATTTTTTTCAATATGAATACTGCTATAAGCATGGTTTTTAGAAACCAAATCCACCTGTCTTAAAAAAATTTTTGTCCTCATCTGTCCATAGGCTTTCCAGAGTGGCTGCTAAAGAGACCTCTTAATATGGCTGGCAATAAATTTTAGGAAGGAAGAACATTGACAAAATTATGTTAGACAATGCACTTCACAGGAAGGAAAATGTGTACAACATTGAGATGTATATGTTGGTGTATTTATAATGTGCATATATAGATAAAGGCCATGGCAATTATATGGTGCAGAGAGCTGTAAATCTGTGACAGATGACTAACTTTATTAAAAGAAAGGGGGGAAAAACAGGAGGAAAAATTGTAACGGGTCAAAAATGTGGCGATCAAGAAGGGGAAGAAGTGCTAATGCCCTGCTGGAGATGAAGTATTATTAAAACAAAAATGACTGTCAGGTGTAAATGCAGTTTGGATTGGAAACTGTGTGAGTGGGGAGAATGAGATCAGAACTGAGATAGAAAGAAATGTTAAAAATGAGATTGTTAAGTAGAAAGCAAAAGAAAGGCTGATCTAGACCCATGAGCTAATGTGGAAGTACATGTACTGGAGACTATAAAACCGAGAGGAAGCCGAAGGGATGTTAGTAAAAAATGTCATTAGGAAGGCAGTCTCAGAAAAATTATATCCAAGTCATAGGTGGGTAACCCACATCTGCATCGGGCTGAACTCAAAGCTGAACACACACTCAACTGTGCTCTCCTTTCACAGCCAGTCAGAAAAACTTGGAGCAAATCATATTTTTTTAGGACATTGATCAAAATGGAAGAGCTTCAAGAAGAAAAAAAGGATGAGAAAACATGCAAAGCAGAAGGGTATTTGGTATTTTAAAAATATGTCCTCCAGCCTTTCTGGATCAAAATATTTCAAGCCTCTGTTTGAACTTTCATTTCTATTTAAACTATTGTATGACTCTTCCATTTTATACTTTAAAAAAATCATGATATTTGAAACAAGAAATCAGAATTTTCTGTCTGTCAGCATTTCAAGAGAGTGATTCTTCCTTTCGGGGATGATTTTTCCACTACACAGCTATAATGCCCTTAGATTAAATGAAGTTTCATTTTAAATAACTAAAGTAACAGGAGAAAGGTCCAAGCTGTTAATGGCTCACTTCCCGTATAACTTTAGGACTACAAGCCTAGAATTAAAATTTTAAAAATAGAAAGAAATCAGAACATTTCCAGAAGGATTAGAAGTAGGCAAAGTTTAATGTTCTGAAAACCCTTAACTCCAGAGTCTTTACCTCTGCTAAACTTACACATGCAAGCCTAACTTCACACAACAGAGGGTACATCTTAGTAATGCACTAAAATCTGCAGTTCAGGCCCTTAAAAGTAAAACAGGACCTGGTTAATCCAGGCTTCTCAGCAGTGCTGTTCTTGACTTCCAGTAGATTTAGTCCTACTGGGGGTAAATTCTTCTATTTTCTGTTAACAATAATAAAATGCAAGCAAAAGCTGGAAAAATCAGGAAGAAATGCACTTGGATAAATCCCATTCTTGTTCATCATTACTTCCAATAGGACTCATTTTGCATACAGGTCAGCTGTATTTGACCCACACTTAAAAAAGTATATTTGTTTTGGCAACAATGTGAGAAGCAAAAATATTCCTTCTAGTTAACTCAAAAGAATTTTTTTTTGTATTTTGGGTATATAATTTAATCTACCAAAATTTTGACTAGTGAAAATTACAGCTATTTTGAGTGTTTCAATTTAAAGCAGTACTTTAATAATCATGCCACTATGTAAGCTATTCATCTGCTCCTCCTAAAAAACATCTGTTTCTTGCAAGTACAAAAAAAGAAAGGCTGCTGCTTTACATTAATTAACAGACAATGGGACAACAGCACTATCAAAAGAGCCTTGTGAAAAATCACAAGTAAAAATAGTAAGTAGTATGTTTAGTATGCAGAAGGATATTCCATACATTGATACCTTCTGTTTCTCCAACTATTAAGGTGGAAGAAAATGGCAGTTTTTCTGATGGCTACTAATAAAAATTAAAACTGACCTGCAAATCAAGATGTCCTCATTAGAAAATAAACAATCTTATTTACATGGATTAACAGTAAGGCCAGAAACACAGAAGAGAACTCAGAATCCAAAAACTTCTAGGACTTGCTCTCATTTCACTGACCTGAATGATTTAATTGCCAGTTTATTCTTGCAATCTGGTTTTCCTGGTCTTTCTTTTCATTTTTACTAAAACTGAAGTGTGAACAGATTCCAAATGTGCTGAGATTGAAATTATAGATTTGTTCCATTACAGGGTGTATCAAGTTGCATCCATCTCATTCATTCACTTTTTGAGACAGATAACAAGCTCGTTATACCTAGCCTATATTTTTTAGTAGATTTTCTTGAGTTTTATGTGCAAAACAGGAACAAAAAATAACTGATTTGGGAATTCAGGTTTGAAAAAGCCAGCAAATCTGAACAATCGCAGGCTGAATTCTATAGCTGCAGAGTTTAAATGTGGGCAGATGGTCATGGAAATAGTTACCTCCTGTTCCACTTAAAAGGGGCAGTTCCTTGGATTAGTAAAAATAAGGGCTGCCCCTAAGAAATGCAAGGTTACAGCTCTGGTGCTGAGGAAGCCAGTGCAGTTTTTGCATCTACACTTTAAATGAGATTTCCCCCCCATTTTTCTTTACAATTATCTCCAGGCCTTTGTCCAATCCTGGGTTTTGCTGAGGAATCTGTTCCTGCCGTACATGAGAGGTCTTCCTTGCCAAATTACATATTTTTGCAACAGCTGGTAGTGAAATTGATGATTTTTTTTTTTCTTTCTTGTAAAGATGATTCTCTGAGTGCTATTTAAGCAAACACCATTTCTGCAGGGGACACTCAGTACCTGGAGAAAGATGGTGCTGTTCTGTTCTCACACTGCTTTGGGTGCCAGTGTTGGAATGAGGTGTGCAAAAGCCATTCCATGCTGACAAACCAAACTCAGAGATAAGCAAAACCATGGATACACTACAGCCTGCCAGACCATTGCTGCAGTAGCAGATTAAGCACCCCTATCATAGTGGTACTACTGAAAATCTACCAAAATATGCACAACAAAAAACCTGACTATGAAAACTAGACAAACTAGGTTCAACTGAATACTATTTTTAAGAATAGCTAAACAATTTCTTAGATGGTTTTAAGGGAAAATAGTTTGGATCAAAGAGCTTTTCCTGTCTGTTAGACATAATTTTTATATTTAATACTAAATGAGTTATTCATATTCAAAAATATTATAGAGTGATTAATTTGAATGATTGCAATGATCAATACTCCCATATTTTCCTTTTATAAAAAAACATATAAATATCGTGTTATAGTAATGGAAAAATGTAAATAAATGTGACTATAGTTGCATTGTGGGACTAGTGAAGACAAATGTGCCTTTTGAGCTGTGTCATATCAAAGAAGTCTCAAGTCACTTCATTAACTTTTTCCCTCAACTGTATTATAAAACAAGAAATTTGTTTTGGTGATCACAAGAATGGCTAAGGGGAAAAATAAACCAAATAATAATATTGAAATAAACCAAGCAATATTGTTGAATCACTCTTCCCTGAAAACTATAATCCATTTTTTTAAAGTTCATTGCTTTTCCCATATCTTAAATTATTCTCCCTTGCCACAGTACAATAGGTTTCATTAGATTTTTTTTCAGTGGTGTGTGAAATTAGATCTAAACAAAGAGCTGACTTTGTCACTGTAAACTGAAGCCTGTAAGCTTTAGAATCCAAATTATTGACAGATAAAGTCAGAGTATTACTTAAGAAGCTATTTGCAATGTTTTTAATGTAGGCACATATGGTTTTCTTCTTTCTGCTCCTTCTAAAAATACCAGGGAGTTTTCTACCAAAATCACTGAGCTCAGGGTGAGGAGATCTCTCCTGTCTGTCTTACTCCATGCATGGAATTTTACATAGGAAGCAGCATTTCTTCATTTTGCTGCTCCTGAGAGATTTATCAGAAATGATGTTTGAGGAACAAGGCAACACCAGTTCCATTCCTGCACTTATCTACACTACAGCTCCAGAGGCCTTTTTACTGTATCCAGTAGGACATCACATACCTTTGCAAAAGTTCTCACACAGCTGATACTCCTAGGAAGTCCTGGACTGGAAGGTAAATAGTCTGCAGGTGGTTCTCAACCACAAATCTTACCAACAAAAATTACACGGGTACCTCTTTCTGCACCACAATTGAACATGTTGACTTTTAAAAAATAGTTCTACATGAAAACTAATATAATACTTTTGCTCTAAATATTTTTATCAAAATAAATGCTGTAGTTCACAGAATACCAAACTAATTTTTTTTCTAAACTGCTTGCATACACAACAGCCCTGTGATGTGAAGACCCCTGGATTTATTTTTCCGGGAGTGTGTGCACATGTGCAGATGTGAGCAGGCAAACAACGCTGGAGGCAGAGAAATGCTCTGTGTCCCAGGGCATCTTTTGCAATCAGCCTGGACCTGTTCCTCTGCCTTGGAAAGGCTGGTGGCCCTCTACATTCCAGTTTGCTGGTGAAAGGAAGGGCAGAAGAGCCTTCCCTGAGTAAGCTCTGGTCATGAATACACAGAGGAGCTGCTGAGACACTGGGAAAAGCCTGAAGCATTGGCTTAGTGCTTGTCAGAACTGCCTTTGATGGTAACATCCTGACCTTTGTGAGACAGGGTGGTCAGCAGTGCTGATGCAGGGTTTACAGAACAACACAGCAAGAAATTAAGTTGCTGTGTGCAGGACAAAGACCTGAAAAAGCATGGGCGCAACAGCCTCGAGAGCCCATTCTTGAGGCTCATTTTACTACTCTAAGTGTGCAGCAGATTCTAGCTCTGTCTGTGACTGCCTGCAGAGCCCTTCTGTTCAGAGAGCCTAGTGAGGACCTCTCTGATATCCAGGGCTGCTGAGGGAGCAGGGCCACGCCAGTACAGAGAGGGGCAGCACACCCTGGTTTTTTAGCACGTGTAGAGCACACACATGTGTGTGTGCTGGTTTTTTAGCATGTGTAGGAGCACTGGGGCTATAAACTCCACCTGGTGGCCTGGAACTATTTATGTTGCCAGATTTGGAGAGCTCCAGGCAAAAGCTGCTGCATTGTCTGGGCTGCACAAAAGGTGGAGAACGTGGATGGTCTTTAACAGGCTTGGTACTACAGTGTCTTCCCAGCGTTCTGTGTGATCTGTTCTCATGATCCCAGATGCACTACAAAGCCAAGGCAAGAAAATTTCACCTGAAGGATGTAACTGCACATAAAGTAACACAACAGTATAGATCCACATTGATTTGAAGATATCTTATATGGGTAGAGTCTATTTTTGTCTGTCTTTGCAGTTGATTGACACATTAACAACCGGTAAATTTAGAGAATGCAACTTTATGCCTGTGCAAGACTGAAATTTCTCTGGGCAGCTCTGTGTGAGGAGTGGGTGTTAAGGAAGGCAATGCTTTGCTGACTCCTCAAGCTGAGCACAGCTGCACACAATGAATGAGACAAGCCAGCATCCGTATTCCAGCACCATCATCTCCTAACAGCCCTGCACCTGCTCTCATTGGGGTGAATACAACAGACCAATTGACTGGCACCACAGAAAACACCAAAATCCTCTTGTGAACAACAATCCATACACTGGGATTCCACCTGTCTTTAATCTGCTCCTTCCTTGTCCTGCAGAGGCTGAATACCAGAATAAAATGGCAGAGAAAGCAGATTGATCAGAATTCGATCTTGGGGATTACACCAAGGGAAACCACAGCCAATCAGTGTGGCCAGAATGTCAATACTAAATAGCAAACTGATCACAAGGGAAGATTTTGCTCCTGTAAATAGATATTCAGTAACAAAGATCTATTTGCTACTTCCTATTTCTTTATAAATAAAAAACTTAGTGACATTCATTCTGGGGGACAGCCCTCAGCAGAACATGGAAGTATCCCAGGTAACAGGCAAGGAGACCACACAATGCTGGAATAAAAGCAAATACATTCTGTTCCCCAAGGCTAGTGATTTGTTACAAGAAATTAAGATTCAAAAACATCAGGGATTCCAAAAAGGGCATTTGGGTTGATATGGAAAATGTCAGCTCACTTCCACTCTCACCTATGAACAGCTTTGGGGTTTATTTTTACCGATGCACATTTAAACATAGTTTGGATCAAATTAGGGTCAGGACAAAGACTTTTCTAACTTTTATATGTAACTTTTTATTTGTCACATTTATATGGAACTTTTACTCTCCTTGCAATGTTTATAGCCCGAAAAAAGCAAAGCTGAAATATTCCTTCTTTCAGGAGTTCTGCAACAACAAAAAATGTTTTAGTAATGGTTTTCTGTATATGCAATTATTCTAATTGCTTCCATCATTAAGTGCACCTCAGACTCTGTTATTAGACCAGGAACAGTTTGGTGAGGAGTACTTTAGAACTCATTTACTTACTTATGCATATATCCATCTGCATTCCCTGTTAAGTTCATCTGCATAACAGTTTGAAATTCTGTCTCATTGCAGCAATATTTAAACACTGTGTTGTTATGGTGACAGCAAAAGATGTAAGATTTATTGTCAGAAAGACGGGGGCAGTGAAAACCAAAGTGGTAGCGACCTTTGTAGTCCGTGTATGGCTCGCAGACCCGAAAATGTGCGGACAACACTGGAAAACAAAAACAACATTGGCTTTGTCAGTCACTTCTGTTATCTGCATCATATCAACTCTCATTTTTCAAGGCTAAACAACTGTTGCTTGATTTCTGAAAAGCATCAGTAGTACAGAACTTTTAACATTTAGTACTTAAAGGTAACAATGTTCAGACTTCTGTTGTATTTTGAGTTTTGTTGCTTCTATGTTTGATTATCATTGTTTGTTTTAAGGGAAGGGAGCAATGCCCTCCATGTTAAGAGGCACAAAAGTATTTAGGGAAATTTTTTCATACTATTGTTCTAGTTATAGTGATATCCATAACCCACAACAATGTTCATGCTTGATTCTCCTGGGACGACTTCATAAAAACAAAACGTCTGTGTAGAAACTGCAATGAAAGTTTGATGGCACTTGGTTTACTGTTCCTGTTTTCTCTTCTTCTTCTCTAAAGGTCAGTCTTTGATAAGGAACAGTCTATCAGAAGCAGTCATTACAAACAGTATAATAAATCTGAGCAACTTTGAATTTGCAAATAGACAGAACTAATAAAAACCAGGTGTTCCTGGGCATTCTTACATTTCTTCTTTAACAAGTTCTCATGTAAAGTGTTTATTACAGCTCTGAGAATATTTTTCTTTTTTGCAGTCCTGTGTCACACTGATTTCACCATCACTTTTACTGGGGTAAAAAAGCAGCTGTCCACTGATACCTTTTTCTCATCTTGGTTTTCCTGAGTTTCTGAGGTTTTCAGTTGTGCAGAGGGACAGGGTAGAAATCCCTTCCAAAATGGTCATAAGCAAACATATGCGGCTTCCTGAAAGACTTTTATATTGCATTTGCAGGGAACGCCCCAACAAAGGCAGGGATGATAAATCTGACTCTATGTTCTCAGAAGGCTAATTTACTACTTTATGATACTATATTATATTAAAGAATACTATACTATACTAAAGAATACAGAATGGATACTTACCCAATGCTAAAAAGATAGTAATGAAAACTCGTGACTCTTTCCAGAGTCTCGACACAGCTGGGCCCTGATTAGCCAATGTGTCAAAACAACTCTCACCAGAATACAATGAAACAATCACCTGTGGGTAAACAATCCCCAAACACATTCCACATGAGCACAACACAGGAGAAGCAAATGAGATAAGAATTGTTTTCCTTTTCTCAGAGGTGTCTCATCTTCCCAGGAGAAAAATCCTGGGCAAAGGAATTTTTTCAGAGAATGTGAATGCCACACTTTTAGGAGTCAATGTTTGTTTCCACATTCACAGTTTGTGTTATGGTAGGCCTCGCAAGATCATTTAAGAGTACATGTACACAGACACCCCAAAGGACTTAAGCTCTAAGGAATGTGAAATGTGGAAGTTGAGTCTGAATCCTCTCATCAGTGAAATGTTTGTTCTTTGGAGAACTGAGGCTCAGCAATGATGTGGGCAGCTGCAGTTAATAACATTACAGCAATTAATAAATGATACATTCACTTTGGACTGACTGAATTAACTCCTGTAATTTGGTGCATGAGTTTTCTGCCAGTTTACCAGTACAAGAGGTTATACACAATGACTTGCATGGATTTAGCTGAATGGCACTATCCCTCTGCACAGAGCCCCTCTTGATCTGAAGCTGCATCTGTGCACCTTGCTTGTCTGATCCTCATTTTTTTTCTACTTTGCCTAAAAAAAATAGCCTATTCTTAATACTTTTGTTTGTCAATTTTATAATATATATTACTTTTAAGACAAATTTTAGGGATTGTGACAGTGGAGATCACTTTATTTGTGTGTAGAGAGGGGGAGCCTAGACCAAAAACCAGAGTACTAGGATGATGACAAGGTAATCTTGTACTGCAGTCTGAGTCAAGAAAGCCCACTCCAAATATTTATGTAGTATGCACACACATACCTGGCATCATTAGTTGCATGAAAGATGAAATCATTTTTGTAGATTAATTCAGCCAGGAACTGAAAGTGCTGGAAGAAGGTAATTTCTAAAGGAATACAGATACTGAGAACACTAATTACCTACCTGTTCTTGCTCTACCTCGAAAAAAATATGTGTTCCAAATGTGAGGATGCTATCATCATTAAAGAAACTTTCTTTACACTTAGGTTTTCAATACCCTCTGAAACTCTTGTAACAAATCTGCATGTTCAAATTCTGTCACAAAATCCACACAGCATGTAATTGCATGGGAACGAGTTGATTTGAACAAGTACTTTGCTGCACAACTCTCCTTAATTAACATAGCAGTAATAAAAGTGTGCCAGGATAGATTATGTTGTGAAAAACCTCAATGTTTGCAGCTGGAAAGGACCTCTGGAGGTCATCTCATGCAAATCCACTGCTCAGACAGGGCCACCTGATACCCAGCACCATGTCCAGATGGCTTTTGGGTATCGCCAAGGAGAGAGACTCCACATCCTCCACAAGCAACTTGTGGCATTGCTCAGTCCCCCTCACAGAGAAAAAGCATTTCTTGACATTTGGAGGGGGCTTCTGGGTCAGTTTCTGCCCATGGCCTCTGGTCTCGTCCCTACCACTCAGGGGTTAAGCCTGCTCGTCACCGCCAAGAGTTTGGTTTAACTGCACATCTGGAAGTGTCCCCTGATCCCTACATGGCTCCTCTGCACATTTTAAAAAGACAAGAATCCCCAAACTTCTCTGAGAATGAAAACTGAGGAAAGCCTGATTGTAGAAGGAAGAGAGAAATAAGACAACATCAGGTCCTAGGAGGAGGGATGTCTGCAAAGAAACAGTCCTAAGCAAATCCTTAAAATAGTAAAATGTGTCGGTGATTAAATAAAGGCATGATGTGATGACTGAATGCCATTCTGAGCTGGGCAGTCAGTGTGGAGGGGTTACCCCTGCTGGGCAGCTGAACACCACACAGCGCCTTGCTCACTTCCCCCTCCCAGTGGGATGGGCCAGGGAATCAGGAAGCAAGGAGAAAATTCATGGTTGAGATAAACACTGTATAACAAATAAGAAAAAACCCCACAACACCATCAACAACAAAAAACAAAGCAATCACTTAGTACCAGCAGACTGATGTCCAGCCAGTCTCTGAGCAATTTTTCAGCTAACTCCCACTCTAATTTCACTGCTGAGCATCCATCCCATGGAGTAGAAACCACCTTGGTCAGTCTGGGTCAGCAGTGCCAGCCTGTCACCGGCCACAGCTCTGTGATACCAGCACTGCTTTGGTCACCAGCCTAAAACACAGCCTTGACCCCACCCAGCCAGACCTTGCACACACAGAAAACACTTCCTCAATTTATTACAATTTGTGTAATTTCACTTGCTGTCTATTCTTCTCTGTGGATACAATAAACAAAGAGAGACAATAAACAAAGTAGGGTTTATTTTCTTCCAAGTTTTTTTTTTTGTTTGTTTGGTATTTTTCTGAAAATAACTTCACTTAAATCCTCAGGTCTAAAGGACCTTATTTCTATCGAAATACTTCAGATAAAGGCATTGTACATGTAAAGGCCTTAAATTGTCTGTTGCAAAGGTGAGGCTGTGTCTGGAGCTGTGAGTGCAAATTCTCAGGCTATTTTTGAAAACAGTTGCCACAGATGCTTCTCTCTCTGTTCCAACTGATTTCAAGAGGATAGTCTGTCATGCTTCATCACCACAAGACTTACCTACTTTACCTTAAAAAATACACTGCCAGCAAATGTCAAACTATTACTTCTCTATCTAGTCACAGCCAGAGATCTGCCTAATGTACATTTTTAATTTAGATACTAAATTTTTAAAGCCCCAAGAGCCTTTGGATGGCTGGTGGTTATCAGCTTTCCATATGGAACCACAGAAATATTCATATGTATGCATTTTACCACATGTTAACTTGCTGTGTGGATGTTCATTTCCTACTTCAAAGAAAAAAATGCTGTAACGTGCAAATAATCTGATGATTTTTGCTTGTTAATATAAGTCTTGCTGTCAGCACTGATTTTATAAATGTGTTTTAATCCTTTAAATGAAAAGGTTTAGATTTGCAAAGCCAATCTAAGAGTTAGTGGTCAGAAAGTCATCCTTCCAGCATGACTGCATGGTGCTCCTCCCTTTATTATGCATTCCTTGTGCGCCCAGTAAAACGAGTGAGTGCTCACCACCCCTGAAACGTCACTGTGATCTTGCTGGCACTGAAACACAATACCTCAAGTTTCAGTATTCTTAACCCAGAAACTGATTACTGAGATTGTTAATCTTAGTATACCAAAGACCTGGAAGTGAAGCAATATCTTACAGATGGAAGTCTGTAAATCTAGGGCACTCAAAGGGAATCTTGCCATTAGATTTTCATTTCAGCTCAGGTTAAAAATGAGGTTTATATTCCAGTGAGAGTAGCATCCTTTCTCCCCCACACCCCCTATCATTCACTGCATAAAGACAGTAGTTTTTGTTTATGGAAACTGATCTGTCTTGGACAAAAAATAATTACACTGGCTGGCTGAAAAATAATAATAAATTTCCTCCTGTAAAATGTGTTGTGAGTTACCAATGACCTGAACCCCTTCCTACAGATCACAGTGGCAAAATTCCACAAGGCAGGAGCAGTTTGGCTGTCACAAAAGACTTGTGATGTTTTCAAATTAAGCCTGGACTCTACATGCTGATATAGGACATGAGATAATAAAACACCAATAATCCAAGGAGCAACAAAATTACAAGAAACACATTTACAAAGCCAATAGTTATCAAGGATAATAGATAGATTATGTAAGAAGTAAAAGCTGTGTGTAATTGGTTTCAAATAAAAACATTGCACTTCACAGGCAGTACTTCTATGAGAGGGGAAAAAAAAGTCTGGGTTTGAGGGAAAAAGGGTTTGAGGGAATACACCAGTGGCTGAATACAGGTATTTGCATAGTGCATTGCACAATGCAACCACAGTGTCCCACTCAACTCCAACACAGGAATTTGTATCAGCTTGAGGAGAAGGGTGGGAGGAGTGGGATCTCAGGACAGCCCTAGCAGAAGTCCCCTATAAAGAGTGGCAAAGGTGTAAAAACTTAAAAATTGACAGAAGAGCCTGGAGCAGCTGGAACAGTTTTGTGATGTTTGATCCCTCTTGGATCACTTCATTGAAGACTTCTCAATAACCAAGTTCATTGCTACACCAGGGAGGTAGATTTTTGAAATTTCTTTAGGCTAGAGGAAGACAAAGAAGCAGCTCCAGGCCCTGTGCCTGATCCCAGTCCATCAGAGGAGGAGGACAGTTCCACACTTAGGAAGTTCCATACATGGGGATTCCAGGGGAAGGGCTCTAAAGGAAAACAATGATTTAAGATGAGCAGAGGAGTGCTCTAATTGATAATATTGTAACATTGTTAGCACAAGGACTGTGTCAGAGCTAAATAATAAACTATCATTAGCAAGAATCAACTTGAACACTGCAAACAAGCAATGAGACTGTGGTCAACAAAACACATGCCTGAACTGACTGGTGAGGATATGAGTATTAATATTTTATGAATGTTTAAGACACAGACTCAGTAGTAACAATTTTGACTGGAGCACAAGGATGGTTTAGGAAACATGGTGCCTGGTAAAATTTTAACTCTGGTGGTTGGGGATGTGATGTACTACAAGAGAATAAGAAGCAGTGATTGAAAAAAAACATCTTTTTGTATTAAAAACTGCCTCAAGAGTGGAGGACAAAAGATATTGAACTAAAAGCATGTAAGGTCAAATGTATTTGGACTGACAACGTTTGAAAATTTTATTTTAAATATTCACTCATGATTACAAAAAAACCCTAATGCCATAAATTACTTCTGATGAACAAATACAGATAATAATCAGAGCACTCCACTAATTCTCAGTCTAACATCACATTTCCACACAAACCCTTTCTGTGTGCTAATTGCAAACATCTAGAGCAGAACTACCAAGCATCAGGAGAAACATCTCTGGTCCAGTCAATTCTTTAGATTCAGGAAAATGACACAGATTCCAAGTTCAATCCTTCAGGTAGTTCACATTCTCTGATGTGCTCATAGAAAAACACACACCTGGAACCTGACTTGCTCTGCTTCCAGTGGATGGTTACTTAGCAAAATGGATGTGTTGTATGGTGGTATAGAAATTATTCTTTTCTTTTAGGTGAGCTGAAAAAGTAGCATATCCAAAGAAATAAAGCTACTATTTCAACTTTTCCGTCTGCTTTGTTCTTACAGTGAATTTTCAATTCCATTTCAAATTCCAGTTTCCAGTTCTTAAATACAAAGAGGCTTCATTTATGTTGAACCTAGATGATCCTGAAGGTCCCTTCCAGCCCTGATTTATCAGACAATTAACAATTATTTAGTCTTGTTTATTTTGTAAAAACCCTGTATTAAATTGCAATTATTTTTTTGCTGTGGCACCACATCGGTAAAAGATAAATTATAAAAGTTACCTGCTGACAAGAGTAATGAAAGCAGAACCATCAGCACATTCAAGGACTGTTGACCACAACTTGTCATCATTGGCTTTCATTGGTCCATTAGAGAATTATCTGTTGGACAAGATGCAACATTATGAATAAATGTCTGTTTCATCTCCTTTCATTGTTCAAATGTTCACTTCTCCACAAAGCTTTGGTAAAATGACATGGCTTCACATAGTAGGGAAAAAAATAGAAATTTTTTTCTAGAATTTTTTTTTCACTTTTTTAAAGGGAAATAAATTCTCCTTTCTATGATTAAAATTCCTTTCTCATTTCACCATGGAGCTATACAGCTGTTTACATACTTTTCATTAACCCAGAGTAGAGATGAATCATATGAAGTTTTTACTGAATATTCATATGTCCCCTGTAATCTACATCCAGCAGCTCTGTTTGTTTTACTGTCACAAGAACAGGCTGTTGTATTATATGTGTAAGGGCCAGAAAGGAATAAACAATAGAAAAATAAGCTGACTGCTTTGAAAGTCAATCTGTTTTACCCCATTAGAGGGTGCAGTCGCTCAGAAAGTGGGTCAGCAACTGAGATGGTTGGAAACACTTCAAAAAATGTCTTTTCATTAGCATCAGAGCCTTTCATGGGATTATTATTTATTGTTTTCCTAGGACCGGGATTGAGAAGTGATGCAGTGTGATGTGACTGGCAGCCCTCCCTTCCCAGAGAGGGTGAGCCCAACTCCTCCTCTCTTCACCTTGATTCAGCAACCGCAGCTGCAGCAGGGACTGTCCCCGGTGTCACCACTAAGAGGACTGTCATCTCCATCACTGATAAATCCAACTAACTCTGGGTCTCAGAGGCTTCCAGCATCCTGGACTCACACTGGCATCAGGGCACAACAGCAGAGGTCAATTCTGCCTTTGTGCATGAACCCTGTGTGCACTGGGGCCACAGACAGGATGGCCCAGGGGGTGCTGCAGCAACCTGGTGCAGGAAATCCAACTCCTGCACTGCTAAAAGTGTTCTCAGGTGTTTACAATGGAGCAGCCTGGGGAAAAAAGAAAGGGAATGGCAATTTCTGTAAAAATTACACTGCTCCTGACACCTCAAGAGACACATTTTGCCAAGTGCCTATAAAATAAGCTGTATATGAATATGCTGTATTCTATAAATACTACATGGTTTACTAGTTGGTGTCTCCTCCAACCTACTGAATCAAATGAAAACCTCCAAACAATTGCACCTGCACATAACAAAAGGGGGAGGGGGTGAAAATTAACACACCATGAGCACTTGAATTCTGAGTAACAGATGTGGGCACCAGAGGGGAAACACTGTGCTACCTACGAAGTGTTGGGAGGCAAAAGATTCCTCGCTAACATAAAAGGCTGTGTGTGGCACATGCAGATTCACCAAGAGCTATCTTAGCATATGGATCACAAATCTAAAAATCGGTGTAACTTCTTGTGGTGGTTTCAGTTCAAAACTGGGCAGAAACACCATTGTAGGCCTTGAAACACAAGTCCTTTAGAAACACAGTACCCCTAAAAAGAGTAAATCAAACAACAGAACTCATTTCAAAAACAACCTTACCAATACCTGGGCTAGGGAACATGACATTAAATAAGTATTCTGTATCCCCTATCACACACCAACTACAAACAAAATAAAGAAGTATATTAGACTATTAATCACCTTAAAAACATTAAGTAAAAAACATTTCAAAAATTAGAAATAACATCTAACAAAAACCACCTAATTAATTAACACCTGTGACTCTACCAACCAAATAAACCCTACCCAATCTAAATTTCTACATACAATAAACAGAAACAAAAACCCAGCAGTACATATCAAAGGCTTATTAAGGAAACCAGTTTAAATCAATTCTACCTCGAATACAGACAAACCCATTCATAGGGTTGTCTTTACTCAGGGACCAAATTATACACAGTAGATAATACAGAAAAATAAGACAACACAATTTATACCTCAAAAAGATCTGATTATTAAGTAAAATCTATATATAAATATCACTATTTACTAAATATTACTACCATTATCTGTGTATAACTATATATTTTATGTATAATATATCTACACTTCTGTACAGGAAATCACACCAGTTTACACTGTTTGGTGCAAGCATGATTAACACCCAAACCACTGTACTCTAGCTTTAAAATAAGCCAATTCCTCCAGAGGAAAACAATTTGAAGCTTTAACACTGTAAAAAGAAAATAAAAGTGCAATAAACTAGGAATGTTAAGTAAGAGTATTTCTCATGAATACTGAAAAATGCCTCCCTCCTTTTCCAGAGGGAATATCATATTAATTAGAAAACTAAGCAGACTTAAAGTTGGAACTGTTTTTTAAAAAAAGAATAATAATGAATACAAGCCAGAGGTTGAGAATGTAGGCATTTAATCATGAAAAACAGCTACAAAGAACAAGCTATTGCCAGTATTGATAGGAATAAAAGGAATTTGATATTTTCCTGAGTAAACCAAAGCTGCAGGAATGCTGGTAGTGATGCATTAATAAGGGAAATCTTGGCCTTCTTAACAGCTAATTAAAAAGAGATCAATAAGCACTCCTGTTGTGTATCTGGGATGACAAAGATGTTTGGTATAGCTGAGCCTATTAAATATTTCCATATCAAGAATAATTCAGGATGACATTAATGAGTTGATACTAAGGTTTGCAATTTGATATTTGCATTTCTATGTAATTTGTACCTAGTTATTTCAGCAGAGCTGGCTGGGGGACACATATATAATTTTTTCAGTTTGTTGGAAAACAATGGCAAGTTTCAGAGGACCTGTAGAACTGTGAGAAGATTTTTAGAAGTAAATGAGATAATTCAGGTAATCAAAAGCTTGTGAGTGTGATGTCGATCCAGACAAAATTAATGGCATGGTTAACATGCATTCCAATTAACAATTAATTAGGGATATAAATATAAGTAACACAATCACTATGCGATTTTGGCAAAGTTAATTTTATTTCTCTCAGGGCTCTTGACTAAAGTAGCTTAAAGATAGTTATAATGTAGGAGACACCTGTAAAATATCATGCAACTTGAGCAGGCACTAAGAATGATTAAAACAAGCTTCTTATCAGTTGTGGAAGAATAACTCAGTCTGGAAATCAGGTGCATGTCTTAGAAAGTACAATCCTGTTAGTAACTGAGTACAGCCTCACTGCTAATCTCTTAAACAGCACTGCAGGTACAAATCTAAAAGCTTTTCAGGGAGGGAAAATTTATTCAATTATATCCAACAGAATGGGCAACAATGAAATTGGCATTTTAATCCAACTCATGCAATGGTTGTATTTTATAGAGTATCAGCTGGGAGGATCAGAGAGGGGGACTAGATAGAGTTGCATATCAAGAGCCAGCAGAGTGACAGAATCTGTGTCAGTGAATACATACATCTAGGTAAATTTTTGTGGTGGTAGTGAAATGCTCCAATTTTATAACTTAATAAGCAATAATTTTATTGCTTCAGTGATCATTACACAGAACAAGACCATTTTTGGAGGACAGAAATACAGGTAACTGTTAATTCCTTGACTATTTTGAATTTCTTACATGCTGCTGTCCGGCCAAAGCCATTGTATTTGAGCAGTACCACAATGACATCTCTGAGGTATTAGAGATCCACTCAGCCACTGGAAGAGATGTGCAGGACAACAGGATGTGCTGTAAGGAAGAGCTTAAGACACACACAGTATTTCCTGATGTCAGGCCACAGAATAGGGACGGCACAAACATGGTAATTAGCAGTGGTCTAGATAAATAAATTATTATTTATTATTGTTATTAATTAAAGACTGATGGCATTTTAAAGCAAGAGCATTATATCTGAAGGATGGAGGAAAGGAAGATTTAGTTGTAGTCTCTTTTTTTATTTGTTTTTTTTTTAGTAGAATTTGAGGGTTTGGAGGCTATGTGATTGTTTTCCTTTTAGTTCAGCAAACCAGCAAATAGAAGGGTGGTCTAATGCATCAGTTTTCATTTTTAATGCACCATTCCAAGCTTATTTGTGGTCACTGTGGAGGTAAGGATGATGCCCATCCTTTTCCTCCTCCTTTAAGATTCATACCCTCACACCACCTCCTCCCTTCTGCTGGCAATCACAATTTCAGCTACCTCAGAAAGCAGACTAAAGAAGTGTCTGAAGAATCACATTTTAGAGGCCTTTTTTCACTGTTTGTCCACATCTTATCCTTGTTCCCCCCTCTCACTATTTTTAACTATCATTATTATGCAAGCAGCTGCATGGCAGTTAGTTGCAGGCTGGGGTTAAACCATGACACAGATCTAATTTGGAACAGAAGAAATGGTCCTCACTCATGATTTTTGCTATCTTCTCATGAATAAGGATTCTGTCCAGAATCTTGTTTTCCCTTGCAAAAAATGTAGCCATGCACGATCCAAAGACAGCACCACTCAAAGGAAAGGTGCTGTAATGTTATGATCAAGGGGCCCATAGAAATGCATGAGCTCATTATGCCAGATTTTACTTTCCTGTGACATTTTAGCTCTCACTCTGTTCCTACCTACACTGCTTTGGTTATCCTCATAGTTTTATCTAGCTGTCTTTTCTTGAAGGGAATCAGTGAATCACTGCAAAGAAAAGCTGCCAAGAGAAACAACCATTTCATGAGGGAAGATTCTGATGAAGGAATTATTTTCCCCTGACTTTGAAGGAAAGTTATGTTTAGAAGAGATGTCTGAAAAACAATGCACATTTTACATTTTTTTGGTTATTAGGAAGAACAAAAGGAGCTAGAGCAAGAGAATTTATTAAACACATCAGCACTGCCTCACAATCTTTCTCTCTGCCTAGAACAGAAAATAGGGCAATTCAGGAGATCATTTAATTCCTTTTTCCTGCCATAGGATTAAGACCATCTAAACCATTCTTAGCAGAAGTTCACAGGATTCCCACCACCAGTGGTTTTCTAACCTTCTCAGTCAATTCCTTAGAGAGTTTCTCTACCCTAGAAAGATTTCCCTATACCAAATTTGCAGCCCCTTTGCTTTGCTTTAAGCCTTATGTCTTGTGGAGCTGGAAAATTATTTACCTACAGACACACTGGTTTCACCTCTTTGCATCAATCTTTTAGTTAATACATACAAGAAATGCTATGACATCTTCACTCAGCCTTTTCTAAGGCTAACAGCTTACACCTCTTGCAATCTTTCTTTTAAAAACATCCTTGTTATACCTTCTATGCTCCCTCTTTGATCTGCTTCTATCCTTTATAGCAAGGTTGTGCAAGTAACTTCAGCATCATTTTGTATTCAGCGGTTTTGTATTTTCTTAGTGCCCTGAAAGTCCTAAAAAACATGCCAAGAGCTGCCAGTTCTTCCAGGAGAAATAAAAACACAGCATTACCAAAGTGCAGAGAGCCACAGAGCTTCTGCTAATTCTCAGTTACTGCAAGGGCACACAGGTAAATCCCTCTGGAATGAAGAGAGGCACATCTGCACTCAGACAAAACCATATGGGTAAAAATGCATCAGGACTACATGAGAGACAATGCTGGTGCACTGTGGCAGCAGTAAGGGGAGGAGTAACACGACCAGAGCATGACAGTGGTTGAGAAAGCTGTTTAAAATTAGAAGGAAAAGAAAAGGCTGTGATCCAAACCTAACTCCTAGTCTGGCTCTGCTCACTTCTCACATTAAAGAGGGCTTAAAAATGCATCCAGTATGTGCTCATGAATGCCACTGCAATGAAATTACAGGCTTATTACAAAGGATGCAATATAAGTGGCATGAAAGATTTCTGATTATTAAGAAAACATGTGGTTTCACACTGCAGCAACCTCAACAAAATGTTTATGACAAACAGATACTAGATTTAAATTGATAGTTGTCTTACTTGAAACAACCTATGAAAAGGAGCTGCTGGTAGAAAACCTTCTGGACTGTGATGCAGCACTAACATTTCTTAGTGCCTCTTCCCTAAAAACATCTCACTGCACATATGCTGGAAGTTAAGCACGTGCAAGTCTCTACCCAGCTGCAGACAAAGCCTTTGCAGTCAGAGCTTTAGTACTGCTAAAGGTGAGCAAATGTATATTACACCACCTAGGCCACAAAATTCTTCCTCTTTATTTCATGAATTTTATAATTTAAAACATAGACTGCTGTGTTTTATTCCACCCTCCCATGTTTATTATTTAATAGAGCTGTTCTCCAAACAGTTATGAAGAGACAACATTCATGAATCCTAAAAAATAAAGCTCTGAAGTACAACCTGAAGGCCAACTTGTGAACTTCAAGCTGTTATTAGCAGGATGGGTCAAGAAACCTGCATGTGCCACAGGTGTCATCTGTCACAGCCGTTCATTCCTCTCCTTTTACCTTTCTTTTCCCCCTTTTCACTAACACATTTAGTTGGTCATTGGGAACTGTCCCACAGCCACATCATAAACATCCAAGATGGAATTGGATTTTAGCAGTTCCCACAGTAAAGTCTGATACAGAAGTTAAAAGATCCCTTTATTACAAGAGTATTAATTTTAGAGAGTCAGTGGTGCATTCAGACCTTATAATCACAAAATTTAACTGATGAGGAAGGTCCACAAAAGAGCGCAAACTCTCTATTCACAGACAAATTATAAACTGTCTCCATAGCAGATGTAAAGATATTAAAGACAATACCATAATGTAGCTGTATGCAAATAAGTGATTCATTACATACTTGCATGTGGTAAAATAAATATTTAATTTCCTAGATTTATTTCTGATAAAGGTCAGAACATCTTAGACTGTTGTCTGTTCTACAACTGGCCTTACACTGTATACATTAGACCTCATTTTGGGGAAAAATACCCAAATTACTTTTTGGAGACAGTTGGCTTTGTAAAAATAACAGCTGCAGTTGTGATGATTTACTGACAACTAACTTCAGCTACAAGTTAGTGGCAAATTTCTCACTTATCATTAAGCAGGATTCATTCTGCAGCTAAGAGCTGCAACCTTCCCTAATGCTCTGAAGCCACTGAGAAAATATTTATATTTTCTCATTTGCATGTATTTTATTAGCCTGAGCATAGGCAGCTGATAAAGGTTTGCTGTAGTCATCCAGAACCCTTATTTTTAATGAAATAACTCATTTCAGATGTACACCTGGACTACTGAGTCAGTTGATCTACAATCTTGGGAGCTCAACTGAGTGCTTTGCTAATGAATTCATAAATCTGCCAGGGTGAGACAATCAAACTATGCATGAAACAAAGCAATCTGAGAAAACTGAATTTTCACCCTAAAATTATGAATGGTCTTGATCTCCCATGAGGCAGGAATGATAAGGAAGTATACACAGTTGTGTAATAATATTCTAAGAGAGTTTAAGAAAGGGATAGGATACATTTTTAATGATTACAAATCTCTAATCTCTACTGTTAATCAAATTTCAGTTTTTAAAGAAATGCAAGGCTCTTCTCTAGGGAAACTTCTGCTTGGGCTTTTTGAGTTACTTTCAGTACAGAACCAAAGCAAACGTGCTTTAATTTAAAATATTACCATGTTTTAAATTAATATTACAATTTCTACTAGTTTATGTGAAACAGTTTGTCCAAGTAATTCTAAGGATGTTACTAAGAAATAAAATGAGTTTTTATAGTAAGATTAGAGGTTTTATAACAGCCAGGTTTTACAAAACTCCCAGATCTAATCCCTCATTCTGCTTTAGAGTATAGCTCTAAAACTTGTGAATGTGTATACCTGTAAAAAGGGTAGTAAACCTGGCTTGTGTATTTTTAATGTCCATTTGAGAAAAAAGTAATATATCATCAGTTTATCTAGTGAAAAATGTGAGCACATTTTTGGTTTCCCCAATATGCTCTCAGCTGTATATACACAGAAAGCAAAACTACCTACAGTCTCTCTAGGAACATATTTTGACACATTTTCCTTTCAAAATGGCCTCTTCTGAAAAATAAACCTTCCAGTGCAAAGTCTGGGACATCTAAATTTTATTTAATTCTCACATTCTTCAACATCAATTATCAACATCTGTATTTAATCAGATGGGTTTCTAACATTCTGTCACTCTGCGTCTGTAGACATTTTCAAATATTATTTTTTTCAAAAGTGAAAAAATAGGAGCAGCAAGTTAAACAAAAATTGAAGTCAACTCAGAAAAGCATTAATTTGTTCATAGCCAATACAAAGGAAATCAAAATTCTCATAAAGACTTTTTCCTCTTTCCATCAGCTTTAGAAAGAATGTTTCCTTTTACAAATACAAATTATTACTCCATTCCTTTACAATCTAATTAAACATTTCAAAATGCAAAAGACCCCATTTTTTCCACCCTAATGAGGATCATTTAATCATACCAACACAAGGTGTAGCTTCTCTGACCTAGCTGGATCTGCACTACAAGTACTTTGACAGCATTATTCCAACTTTCCTAAGGATAACACCTCTATGTGCAAAAGGCAGGGCTTTTTTTTTTTTAAGCCTGATACTAGTCCTTTAAGAAGAAAATAACTCTGAATTCCTGCAAACATTTTGGTCAAAGCTTCCTCACCCTGTTGTTAAAGAAAAGGATGAAAAACATCCACTGGAGTAAACTGAGAAATCAGAGAATCAAGATGAAAGGGATCCACAAGCATCAGCAAGTTCAAAAGAATTTGCCTCTCCTCTTAAAACATCTGCAAATGTTTCACATACTGAAATGTTTCTCAGTAACATCACAAATGAAGGTTGTTCCTAAAGCAGACTCCAGCTAAGGAAAAAGGAAACTGTGTGGGAGCCTTAACCAAGGACTGTAGGAAAGAAAAAAAATGCACAATAGAAGGTGGGAGTAACTTCCTTTTCACCTGTTCTTTTGCCTCATTCTGACTGAACAACCAGCCTCACACTGCAGGAGAAAATGCCATTTTTCACTGCTGCACACATAAATACCTTAAAAAGCTGGTTTAAAGGGCAGTACATGGCTGTACTACTTTGCAGTAGTCCTAGCTCAACCGTCCTAGCTCAAAGCTATTCTAATTAAAACCCCCAAATTTTCAACCCCAAGAACACTGGATTGTTAACAAAAGCTTAATTTTGAAAGGCACAGAAACCAAGGAAAATGCTAGTGAATCCTTTGTCCTCTCCTCTTAAGCAGAAATACCTGCAGGACAAAAGAAAGGACAATTTTTAGTAGTCAGAACAGCAGGTGTGGAGGTTGTCAAGCAGAAGCAGATAAAGCATGCAGAGCAACAGAAAAGTGGCTTTCAACAATTTATCCTTTTCTTCTTTTTTTGAACGTGCAATTTTTGGAACTGAAAAACCAGGTAAAACAAAGCTCTGCTGCTGGTGGTGACATCACATGGCCCCAAGCTTTGTTTCACACCCTCTGTTTTACAAGATGTTAAAACTGCTTATTTTATGCCTAGCTTGTGGTGTCTGCAAATTTTATGCTGTGCACAGAGGTGGGTGCAAGAGGAACTGCATCCAAAGGCTTGTACAAAATTCCACAGAAATTCAGATTCTTGGCCTCCCATGGATCAAGCATCAAACACGCCTCTCCTCACTGAGCCCAGTGCAACTGAGCAAAATGGAAAGTACCAGAAGCATCAGCTGCAGGATGAAGCCACAGTTGTTTAATATTTATCTCAGTGGGCAGGTTTCCATCCCTCACACAGAACATAATCCAGGGTGTTCCAGCTACTACAATCAACACCACATTTCGGCTCCAAACAGCCCCATCCCTAAAAGTGGCCTCCATCTGAAACATTTCCCATTAAGAGGTGCACAGAGACCAGTTTGCCAGAACTTTCTGAAATGGTTCTTCTGAAAGTGAAAAGTGACATGCATTTCCCACTTTCCTTAGAGACCAAGAGAACCACTCAAATCCAAATATTTGGTAAGTAAGGATAAAAGTACAGCTTTCAACACAGCAAAGCTATTTGCCAGTAAGCAATACTGCAGTCATGCAGTCTGTTCCTTCTCACAGATATTTTGGAGTCCAAACAAATGAAAAAAAAAAAAAGACAAGTGGAGGGGCAGCACTATTTCTAGTTTACAGAAAGGATGCTGATGCTCAGAGCACTCACAGTCATAAAGGAGGAATACAACAGACTTGAGGACTGTACATCAAGTTTGTAGACCTAATGCTTTAAACAGGGAACACTGATTAAAAAAGCCATGTGGAAAACAATCAGGGTAGGAAAACAGAACTTCAGCTATGAGAATACAAAGTCACTTGATATTTAAAAGATTTTCATTAAGTTTACGTACAGAAGAGAGCATGGCTTAGGAATTCTCCTGCACCCAATTTAGTAATGGTCAACGCTCAAGTCATGTGCAGTGATGGCTTCTGGACTGGTAAAACTGAGATGTGGTGGTCTCAGGTTGAATACAACTTTCTGATAGGAACCAGATGCTAGCCACTGCATCTTTGAGATGCACTTACGATATCTCTGACCCAAAGAGCTGAAAATTTAATTAAGCCTCTGTATAATTAAATACACACCTCAACTTAATGAAAGATTGTGATGAAAGGATACAGGAATACCAAGATCGCTTTAAACCATCCTTGCTGATAACAAGTGTAGGTATCTTTGAAGGATCACACCTAATTTCCACATTCAGATAGTGAAAAAGAGCTCAAAATTAGGCAAAGATGCAAAATAAGAACATAGAATTCTAACTAACAAGAAGTATTTTAAAAATCAGAAGCTTTGTTTCTGGAAATGTTAGCTGAACAACTGCTTTTCCTCTGCAATAATACTACATTACATACATTGCCTCATAAAAGTTGACATGAAAAAGTCCTTTCTCATAAAGGGAACAGTTTCTCACATTCTCCTAATGACCCATTCTTTAGGGTACTTTAGCAACATGAAATTAGTTACATTTGGTAAGCAGCAATTTTATAACCATATAACACAGATAGTTTTAGCTATTTCCCTTAAATAGGGGACACAGAAAGCTGATCATAAAACATATTAAAAAAACCCTAAAACAACAACAACAACAAAAGCTGGAATTACAGGCTCCAAGGCAGGGAGTACCAATATGCTTGCAAATTTTATGAGCAGAATGTAATTTTAATGCTGGTATCTCAAGGCATTTTCAAGGTCTGTTCCCAAACTGTTATGCCTATGGTAGCAATACTTCTTGTCTAATAAAAATCTCATCCTTTTGGCAGCTGCCACAGATGCTCATTCTGCAATCATTTTCTTTTCACCAACCATAAGGCCTTTGATGCCCACTTTCTAATACACTTATCAGTATGGATGTAGTCACATAGCCCAGACAATCCATTTTGTGCCTTGGCACAGTAAACTACATCCAAAATATATTGAATGGTGGAATCCTTAGACCTTCAGTATAACTGAACTGAATCTAATGGAGTCTGTGAAGAGCAGAGAGGCTTTTCATACTTAAAATTAACCCATTTCAGTTACAGGTAACAAACCAGAATTCCTCACATAAAGAGGCCTGATATGGAGAAAAGATTGAGAACTGCCTTCCTTATTTTACTTGGAATGACAACAGAGACATCTCTGAACAACTCTGGGGGAAAGACAGCTATTATTTTAAGAAGCAAATTATAGAAATATTTAATTTCTAGCTCATATAAATGAGACAGAAACTGAATGACAGCATAATGGGAAACAGAGTTGTCCAAGGAAGGGAATGGTAGCCAGATAACCTGATTCTATTCCTTCTCATCTTCTACTTCTTTCAGCTGCTTAAATCATTATTTATTCCCTCCCGCAAAACTGCTGAATAGAAATTATCAGATCTAAAAATCTCTTTCTGTTTTTTAATTTTTTTCTGAAATATTATTTTACTAAAAATCAAAGTCAGCAGTACATTCCTCAGCTTCCTTGGTAATCAACTGTCTTCTACACTACTAAACATATTGCTGTGGTTTGTCGCATTTCAGCAAAGGTCACAGGTCACTCTCTTTTCTCCTCGTCCTATTTTTTTCCTCTTCAAACAAATCCTTATATTGGGTAAACTATTTATCCAAGAATCCTCATGTTTTAATATCTGCGCTTCATCAGTTAAAAGGGTAGGCACAGACTACAGCATGGTTTTGTAAAATTTCTATCATGTAATCACCGTCTAGGATTACTGTCCTGTTTCAGGAACCATAACACTGGCAAAAGAGGCTTTTCCAAGGGCTCCTGAGGAGTCACTGCCTCAGCTGCTGGAGCTACTGTAGATCCTAAGTGTAACCTCAAGTCAAACAAACTTCAGGATACATACTAAGTTTGTCTTACATATAAATTTCTTCTATATTCCCCTAACGAGGCTAAAAATGTTATGAAAGAAAAATTGATTCCTGAAAAATCTTCATGCAATTATCATAGCAATAAATTATTTCATTGCTTATATAAATGTCTGCTTTTCTCCAGAGCTTTCAAAAGCATGGACATCTTTTACTTCAATGACTTCTATTGACGCTGTAAATAAATACGAAATGCTACCAGATTAACATTCTCTTATTCTTGCTTTACAAAAGGGCTGATTTGCCCTCACTGTATCACTACTTTTGCAGCCCACTTCCCAAAAAAGTTTCATTTCTCAGTATCCTCCTTCTTTGGGACAAGTTCTGTGTCACTTGTCCTGTGAGAAATATGGGAGAAACTCAATATTGTCTTTGATAAGGAAAGCAAGCTTGGATCATAATCCTTATTTCAAAGAAACACTTAGAAAATGAAACATTTAAACATCAATTAATTTGAAGAAGGAAGGAAATATTTTATATTAGACTGATATTTACACATAGTTAAAAAACAGTATTTTCTTTGAGAAGGAACATCACACTAGGTCAGAAACCTTATCAACTGGAAACACATCCAGTGAGTAAGGAATTCAATTAAAAGGAGGCCTTGTTCTTAACCTGATATATTTCTAGCTAGGAAATCTCACATGATGCTTCTCTGACATACCCTCTTTTTCCTGAAAATGCCAAACCACAGAGCAAACCTGCAATTTCATCATTCTTGTAAGCTCTAAGCATAGCAGCTTCTGAAGGCCATTCTGAACAATGAATTTCCAAATCAAGTAATGCAATTAATCATCTTCCTTGTATGACAAGGTAATTAACAATAATTGGGAAGGCCGTTCTAAATTACAGAAATATCTCTCAGTCTAAGAAGAAAACCCACCTTGCAGCACAGCACTGATTAAAAAAGAATTCAAGGAAAATCACACTTAGGGAAGCACTTCTCAGTTAATCAGGCCTTTAGCTTGAAACTGCAACATCGTGGGCACCAACTTCCACGCCACCCCTTCCAGCACGACTCATAACCAGGCCTGGCATCTGCACGGTGCCTGCCTTCCAAACTCCTTCCTTGTCAAAAAGAGGCTCTTCAAATGAAGAGGGATGTAACATGTGCTCAGAGAGGAGGGCAAGATTCATGTGGAGAAATGGTAACTTTCCTCAGGGAAGTCAAGAGGTGGCAACCAGAGCTGAAACATCACAGCATGCTAAGAATCCCTGCTGCATATTAAAGAGCGAGCGCATTGGTTTCTCTAGCATGAAAACACCTGGAATCTTCAAACAGACTGTCCTGGTTTGAAAAGGAATTGAGTTTTTTTGGGATGCTGTGGTCAAACCAATAGGTGCTCAGATTTGAATACTGGCACCTGGTGTGGCCACTGAGGACATGGATACGCCTCTGAGAACACGGGGTTAAAAGCAGAGCACTCCCAGGGGAAGCTCTCTTGGGTTCCCTTGGTGAAAGAGGTCAGAGCTGCCCTGGCGGCTGCGGCCTGAGCAGGGAGGGGAAGCCATGGGCCGGGTGAGGTAGGCCGGGCCTGGGGCAGAGAGGGGAGGGGAAGGCCCCGGCAGGATGGAAAGGTGGAGGAGCACCCAGAGGCATCAGGCAGCCACACCAGAGAGAGAGAGAGAGACAGAGAGAGCGAGAGAGACACGGTGCCTGTGCCACCTTGAAATTTGATCGCACGGCTGGCCAACGAGGACAAGGGGGGGTGCGGTGAGAAGGTGCCCATCAGGCAGCTTGGGAGCTCTGGACAGGCAGAGCCTGAGATTTTTAACTCTTTTCTTGCATGATGGAAACCTTACAAATGCTGATCTTCCTGGAGTTGAATGAGAAGAGAGATTGAGATAAGAGGAAATGGGCCACGAGAGAAGTTGAGAAGAATCTTAGGTGGGAGGAGATGATGGAGTGGCCTTTGGCTGGACTTTTCTTGTATAGCCATGGACAGAACCATTTTCCTGTGACACAGAGACTGCACTTAGGGGGAGGCAATGGCTTAGAGCCAAGCGAGTGCAGTGATGTGATGTGAAGGAGTATGTGAACAGAGGCGATGGGTGAGGAGGGTGCTGGTGCCCTCTGTCTTTAGGGAAGGAGAAGATCTCTGTTCTCAAGACCCCTCGGCCCCAGGGGGTGAATTTGGGGGGGACTGGTGTCCCAAAAGTGAGAGACTGTGCTTTTTTTGGAACTGGACAAAGCATCCTTAAAAGGGGAACCCTAGAAGCAGCTCTGGTCCATGCGCAGTGGTGAGAGCACTGGGCATGGAAGGAAGATGTCACGATGGCAAATGATCTCTAGGCAGTGCGATGTGTGACATGGAAACACAAGAGGCCTCAACTGTGTTTCCAGGGGAAGCCTATGGCACAAGATGGACTCCTCTCTCCTTGATGAACTGAGAATTGATTATCTAAAGGCTTGTGATGGACTGAGAGTTGACGATCTGAGGGGCGGATATATTGGAAATTTGGTGGGGGGAGAAGGAATGGTTTTGGAAGGTTTTCATTATAAGTTCTGTGTGTGTGCTTCTTTTTATATATAGTTGTAGGTTAATAAAGTTTTTCTTCTTTATTCCTAAGTTGGAGCCTGCTTTGCTCTATTCCTGGTCACATCTCACAGCAGGCACCAAGGGGCATATATTTTCATGGGAACACTGGCATTGTACCAGTGTCAAACTGTGACACAGATGAAGCAAGCCATGAAGAAATACAGAAGGCATTGTTTCTTAAAGCAAGCAGAAAGGAAAATTGGCTAGTAATGAAGACAAATAATACAATTAAAGGTGACTTGGTTGATGCTGCTGGGCAAGGCTGGCATAGCATCCAACATTTCCCCAGCCATGGGGCTAGGGGTGGGCAAGGTCCCACTAGGGGACACAGCCAGGCCAGTGACCCGAACTGACCAAAGGGATACTGCAGACCATGTAACATTGATTCAGACAAAACCTAATAAAAGGAGGAGGAAGGGGGAACATTGATTATTTACTACATTTGCCTTCCAGAGCCACACTGGAACCCTGCTTCCCTTGTATGTTGCATGCTGATGGGAAGTAGAGAATAAAATGTTTGGACGTTTTCCTTTGCTTGTACAAATCCAATCTTGGCTTTTGCTTTAATAAACTGCTTTATCTCATCCTCCTTGTTTTCCATCACATTTTCTCTACTCTGTCCAGCTGAGGAGTGATAGAGCAGCTTGGTGAGCATCCACCATACAGATACTGGGGTTTGCCTGGCAAGGTTCTGGTGGTGGAGGGAGGGCTACAGGGGTGGCTTCTGTGAGAAGCTCCCAGAAGAATCCCCCATGTCCAGCAGAGCCAGTGCCAGCCCAGGCTCCAGGACAGACCTGCCACTGGTAAAGGTCAAGCCTAGCAGAGAAGGTGGTGACACCTAGGGAATAATGGATTTAAGAACAAAAAAAAAAGTTCATGCACAGCTGTAATCGGGTATACAGAGAAGAGTGGGGTGAGATGTGATGAACTGCCCTTAATCCCCTTTCCCACCTCCCTGTGCTGCTGGAAGGGGAGGAGTAAGAGAATTGGGATTAATCCAGGGAAAGGGGGAGTGGTGGGGGGGCAGGCATTTTCAATATTGGTTTTACTTGTCATTATCTGTTCTTTGTTAATAAATTCAATCCATTTCCCCAAGTGGAATCTCGTTTTCCCATGACAGTGATGGGGGAGGGATCCCTCCCTGCCCATACCTGACCTCCAGAGCCTTTCCCCTCTGTCCAGCTAAGAGAGGCAGTGATAGAGAGGCTTTGATGGGTGCCTGGCATCCAGACAGGTAAAATCGACCACACAACTGATAGCAATATATTGACTTTTTAAGGTCTCTGACTAGCTGCTAAATGCCTGAAATACGAGACAAAGAGATGCCCTTAAGAAGAGAACTGTGGAGATATCAGCCCAATGAACTAGAAACAAGCAGCTTCAATTGAACCGTCTCAATTGCAACTGTGTAAGGCAGTCAGTTCAGAATATCCATATAAAGGACAAACAAAGCATCTGCAACCAAAACAGTAATTTTAAAAACTCAGGGCAGTCCTATTGGTCTGACCACTCACAGACATCTTCAAACTTTCTGTGGGAAAGAGGGATCAGTATGTTTTTGAAAGCAAATATTGCTATTAAAAAGGGAGATCTCCCACAGGAGAGGTTTCAGAGCGCACCTGTGCTTGAAAGTGGTGCCTGCTCAGCTAACCTGAGTAAAGTGGTTATTTTGTTGCTTGTCTTAGAGATGGAATAAGAGCCAACTGAGTTCAGCATTCCTCCAACCAGGAGCACATCAGTGGCTCTCTGATGCTACTCAAACCGAGCACCACCAGGAACACTTTAGTGGAAGCTTCCATTTTGGTCTTACAACCAGCATCTAGATTATCCAGCTTTTCTCCAGTCAGGAAAGCAACAGCATTGTACTTCAATTTGCTTTTGTATTTGCAGCATGAAAAGCGTTCTGGAGAGGTTTGTTGTGCCCAAAGGGGAAGAAATAATCACAAACATGAAGTATTTATATTGCACTATATATATATTAATGTCACCTATTTTCACCACTAAAAGCCAGACTAAAGCTTTTTTTGCTTTTAATAAGATTTTTTATTGAAAATAAAAACTCTTTGTACATTCTGTATAGTTCATATCGTTCTACCATGCAAACATATGGCTCAGATTGCTCATTCGCATGAAGATAAATATGTTTATTCTCCCACTGACTCAGTGCTATGAGAAACTTAATTTACTCAAAAGTTATCCCTAACATAACTAAAAAAAAGAGTATTTAAATCCTTCAGAGCCTTCTTACTGGGAAAAGGTAATCCAATAATTAAAGAGAGCAGCTTTTCATCAGGAAAATCAGCAGTTTTACGACAAAAAATAGCTACTGAGGTAAACATTAGTATTTATTCATTGTTACAAACATGATTCAATTTGAACATGTGCATACAGGTAATTTTCATATATTTAAACCTAGTCTGCAGACAGCACCCAATAGCCTGTAGTGGTACTTTATTTTTCAGCCATGCACTGGCTAAAAATTCTATCCAGATGCTCAGCACTCCAAAAGCAACCAACAATTTGGGTCTAAAGTGTGCCAATCAGTGTAATACATTTTTTAAATAACCACCAGAGTGCTGACATGCCACTGCAGGCACATCCTTCTCCCCTGGACAAGCACAGCTCTGGCTCAGGACTGCAATCCCTGAGCATCAATGCAATCCCCTCTGTTCTTTGCAGAGTAGGAGCCAGAAAAAAAAAAAAAATCAAAGATCCTCCTTCTCTTAATGGACTTGGACCTCTTTGATGTCTCACTCTTCTAAGGTGAAGATTTTTAAATATAAAAATTACTCTGTCAATAATTTCAAACAGTATGACTTGTGCTTAAACACAAGTTTCACTTCAGGAGAACAAGTGATGCCAAAGTGATTTCCTTCATTACTAGAAGATTTCTGTAGTGTTTCCAGATAATATATTTTCAGGCATTCATCTTAAGCAACAAGAAATGTTCTTGGATATTCTTTTTTCTTGGAAGTATTTCTAAAGGGTTTTAAAAACTGTCAGGTAAATTCAGAGTGCCTTAATGAAAAGACTCCTTGTGTACAGCAGCTTGACTTTCACCCTTCGGATTTTGCAAAGTTATCACTGTCCTTTTGGTCAAACCAGAAGGATTCTGTATTGGACAAAGGCAGAATACTTCATGGGAGCAACACTTGGGAACAGAAACTGATTCCAAAGACTTTGAAATATTGCTGGGTTTAACGGAATTACAGAAAACTTGCCTTTTGAAAGTTTCTTTCTGCATTGTACTTCCCACTAAAATAGGAATGGGATTTTAGACTTTTCTGCTTTACCTGTCCTCAGTTGTTTGGGAAAAACTGATTGAAAAGGATTTGATACATGTGATAAATGTGACACAATACATAGGATTTGATATCACATGACACATATAGCATCATATCATGACATGTGAACCATGACATGACAATATGATTACAAAAATCATATTATACAATCATTCATGGCAAATACAATAGGTGACACCTATACAATATATGTGATAAATATGAAACATTATTTTTAATGGCATATATATTATATATATGAGATATGATATAGCAGGTTTAGGTTTGGTTTTTTTTGAGAAATTCTCATAAGAACAGATTAAGCTCACTTGTTTTCTGGATTTTTTGTGTATTTGAAGAAGGGGCAGGTTTAGAAAAAATAGATGAGTCACAACCTTGTGCAGTCCTGAACCACCAGGAAAGCAATGATTTTCATTACTACGATACCCACTTCATGTTCAGTGAAAACTTTAAATATTGTATATATTCTCCACTTAATAGGTGGATTTTCTGCAATCTGCATGGATTAAGCTACATTGTCGCAAGACATTAAGTGTAACAAATCTCATCTTCAAACCTACTACAATGTGTTTTAAAAGCTAATCCAAAGGCCCTTTTACTGCCTTTCAGTAAAAATCCCTTATTAACTATGCTGAATCACGGCACACTATATAAATGGAAGCAAGACTCTAATAAAAGATGAGATATTAATAAAAATGAGGAGTGGGAAGATGGATCAACAACTGAGAAAGCCGCTTAGCAACGATAAGGGTGCAGAATTAAAAAGGATGATGCGCACAGGAAGCAAATTTATGCAAAACACAGGCTGGAGTACAATTGAACAAGTATCTGCCTTTGAGTAATAAAAAAGCTTTTCTTTCACATGTTTAGGAAAACATATTTAGTTAAAAAACATTAGCACTTACTACTGGTAACTGGACTACCAGGTATGGGGCAGGTATTTTTGTCACAGTTAAAAAGAGTCTTCTGCCTTAAATGCACTTTGAAATTAAAACCAGTCCTAAAGAATGAAAATTCAAAGCCTGTTACAATTATATGAAGACTCAATGTAGCTAAGGAAGAACGTAACTTAAAACAGGAAGAAGGGTGGTATTTTTATGATGATTTCCATAGTAATCATCATATAATACTTCATAACTGAGAAAAGTTTTAAATCACTTTACAAATGCCTTGGAAAGAATTCCTTGAGCACTTGGAACAGTGCCAGTTTTGCTGCCCAGAGTCTCAGATCCAAACAACTGATGTCTGCTTTGTTTTAGCCCACATCTGCTCAACTGGTACCACACAACGGGCACACATCCTTGTGTGATTTTTACCAAAATATCCCCTCCGCCCAATCTCTCATCTCCAAAGAATCCAAAGGTGAAACAACCATGACCAATCAACTGCAACAAGTTACAGATTTTAAGAAACTTAAAATACAGAAACAAACCATTAATATATGTAATGAATTACTAGTTAAACAATGCTGCACATACCTGTGAAGGGCCTTATTTGAAATGTCAGCCTTGCTATTGCTGGGCAGCAGTGAATACACAAGGCTCAAGTAGTATTCTGGCAGTAGAACTCTGCTGTCTCATTTTCTTTCCTTCTCCAAGATCAACTTCATCAAAAGGGTGGGCTGAGTATTGATCCAATAATTGACACTAATAAGAGAGGTATGGTGGAAACAAGACTTCTGGATAAGCTCACATTATCTAAACCAGGAGCTGCCTGCTGGCCCTTGCTGACGGATTGGTCACACGTGGTCCCTCTTGTTTCCCATCTCTAGGCACAGCCCTGTGAAGGGCCCAGCTCTGCAGGACAGACTGCTGTGCCCCATGCTTCTCTTCCAAAATCAAGCACAGAATGGTATTCTAGGAAGAGAAACAAAGCTAACCAAACCACACCAAAATTACACCGGGACGAGGAATCTGCTGTCCACTAAAGGTCTCTTGCAGAAAAGGAGTGAGTTAAGGGTCCCTAAGCAAAACTCCCCAGGCAGATATTCAGACATTCCTGGGACACCTCTCACCTATCTTTAGAAACTTCTTACAGCACACAGATGTGTATCTATACTGAGTTCAGTGGAGAGGGCTTTCCACATGCAAATCAATATGAACATCTTCATTTGGAAGACAAAGAAGGTGCTGCTTACTCCACGGTGAAGAGAACTCCATTGTGCATGAATACACCAAGTCCTAACAGTCACATCTTAGCTACCAGCACTGGGCACCAGCAAATGGTGAGACAGCTTTAGGAAACCTCATTTCTGGCAGCAGTTGATTGTCTTTTAGTCAAATGTGACAGAGAGGGCCAACTATGGGTTGGCCTCATCATTAGAAAGAAATAAGGAATACTGCACTAATGAGACCAGGGAAACACAGGAAGACTACTGCAAGATGCAGCCTTGAACTTTCTTGAGGAAATGAGGATGTGCCAAGTGAAGAAAACCCAACTATACACAGTGGACAGCAACTATGCAAGCTGCAAAGAACCCAGACTGTTACAAGCAAAAAATATCTGATGCTGAAAGTTGCCTGTGGACTTCTGGCAAACTGAGAGCACAACTTCCTGCCATGTGAAGGACAGATGCAGGGACTACAAGAAGATTACTTCACTTATTAAGAGCACGTAAGAACCACAGCTTGCATAACACATCACTGAGAACCATGTCAGTAGGAGAATTAATTCAAAAGTATTCTGCTTCAGAGTTAAGTACAAGGTTTTAGGAGAAGATAAGCAAGACTATCAGCCTGAAATTAAACAGGCTGCTTATTACATTTGTTTTTGGCATACCGAAGTCAGCATAGTTAGCCAAATAATGACCTCCAAACTTAAGGATAAAGCACTTCACAGAAAGAAGTTAAACTGATGTGCAAGAGCTCTTTGCTTTTGCCACAGCAGAATACAGAATAAAATGCTTCAGTAAATGAACTGAGAGAGGTGCAGGACATAATGGAGGAGGAATTACCCATCACTGAGATTAACTGGTTGCTCATTAGCCAGGCCATTCCTGCATATATCAAATTGCTACCCCAGGGTCCAAGGGCAATATTAACACGGTAAGAGAACAGATCTCAAAAATTCAAGCACTCAGCAGTCTGTGCCTTAAGACACAGAGCAGAGGTGTTTCTCTCATACACCTATTGGAATAACCTGGACAAGCAGAGCATGAATGCCCCTACAGCACAAAAGAAGATAGAACTTAGATACTGACTGAAAGAACCGATCAATACATAAAAAGAGAATGAGAGGGAAAAACCTGGAGAGATAAATTACTCCATGTATTCCCTGTATCTTAAGACAGCACAAGGTTATGTATAAAGCTGTTGGAAACTCAGAATACCTTTATGGTACCCATTAAAGAAATGTATTCGGTAGATTACTTTCCCAGCAAAGAAGGCAAATAAAGGAAAAGCACAGATATTTTGGTGATATAAAAGGTTAATACTAGTAAAGCTTAAGTCTTAACCTAAAAGAAATAGCATGACTACACATGAGTCTGAACAGCTTTAGAAGGAACTAGAATTCACAGAGTAAAGCAAAGAAAGGTAAATTCCCTAAGAATGAAAACAACATTAATACCACATTTACAAATGTTCAGGTCACCACAAATATGCTACATCAAAGGGCTTTTGCAAAAGCAACTCAATTTCCTGCAATATCCGATCTGAGTTGCTGTTTGTTGTTTATAATGTTCAGTGATTGCTGTCTCCTTGAGACAAACTCACATGAGGACTATTATCTAGACAGCAGTCTTCATAAGTACTTTGGCTAAGCGTACTCTGTGACTCCACAACAAACCAAATTCTTTTGCCACAACACTAACTGCAACTTGCCTTCCCAAAGATGTGCTGATTTCCTTGGCTAGAGGACAGGTAAAGACACTAGGAGGGAAAATCCCTCAACATCTGGTGGCTCATTGAAAACAAGGCTAGTTTCCACATGGATAAAACTTATACTTTATAGGGGAAGGAAGATTTGACCACCTCAGGGGATTTTCTTCTTGTTGGGTGAGGAGACACATCTTAAGAATCCTTTATATGAGGAACTGCATCCCTAAGAACACATTGTTTTAAAGCAATCTGAATAAACACTGGGAATCTGATCATATTGCAGGTCTCTTCTCTCGCCACCAAAGAGTCCAACTCCTATTGCTAAGCAAAACACTGCACAGGGAGCAAAACCAAGAGCCATTTCTGTCACAGAAACTATAAATCTGTACAAGAAACACAGCACAATGCCATAGTGGAAAAGAGCTTTAGTGCTGTCACCTGAGAAAAGCCAAATATCTACAGAGCTCTGATGATCAGAGTGCATGCAGGTATCAATGTCTCTGCTCTCAGTGGATCATCTACCACTGCTGTCATCCAGCCATCAAGATGCTGTGTCTAAGTTAAGGGACTTCCAGTGAAGACCAGCCTCTCTATCTTTTTTTTTTGTGATTCCAGGTCTCTTTTCCTCTCCCACTACTGCCCTTGATGCTGAAAACAAGTAAAGCAGGGCTTCCACATTCACATTGTTACTCTGTCAAGCTTTGCCCATTCAGTCCTTCAAAGACTGTGCCAGAAGGCAAAGAACTGCACAGGCTTAACAGAATTTCTTGACCAAATTTATTTCAGAGAATTTAGGAGTTCCAATTCCTCAAAACTACAACAAATCCCAAGACACAATTTCCCTTACACAGAGCTGACTCCCTCCTCAAAGCATCCACAGCTTGGCGAACACTTCCTTGCCTTCAACCAGAAATCATTCTATCAGGATCCATCACTCACTGAGGAACGGGGGGGATAAAATGGTAAATGAAATTCATGCTGGTAAATGCAAAGTAATGCAGGGAGGAAATCCCTTTCTCTCAGCACTGGGCAGGCTACTGCATCTTAGAGAGACAGGAAAGCTATAATGAAATTATGCACATCAGTTCTATGCAGATAGTGATTTAGTACTCAGTAGCAGATAGAATTTCAGAAGCTGATGAGAAAAAAAAAAAGGGGGAGAAAGAAAATCTCATTACAACATGGTATGATTTTCTACATCTCCGTCTAGAGCTGGAAAAGGATCAGGAATGAGAAGGATAGTAAGAGCTGTAAAATGTTTTCTGTATGCAAAGCATTTGAACAGACTAGGAAGAAGAATTTGATAAAAGTCTACAAAAATTTACAAGTAGCGTTGACAAACTGAATAGACAGCAATCCTGCATCACTTCTCATAATACAAGAATTATCAGACATCACTTTGAAAAACAACAAAAGGAGGTGGTTTTCTTACACAGCATGCAGTTTAATTGTTCTCTTTATGACAAAAGCTTGCCTATCTTTCAAGAACAATTTGGCAAATTCTATGGAGAAAAACTCCCACCAACAGCTATTAAACATCAAACTGACTCTGATGCCAGACAGAATGTACCTGTGAGGCAGCCAGCCAGAAGCTGAGAGGGTATATCTGGAGAAATACAATTTCCCTATACTTAGATAATAAAATACCTAGCCCAGGCAATAGTAACAAGCTAGAAAGATGCTTAACCTGATCCAAACATTCACTCCTACACCCTTCTCCTGTGTCATGCGCCCAATCCAAGAGTCACACCAGTCATTAAATTGTTTCTAGGAAAGCAGCTATTCCTTTCTGCTGTCACAATGAAACAGAAAAGAGATCTCACTTTTCTTTTTAAGGAACCTAATATTGTATAGATATTTATGCCTTACTGCATCCTGCTGATCACTTGTGTTTTGATAGCTTTATTTTCTGTTGTAGTGTGCTTTATATGGTGCAGAACCATGAAGGGTTTGTGTTCTGGTGACCTTCAGCTTTGACCAAAAGCTGCCACCACTAAAAAAACCAAAACAGACCATGCAGAAGAATTTATTTTTAAAATTTTAAGTGTCAGTTTACTACTTCTGTCTTAAAGCAATACATTCTCCAGACATTATTTCATCGTTCTGATGGGCCAGAACTGCTCCTAACTAGTCATATCATTACATTTGCAGAGATCATTCACTTATGTCACAGAACAAACTTCAGGTTTAGGTGCTGGTTTATGTATGTTAAGGCCTTTCTGTTTAGCCTTATTGGAAATTCTGGTTCCCATTCACAGGGGAAGGAAGGCCAGAGAAACCGCAATCCCAATTAATTCCCACTGCATGCCTTGTCATTTGAAAAAAATTAAAAAATTCAGGCTCTGAATTTTTGAATTCTTGCTATGAATTTGAAAAAAATTAAAAAATTCAGGCTCTGAATTTTTGAATTCTTGCTATGAATACTTGTTTTTGGCGCATCATTACATTTGTCAGCAGTAGCAAGCAGTCGAACACAGAGCTCGCTTCACTTGGTCTGCTTTGCTACTCATAGCTAGAAAACTCAATTTTGGTTACATCCTTCTTCCTGATCCCCCAGATGAATAAAACCATCATTCTGATGGATTGCACTCAGCTTGGATACAGAAACAACATGCGACATAATTCGACCTTACAACCCAAGAGGTATTTGTCACAAAATACTCTTTGCACTTACTGAAAGAGGATTTTAAAAATTGTGATTCTATCATAAACAGAGCGATTATGGGCCTAAGAACTGAAGATACCAAGTTCCTTGGGGACCATGTCTTAGCTTTGTTTTCAAGAAAAGGACATAGGTGATCTCCCTTCAACAAAGCTTTGGGGACTTTTTAGTGGTTTCCTAAACTCTTCAAACTCTAAGTCTCTGGCTGTTTAATCATGGAAAATGCTCTTGTGGAAGAGGATAGGATTTCTGAGGGCTTGCAATGACAATGGCTCTGAAAACAAACTGATCATATCTGTGCTCAGCATCTCAATTCACAGGAAAAAACACGTTCTTGTGGAGGGCCCCTCTGTGCCAGATACCAATTATCCATAAGGGTCATGCAACTAACAGGCATTTTTTGTTGTTTTGGCAGCTGAATTGGAAGAAAATGAGAAAAGAAATTAATGTTTAAATGGGCTAAACATTTGTTTGGTTTTGATGCTTGAAACTAAAACACCAGAACAGTTACTTCATATCAGGCAGAAAGGAAAAGGAAAGGAGAAAGCAAAGGAAACTGGAAAATGATTTTCCAAGTTCTGATCAGCACTGCCTGAAACAAAACCATTGCTACTGGCCACTTCCCATGGAAGATACAAGGAGGAAGAAGACTGCAACAAATACTTTTGAGATAGAAGCCCGGCTCATTTTGGAAGTTTGCTGGCAGCTGCTGGGCAGCCAGCCCATGGCAGCAGTAAACTGCAAAATACAGTAATACAGTCAATCCCACCCTTGGTAACTAAAGCAAATGACACGATTTCCACTTGCCTGCCTAAGCTCATCTGAAAAAGGATACAGGCTGACAACACAGAACAGGGAAGGTAGAGCAAATTTAGAAACTAATGAGAAATCTTAGCTTTGATGGTGAGTGATCATATTACAGTTTTATTTACATTATTTATTTTACACAGGGTTTTTAATTGTTGAAATATGCAGGAGGTAGTAAAAACATTGCTTGCCTTCTGTGCCTAGTTATCGAAAAAGACAGTAATATAAACACATCCTCCTTAAGAAAAGTGTTGAGTTCCTTGAGAATATTGCTTCTCTTTTATCTTTCCTTGAAAAGCAACTGGAACCAAGATCTGGGGCATTCTATGACACAGGCACAGTACAGGGTGCTCCTGAAAACCATGCTGGGAGCTCTGGCTTGAGGCTTTAAGGTTGCTCTATAATAACCATTGATTTAAAACTACTGGATTAAATTTTAGTGATCAAAAGAGAAAAATAATGCTTTAAATGTTTCAAACTGTGAAGTCTTGTGAACATGCTTATTCTGTATTTAATTTCCATCACTGCAGTAAGTTTGGAGCAATGTTATTTATATTCAACACAAAGGAATAAATTGCATTATTAATAGTTCTCAGTCACTTGAACTCATGCTCATGTACTGAAAATTTGCCACTGCAGTCCAAACTCAGAAGGTTTAGGGAGAGGCTAGGTGGAGTTAGGGAATAGTAATCAAGGTTAAAAACTGAACCAAAATTTACTATAAGCATTAACCTGCTTGCAGTTCTCACCACAGAGAGCAGACCAATAGAGAAGCACAAAATGAACACATGTAATGCAAATTAATTTTAAGAAGAGCTATGTGTGGATGTACATCCATATTAACTTCTCTCTTGTCCAATAGATTTTAGAAAAGAAAAAAAAAAAGCAGCAAACTTCAGATTCTGGCCTTAGGGCTTAAACGAGTAATGATGGATAGAACTTTCCCTGCTATTAACATGTCACTATGAGAAAGAAGAGACTGTCTAACAAAGACTGAATTAGTGGACTGCATGACACAGAAGTGTGGAAATGTAATCACAGAAACAGGGAGTGGGTGGGGCTGGCAGGGACCTCTGGAGATCATCCAGCCCAAGCCCCCTGCCCAAGGATCACCTGGCGCAAGCTCCACAGGATTGTGTCCAGGTGGGTTTGGAGTCTCTCCAGACAGGGAGACTGCACAGCCTCTCTGTGAAGCTAGTTCCAGTGCTCTGTCACCCTCATACACACACACAAGCTCTTGACTCCTTCCTCACCCACTCCCTTGGCAGAGCTCAGCACATTCCAGTCACTCTCTCCCATAAACAGCAGCTCCATCACCTTGCCTTGCTGCCCTGGCTTTCCTAGAAGGAATGTAGCCATCCCTGACTCTATTCCCACCATTTCTCTGTGGCTGCAATGAGATCGTGGCTTGGTGATAAAGAGCAGAAAGGCAAAAGTAGTACCACAGCTGCCAATTTCCTTCCTCATTAATTTCTCATTGTTATATTTAGCTTACTCCCCACGAGTGCATCCCAATTCCAGCAGAGTGGACTCAGCAAGGGTCCACTTTCACAACAGCAGCCCTCAGGCACGTGGGGCTTGACAGTACTCCCATTCAAATAAACAGGAATTTGGCCACGGACTTGCAAAAGTAGGATACCTGTCTTGAAAACAGTTATTTCCTACTGAAGAAAACCCTGTTCAATAACTCTTCACATGTGCCCTTCTACTGTAAAATAAAGGTGACTTGTTGCAAGACAAGGTCATAATTTATAAACATAGTTCTGTGTATGAGGGTCCTAAATAGCAATTACCACCACCAATATACAATATGAGCTGGTTTCTTATGTAAAATTTGTTTCTGAGGTAAACAAACCCTCTGGAATTTCAAGGAGCTGCCTTTGACCCACCCTAGCTGGAAGATGAACAGTGAAAAGAAGGAAGGGAAATGGGAAGAAGAGTGACAGGTCCTGATCTCTGCAGCAGAGGTGAGCACAGCGATTTGTGCATCCTGATGATCTTCCAGCAGAAGAACTACTTGTCAAAAAACACGGGGTAGAAGCAGAACAGCACCAAGGCCATGGGACCCTTTCCATTCACCACCTGCCTGAAGGGGCTGTGGGACAGGATGTGGCTCCGTGCCACTGCTCTGGCCAATGTCCCTGCACTACAGCAATCCCTCTGCCAGCCCCTTAAAGGATTCCCCACAAGAATTCACAGATTTGCCCAAACAGGGATGAGAGGGGCTGCAGCACAAAGTAATAATTAACAAATCTCCAATGTGTGTCTATAGAATCCCCCTACAGAGCTGGCTCCAGTGATTGTTCACTTCCTGGCTGGAGCCCAGGTTTCTAAATCCCTGCCAATAGTATTTCTAAAAATGAATTTCCAGCAATATCTCAATCAACAAAATGTTGCCACATCACAACACTTCACAGAGAATCACAATGAATTTCTCTTAAACACCACACAATTAAAAAGGGTAATGAGCATTAAACTGAACTTGTCTCTGAGAATTGGTTTCAGTACTCAGAGCAGCCACTCACTGATTTCTCTCATGACTTCTGCATTCCAGCCCAAGAAGCCAAATACTGAACCAGTGTTTTATTCAGGTCAGGGCTCCTTTACCACTAAGGGGAATTTAACTGACAGTATGAATGTTCAAAGAATTAATGTCTTGTTTTCACAACAAAATAGAAATTAAACCCATCTTGTGAAGATGTTCAGTTTCCATTCATTTCCATTCACACACACTTGACAATTCCCTGGTTTGGGGTAAAATGTTCTTTAGGACTATGAAATTTTGGGCTGCAGCTTTCAAGTAAACCATTCAAACAGGTTTGTGTTCAAGCTCTGCATTTTGGGATATTTGTACCTTTAGAAATAGAAATGTTTTGCAACTTGAGGATAGGAAGCTTGGTCTATTATCTTGGCAACTTTCTGTCTAGTGATATGTAATGGTCATACTGAAACAAGACATGAACAAAGAACCCTAATTTAACTCTGGAGTTTAATGCATATTGAACGCTTACATTTGCCATTCAAGAAAAAGTGTCTGAAGTGCATGCAATTTCCTTGGAAAAGTTAATCTCTCCAGACTTCTGTCTATATTTTCAAATGTTAAAAAAGTATTACCTGAAAAGTGACATAAGGGAAAAGTATGTATGCTACATGCTTTACAAGACAAAGCTTTTTAAATTTTAATAAGTATACTAACTATTGGGCAGTAAGTAAAGAAGAATTTAACAAATGTTGATGCTGTTAAGACATCGTGGGGAAAAATGCATTTTGCCAAATGATCACCACAAAAACAAACCAGTCCAAGATGGGAGATAACCAGAGAAAATTATACCCCGACTACCATAAGCTGAAAATTGTGTGAAAAAGCAGCCTGGAGGCTCTCAAGTATGGGAATGCAACACAAATGGCAAAAGTACTAATCTATATCTTCCCACCACTTCCTTGCAGCCGGCAGCTCTATTTGGCAGAACAGTGCCTTTCTAGTGGCAAAATTGATGGAAGACATGGATTCGGGAAAGAAAGGAACCACAGATATTTAAGAGTTACATTTGGAAATCCTTGCCTCCAACAGCCTTTAGGTGATTAATCTGAACCCCTCTTAAAGAAAAAGCCTGTAACTGCAAAGGATTCATTGTTGTGAAACAGCAACACGGGAATGTCAGTAAAATGAGAGCTGGAACATCTCCACCTTAAAAAAGAAACCCACCCAAATAAAGAAGAAGAAAAAAAGTTTTAGTTAGGAACCAGTCTGGCTAGAGCAGCAGAATTGCATTCCAAAGTTTTCCTTAGTAACTTCCAAGAGTCTCCCACACCAGCATGGAGGAGAGAGGGCATTTTGCTTCTTCAGGTAAATTGAAATCCCACTGCCTTTTCTGCTTGATATAGCAAATCCTTTGTGCAGCAGCTACTACATCACACCTCACTGCTCACTCCTGATATCACCTAAGAGGCTCAAATGGCATCCATTAGAATAAATAAGATTTTATCAGTAACCTGCTGAAGCCTCAGTTGTTTCTCTGGGCAGGATGAGAGTGGATAATCCTGAACAGTGCTGCCAGGAATGCCCTGGGATTTGCTGCTTGCAGTGCTTGGTCTGCAGACCTGTTCCTGCTAAGAGCTCTGAAGTGAAGCTCAGAACAATGCTTCATGTTCTGTGTTATGTGAGCCTGGTTCTTTATTAGGAAGTTTCTCTCTAGCTACTGAAGTATGTTTAGGAATACATCTTGTTCCTATGGAAATCTGTGAGAATTCTGCCCTTGCCTCCAAATAGAGCAGGAACAGACTCCCTGTCTGCAACATCAGACATCTTGGCATAAAGTGAGAAAATTGGGAGGGCCTGCTAAGCTTCACTGGTGTGGAAAGGTCAGCCTACAAATCAAGGGACTCCCACAGGAGAAGCAGGAGGGCTGCAGCACATGCCGACAGGAGGGCTCTCCCTGCCTTATTCCCAGGGAAAATCCGAATTTCAGTCCCTGGCTCCTTCCCCCTGCCAGCTCGTCCTGGCAGCTGAAAAGGCAGAGCAGCAGCAGCATCTCATGGCTGAGGTGCTGCTGAACCCATCACTGAGCAATACAGGTATGGGAGAGACTTGAATTTCGACGTAATTGGAGGTGAAATCTCTATTTTCAAGCAGAAAATACACCAAGGTCCAAAACTTCCAAAATGACTTGGGAGTTTGAGCATGTGAATAATCAGGCATCTCAGAGACGGGGGAGAGGCATCCCTCTAGAATGCGTTTTTTAAAACACAGATTTATTTGGGTTGTTTCAAACTTGGGCCTTAAAAGCCTAAGTAATTTTGAATATATTATATATGGTTCATTAAAAATATGGTGAGTAAGCGAAAGGCCGGAAAGGAGCTTTTTTACATCTTCACATTTAAAAAGGTTCATTTTTTAAAAGAATAAAATGACAGAAACAGGAGAGTTTTACATTACCACTGGTATGTAAAAATACAGTCTTTGTTTTATCTTAAGTTTGGCCATTAAATTCTGATGAAAAGCAGAATTTAGTCTACCATATATAAGAGATATCACTTTAAAAGTCAGGTTTTCATTGGCAAACCTTTCATACTCAACAGTCCTGCCTCAATTTAAAAGACTAGTTTAGCTGAAGTATTGATTACTAGGGTGATTTTGGAATGAAGACCAAACTAAAAACCCTATAGCTAAATCAAGTACACCACCATTTGAAGTATAAACACTTTACAGAAGTGTACAAAGAATACATCTGAGCTCCTAACTGGAATTACAGAAACATTTCTCATACCTTCCTAACACCATTACTTGTTCCTGTCAAATGAGGTTGTGCATTTTATAAGCTCAAAAAGTATACCTAGAAACTCACCTGCCCAATCCTCTCCTAAAAGCAGAAAAAAACCAAAAACCAAACACATATACACAAAAAAAAAATTCACTTTGGATATTTAGTGCTGGTTTCTGCCCTTCACAAGCCCCTTGCTGCCAATATGCCTGTTTTAAATTCATAATGGCGTTATTTTTCCATCCAGAAAACCAGCACATCCAACCTGACAGCAAACAGGAAAAGCAGTGATTTGTTGTCAGGTCTTTGGAGTACAGATCTGTGAACTTTTTCTCTGAAATCTGTTTTCTTCAAATATATTCAGCAAAATGAATGTTAAGGAACCAGCACTGGAAGTAATTCCTCACAACATCTTCAGACTGATCTCACTGGTGTGCAGATGCCAGTGACCAAGGCCTGAGACAGGAAAAATGTTGACTACCATTAGTTATTGCGCTGCACTAACATTTTGCTGCTTCCCCAGAGATCTCTCTGGGCACAATATATGCACATGGCACAACTCTACAGTCCAAATAAGCAGCCCTGAATGATGATGATTAATGGGGTAGGGAAAAGTTATAATAGAGGGGTAAAGTGACTTGGCCAGAGTAGATCAGTTACCAAGAAAGCAGCTCAACTGCCTCCTCTAAATAACAGTACAGCGCTTACTCATCCCAGGTGTGGGACTTCCAACACCACAGAAACAAAGAATATTAAGTCTATTTCCACATGACAGCAGAGTTTGAACAATAGGCTGGTTGAGCAATTTGCAGTATCTTGAATATGAACACCATAAGAAGCATTTTTGTTTATAAAAAAACAGTGTACATTATATCCAAGTTGCTTTGATATAATGTTGAGTAAAACACAATTCAAACCAATATCATTATCCATATTTATAGACTTAGCCTTCATATCTATTTACTTTTCACTCCCTGAAACAAAACCCCTTTATCAGTGACAGCTTTACATACTCAGATGCCTTCTCACAACCTTAAGTGATTATTGTTTTGAAAATATCTATAAAAGTAATAAGGGCTTGTTACAAATTATCTTTCTTGCTGCCTGTTATCAGTCTTAAAAACTAAAATTAAGATTTTTTTTTTCTCTCTCCTCCTGGCACTTAGAGTCTGAAAAATGAACTGGAATATCTGTTGCTCTTACTACTACCAATAATCAAAAGGCTGAGCTTCAGAGATGTAAAACACACAGTAAAACCTAAATCACTTTCCCTCTACTTGTATTGACTGTGCAGCACTAAGTAGTAAAAATGTAATTATTCAGCATGGAAATTTAAATCAATGACGTCCAAAGGAGACAAAATGACAACTAAGATTTTTGTTCTTTCTTTCTATTCATGAGATTGTCATTAAGTTACTATACTGGTAACTAGGGGCTGGTGATGGCCCTCCACTCATAAGAAATATTTTCAGAGAGGTATCTCACTACTGAGTTGCTAAAAAACAGAATACAAAAGCCAAGGGGTATTTCAGTAAAAATACCTTTAGGGTAGTTCAGAAAAAGTTTGAAACTTTTTTCAAGAAGTGGTTTGCCTACTCTAATGCATTTGGAATGAGGCAGATGTTTTAGCACTTTGCTGGATTGAGCTAAGGATAGACTCTTTATCACAACATGATAGAGACAGTTATTTTATAACAGTTTATTCACTGAGAAGGAGTGTTTCTAGACAGGAGAAAGAATGCATGCTTCATACAGAAGTTCCCCTACTATTATAACTTCCTACTCCTGTAATCTGAAACAGTCACAACTGAATGTCTCTCGGGCAGTATTTCAGAACTGAGTATTCTAAAATATTCCTTACACACTACCAATGCTTCTCAACATAACACTATATTAAACTGTCTCTTGCAAAACTATGAAAATTTGCAGGAGAGTTTCAGATGTTTAACCTAGCATATAGTTAAGTTAAAAGTGTGTGTTTGCTCATTCTCTCTAAAAAAATTTTAAGTCCCTTCTCAGGTTGCAATGCTAAGGCAAGTGATTAAGACTGTCATTCAGTTTCACAGCATTTTCTTTCCTTACTCCTGCATCTTCTCACTGGAGGTACACTCTTTGTAACAGTGGATATTCCTACAAATTTCAAAATGCTAAAGACCCTTTTTACCTGATTCTGAAGATGTTAACCCAGGAAAGCATTTTAAAACATGGCATTAGAACCACTGTTTTCAGCTGGATGGTAACAGTTCACATCTTTTGAAGAGCAGGGGGACTGTGATATGTTAAATAAAGACTAGAGTTAAAAAGGAGGATTTTTGCCTCTACCATTAAGGAAAAAGAACATATAACATATGTTCACTCCTTGTAACTGAAGACAATACACTCATATACTCAGTTTTAACACTACTCCATCTTAGATAAAGTGCTTTACTTGATTAGCTCGGAGCAGAAGCGCAAGTGAACGACATTTCCTTTTGCTGAGCAGAGTGGGGTAGGAAGAAGTTAAAGAGACCTGTCAAGGTCACACCACAGCACGATGACAAAGTTACAGAAGAAGTCACCACTGATTCCCAACTCAGCTGTAGCAGAGACTGCAACATGAAGCTCCTCAAAGGGTTCTGTTCTGCCAAATGACGCACAAGCAGAAAGATAAGTAACAGCAACAGTTTTTAGCACTAATATGTCTCAGGAGTACTTTGAACATGAGACAAGTCAGACCACGGCTCAGTTTGAGCTTTACAGCTGAACAAGGTAACGCAGCAGAACAAATACTAAGAAACCCTGTATAACTCTCACACTTGCTCAATCACATCCGTGTATCGTTAATTAAGTGTGTGGAAATCGTGGAGCGTTGGAGAAAAAGCAAAGAGGGGCCACAGGATCACTCAGGGTTTATTTGCTTGTTTCTGCCCCCGGTGACAAAACACGGTACTAGTACGAAAAAGAAAAGAGAGAAAATCGGGCAAATAGATAACCCCGAAAGCTCCGAGGGGTCCCGTTGTCATGGAAACAAGTCGCCGCTATTGAGCTTTCCACGGCATGAGTGATTAATACCCGAGCCCTGTAAATAAATATTGACGCCGAGCGCAGCCACACACGCAGGCGGCCGCTGGCTCGGGGCGAGCAGCCGCGCAGCGCGCACACGCCGCGGCTCCCCGCGCACAAAGGGGACCGCACAAAGTTTCCCGAGCGCTGCTGCCACCGCGCTGCGCGGGGGAGCGACGGCACAACGCGGGCCGGGCCGGGCCGAGCCGAGCCGGGCGCTCTGCCCCGCTCCTGCAGCCGGGCACGGTGCTCGCCCACCTCCGGCAGCGCACGGAGCAGCGCAGCCCGCGACCGCCCCCCGCCCGGCCCTGCACAGACAGACACACAGACACGCCAGCCCTCACCTTGCGCTAAGTCGCTGCCCGCGCACAGCCACTTTTCCCGATAGTTGCACGGCGAATCCACAAAGGAGAGCGCGGCTCCGGCGTGTGGCCGGGGACGGCAGCGCCGGCACCTCCGACCTCGGGGAGCAGAGCACGGTGCTTCAGCCGGCGAGCGGGGGGACGAGGCACCGATGCACAGAAGCTGCTGCCACCTCCTTCCCCGGCTCCCCCATCCCCTCCTGTCCCCGCCCGCTTCTCCACCTTCTCTCTTCCTCCCCCCACCCCCGCTCGAACCAGCTGGTCTCACTCCACCTGGGGCGGCTCTCCAGGTGCCTCCCCGCTCCCACACGCGTCCCCTGCCGCAGCTGGAGCTCCGGGGCGGCTGCTCCGCCTCTCGCCGCGTTGGCTCCGCTGTCCCGCAGGGAAACTTCCCCAGCCCCCGGCGCTCCTGTCCTGCACGGAGCGGGCTGCTCGCCGCGGGCGGGGACATCGCAGCGCGGAGCCCTGTCCCCCGGCTCGGAGGCAGGCAGAGCTGCCCGGAGGTGACCACTCACCTCAGCAAAGCCCGGCGGTACCCTCCCGGCATGGGGGCGGACGCGGCGCTGGCAGCATCGCCGATGGAGGTGGAACCTGGCGGGGGCGCGGGGCGCTCCCCCTGCCCTGCCCTGCTCCTCCTGCGGGGCTCCCCGGGGAGGGACGGGATGCGCCGCCCGGGCCCTGCCGGCACTGCCGGGGCGCCTCTGCGGTGCAGCCGCCCTCCCTGCTGAGCTGGGGCGAGGGTGGATGAGGGAGGGGGCGCTAGCAGGGCGGGTGCGGCCGGAGCGGAGCCGTGCGGTGCCGCTCTGCGGTGCACAAGGATCGGCCTGCCCCGGGCAGACTGGGCTCTGTCACCAGCGAGCGGGCGGCTGGGCCCGGAGGCGACAGTGCGGCGGCTTCCCCAGGGCTCCCAGCCGGCCGCTGGTCCCTGCCCGGCTCAGACCAGGGCCCGCTCCCCTCTTCTTCTTATTCCCTTTCCCGTACGCCGCCCTCCCCTCCCAGTCGTTACGAGGGCACCGGGGATTAAGTGTACGTTCAGTTTTAAGAGCATTATATTAATAAATAGCGATTCGGTGATTTTAAATTACTCTGCGAGAGTCCATCCGGCAGCCTGTTAAGAAGCAATCCCCTCCAGGCACGGTTTAATCGGAGGGATCAGAGCGCGGGCGCCGCGTCCTCCGGTGCCTCCAGCGGAGCTTGCCGAGGGAGCTGCGGCCGAACGCGCACCTGCTGCGGGGTTCCTTAGGAAAATTCCTTACGGGAGAGCCCTGCCCGGCCCGGGAAGGCGGTGCTGCCGGCGGGAGGGACGGAGGGAGCGCCGGGAGAACCCCGGTCTCCGCCTGGGAACGGCCCTTGAGTTTGTCCCACATCTCACTAGAGACTAAACCAGCCCGGTCTAGGCAGGGGTTGGCGGTGCAGCCGGAGTTTGGACGCTGCAGAAAGTGCACATCCTTAGAGCACTGGAAATCTGGCTTTTATACTGCGTGACGCCAGCGGACGCGCGGAGAGGCAGCGCCGTGCGAGCCCTCCCTGCTCCTCAGAGCGACTCCCGAGCTCACCTGCGCACCCCGCGGCCCCTCGCTGCTGCAACAGCGGCCCCGCGGCTCCAAGACAAAGGCTAAGGCAGCTCCGAGAGGAGAAGAGGGGCATAGACACTGATTTGAGGGCTCAGCCCTCAGAAGATGGCTAAAGCCTCCCTTTCTCCCCCTCCTTCCTTTTGCATCACACCCCCAGAGCCCAACAGGTGGTTGTGACCTCAGAGAAGTTCTAAGCTAATCTCAGTGATGTCTAGAAATGACCTCTCGCATGAATTCACATTATAAGAAAAAAAAGATTTTTCATTTACATTTTAATGCATAAATCATGCAAAGTAGGGAGCTCCAGACACTGTTGCAAGAGTGATGACTCATGCCCACCACGTGTACATTATTTATTGTCTGAGGACGGGACCGTGTTTAAATTAGGCTGCTTGATAACCTAATCTGAATGTTCTGAACTGCTTCCCTATAATTATGTTCTGGAGAAAGTAAAGCATCATTTCTTAACCCTGGTCTCTCTCCCTGACACATTTTAATTCAGAGACTTGTATAGAACTACATGTTTTGAATTTTCTAGCAGGTGGAGTGCTCTTTCTGCACAGGCACTGCACGTGGAAAGGAACAATCACAAATGTACTTCTCAGATCAGGAAGGAATGTAAACTATGGCTTTCTGCACATTAGCAGATAAAAACTGTTAAGTTCAACAATTTCAAACAGAAATGAAGATACCCTGCCAGCTTGTGCCAGTTTCTCATACTGGGATGTCTCATTACACGGCTGTGTTAAACTAGGCTTCACCATCCCATTGGGACTAATTCTCTTCCAGACACCAAAACCAACCTCCTAATGGCTAGGTGGGCTGCTGTTATTTTTTCATAAAATAATTACAGAGCAAATAAATGGTGGACTACCAGATCATCTGTTTGTTTCCTTCTTACAGTCCTGTACAGTTGCTGATTCCTCCATTTTACTAAACCTTGAGAGTACAAGGGCAAAAAGCTGTTCTGTTCCCTGTTCTTCATTTGTTTTTCCTCTTTCTTTTCAAGCAGATGGTATCAAGGAAGCTCTTCCCACACATACACAAAGATTCAAAGCCATTCCTGTGAGGAACTCAGGCTTCAACTACTCCCTTTGTTCTGTTCTTCTCTTTCTGTGAGAGTGATACACTCTCACCCTCACCCATTTCATAGTTGTGAGTGACCAAGGGAAAAGCTATGGCCAGAGTCTCCTCTAAATACAAAATGAACAATTCTGTGGTACTCATGCCTATTTTGTGAGGAGCAGACGTTTTCCAGTGGATAAACGTGTGAGGAGAAAGATCAGGATTGAGGGTGTTTATTTTTGCTCCATATTTTGGAGTGAGACAGAGTATCCATCCTGAACTAGGTGAAGTGTCTAGGAGAGGTGAAGGGTCTGTGGAGCTAAAGCTGAAGGAGAGGCCGCATTCCAGAGACAGCAAGGAGACAGAGAAAGAAAAACAGAAAACCGCGAGGTCAATCTGCCCCCGACCTAGGAATTCCTTCGATAAAGAAGAATTAGTGCTAAATGTCGCGTGGAATGAATATGTATGAACTTAATTTGAAACTGTATGCATATGCATTTGGAAGGGGGGATAAAAAGGGGACTCGGAGTCTCCAGGGGCACGCATGCCCTTTTGGGGAGTCTTGCGTCCGGCGCGCGTCGTAATAAAGCATACCGGGCTTTACAACTTTTACAAGTTGTGAGGTTTCTTCTTTTCTCCGCAAAACATTTTGGCGAGCCAGGTAGGAGTTCTCTGTCCCCGCGGGGCAGGGGGGATAGACGGACCTCCAAGGCGCGCCCCAGGATTTTTTCCTGGTGGGGCTCCGCTTGTCTCAACTTGCCACCTGCGAGGACAGACAACGACCCGCTGGCCTGCGGAGGAGAATACGGTATGTATGGGGCCCCAGGGGGGGGAGGAAGGAGAGAAAGGGAGTAAACCACCCAGAGACGTCTGGGTTCATGGGTTCAGCTGATAGAGCAGCTGTATTAGAGACGGGGTCAGCTGATAGAGCAGCTGTATTAGAGGCCGGGTTCGTCGTTCTGATAGAGCAGACTGCTAGCGGCTTTGGGGGTAAGCCGGGTGAACCCGTGTATGTGTGTATTGAGGATTCATAGTTCTGATGGAGCAGAACTGGTGAGCCCGTGTGTTTTGTTTGTGTGTGTGTGTGATGTCCGGACACTGTGTTGCTGTATGGTTAATGTGTGTGGCCAGTGCACTGTGTTTGTGATCGTGCAGGTGATATGTGTATGGTGTATAAAAGAGAGTAAATCTACAGTGCCCTACAGTGCGGGGGGTCAGTACTCCCCGTGTTTGAAGCAGCCGAGTGAGGCCAGAGGCGCCGGCTGCAGCAGGCTGCGGGGGCAGGGAGAGAAGTGCCCTGCGGAGAAGCGAGTGGAGGAATGTCAGTGATGGTATTTATCGTGTTTGAATGTAGTGATTTGTGTAGATTTGGTACATTTTAACCGTGAGTATGAGCTCAGAGAGTTCCTTTGCCTTGGATGTTTGGACTTGATCTCTAGACTGTGTGCTGTTATTTTGATTGTGTCCAGGAAAAATTGATTTGAGTAAATGCCGAATTATGGTGTGCTGTGTTGTGTTGAGAAAAGTGAGCACTTTGAGAAATAAGCCCTTTCCCAGTGATTTTGTGTGGTGATTTTCTTCCGCTGCATTGTGGTAATTTGATTCTCAGATTGTATAGTGGTGTTTGTGGAGATTTTAAGATTTTGTTGCAACAAGAGTAGCATTTTACATAGGAGAACTATAGTACGGTGATTTATGTTTAACTTCGATAAAGTGAGTTAAAGGAATTCCAAGAATTCTCCCCCTCATAGTAATTCAAGCCTTGGCTCTAGTGAATTTGAGATAAAGGGGGGGGGGGAGAGTGCGTGTGTTTGTGGGCATATCAGAGTTTCGGCTGTGACTAGCACAGCCTTTTTGCAAAACAGCAAAACAAGTGTAAGTAGACACAGTGCTTAATTAGATTGTGCAAGAAGAGAACTAGAAAAGACTGATATTTTGTAAAACAGAGTTTATATAGAAGAGGTGAATGAGATGAATTAGTTAATGAGACTTATGAGATTTATAAGACTTCAGTTGGTACTGCAGTAAGTCTTTACTGGAAACAATCTGCTGTAGGGATTTAAAGTTCTCTGTAACAAACAGAATAGCCTGCCTTTATGAGCAATTTCCGGGAGCCTTTGGTACATCAAGAGGCTAGCAGGCTGTGTGAGGTGACAGTGGCTGCGCCCTGGGCACAGGGACAGCTCTGGCTGCCCTGTCTCCCCAGGGAACACGGGAATGGCCTGTGGGCAAAAGCTGGATGTGCAGGTATTATTGCAGTGCGGTGTTTATGAGAAACACTGGTATTGCTGTTTTGCTGTTCCAATAAGTGTCAGGGTACACGCCCCGAGTGTAAATTAAAGGTTTCTGGTCAAGCGGATTCAGAACCTAAGGTCTTAGAGTTTGTGTGTGGGAATTACATCTGATACCTGCCGCCTGGAGCTGTGTGTATAGGAGGAAAACTGAGAAACTACTGTGAAGGTCTGTAAAAAGGTTCAAATGGAAGCGAGATAGGGCAAGGAGAAATAAATAATGAGAACTGACCAGAGCAAACAGGTTCCTAAATTAGCCCCTTTTGGGAGGGGCTCGCTGGGAGGAGGTTGCCAGTAAGAGCAGCTCAGAAAATAAAAAGATTTATAGTGCTTCATTGCTGTTAGTACTGTTTTATAATAGGAAGATAAATGGGATAGTTTTTGTATGCTGAAATGTCTTTTGTTTTAAGAAATCACCCAGAATGACAAAGAGACTGTGAGATCAGACCGCTCTCTGGTCTTGGCCCTTGAAAAGGAAAACAAGGCAAAGAGAAAGCAAATCAAACTTGTTGTTCAGCGTGCAGCATAAGATAGCAACGTATGAAATCAGGCAAGGATTATCACGCTGAAATGCGAAGCAATCACAGTTCGCAAAATGAGTACATATGATTTGTAAAGGCTTCCTCCCCAGGTAAGGGAGGAGGGGTAAAGGTAACCTTCCCAAAAGGGAAGAATTTTTGTCAGCACAAGGGTTATGTGTTCAGTTTTAAATAAAGCTTTAGTACCTGTGGAGAATGTTTATGTTGTAGTGTGGGGAATGAACAACTGGCCAGTCTGAAAAGGCATACTTTTGCAAACCTTTAAAGTAACATGCGTACTATGTGTACCTAAAAGCTTTTGTACAATTCGCTCAATTTGCTAAACATTCTCAAATGAGAAAGGTTACTCTGGAGGCAAATAATATAAAGATGTTAGGCTTAATATTAACAGACACTGAAATTAAGAAAGACATTAGTAAGAAGATATTAAAATAAGTAAATAAGTGTTTTCAAGGGTATGGGCCTCTGCTGCACCAGGGAGAGTGAAAGATGCTCCCCCATGGGATGCTCCCCCATCAAGCTTAACGAAAGAACACAACCAGTGAGAACTGAGTAGTACCCTCAAAAGGAAGGTAAGGAAGGAATCAGTCCAATAACTGGTAGTACTGGATTAAGGGCTGTCAATAAGATAACACAGAATTTGTACCCTGTGGTAGCAAATCCATAGACCTTACTAACCTTGTTTAACACCTGAGCTAACCTGGTTCACTGTTTTAGGCCTAAGAGATGCCTTCTTTTGCCTCCCTATCCACGAAGCCAGCCAGAACATTTTTGCATTCAAACACAAGCTCACATAGTCCATGTGCCTGGAGGCTTCAAAATTCTCCACTCCGAGTGGAGAACAGCTTGCAAAGACCCAGAGTCCCAGGGAGCTCCACAAGAGGAAAGGAGGCTGTTGCAGTACATAGATGATCTTCTAGTAGCCACTCAGACGAGGGAAGCGAGAGAAGCCTGGACGGTAAGCCTTTTGAATTTCCTAGGACTCCAAGGACGCAGAGTCTCAAAGAAAAAGGCACAGGCAGTGAAACAGAAGGTAATCTCCAGACCCCTCTATGCTCTTATTGCCAATGGGAACTGAGATCTCCAGTGGACAAGAGACACCACACGGGCCTTTCGCCAGCTAGAGAGTCCCCTCATGTCGGCTCCAGCTTTGAAACTTCCAGATGTAAGTAAAGCATTCTTTCTATTTTTCCATGCAAGGAATTGCTCTGGGAATATTGGCTCAAGACTTGGGTCCATACCGGAGGGCAGTTGCTTACCTCTCTAAGCAACTAGATGCAACAGCCAAAGGATGGCCAGGTTGCCTCAGAGCTGTAGCAGCAGTTGTGCTGAACATTCAAGAGGCACACAAGTTTATCCTGGGACAAAAATGACTGTGCTAGTGTCCCACACAGTGTCTGCAGTACTGGAAGTAAAGGGTGGCCACTGGCTTTTCACCAGAGAGGTTTCTGAAATACCAGGCCATCATGGTAGAGCAAGATGATGTAGAGATAGTGGTGACTAATATTGTCAACCCAGCTTCTTTTCTCAGTGGAATCAAGGAGAAGCAGTACACCATGATTGCCTAGAGACCACTGAAGCTACCTACTCCAGCCGCCCAGACTTAAAGGACACTCCTCCGGACGATGCAGAGACCTGGTTCACTGACAAGAAAGCGACATTGCAAAGTTCACAGTGACTACCTGCAGAGAGGTAATAGAGTGTGGACCCTTACCAACAGGTACCTCTGCACAGGATGCTGAGATAAATGCATGGACCCATGCCTTAGAAACAGCAAAAGGCATTCAGAGTTGTGCATGCACATGGAGCCATCTGGAAGGAGAGGGGACTGCTGACCTCACAGGGAAAGAAGAGACAATCCAGCTGCTGGAAGCAGTTCAGTTACCTGAAAAGGCATATTAAGGCACACCAGAGAGTGAGCTTAAAATTGGAGGAAAGAAATGAGCTGGCGGATGGAGAGGCAAAGAAAGCAACAAAGGGTGAGGTACAGATTTTCCTCGAAGGTAAGCCATAATGCAATACTAATCAAAAGAGACGTACAACTGCAAGGGGTGGGCTACCATTGAAAGAGAGCTAGTAATCCCTTCCCATTTTCGTGGTTACTAGTGAAGGAAGGGCACTAGAAAACACACTAGGGCCTAATTACTTAAAGCCTTTTATAGAGTGTGGCTCCTTTCTCAAAATGACCGAGGCTGCGAGTGATACAGAGTGCACTGGAATGAAGTGTTGACTTTGAAGTAGTAATTCCCACAGGCTTTCTAGAACACACATCTGATTGAAAGGACTGTTGTATCATTGTCAGGAATCTATATGCCACTATCACTCAGGTGAGCTGATAATGTGATCCTTGCCTCCAGACTAACCTCAAAATACCCCCGGGCCAAAACTTGGTCAGACTGGGAGAGGCCATGGGCCTGTACAGCAGTGGCAAATCAACTTTTCAGAACTCCCAAGGAAAGGGGGGTATCAGTATTTACTGGTATTAATAGATACATTTTCAGGGTGGCCAGAAACATTCCCCACCAGAACTGTCAAAGCTCAAGAGGTGACCAGATCATTTTTACAAGAGATAATACCACGCTTCAGAGTTCCAGCCACAATATCCTCAGATAAAGAATCACCTTTCATTTCCAAAATAGTGCAACAGATTAGTAGCCATCTGGGCATAGATTAAGAACTTCACACCCCATACTGCCCCCAATCAAGCGGCCAGGGGGAGAGAATGAATCATTTGATTAAGCAGCAAATCATAAGACTGGGGCAAGAAGCTCTTCCACTAGCACTATTGCAAATCCAAACTAAACCTTTTGAGCTAAAGGAATGCTGAATCCTTTTGGAATGCCTTATAGAAGACAATAGAATACAAGGGGAATGTCCAGAATGTCCACTTACATGGTGGCATTAAGCAAACAGCTCAGAGTAATTGAGAAACTTGTGGCTGGAACTCGGAGCAGGGAGTTGGATAGCCTGGGGTTGATGTATATGTTAAGTCTCTTACAGAGAAGACTTCGGAACCACAGTGGGAGAGACCACTGCAAGTACCTCTCACCACCTTCACTGCAATCAAAATCAAGGAGCAGAATGCTGGATCCATCACTCTCGGGTGAAGAAGGCCCAGAAGCCCCTTCAGGAGTGACACCAGGAGACAATGAACTGAGACTAAAACTTATTTGGGCAAAATGAGTATATTGCGGTCGGGAGTAGCTCATACTTTAGTGTACAGAATTGTTTTGTATGGAATTATAACTGAAGTTTTAGAACTAGAGAGTACCTCTACCCAAAGCAATGCTGAATGGCCTTGGTCCCTGGCATTTAATCAGTATACTGGATCCATAGGACAACCTTCTGAGATAAAGAAGGTTTATATTAAACATATCTACTGTAGTAATCCACGAGAATCAAGTATGTGAGGAGTAAGAATAGCAAGAATAGGAGCTGTGAACACTTCAAGGAATCTGAAGAGAAGAAATCAAAGTAAAGTGCTTAGTCATCAATAGGATGGCTTATGAGAGACCAGATGTAATTAGTGTCTGAACCTCCCCTGGTGTATATGAACACCAGGAAGTCTGTGATGCTACATTTCAGAACAAACATCTGTCTCAAGTATGACCTAAACCTCTGTAAGATACACTTGTGAAGTGTGTCTGAATTTGTAGTAAGAGCCCAGCACATCCCTCTGGCAGGGAGGGATGATCACAGACAGAAAGCAGTTCCTGTTCCCCATAACAAACATCTAACTGGCATATTAGGGACAAGATTAGGAGTTTTAAATGGAATTGATTCAGAAATACTGATGAATAAACTGGCTGCTGCAGCAGGTAGCCTAACAAAATTGAAGCAGCCTTTATAGTAATCTCTACTGGCATTAGGAACTAGCCAGTGACAGATTTCAAAAGTACTGCCAAAGTAAAGAAGTATGAACAGGCCGGGGACCAAGACCACAAATTGATAGTAGAAGCACTTAGTATAGTTCAAGATAATGTGTCTTTAGCTTTCAGTTGTATACAAGCACAGTTATGGATACAAGCAACAGCAGCTCTGATCATACAGGAAAGGGGTGAAGGTAATTTTCCAGCTGAAATTCAGAAAATTGAATGGGATAATGCAATTGATTTTGAAAGGAAGTTTTAATCCTGGTGGATTATGGTGAATTTCACCTATGATCCTATTTCTAATGTGGCCACTGCCTTTGTGCTTACCATATGTAATGCCACTGTTTATGTTATCCATCCCATCATTGCCCTAAGATTAAACCATGAAGAAACAACACTCTATCCTTCAGAACACAGAGTGTGGGCACGAAAAGATGAATGAAAAGTGGCAGATAGTGAACTTAGAATCCTGCATTACTAGAGAACAAATGGGATTCATTTGTGAAAGCAATACTGCTAAATGCCCAGGATGTGTTTGGACACTGAACAGAGTATTTGTCACTTTGAAATTCATCCAGTCACTGACCAGAAAACTGTGCTTGTATATACTGGAAAAGGGTGTATGTTTGAGAACTGCTTGTGCTGCTGTACAAATTAATAGCAATGATGTTATTCTGTCTAGTAGAAACCATTCTAATCTCTGTATTTGTATTTGTAATTTTGTTAAGATTATTGGGTGTGATTTTTCGTATTTGGTACCAGTAACATCCCACCAGCTGATTACAGCCAATTACACAATGTATCACAGACTACCACCTACCCCTATCGGGGCGAACCTTACATTGGTAAAACAATTAATTAAGCACCAAGACCTATTAGAAGTCTTGAAAGAAATCCGAGAAAGTGGAAAGAAAACCTTAATTACCATCCAACATGATACAAAGGAAATAACCAGAGTTCTACAAAGAATAAAATACCGATAATCACTGGTGAGATGTGATCTTTGGATGGTCACCAACTGCGAATGGAGTCCTTAATAAGTTGTGTCACCCCATTGTAGTTTTACTAAGCTTAGGATTGTCTATTATATTGTTAATTTGGAACTGTAGGATGCTACAACGAATAGCTGTACTAACCTCTTTGTCGAATGTACATGGTAAAGCGCTAAAAGACACTTATTGTCGTGGAAATTTTCCTTAAGTAAAAGAATTTACTTATTTCCTAGGAAAGGGGGGAATGAGACAGAGTATCCATCCTGAACTAGGTGAAGTGTCTAGGAGAGGTGAAGGGTCTGTGGAGCTAAAGCTGAAGGAGAGGCCGCATTCCAGAGACAGCAAGGAGACAGAGAAAGAAAAACAGAAAACCGCGAGGTCAATCTGCCCCCGACCTAGGAATTCCTTCGATAAAGAAGAATTAGTGCTAAATGTCGCGTGGAATGAATATGTATGAACTTAATTTGAAACTGTATGCATATGCATTTGGAAGGGGGAATAAAAAGGGGAGTCGGAGTCTCCAGGGGCACGCATGCCCTTTTGGGGAGTCTTGCGTCCGGCGCGCGTCGTAATAAAGCATACCGGGCTTTACAACTTTTACAAGTTGTGAGGTTTCTTCTTTTCTCCGCAAAACAGGAGGAAAGAGAGAAATGCTGGACTTTTAATGGTTTGAGCTTTCAACTGGCTGTTGGTCAGGTCCCAAACCCACAGGGCTAAAACGCTGCAAACAGTAATAGGGAAATGCAAATTAGGACAAGAAATTAAAATTAAATCCTGATCAATGATTCTGTCATCCCATGCTAGTGCCAGATGCAGCATCCAAATGCTTGTGTCCCAACAGTCTCATCATCATCTGCCTGATGTTGTGTGGCTCTTCTTTGCAGTAAATATAAAATAAAACCGATCTTATATTTTAGCGAGTTGGTAGACACTTTCTATTTTCTAAAATATCTACAAGTCTTCCAGCTCTAACACTCCTGTCTCATCAAATAAAAAACTGTTTAAAATCACGACTTCTGATATGGTGTCAACTTCAAGTACCTGTCTCAGTGTGGAGGGTGACACCAAACAGAAGATGGGTGATTTAACTATCAGTCTTGCCCAAACTTGTGCTGGAATTGGTGTTAAGATTCAATGGCACTAAGTGTGGCACTGTTCCCAGTCAAGCCTGTACTGCTTCAAGGTTTCAAAGTTAAAGCTGTATATAAAAATACAAAAGATGGTTAGAATCCAAGTAGTGATCATTTGCTTAATGTGGTATAAAGAAGCCTAAAATGGTAACCTCATTTGGGCTTTATTTGGGACAATACCACAGTAAATAGTAAAATAATGAAAAATAGGATAAAGCTGTTATTCAAAGAATCTTTTTTTCTCTCTTCTGAAGTTACAGAAAGGCACTACTTTAAAGTTCACAACATCTGAGCAGCTCATTTTCTATTTTAGCCCTTACAGGCCAGCTCTGCTGGCTCACATAAGCTAACTTTGCTCCCAGGAAGCATCCCACTGACTGCAGCAAGGACAAGTTCACATCCCAGGCTTTACAGTACAGATTCTGTGCTGAAACAAGTGTGTCAGGGGCCAAATGCTGCAGTGACCTGCAGGCATGAGTTATACATGAAGATAAGCATGTGTCTAAGCCCCTTCATCATCACTGAAGATGAAAAGCCAAAAGCCCTTTTGTTTCATCCTGGGAATTCCATGCAGTTTCATCCTCTCTATGAGGATGAAAAACTTCACGTTTAACATAAAGTCTTTCCTTGGCAACATCAAGAAATCTTGATAACACATTATATGCACAGAAGTGCAGCATGTCAGTATTGGATTCATTTTTGAAAAGGACAATTCATCTTCTGGCATTCTTAATAGTTTTTATTGGACTATTATTACATGAAATGCACAGCTTCCATGCAGTGTTTGGAAAATACTATGAGTAAGACAGTGTTTCAAATATTGTTTCAGTCATCTTTCATAACTCACCTTTAAAGATCACCTAGGGGGAACCTGCATGGGTTTTCTTTTGTGAGGGACTTGCATGCAGACAAGGTGCATTAGATCCTTCCAGATGAGAAGTGTTGGCATCTGGAGTGAATTAACAACCAAAGTGTGAATGCAAAAAGGGCAGTCCAAACTCAGGTGGTTTGGACATAGCCCTGACTACCACATGGTCATTGATGATTGCCAAAGATGGTTTTTCAAATCTAAATGTCAAAGAAATTACTCAGGGTCAGGGCTTACTTTGCTGTCCAGGCTGTATGTGTGTATAAATATATGTATTTATCATTTTCAGGAAAAAAATTGTATTTAAAAAGTGGATCAGAACCAAGAACCATGGCATAAATGTTCTTGAAGCTGTGAATTTGGAAAGACCTACCTATAACATAAATACTTGGATATTGTTTCAAATTAGCTGAGGTTTCCAAAAAGAAAAAAAAGAAGGAAGATAACAGACACACAACAATAATTAATTACAATAGTGTAAGGACATTTGTCTGTGTGATTTGTGTACACATATAGGCACATATACATAAATATACATTTTCAAGCCCACATTCAGGGAAGTAGAGTGGGTCACAACATTACACAGTGCAAATGCCACTCCATGCCATCTGATGGTAAGGGGTAGGTCCACCCCAGAACACACACAAATGTGTGGGATTGGCATTAATCCTGTTATCCCAGAGGGAAGGACATTCATTCCTCCTCCCACAGAGCAGCCCACCGTGAATTCTTTCCTCCGCTTGATTCCTAAGCAAGCCAGGGGCAGCAGCTCTCTCCTCCTCATATGCACTCCAGGCAGCGGCTGCTAAGAAGAGCAAGAGAGGAAGGGAGCTGCTTTTGTGTCAGCAAATCAAAAATACTGCTTGCTTCTGTGTGTAGACACTGGGTTCTGCTACAGCAGCTGACATTTAAAACACATTCACACTTGTCACTGAAATAATACACAGTGTGTGGATTGTCCCTCCCTAGCACAGCAAGGCCATCACTCTCCCATCTCTCCTTTAGATGCTTTTTGCTCTTTCCCTGTGTCTGATTGCTGAGGAGAAAATGTGTGACTGCTCCCAAAAGGTTGGTAACCTGCCTGTGCTGTTAGGCTGTGCTACCATGCACTTGTAAAGGGAGAGGGGAGAGCTGGAGTGGCCTTCCAGTCTGACATTAAAAGCAAAGGTGCCCCCACAGTTCTCTGCAAAAGGACAAACCATCCCTTCGAGTCATTCTGCACCCAGCAGAGGGGTTATCAGTTCCATAAGAGTCTAAGCTGGATGGGACTGGGTAATTTTGTGTTGGAAAGGAAAGGAAAGGGAAGTTCTGGGAAGGGAAGTTCTGGGAAGTTCAGGGAAGGGAAGTCCAGGGAAGTTTAGGGAAGTTCAGGGAAGTTCTGGGAAGGGAAGTTCCAGGAAGGGAAGTTCCGGGAAGGGAAGGGAAGGGAAGGGAAGGGAAGGGAAGGGAAGGGAAGGGAAGGGAAGGGAAGGGAAGGGAAGGGAAGGGAAGGGAAGGGAAGGGAAGGGAAGGGAAGGGAAGGGAAGGGAAGGGAAGGGAAGGGAAGTTCCGGGAAGGGAAGGGAAGGGAAGTTCCGGGAAGTTCCAGGAAGTTCCGGGAAGTTCCAGGAAGTTCCGGGAAGGGAAGGGAAGTTCCAGGAAGGGAAGGGAAGGGAAGGGAAGTTCCGGGAAGGGAAGGGAAGTTCCGGGAAGGGAAGGGAAGTTCCGGGAAGGGAAGTTCCGGGAAGGGAAGGGAAGGGAAGTTCCGGGAAGGGAAGTTCCGGGAAGGGAAGGGAAGGGAAGGGAAGGGAAGGGAAGGGAAGGGAAGGGAGGAAGGAAGGAAGGAAGGAAGGAAGGAAGGAAGGAAGGAAGGAAGGAAGGAAGGAAGGAAGGAAGGAAGGAAGGAAGGAAGGAAGGAAGGAAGGAAGGAAGGAAGGAAGGAAGGAAGGAAGGAAGGAAGGAAGGAAGGAAGGAAGGAAGGAAGGAAGGAAGGAAGGAAGGAGGGAGATTTTGCTCTTCAAAATGCAAGTAGATCTTTGTGGCCATGGTGTCCAGCCAAAGCCTCCAGTTATGAAAGTAAGAGATGCAGCTTAATGCAGTGTTTGGACTTGGATGCGGAATCCTTAATAAGAGAAAAAAGTGGTGGAAGAACAATTACAATGTAAGTAGATTCATGCAAACCAAATGGGAAGTGTGAAGAGAAAAAAGAGCAAATTCTGGGACATGTTTTATGTTCTATACAATTTACAGTTTAAATTATTGTAAAAATACACATAAGTTAATATTTTTTCCACAAGTTCTATTTTGTCACTGTCCACTTTCTGTCAGGGATTATTACACAGGGTTGTATTGTTGAACAGTGGCTACATTTCATTCCAAATATGGCTGCACACTTCAGAGGAGGGATTGCTGTATTGTGTCAATTTTTGAAGGAGTCTGAAATCCTTGACATGGAAAAAACTATGCAGATGTGCAATGACTGTATTTTACTGGAAGATATTAACCAAAGCAGGGAGGAGAGCCAGCAGGGTGGGCTTTCATGTACTTACAGTGCAAGGTTCTTTGGAATCTTTTTTTTTCCCCTTCATGGATCTCTGACAAGTGGAGCATGTTTTGGTTTAGCTATCCCCAATATAAACACAAAAATATCTGGTCTCCCAGATGTGCTGCAGAACATATTGTTTGTCAAGTATTTTAAGGTTCTACCAATGAGCAGGAATTTGTCTTGTGTTTTGCTTGCTAGAAACCAGCAGGAACTTTTCCACTCTGTCATCACTGGCTCACATTGGGGGGTTTTTGCAGGGTGGTACATGAGAGACACATGGGGCTGACTCATGTTCTTGTTTGTCAGCATAAATGACCCTTCCAGCACAGATTGGTTGGAAGTTTGCTAGGAATACAGGTTAGCTTTGGGTTCTCTGGTCTCTTTGAGTCCTCTTACAGGATATTTAAGGATCTGGTGCAATGAGGGAGGAAAGCTGCTCTTCAATGAGTCGGAAAAGCTTTTATTTTGATGGGTGCATGAAATGAGATTTCTCACTAATCTTCTGTGTAATTCATTGGCGTTATCTCTTTGTAGGCACATCGTAATAATCCTTGTTATTAGAGAGAGGACCTCAAACATGGAAAGTTTCAAAACATGCTACTGTATGGAAAAGGCCAAGATGCTGGATCTCCCTACTCTTTGTACTATAATTAAGATTTACATTGTTTATGCCTTAGCAGTTCACTGGAAATAGTCCTTGAAGTAAGTGTGCACAGAAAAAAAAAGGAAAAAGGAATAAAAGTGAGAGAAAGTATTTGAATTGAGAAACATGTCGTGTAACATTGAGCCATATCAGCAAAGGGATTTTTCTCCTGTGTGGGAATGAACAGCAGAAGTTCAGAGAAAGGGGTTTTAATGCCAGTGGAATCCAGAGATTGAAGCATAGTTTGAAGAGTTGTTTATGATTTCCTTTATATTCAACTCCATGGGTTCTGTCAGTGCAGAACAGACACACAAGAGAAAATAACCTATAAAGCCACAATGTAAATAGGTTTCTCTTGCACAATATTCTGTGGCCACAGGTTTTAGATTGCCATCCTTGGGCTAGGATTTGCAGAGTAAATGTGCCTTTATTGTTGTATGGGCATGGCTTATAATCAAAATCCTCTCTATATTAATAAGTGATTACATCCAGAGCAGTATTTCATCCTCCTGCTTAGGATTTCTCCCTGATGGACTGGAAAATGAAATTTTTAACTCCACTGGAAGATTTTTCTCCTGCCTGAAATGGGACTGGGACAGCCACTTCCCCCATGATGGCATGTTCCTCCCTCACTGTACCGCTGTATCCTCCCTTCTGCACTTCACTTGTGTATTTTCTTCTTTGCAAAACCAACACACCAACCATAGGCAGATTGGAGGACACAAATTTATGTGTCCTGCTAAACCATTTCTGTCCATACCTATTAAGTTATTTAAGCATCAGAGTAACACTGCTCCATGTCCTTGAGGGTCTGGGTCAGAGATGTATTAGAAAATGTTATCTTTACTTTGAAGTCCAGCTTCAATACAAATCTGCTTGCTTCCTGCACCTCCTTCTCTTTCTGTTTATTTATACCAGAAACCTTTTTGTTAGTGAAACAGAAATAGGTTACTTGGTATCTCACTCCCTTAACCACGAATTTTTGGGCCACTCTTTATCCTGGGAAAAATAATATCTTTTTAGGGGTGGCGCACCTATGTTAAGACACCACAAATCACTGACAGAAAATGAAGGGATTGTACTTCTAAAATGAAGGTATTTTTCTGTTCAACACAAACCTAATAGGGTGTTGTGGTTCTGCTAAATAATGGTCGCAAACCTATGGTGTTCTGTGAGCTGGTGAAATTCCTTTCTGAGATTAAATACATTTAATAATATCACTGTCTGCAAGTAGTAGCCACCAGCCATTTGATGTCATAATATTAAACTTGCAATTCCATAATCTTCATAAAAGTGGAAGACTGTTCTGCATGCTGCTTCTTGGGAAAATTTTGCTTTCTCTTGGATAAAGTATTTATTTTTCCTTTTCAACAAATAACACACATGGAATTTTAAGGGATGAAACAGAAACCAGTGGTTCATGGAATCACAGGATCATTTATGTTGGAAAAGACCTCAAAGATCATTTGGTCCAACTTTGAGCCATCACCCCTTTGTGTCATTTGAAAAGGGGATATTTCCTGGATCCTTGGTGTTTAATTTGGTTGCCCAGGAAATATACCCAGGAAAGCTGAGACCCTTTGTGCCTGACCAGTCCTGTCCCATTTTGGGGACCTTTTCCCTGAACAGTCCTGCTGGATTAGAGGGTGCTTCAACGGACTTATTCAGGGATCAGAAATTAAAGTGCAAGGAATTGCAGAGAGTCCAGGTAGAACATAATATTAATATTATTGACTACTACTACTACTATTGCTACTACCACCACTTATTGTTATTATTAACATCATCGTTATTATTATTTGTGTCTTTATTTTACACAGTTCCAATAATTTTTCTGACTCCTGTATTTTTCTAGTACTCCTGTGTTTAAAAGGATATTGTTTAATCAGAAGCTGTCACTGCTCTCATTATAATAGGAATATTTGCTCTACAAAGCTATGTAAATAAAGCACACTCACCTTCTAATCTAGTGTTTCCACATCCCCTTTATTTGCCATATTCTTAAGAATCTTGTAAGAGCTGTTTAAACTGTCTCTGGTCTCCTCTGAAGAAGAAACACATTTGGCTGGATTTCTGCTGCAGTGGAAGCCAGCCTGGCCACTTTCTCATGAGCTCTTTGTTTGGAGACAAGAACTGTATCTACCTGTTCGTTTTTGTTTCACAATGGTAGGTTAGAAAAATAAACACACATAATATTTTTGCTCTTTCCTTCATGGCCAAGAATTTACGGGATGTGCATGGACATTCTAACTTTCCCAAAGTTTGAATGGAGAGGGCAGAGCTGCTAATACAGTCTGAAATACAGACCGGCTTAGGAATGCCTGCTGTGGTTGGAATCAACCAGTGACGGGCCTGAATTTGTTCAAGTGGCAAGCAAGAAAAGTTTTAATAGCAGATTCTAAGAAACCTGCACATGACCAGACTCCACACATCCAATTGTTGCCATCTTTTCAGCACATGCAGTCAGGGCAAATCTTGCAGTCTTCACCCAGAGAAAATTCCCACCAGAATTAACAGGAATTTGTGTGAACAAGGATTGAATAAGTGCGGACTCACAGCCCAGCCCGACAAGTCTTTTCTCTTGACAGCATCCAATTAAAATTAATGAAGTAACTTGTTCAAGGATCACCCAGGGAAATGATGGGAGAGGCAAGGGTAGAACACAGATTATATGAGTCACTGCCAAGTTCCCTGATGTTAAAAAGTCAAAAATACTTAGATGACAGAAATGCTGAAGAATAGTGAGAAATGAGAACCATTAATTGAAGTGGCTTCTAGGCAATCTGTCCGGGGTGATCAATTTACATATTTATCCCTACCAAGATATAAACCCTGCAATATTTCTTGCCTCTCTCCCATCTAATTGGGTATTATGGTGAAAATGTGAGAGTATCTTATTTTTTGTAAAGGAAAATAATTATGTTTTAACATCCCCAGTGGACTTCGTCTCTATTTTCCTCAATTACCCAAATTGCAGCTCCCTCTTGACTTTTCAGAGCAGCCCAGACATTTCAAATACAGCTGGCTGGGCCTGATTTTGCCCCTTACCTAGGTCAAAACAGAAAATTGTATTCTGCCTGTGACCACCCCTCCTCCTTTCTCTAGCTTACCCTGTTCACTGGAGGAAGCTGAAGGGAGGTAACATCCCTTTGCAGGCTGGCTGAGAAAGCAGCTCTTAAATAAATTTATCATCACCTGTGATGTTAGATTGGCATTAGGGGAAGGGTGTAAGGATTTTGCCTGCTACTTATAAAATAAACAAATTTGCTTGCTCCTGTTGCAAGTGCCACATGGGAGCCAGTAGAATCAGGAAGAGTTTCAGAAATCTAATTTGCTTTTCATTGTGTATGCTGTTTGATTACCTTGTACCGTTCTTTCTGTTTGCAATAAAAACAGTGACTTCCCAGTCATTTTCATTTTAGGTCTCTCTCTGGCATTCACACACCAATAGAACATTTGAATTGCAAATACTGGAAGAATTTATTAAAGATAGTCACTTCCTCTGGATTTTATGTGTATATGTGTCTATACCTTCCTAATGTTTTCAGTTGCTGTGAGAGCTTATTCTGTTTTTCAGGTGCCTTTTAACTAGCTCTGTGTCCATGAGTGAGGAAGAAAGGAGGGAGCAGTACATTTAAAGTACTTCCCTGGAAAACAATTCACTCACAGTTTTTGAAAGAAACATCTGAATATTGTGCAAGAACTCCAGAGTGTTCTCAAAGAAAGTTCCCCTTGACTGGGCACTCAAAGCAACCTTGTCTAACACCCACGCGATTTAAATTATTAAATGAATTCAAGAGGAAGATCCTGAAATGAAATTGCATCCTCTCCTATTTTTCCAGCTGCCTGCTCTTCTCCCAGCACACCTAACTCAAAATGCCTGCTGTGGTCCATTACACTCCAAAAAGAACAAGAAAGAGTGTCTGAATGAAAAGTATAAACCATATCAACACAAGCTGACAAACCCCATCCAAGTCCCCAAACCCTAGAATGCAATATCCTTTCTCCAGCATCCAGCTGCTCATGGGAATGGTCAAAAACGAACAGCAACAAGAAAAAAAATACCCTCCCAAATAAGCAGAGAACAAATTCACACATGCCACTGAAAAAGGTGAAAAACGGGTAAGTCCCACATGGGAAAAAGAGTTTTCCCAAGCTTCTTCCAGGGAGAGTGTGAAGCATTTTCCCATTGGTGCAAGCACTGTTAACCTTTCTGGACAAGGAGCAAAGGCCACATTGGGATTTCAGTCTCTTGAGGTGAAGTTGCAGAACACTGGATGGCTGTACAGGCACTGAAGATGGAAAAGGTACCCTTAATAATTTTGGAATTTCATATTACAGAAATAAGACCTGACAGTCTTCGCTTTCTGCTCAGCTTTATGACCAGCATTTCAAAACAATCTGATACCAGCATAAATAACTGGAATAATGTCCCTGAATTACTTTCCACTTCTGCGTCTTCCCTCTACTCCTTTGACAAAAAAGGAGGTTCCAGCTACTTTTTTCCCTTAAGTCAGTAGATATAATATTGGTACCTTGTGCTTGGTGATCTCTAAACTTAAAATGGAAGGCATCAAGAAACCAGATTTTGTCTTAGTATGTCTAGATCTGTGTGTCTGAGTGACATAACATGACCAAAGCTGCAGCCTAAAGTGAGCAGATTATGCTGTTGTCATAAAGTCAATGCATGCAGCACATGTCACATCACCACTTTGATTGCATCTGGATGTATTTAGGGGATGTGGCATGACAGTGCATAGATCATGAAGCCAAACCAAATATCAGGTTCCTCCATTTCCTGACAAGTGGTATTTGAGCAGTAGGATTCTCCCACTCCCTCACTGCATTTGTAATCTGAAATCAGTATTTTGATTTCAGACTAAATTATGATAGATTTTTTAATTTTGAGGTTTCTGTATTGAATTTAGTCATTAGTAGGATTTTTTATGTTCTTTGTCTCCCCTAAATGATGTTCCTGTTTTCCTTTCATGATAAGTTTTCTTAACTACATTTTCAATACTACCAGAAAGAAGGAGGTTTCTATCCCTTATTACAGAATATATTTTTAAGGTTAATTTCTTTCCTTTTTATAGAAGATACACATACAAAGCTGTTTTGGAGCAGCACCAGTTGAAATACTATTTGAGTTTGGAAAGATCCAATTACTAATGTGGAAACAGCAGGAAGACCTAGAGGCTACAAAATCATTATTTTTTACAAGTCATACTCATAGTTCAGTGAGTCTTTGTTTATCTCTGGGAGAGACTTACACCATGTGCCTCATGTAGAGGCAAATCTTATTACTGATCTCATTCCTTTTGCTCTTAGCAGTAGCTTAAATTGGCATTGCAATGAACACTCAGATGGGAATTCAACAAAAGACATGGCTAGTGCTGGACCTTTCATTCTCTGAAGAATGTCCATGCTGTTCATGCTAAATTGAAGTTTGTAGTTCTCTTGGACTACTCATGACAAAAAACTGCTACGGTGTCCAATTCCTTCCTTCATCAGGAAAAAAATAGTTGCTTTTCCAAAATGTCAAACCTAGTACAGACTAGATGAAAAGTATTGGCAGGCAAACATAAACCTCAGTGGCAGTCAAAAGAGAGGGAACAGGGAGATGTGGGGTTTTTTGAGATCACAGGGTGGGCAGGCAGTATTTCAAATACCTCCATTTTCATTGTCCCACATTGCACTGCTCAGCGAGGAGAGAGAGGGACAATGGTAGGCCGGGTTGGTGATGCTCTAGTGTGCATGGAGTGACCTCCCTTCCACCTACAGAGGCATTAAAATAACCTCATTCCCTTTCATTTATGTAAGATGGAGGTGCACAGTCGCTCAGACTCTGTCAGCAAGAGGATAGCTTATGCCAAGAGAGCATCTTTGGCGTGTCATTGTCACAGCACAGGGGGACATTACCTTGAGGCACACAAAATGAGACCTTTGTGCCTGCCTGGGAAATCAGACACCAGGAAGGTCTCCTGAGAGAATCATCCCTCTGGCTTTCCTCCCTTCTCTACAACCTTCCTTCAGTTTCTGCTGATCAGCATTCAGTCTGGTCTCCTCCCTGAAGATCAGTACATTGATCCCACATGTTTCAGTGTGGGACCTGTTTGGCAGTAGAAATGGTTCACTTCTGGGCAAAAGTGAACCAAGTTTGCTAATTTTGCTTCTATGACCTGAAACACCAGGCACTGTCAAAATAATTAATGACTCAGAAAGTGAAGTACTAAATAAAATAGGAATGTGAAAATATCCTAGTATTACCACATTCTCTTTTATAAGAAACATGACACCATGATAAATGATAGTCCGATCCATCTTTGACACAAAAGAAAAAAAGAAAGTTGAAAGCCTTCACTGAGTCAGAAAAATAGACAGTAATACAGCTCCTTATACTCCTTGAGACACCCTGTTTTTATTTGAGAAAATTGACTCTGTTCTTGACATTTGCTCTTATATTCATGGCACTAAAGCTCTGAAAATCTGGAGAGACAGTTTCTTAGTAGTTTGGCTTATGAAAAAAACCCATGGATATCCAGCCAGCTGTACAGTCCAACCAAGAAGAAAATGCCAAATTTATTGCTAATTGCCTGCTCTAAGCCAGATGAGCTCAATATCTGCTACCTCACATTTTCACTGGGATAAACTCAACTTTTTTTTTTTTCAGTAGCACAGGTTGTAAGTGGAATAAATCAGAATTATTAAATGTTTTAGTTGACCAGAAGAGAAGTACTATCTTTAATTTTTTAATCACCTCTATTAAAAAAATATGTTGGCAACTTCACACTGATTTTGAAGGCAAGAGTTGAAAAATCTTGTTTGAATTGAGCATTTTTATATTTATAATATCATTTCCATTTTTAAACTGTCAGCCATATCAATGAATAATTCTTACTATCCAACAAATGCGACTGTCCAACAAATGCATATTTTTGGTAAATAAGTAATTAGTAAAATTTATGAGTCTGATTCACTCCACTCTAGATATTGTTTGTCACAATTTTCTAAGATCATTCTTTGTTTAGAAATATGGCTGACTTTTATCTGTTTGTAAAGCCCTGGTGCATATCTAACCTTGAATTACATAAATAATTGATGAATAGTCATTAATATTTCCAGAATTACTGCTGCAGTACATCCCCACTGATGTGAAGCTCCCATTGGAATAAATTTTGGGCACATAAAGCTAATCTTCCTGTTTAGGATCCCTCATAATAGGAGTGCTTTAAAAAGATGAGAGTAAAAGAAGGAAACACCAAAATCTGCTTTGTCAGAAGTTTACTGCTGAAAAAAAGGCAGGGCGAATTATTTTCTCACATTTTGCAAGAAATATGTAAAGATCAGAAACTGAACCAGCACCTCCCAAAGGCCTCTGCAGTGCCTTTCTAACAGGACAATCCTTCCTGGCAAGGAAAGGCAAACCACTCTTGTTATTCCATCCTTTCCTGGCTCCCAGGGTGGGGAAGCTGCTGAGCCAAGGATCACCCCTGTCCCCATGGGTGCTGGTTTTGGAGGCTGCTGCAGGACAGGGAAGAACAGCCCAAATGAAACAGCATGTTGAGGAAAGAGTTCATGATTTAGGCGCTGCTGGTACCTCTCTGGAGTGCTTAAATTGCAGTTGAAATCAGGAGTGTATAGCAATGACACATCATTATTTTTATAAATAATGACAGGCTCAGAGGCACATAAGGATCTGTGTTATAATATTCTGATGAAAGGGTCTGTATTCACATTCTCATAAAAAAAGAAATATCTTTGGAAGGCATTTATCATAATAAGTTCTTTTTTTTTTCTTTCCTATTTGGAACGTTATGTTCTTTCGGAGATTTCAAGTATTGATGCACAATAAAAATTCCAGAAAGAAAGTCACAAAGGGAGAAAAAAATATTTTCAAAAAGAGGAATTACATGGAAATAGGAGAGAAAGATAATTAATTTTTCTTCTAGCTGTCATGCAATGGATATCATTGTTTTTAAGAATACTTATTTGATAAAAGTAATCCAGCTCTTTATGAGGAAAGAAAAAGTGAGAGATCATGAAGAAAAAAGAAAGGGAAGGAGATTTAGCTAAACTCTTACCCTTCATTTTAATCAATAAAAAATAATCTGGCGAGATAATGGTCTTTGAATTGCAGATCCAAGAACTGTGCCCCCCTCCCTCTAAAATGTATCTGAAATGTCTGCAAAGCCTGTGTATAAATAAGTTTTAACTACAACGTGTTTCTCTCTTTCTTAAGCAAGCTTTTACTCTCTATGCTAAATTTTGCTCTCTATTTATGGTCTTTGGTTGATGATAATGAGCTGAGCCATATCACATATAAAGTGACACAGAGAAAGTGTGTGAAAAGCTGTTTCAAGGAGACAGATACTGCTCTTTTAGGCAGCATCTCATGCTTTATGCAGCAACTTGCTCATGCACCTCACTAACAAAACCAGACCTGCAGTATGAGACCCATTTCAGTCACCAAGAGACTTTTCCCAGTAAGAAGCAGGAGTCTGGTCTGGTTAATTATTATTTGATACTACTGATCAATTTTGCTTCCAGTATTTTCAATTGTGCAAAGTTTTGTACTCATTGAGTATTACAATGGCAGTGGAACCTTAGGAAATGGGAAACCCCCTTCCCTTCCCTTCCCTTCCCTTCCCTTCCCTTCCCTTCCCTTCCCTTCCCTTCCCTTCCCTTCCCTTCCCTTCCCTTCCCTTCCCTTCCCTTCCCTTCCCTTCCCTTCCCTTCCCTTCCCTTCCCTTCCCTTCCCTTCCCTTCCCTTCCCTTCCCTTCCCTTCCCTTCCCTTCCCTTCCCTTCCCTTCCCTTCCCTTCCCTTCCCTTCCCTTCCCTTCCCTTCCCTTCCCTTCCCTTCCCCAAAGACTGGTTTCTTTTCCATGGAATTTTTCTCAGCTGTTTACAACAGAGCACAAAGGTTTCTATAGAAGAGAACAAAGTTGGGTGAGAGAGGAGCTTCAGCCAGGGTCTGAAAGAGTTTTTTCAAGATCCTTCCAGCTTCTAGTAAAATCCCTGATTTTGGTAATTCTAAAACATAAATGTGTGACCACCAGTTTTTGTAGGAAGACCTGTGGTGGTTGATGTTTTGTGACCATCTCAAGAGAAAGGGACAATAGCTGCTGAAGAAACAGGGATGAGTCTCAGTGTGGACATTTGAGAATGCTCAGACAGGAATGTTCTCATCTGTGAAATGATGATACCTGACCCTTCCAGACAAAGGAAGCATGAAAGCCTCACTCAGAGAAATCCCTTTTGGATAAACCCCCTCTGAAAACATGAAGTTTATATGAATCATCCCTTCATCAGATGAAAGCTGAACTGTAAAATCTTGAGAGACGACATTTAATTCTCACACTGTTTGTGTGGATACTGCCAAAACTGAAGACTCAAAACTGCTCTTGCTCATCTAATGAAATTCTTGAGGAGAAAACTAAAAATCGTAGCAATATTTTGTAGAGTTTTGCTGCCTGTGGTAGAATAATTTTTTAAGTTCTTTCATGCTTCCAGAAGGAAAGCTGAGGAAACCATAGCAGTACTCTGTATTACAAATAAGAATTGTTAAGTGCTCATTTTTAGGAATCTCATTCCATTAGATTTCTTACAGAAAACATCATTTATGCATCTGCTTTTTTTTTTTTTCCCTAGGAAAATGTAAAATTAAGTCATCATAACAACATTTCATTGTGTGCAAAATTAGCTCAATTACTTAATCAAACAAGAATTCCAATACAAACAGATATAACAATAGTTTGGCAAATAAAACCCTGATGGCTCCTTCTTCCCCTACTTAGAAAATGAAGATTGGCCACATGTTGTGGCAGATCCTGCATTGTTGGCTGTAGAGTGCAAAATTGTGGATTTTAAGGGGAATTAAATATCTCCATTCTGCCAATAATCTTGTTTTAACCCTGACAATGTTCCTTGTCTATGAAAAGTATCTGGAAATGGAGGATCCCAAGCATCCATGCATTATTTTTATTTATCATATAGTTTGATTTTATACTCATGTGACAGCAGCTGTGCCATGGTTTATGGATTAGAAATTGGAAAGACCTGATAGCTTTCAGGACAAATGAGAATATTAAATCTCTGAAAGGACAGAAGATATGAGGGTAGTAAATTCGGTTCCTATCTAACTTGAGGCCCTGGCAATTTATACACCTAGCTAATGTTCTTAAATTAGAAACAAGGTCAGGTTAGGTTTCCCACATAGTGAATTCATGTTTCCTGAGGGAGGTGCAGACCACCTCAGAAATGAATCACCCACTGGAGTTTCACTGACTGCAAGGACACCCTCCAAGTGACCTCAATCCAGGTATAGATTCTTCAGCCAGATACTTGAAGTTAGTTTGAAGGGATCCAGGACTCTCTAGGTAGAGAGATAAGTTTAGATTAGAGAAGAAAAGAGGCAAGATAAAATGGGAAGTCATGCTGTGTTTAAAGAACCCAAGCACACTTGACGTTTGAAGTTTTGATAAGAAGAAAAACCAAACACCTCAAAGAAGAACTTCGGTCCCTCATTCTTTGTGTCCCATTTTGGCCTCTGACCTTCTATTCTAGAAAAGAACCCAAGCCAAAAGTAAACCCCCCACCCTCCAGCTCTGCTTAGGGTGGTTGCTTGCTCAGGAATGTAAGAATATCTCTCCTGGGTCAGACCAAAGGTCTTCAACAACAGCCAGAATTACCTCCCTGTGGGAGAGCACAAGTTTGGAAAATTCTGCAATATTCTCCTGATATCTGACAGTCTGTGGCTCATGAGCATGCTTTGTAGTTAACAACCTGCAACTGTATTTCTCTTACATTCATCTTCCAAATGCCCTCTTTAAACTCTGTCCACTCTTGTCACCCACACTGTCCTGGGCTGAGAAACTGCACTGCTGAGCTGCACATTTAGCCTTCCCTTTGCTTCTTCTTATTTTGTGGTGTTTTCTGTCCCTGATCCTTCTGCCATCATCACCAGGAAGCCTTTATGGTCCTTTCCTCCTTCAAAACCTCTGAAGGGTGCAGAGGTAACTCTCTAGGGCAAACTCCAGAGTGACTGAAAGGCTTTGGGAATGGTGCTGCCTTTTACTTTCTTTCCAGGCTCAAGAGGACACAAGCCTGACTTGGAGGAGCTGCTGAAACACAAAAGGCTCATAAACACCAGTACCACGGAAGAATGACATGGAAGGGAGAACACTGACGATAGATTAAGGGCAATATCTTTGTAGGCAGCTGAAAATTTGAATTTGTTTTTGATTTGTTAAATACAACATATGGGAGAACTTCAAAAGAGATCGTTCTGCAACTGCCAGAATTCCTGAGAGGGCAGACAAAGGCAGCCTCTCAAACTACACCTCTCCCCACCGCCTGAGGAAGTTTTTACCCCATTTGGTAAAAATGGAAATAATTTTGGTGAGTTACTGTCTTCTAAACCAACAGTCAACTGTAAACCTCCAGAACTGATTGGAACATTTTTCAAATTCCCCTTAAAAAAAAAGAGAACACAGTTAGTTTGTGTTAAAAAAAGAAATTATGTTAGGGAACACAGTGTATTAAGACAATTATTTTTAAAAATTTAGGCCCAAGACAAGCAAGAAAACAGCTCAGATTTTCTAGGAGATATGCTAAGCAGGAAAGACTATGTTTCTCGATGAACTTTTGAGCCCAGCTGCAATTCCAACTCAGTTACAACGTGCATCCTTTGCAGAAACCAGGAAAAAAAAGCTTTAATATTTCTGCTGGTTTGTTTGTTTGCCTGTTTCCCACCTAGCTCCTTTTTGTTGTTTCAGTTGCCTACTCCACTTGTATATAAAAGCTTAACCAGTGGTTGTGACTAACACCTGACCTAAAAACCTTCTCCCCTCCAAGCACACACTTTATTATCTCCTGGAATATGTATAGCAAGCTGGGATATGAAAGGGCCCAGCAGGAGAGAAAAGGCAAATTCCTCAGGGTTCTTCTTGAGGGAATGAGATTGTGGCCAGAAGGATGCATTGAAATTGTGGTATTGGGTTTCAGGTTCCTCTAGCCCTGACAGGGAGTTAATGACATGTTGGCAGGCACACCTAACTGGGCAGATCAATAGAGATAATTTGTTTGCAGATAGTGCACTCTTATCTCCACACTAAAGTGCACCAAATAGATGGTTTTCCTGCAGGGAAGCACTCACTTTGCTTTAGAAGAGGAGTGCCTGCAGAAAACCCTGCTGTCTCACCTTGTCTGCTTCCTCGGAGTCCACAGGGGCTGCTGAATCCATGTTCTGGGGTCATCAAATCAAACTGCTCTTGCAGAATGGCACCAGGTGATGCATGAATAACCTGAGTGATGCACTGATGGGGGAGCTGAAAGGAAATAAAGATAAAAAAGGCTGCTGAGCTATGGGGTACTGTGATTTCTACCCATCTACAATTTTTCTTTATTTTATTAGCTTTTATTGCAGTCTCACATGTGCCCATCTCGCTCCTGTCCATTCCCTCTTTTTCACAGGCCCAGTCCCTTCCCTTGTTTTCCCACTTTCTTTCACCTAGAATCTGAGATTCTCTGTCCCCTATTTTGTAGTCAAAAACCCTCAGACACTGAGTATAACAACACGGCACAGGACAGGAGTCTTAGTATGAAAGTTCACTATTCATGGCAATAGGCTTGTTTAAATACAGTTATTTCTCTGTGCCTTTCTGATGGGAAAGGAAATAATCTCTGCATGTAAAGTGTCTTAAGTGAGGATACAAAACTCCCATGGTTTCAAATGCCTGTCTCTGTTAAAAGCACTTATGTGCTGCATTTGGTAAACTTATTAAAGAAATAATAGATAGGAATAATTTGACAGCAGCTAAAACCCACCAAGCTTCCATTTCCCAGGTCACTCCTAAGTACTTGCTCTCCTAGGAGAAATACCAAATGATCAGGGAAGGTACTGAGAGTTGGAAAACCTCCTGACGAGGATACCATAATTGCTTACCATATCCCAGCCCTGTCTCTATCTCAAATAATGAGTAAAAAAACCCAAAAAACCAAAAAAACCAAACCACCAAAACCCAAAACAAACAAACAAAAAAACCACCCCCCACCCCATTTATGATGTATAGGCCTTTGTAGTGTTTTCCCTTTTTAATTGACTTTTTAAATATCTATACCCTATACATGGCTATTGTGATTGCTTTAGTGCTTTGATTCCTTTCTGGCCACATCTGACCCCAAAGCCAGCTAAAACTACAACTGTGCTGGAATTATGTTGCAAGATGTACAGGTGAGTAATACCTGAAGTCCATATATCCTATCCATGTAGATTATGGGTCCTTTTCCCAGTTTTTGGGTTCTGTGCTTGTACAGATTTCTTTCTGCTTTGCTGTGCCTTGTTAATTTTCTCTGTCTCTTGTGTTGCCATGACTGTTTCCTGTGATTGAGCGTCTGTAACCCTCTGAATGGAAACACATGCAAGGAACAGACACGGGGGATTTTACATTTCTGCTAGAGACATACTTCAAAAATTTTACTGAGGAAAAATAACTTGCCAATGAAAACTAAACAAGCATTATTCCTCTCCATCCTTTCAACATATAACACAGAAACTACTAGATATATCCCAGTAAAAAGTTAAGTTATCACAGAAAAATTTTAGGAGTCCTTCAGAAATAAAAGCAAATTACTTTTCTATCTGGCATTGCAGGCTCTATTTCCAGATATGTAGCAAGCTCTGGCTAATAGCAATATGATTTCAAAAAGTACATTCATGTCAGGCTCAATTCCTCCTTTATGGACTGGCATTATATTTCTGGGAATTAGCTGGAAAAGCAGGCATTTCTTATCTGATTATGGCTGAAAGACCTGATTAAACAGCCCTTTTGGGTAGAACAGTAGCCCTCTATAATAAGACATGGTAAATTATGAACATCGTCCAAAGATTTCTGAGGAAATGGAAGATTTTTTTTCAATTCTCAGAACACAAGGACCTGCTGGATAGGAGCACACTGCCATGGGGGAGCTACTTACTGAGAAATTGCCAGGAGCTGTGGTAGCACAGCACAGGCACTTTCATCATCAGATGAGAAGGCAGTTAAGAATTTGAAAGCAGGGGAAGCCTGGAGGACATTTCCTGTCATAGGAATCCACATAGCATTCCTTAAACTTCTTTTCATAATAGGTGCTTGGATTTATTTTTGAAGAGTGAGGCTGAGGAAAGCCCTGGGTGGAGGAGGGATGCTGTGCTGTGACTTCAGACTGGGATCTCTTCTCAGCAGTGCTGGCAGGCAGCTGGTTAGAAACTGATATAGACACCATGAGTCTGAAAATGCTTTTGAGCTTCAGTTTGCTTCCAAGTCCAATTAGATTTGTTCAAAACATCCACAACCATTGGAACTTATTTGCACCACTGCATGCAATCCAGTGATCAATGTGGCTTGCACAGGGAAAAGGGGGTTTATCCTCCACCATCTACAAACTTCAGTGTTTTAACCTGTGCTTAATTCCAGCATTCAGGTCCTGTACTCTCTCACCAGCTTCTCTCATCATGAGCTAAAGAGTCTCTGACACTTCCATTATCTTTAGAGGCATTAAGCCATCATCACATTATTCTTTTTGATTTGCTGCTGAAGCACAAACTTTGAGAATTCTCCTAGACAGCAGGCATTTCAGTCACCCAATGGGGAATGAATTAATGTTTATACTATACCCCAGGACATGTATATCCAGCTCTACAAATCAGAAATTCAGTCTTACTGTCACTTCAGTCCCAAAACAAGTCAATATTTGAGTCTGAAATTAATGGGGGAAACCGTGAATTGTTGGAAATCTTCCAGCAGCCATGCAATGGAGAATCTCTATCAAAGGAATTTCCACAGGGAAATGAATGTAATTAAGGACCAAGGTAATAAACTGCCAAGAAATTTTAACAAGTTACAAAAGCCTTATTTAAACCCTGAGTTCTCCCAGTGAGGTGAACAGGGAGTGTCATCTGCCTTTGAGCTGCTGCAGAAGGAATTTTAAATACGAAAATTAATATTCAGAATAATTACCTCTGTATTTTCTGTTGCTTCTCCATATATACCATCCCACCATATTAAAAATAAATTATTAGCATTTGTAGAGGTCTCCTGTGCAGTTCTGGTTCGCACCCTGTCTATTGTTCAAAGAAATCCAAATTATTACAGGAAAAGTGGAATGTGTTCTCCTTTCCCCAGGGCTAAACACTGCTCTGAATTTCTGCCTTTACTCTTGTAGCAATAATTAAAATGAAGAAATTAGATCAGATACCCCTGGACAGTCACAGGGCCCAGAAGGCCCTACAACACTTTGCTAATGAAGAAAGAGCCTGAGGCTCTTTGTGGAAGGAGGTCACCCCATGAAAGGGTCCTGGTAGCAGAGCATTCTGTAATAAGAGGTGTTTTTGTGGCTCCTTGATGGCTTTGCACAAAAATATAAATACCAATTTTATCAGACACACTCTGGAGTTTGAGCTGGCAGAGTCCTTTTCCTCCAGTGCCTGAGAGTGCCATAATAAGGGAAATAGGGCAGTGGTTAAGTGTTGCCTGGGACTGTCCAGCAGTCAGGCAGCTGAAGGAACAGAGATTCACAAGAATTAAAATGGTCTTGAGGAGAAAAATATCTGTGAACAAATCCCATTTGGTTTGTTTATTTGCTGAACTGTATTACATCAGGTCATGGTGACTCTGGATTTTAAGAGCTGCAGGGATCATGCCTGCATGAAGAGGATGATTTTACAAGAAACAGAAATAAACCTGAGCCCAGAATAGGAAAATGGGGTGTTTGTCTGGGGAAGGAAAAGGACAGAAGGAGCAGCTTTCCACCCTAGAGAGTAATGAGACAAATTCAAACCCACTTGGAGCGTGCAGCTCCCTACAATTGTTTAAGAACCGCTGAAGCTGAGGAAGGAATTTGAGCCCTTCATTTCCCCCTCTGCCCTCAGTCACTCCTTTTCCTATTATGCACATCTCATCTTTATAACTGGAACACTCACTCTAATTGTGTTATGTCTATGCTGCATTGTCTGGCCTCATATTGTCTGCAGCTTTGACAAGCTTTAAAATTGCCTAATTGCAAAGTTCTAGCTGAGATCCTGGGAATCATGCAGCATTTGGGAACGTGGGGGGGAAAAAAATTGTTACTTCTTGTCTCTCTGAAACAATTTAAAAGGCTTCCCCAAATATGCTAGAATAGAAGTTCTTCAAAGAGAATAGGATAAACCTTGTTTATCAGTAAAAAAACCCCCCAGTGTATGATTTTACACTGCCATCACACAGGCATTCTTTGCTTCTGCTGAAAGTGATGGGAACAGCAGCATAAAAAAGCAAGGGCTGGGGTTGGAGCAGACAGGGGAGCTCAGCTCAGATTCAGAAGGAGAAACTGTACCAGGAGGGAGCTGGATTTGCAGGAACAAGAGGAGGAATACTCTGAAAAGCAAAAGAGAAAGACAAGGAAAAGATGTATGTGCCTGGAAGCAGTGGGATAAGTGCCAGGTGGAGACAAAAGACAATAGTAGGAACTGAGAAGCTGCTAGCTTGAAAATAGGGTCACAGGAGACAGGAGTTTTTGGGAAGACAATGCTCTGGAAAATGTGGGACTGGATGAAGGCTGGGAGTGTGGCAGCCAGGACCATGCAGAGAATGACACACAAAGCCCCTGTGTAAAAATAGATGTGTTTGGGGAACAGAAATAGAATAGATGCTTTGCATGAAAGATGAAGTCAGGCCAAAATGCAGTTATGGAATTCATAAAAGATTTTGCCAACCCAACGGGTTATAAATCTGAGGCTGAAAAAAAAAGTCTTTTTACATACTCAAAAGTTTATTGTCAAATTAACCATGGAAACAGTTTCTGGAGCAGGAGTTCCTAAGTCTGCAGCTCAGTAAAGCCTCTCAACTATCTGAATTTCTTGTGGGTCACCATCTGAATGAAAACCATACTTTATCTGAAAATTAAATTATTTCCTAGACTATTTAGCATTACCTCATGGACCAATAGCTTGAAAATCAAACAATTTTTAGAGACATTTCTAGAGGGCACAAGACTGAAAGAAAAGGTGGCAGCAGGAGCTCGGCAGGAACTTCCTTATCTTGGGGGCTCTGACAGACGTCCCTTTGGTCTGTAACTTCCGTTTTCTTTGTGTCCATTTTCACTGGACCTTCTTCTTCCCAAGCTTTGTCAGTCTCTGCCTGGGCTAAGATCATTGAAGCATGTCCAGCCCTAAACCTTAACAAGGCAGCTCTACCCACAAATGATTTATTTTTTTAACACTTGGGCATCACATGCAGCTTGCTGGCACTCTGTGTTTCACCAATTAAATCTCCACTCTTGTTGATTAGGCTTGAAAGTCTCAAAAAGCAAAGAACATCTTTTCTTAAGATAATTTTACATGTTCAGCACTGTTAGAGGAAAGTTAAAATCTGGGACTAGACACATAGGGAAGGAAAATTAAAAGAGGACAGTATTTTGATTTGAGAGACTGAGCTGATAGGAAAAAAAATATGTACAAAAGACAGGGAATAACGGATGAGGAAGGCTGAGTCTAGGTGAGAAAGAGGCAGAAAAACACCAAAACTAAGAGAGGGCTGTCTCCAGGGGATATAGTGGTCTGAATCTCCATGCTGATGCCAACAAACAAGACATTGTGAACTTCCATGTTTGCTAATGAAACATGTCAAATCTGGTTATTTTTTCTCCTGGTCACATTCCTTCAGTTTATGGATAGTTTATTGAAGATAACTGTACCAGTACAGGTTGAAAGTACTTACAGAAAATCCAATGCTAATTATTACCTGGCTGGGGGCCTGCAGCGACAGTTCCTTTCAGTGCCTACAGAAAACCAGAAAACTCAGAACAACAAAGAAGAGTCCACTACAGGCAAATAATTCCTTCCATACTATAGAAAATATTTGTTAGGCTCTGGCCTAACAAATACTGGGAAATCTGGTATTGGTCTGCAGTGTAGGTAGGAAATAATGAGCATGTACAAAATTAATGCTGTTAGATGTATGCATTATTCCAGGTCAAATGGGTGTGAAAGGCTACACCACTACTATTTTCTCGTGATCCTACTGAGTTTCTCAGTGCTGTGCAGAACACGTGATGGGGATGAGCACAACACCAACAGAAGCGTTACTGTAGCTGGAATTGTCTTTGCCTTTTGGCCAGGGGAAGTCTGCAGGGAGCAGCAATAGCTTTTATCAGAATAACAGCCATATTTTGGGGGAAATAAAAGTCTAGACAAAGCCATAGAGACCCATTTGATTTTTATGTATATGTTTGCCATGGCTGTAGATTTGTGATTTTCAGATAAGACATTAGGAATTGGAGTTGTTCAAGTCTGAACTTTTTCTTTCTTGCTGCCCTTTAAAGGTACTCACTAAAATTAGTGACCTAGAGAAGAAATGTCATCAGTTCTGGAAATAGCGGTTCACTAAGCAATAAATACATATACAAGGATGATTTTTCTTTACACAGTTTCCTGAAGTACAAAAGGTGGGAGCTTTAATTAGAATGAATGTTTTTCATTAAGGAACAAACTGAAGATCACTGACATTAGAAGCCATAAATTCATGGCAGCACCAATTTCCTAGATACAAAGGAAATCCTACCAGAACATCCTGGCTAAACAGTACATGGACAATTTTTCTGACTGAATTTAAAGTTTTCCTTGCTTGTATCTGTAAATCAAACTGAAAGCCCAGGCTATTTCATTAAGAACGTAACTGCTGATGTGAGGAGCCGATGCAACTACTGACAGCACAAAAACATTGGGTGAAATCCTGTTTGGATTAAGGTAATCAGCTTACTTTACAACATAAAAATCCCAGCCATTTGGGAAGATAAATGCATGGGTTAAATCTCACTGAGGGAGAAACATGGCTTCATGCAAAAAAAAACCTTCTTAGTCAAAATAACAAGACCAAGAATTCAGGTTGATGTTCAGCACTTCAGTTCTGCTTGCTATTCAATACCTTTCCAGAGGTGTTCTAGCTCCATATAAATTAACATAATATAGGTTTTGCCTGCAAAAGAAAATTGCAATGGTTTCAGTTGGATTTTTTTCTTTTAGATCAGTTTCATTAAACATCAAGTAAATCCATGTATGGACACAGTTAAATTGATTTACAACTGGCTAATGTTGATCTAGCTTAATTCAACGGATGGAGTTTTATATGGCAGCTGTACATTGATTTAAGTGCATCTGCACAAGACTGAACTTGTTCATTTAAACTGACTCAAAATAAGACTTCAGTTAAGCCCCTTTTGCAACACTTTAAATAGCAGGTTAGCTTTTACTAAGTAAATACTCACTGAAGAAGCTGACAGCCACTTTTCAGAAAACAGGAGATTCAAATAAATGTGAGTTCAATTTTAAGGAACAGACATGAGGCTTTCTATTTGTACAAAACCACCAAGGTTTGACTCAGGTGCTGACCTGAATTATTTTTTTTTTACTCATGATTTTACTATAAAACTGACCCTACTTTTAAAGGTGTTTGATAAATTTAATCTTCCATGAATCCTCTCTCCTTTTTTTTTAAATTGACTTAATTTTTACATATACTTTCAACAATCTCCCATTGCCACAATGGCTGTTTGCTCATCATTAGAAAAGGTATATTAAGTATTCCAGTGGTATTGATCATCTGAACCTGTAAAGGACTCATAAAACCCATAAGTGCTGATCACCAGGGTGTTTTCTTACAGTGCACAGAAGAGAAAAGAAAAACAAGAGATTTTGCTAAGACACTGAATAACTTCCCTTATAGGAATGTTCAAGTCATGCTTCAAGGTCCAGTGGTTCCAGAGGGACCAGGATTTCACCTGAACCTTCTCTGTGCTTAGTTTAATGTTCAGTGTGCCATCAGTGACAAATTTGATTTGTTTGGTGAAAGCAGAACCATGGTGACAATGATTTCTCTGTTTATTAGCTTTAATAATAGAAAGTTGTCGTCACCTCCCTGCCACAAACAGTGAAGAAAAGGCCACCAATCTGCAGTCATTTTATGGGTGAAAATGGTCTTTTGATGGTGTTCTTCACAATTCCATTTGGGACTTCAGACATGAGGGGTAGGGAGCTTTATCTGGGAATCCAGAATGTTCATTTTCTTAGGAAATATTGGACTCCTTGTGGTGGTAATTTTAAGGTGTCATATAATCTAATTTTTCTTGTTTAAAAAAAAAAAAAAAACAACTCCAAAACGTTTTAATGTAAAGTATGTCAGGAGGCAAAACATTTTTATAGCCTCAGAGATAAGTAATCTTTCATATCATGATTAAGTGATATGTGAAAAGGGGCTGACCTTCGAGGCAAAGCAATTTCCACTTACAAAAGGGAAATTTTTACAAGGTGCTCTAGTTAGACCCCTTCCAGCATGTTTGTGGAGAAGGCTCCTCATGTCATTACCAGTCCCCCAAGGAAAACCACTTGTGCACTCAAGGGGCTGATGCAGAACAAATTTTAGCTGCCAGCCATGGCACAGTGCTATTGCTGCCCCTTCGTGGATCTTGGATGACCTCAGGGGTGCTTAGACTCTACATCCAAAAAGAAAAATAACAACTGTCTGCTCAAGAGAAAAAAGTCTGTGAACAGTGAAGTGGTGCATGGAGTCTGCCTAATACAGATAAGAAACTAAATGCTAGATGAGAAGGTTACAGTGAATAAAAACACTGACAAAAATAGAGGGAAAGCAAAGCTAACAAGAGCACGGTATGTCAGATTATTTTCAATCTTCTATGTAGTATAATTATGTAAGACTATTAACCCCCAAAATAATAAAATGTAAATCCTGATTCAACTGAAGTCAAGGGTAAGACTCCCACTAACCTAAACAAAACTGGAATTTCTCTCACAATGTACTTGTCACTGTGCAATGTGCTGGTCACTATTATACTCTGCTGTAATCATCAATAAAATTTGATTGAGCCTGGGATTATTTTACTGCTATCCCTCCTACTTTCACTGGTTTCCAGAGGTGTGGTCCCCCTTCCCAGAGCAGCACACATATTTAATCTCTTTCAGACTAAGGCAGCACAGATATGCTTGAAAATCAGAAGACATGAAAAATTCTGGTTAAACATTATAGAATATTTTCCAGAATTTAGCTGAGAATAGTTTCAGCATGTGGCTGACTATAAACACAATAAAACCAAACAAAATAACAGGGTAACTTTAGAGTAGCCATTTCTATCTGCAGCCTACAAACTGCTACAGCTCTATAAAACATTTCTAAAAGCCTAGAAAAGGCAAAGAAATAAAGCATTCATATTGCCAGTCAATGAAATTCACTCTGCCAGCACCTGCAGTGACCATAAGAGTTTTTGAGACTCCAAAAATTCAAAGAAATTGAAAAGTCAAATCTGTTAAAAGTGATATTGCTAAACTTGATAACAAGGTGTCATAAGTGAACGTAGAAATAAGAATGATCAATATTTATGCAAAATACTACTTATAACAAAACCAAAGAAAGAGTGACAAACCATTTTGACAAGGGTCTAGGATTTGTATGAAAACCTATTAATTCAAGATACCTTCCTCAGGCTGAAATCCACGTACTTTTGATAGTTGGAAATGTGCACAAGAATGGATTCTTTGGAGTTACTAAGACTGGCTGCTAAGGCTGCTTCCTTAAGGAAAAGAAGCTTTTTTAATCATAGCTTTTGAGTGCTTGCTTACCTTATCTTTTCCCCAGTAGCTTCTGAGGGGTCCAGGTGCAGCCAAACTTGACCAATAATTAGGTTCCTACAAGTTTTTTTTAAGCACAGTGGGGAAAAAAGAAAAAGAGAGTAGGAATCTCTTGGTGAGGGAGAGAAGCTGCAGTGTGATTTTTACTTAGCTTGATGACAGCGAATTGACACAGAAAGCAAATCCACTAAGTGCCATTGTCTTCAGTCAGACCTCAAAACCACTGCAGGACACTAAGCCATAAAAATGTTGTTTTTATTACCTCTGGCAGCCCTAGAATTATTTGTTCTGAGAATAGATAAAACAATGGATTCCATTACTGATTAGGAGTTTTGCTGCTGTCTCAAGGGTATTCAGGACTTGAACATTTCACACAGAGGGCAAACACCCAGGGCACACGCTCCATTAAGAGCAGATGATGCAGCCCAGAATTCTTGATCGTAATCAGGCTGGGATGACAAGAGTACACAGACTTGTGTTTTTAATGATTCTAAGGCTTGTTGATTTATCCAAAGGTTGCAAGTTCCCCAATAGCTTTGGCTTTGATTGGGATGCCAGGCTGAAAACATCTGTGATAATATTGGAAAATCTCAGGCTCAGTTCTGTGAAGCATAACTGCAGTGACCGAATAGGTGTTCACCCTGCTTCAGCCTCATAGGATGTCAAGATATATGTTCACTTACTACAATAATACCTTAAAATCATAAAGGCAATCAGCTCATCTCAAGTAGGAGTGATCAGTTTAATCATCTGAAATGATTGGCTGTTAACAGAATAAAGTGGTCTTACTATAGAAATTTTAGACTGGGAATAATTTTTAAGCAGCTGGAGTTAAATTACAAAAATGAAATTACTAATTATTTTTGTTAGGTGAGCTGGATTGGACTGTGGGATCTGAGGAGGTGAGCTAAGTTTTCTGAGCGTTTCCCTGCTGACTGCAGAATCATCTGCTGAGCCAGAGGCATCCTGTGGCAGCAGGAGTGCCTGGTGGCAGAGCTGATGCTGAGGCCCAGTATTGTTGCTTAGCAACTTCACAGGGATAGCTCTGACAATTAGCTCTCTTGTGTGCTGGGTGTGTGCTGGGAACAGGGAAAAACACAGCAATCAGCTCTCCAGAAGAGACCCCAGGAAAGCTGTGTGTGCCCATCTGCAGCAGGACTCCAGCCAAAGAAGCCCTTGTGCCGTAGCTGTTTCTTAGGCAGCAGCTTTTTTGGATGCCCTCATTCTTTACACACAAAATAAAGCATAATTCCAAGAGAATTAATGAATACCAAAACCTACACACCTGTTAGAGAACAAGAATACCTGCATGGGCATTGCTTCAAAAAATGACTGTTTCCATTTGTGTTCACACTTGAATTTGAAATTACTTTCAAGTGTGGAAAACCCTCATTTAACCTGAGCCATTGGCCCAACCACAGAACCATTTCATATTGCCCACCACATATTAATTTTGCTCTTCATCTGAAACCACACTAAGCTGAGTCAAGGTGTCTCAAGACACTGATAAAGAATGAAGAAAACAATGAGTTCTCATCTTCAGGATGGTACAAGGTTGCTCTAGAGCTGAGCCACAGTCATAGTCCTCTTCCTGGCTTCCCCCTCTCCCTTTTCAGGGAAAACCACCTGTGTGTCCCAGTCTGTTAAAAAAGACCCCAAAACAGTCACTGATCTTCTATAAGCAAGAAAACCAGCATTTCCAGTGTGCTTTGCAATATGGTCTCTTAAGGATGCTGAAAGACAACATTTTTCAGGAAAATTGTAGCAAAGGGAAACTTGCAAGCAAATTTACATATTTTTAGTTTTAGGAAGAAAAATCTCTGAAGGACAACCTTTCTTCCTGCAATAATTAAAAGAAGCTACAGTTCCCTTCCAATCAGGATGCAACAGTTTTAATACACTTTACACATGAACTATTATAATACCGTTTACACGTTAACCTGAAAAAAACCCAACCAGCTTGTTTTGTAGCAGTCAAAAATAGTTTTTCTGCAATTCAAAATTCAGTCATTTACAATGTTACAGAGCTCTTCTCTTCTGACTTTCCAATCAGCTCTTGCACAGGGATGATGCCTTATTATTGCAACTGCTTCTTTTGTCTGTTGAGTCATGTCATTAGAAAAATGATTTCTTGGTGGGAAAATTGCCCTAATGACAATGAATATAATTTTGAAAATTATTTCATTGTATGAAGGATTTGACACAGTTTATACACTGACTGATTTTTAACATGGCAGTGATTTATGATCTACCAAAGAAAACACCCAGCAAATGAAAATGCTCTGTGAAGCCTGTGCATTTACATAATGAGTTTACATTTAATGAATATGCATAAGCAGAGCCTGTTTCACAGGCTGAGCTGTGCCCACATGTCAGCTGTCATGGCACTCCAGACACGCCATTTCCATGTCATCTATCCAGGGGTTCCACGGCTCCCTGGCCACAGACACTCCTGGAAAACAGCACAAAGCAGTGCTGGCCAGCACCCCAGGAACACACCAGGACGTCCTTTTACTTTGGGGTTGAGCAAGTACAGCAGCACCACTGCTGTCTTTATCATCATGTATAGGCAGAGAGAGAGAGGGAGAGAGGAGGAAACATGCAGCCCTAAACTACAGTTGATCTGATTATTGGTATGAGGAAAGAACAATCTGACAGAGCACCTATGAGAGGTGAGGTATAAGCTGGAAATATCCTGCCTGTCTGGAGATTTCCAGTACCAGCACCAGGGTGAGAGAATTCCCATAGCCTTCATTTCCTGACTTCTGTACTGGTAATTTCCTTGGTAAACAAAACTGGAATTTTCTTCATCATCTTTGACAGCAAGATTTTGTCCACTATCAGAAATACACTGGCCAAAAATGTGCAATCTCTCTTGTGGAATTTTCAGCTATTGAGGAAGTATTGAGTGCCAAGAAGAAGATCCCTCTGTGAATGCACTCAGAATATTCACTTTCAGTTTCCAGGCTGTGGCATCAAAGACCCAAACTCCCACGAGTGTTGGGCTGCAGATATTAGACCCAAGCTATGTTGAACAAGGTTGATTCTGAAGTTAGTTTTTCAAGCTGTTATTAATGTTCTTGTTTTCTAAAGTATTACTTGAAACAGATATGAAAACCTATGTCAATGCCACATATATATCCTCCCACTCACACACTGTCTATGTTGTCTGGCTGAAAATTGAGTTAATTCCCAAGCTGAAGGCTGAAGGGAGTTCATAAAACTTTCAACAAAACTAGGCTGGACTTTAGGAGCATCAAGCCACGTTACAGCTTGGGAATGAGATGAGGGCAAGCCCAGTTTCACTGGAAATGCTGTACATTCTTCTGTGTCTTGCTTCAAATTTATTAATTTCTTCAACTTCTACATTAAATATAAGGTGAGAACTTTTTTGAATTCAGTAGAAGAGCAACACACCCATGAGATAATCCCAAGTTCCTCATAGCCCAATGGACACTCGGGATCCAACTGAGATTTTATCTCAGGCTGTTGATGCAATAAAAATACTCAAGATATCTTTAAAAGTGTTCTTCAACTCTGCTGGCCAGAGTAGGAGGTGTGGTAATTGAGTTGTTACTAAGATGGAAAACTGGAGACCTCTTCTCAAGCATTGATGGAATAAGGAGCTGAAAACCTGTTTTCTTTAAATGTATTTGGTGGAAGGGAGAAAAAGTGTGTTTTTCAGGGATAATACAACACAACATGGAATTGCAGGAAAGAAACCCAGGCACATGCCATTTAAAATCTCTTGTGAAATGAGTGTTTCAGTCACTCTGAGATCGTAGAGCAGACCAGGCAGGAGGGAGATGCACCACCACAAAACCTAACAAAGGATCACGCTAAGGGAAAGAGTAAACTCTTTTTCTAGGTTTCTCAAACAGTAAAAATACTCAGGACTGCAGTTAGAAGACGTGCAAAATATTTACTCTCCCAGCAAATAATGCCCTTTGGGTGTGAAATGCAGTGCATTAGTAAGAGAAGGAAGAGCTCCTACTGTCTCTGCTTGTGCATAATGTCACTCCTCCATGAAAGAGTTGGTTTGCACAGCCATCAGTTTGGCAGGGTTCTCACACAGAAAACCCTGCTGTAGTGCCTGCGGGAGAGAATCTTTTTTATTGCTTTCAATAGCTACCAGGCCCAATTCCTGCAAAATAAACCCAGGAATCAATAGAGTCAGAGTGAAGCAGCTTTCACCTCTGACTGCACCTTACTGTGTGTCAGAGGCTCTCAGACTGTGGTGTACAATCCATTTCCAAGTGCTGTGCCTGTTTGATGCTGCAGCTGTGGTAGATGCAATTGAACCCCAGTTCATTTAACAGCACAAAGTGAAAAGCATGAAGTGCTCAGGCAGCTTGGTGAGGCTGCACATTCCTGCAAGAGGTGTCCTGGAAACAGCAAGGTGTGCTGTGAATCAGGGCTGGAGTGGCTCTCAGCTCCATGTTATGCCCAAACACTGACCTCAGGGTGAAAAGCTTTCCTCTGCTCATCTTGTACAGCTGCTGCCACTGCTGGCAGTGGTACCTGTCACTTCCAGGGATGACAAAATCCAGTAAAAGAAAGTTTGGTCAGGATTACTTTTGACCATAGATACAAAATGGAGGCAGCTGGGAAGAGTGGAAAATTAATGGCAAGTCTTAATGAATTCCCACTAAGCAGCCTTCATCTCATACATCACACATTAATGCAGTGTTAAAAATTTTATTTCTTTAAGTCAGTAATAGAAAAATTAAATTACGCATTATTAATAAAGTAGCTTGCAGAGAGGTTTCCAAAAAAGGTGAACAGTTTCCAGAGGAGATATGAAGAAGTTGAGATGGCAATGCTAAATAAGGAGGAAAGTATTTAGGACCATTTCAAAAGTCTGCTTCTGGATACTCAGGATTTATTGCTGGGATGGCAGCTGTCAAAGCTGGTGAGAGAATAAAACTGGGGATAAAGTTGGCTTTGCTGTGCAGAAATGGTCAGTGATCACCCCCAGTGTGTGTTGGACAGAGACATGGCTTATCTGGTAGCTTTTAAGAGAAAGAGCATTCTCTGGGATTCATCAATGTAAAGTTAATTCAACCTCATAAAAACCACACAAAGCACAAGTTGCTATTACAGTAATGGAGACTGAAATAGTTCCACCAGCACAAAACTGCTAAAACAGCTCTAAACCTCTGGTCACATTATCCAAACCAAATCCAAAGAAATTTATGTTACTGCACATCACCTGGGCACCATGATAATTCACAGCCCTTTTTTACCTGTGCTGAGAGCCTTATTTCTTTAAGCTGATTTTCCTTCTTGGATGGATTAAAAAGTTCACAAACGCAGATGCAAATAGGAGCTTGCAAAGCTGTGGTAAGTGCAATTCATAAAGCAATATCCCACTTTTCTTACCTGTCAGGGCTGGGGTGAGGTGCCAATGGTGCCAAAGAAAGAAGATTGCTTTTGCAGCTCTTCTGGGGTAGGGCCTTGCAGTGAGGTATACACCAAGTCAAACAAAGTCAAACCTCCTGCTTTACTGCAGTAATAAACAATTGCTGAATTAAAACAGAAAAGAGCATTTAGCCAGGACCTTGAGAAAGATTATTTTAATATGGAACAGAGTACTGTTAAAGCAATTAAATAACTTGTAAAACACCCCAAAATTCAGCAGGATTTCAGCATCTGCAGCTTGGCAAATCTATCAATACTACTTTTTTTGCCATGCCTAAATACTCCTTCCCCCTCCTTAGAACTGTGTCCGCTTTGCCTACCACAGAAAAGTTTATTCTGGATTGCTGGTGCCCAAGTCCCTTCACACCCTGCCACACACACTGAACTCTGCTCCAGCTCAGAGGTAGCTTTTCCTAGGCAGGAATGGAGGAGAAGAATAGAAGTGTGTGGCAGAGGTTTGGGAGAAAAGGGAAGCTTCTCTGTAAATCATGACATTATAAAAATTATTATTATCATGACAGTATAAAAATTATTTCAAAGTGCCAAACCCAGAATCCAACTCACCGAGTGTCAAAATTCTGAAAAAAGGCATTATACAGTCTGAATGCAACAAAAATACACCTTGATTTTGTGCTAGAAAGGCCTTAACTTGCATATTAGTCTTAGAAGCTTCTGATACTGAACTGGATTTCCTTTAGTCTATGGGACACACATGATCTCATATGAGCTACATAATGGAAAATATTTGTGAATATTTTTCAGTATATATTGTGTGAAACTTCAAAATTTTCCCCCTAATTATTGCGTATTTGGGTGAGATAACAAGACATAACATCAGGATCTGCATATAGGGCATTCATTCCAAGTCTTTACATATTCCCAAATATAGGAGCCAGAAATTATGCTCTCCTTCCTTCCTTCCTTCCTTCCTTCCTTCCTTCCTTCCTTCCTTCCTTCCTTCCTTCCTTCCTTCCTTCCTTCCTTCCTTCCTTCCTTCCTCTCCTTCCTCTCCTTCCTTCCTCTCCTTCCTCTATTTGTAGCAGAGGCATCTTGCTGAGGGTTAATTAAAAATCCAACCTAGGTAAATCAGATATTTCCAAAGAGGTGACAAGAGAGGGGATCTCCCCACACGTGGATTTGGTACCCATGTTCAATTCATACAGACACAGCTTCTACAGGTGATCTGAGATTACCAGCATCCTTCTAATTAAATTTCAAAAGCTTTGAAAGGCTACTGCTGCTTAAAAGATTCCTTTCCAAACCCTGCATGTTTGCTCTACTTAACTGTCTCCTCTATCATACATTTTTAGCGAATTACACTACTAATGATGGGATTAATATTAAGCCATTTCACTATAAATGGGTTGGATGTTCTGCTACTATCTTGAATTAATGCATTTGGCAAGCACATCTCTGCCCTTGTCCTGCTTTTCAAAAGGAATTTAGAATGACAGAAATAAAATATCTTCAAGGTAAACCTGTCAGGTAGGCCTGGATGCCTTTTATAAGAAGGGAAACTAAGCACAATTTCCTGAAAATACATGAATTGGACAAAGCTACAGGGGTTTTCTGTTTTCTTGCTTTCCCCCCTCTTTCCAGTAACTTCAGCAGTTGCTTTAATTCTCAGAGCTCAGTAAAAGGGCAAAGTCTCACACATTTTGGGCTTATCAAATCCAGTGAGTTTGATTTTTGAAGGTATTGGCTGTTGGCCACTGCTCCAGTTGTGACCTGGTGACACTTCTGGATGTGTTCCCACTGCTCAGCCTGCCACTACACATGCAGCAGAATTCCATCTGAACCAAATTAGTGTGAACCAAATTCCTGTTTTGCTTTCTGTAAAGCGGTTAGGGAATTGGGCAGCAATGAAATGAGGGAAAGAAAAGACTTAAGGAATCACCTACCCCTTTGCGACAGAGCCAGTGAAAGGCAGTCTCCAGCATTCTTCTCGGCCTGGAGGCATCTGGAATGGGTTCCTGCATTACATGAAGGAGCAAATGGAGATGCTGAAGGCATAAAACCTGATTTTTCCAAGGAAGAAACTCACCCTCTGAAGGGAGATCAGGGACAGGATGTTTGCCATGACTCACCTTTTGATAATGATTCAAAAGCAGCGTTTGGGGAGTTGTTATGGACTGTGTTATTGGCCACATAAATCAACAAGGGTTCCTAGAAGAGCTGAGGGCCTGACCTATTGCAGCAGGCATTACACTGCCTGAACAGGGGCACAGGAGTTAAGGGACATTACTTCTAGCTCCTGCTTAGCTTTGAAGTGAACTGTGGCAGGAAAGAAGGAAAAAAAAAAAAGTGAGAAAAGGAAAAAAGATTGATTTTACTTTTGGCAAATATTTGGCCACCAGGATATACTCAACTGTCATTTGTCTTGCCATGAGAATTGGCCTTTGCAGAATGAAACAAACAAGCACTGCTACACTGTGTGGCATTTTGCAGTGACACATAAGCCTCACTGAGGATAAAAGACATTTATAGAGCAATTCATATGACTTTAAAATTATCCACCTTTGCTTTCTCATTGTTTAATCTACTAGTTTGCATTTGTTGTTTGAAATGTACACAAGAGGTTGTGTTGCTGATAGCTATGTGGAAAGCCTGCTGTGTGTTAAGACTCATTATTTGTGTGCATTCTAGCATCCCCTCTGGAGGACAGGTTTTCACATGGACAATTAAAAGCAGACAGTCTTCCTCCCCTATTCCTTAGGAGGTGCAGAGAATGGCTGCACCCACACAGATTCCCCAAAAGATGCAAACAATTCCCCGGAAGAACCTTGTACACGACAGTGCAGTCTTCCACTGCATGGGGTAGGCTGGAAATAGAAAATATAAACTGCTCTGATTATGCTCACCTTGCTCCTGTTCTCTTGAGGGCTCACTGCCAGTTGCCAAAGGTTGGCATAATGCTGCAGCATCAAATAAAGCTGCTATGTGGACAGACAAAATTCAGGGACATGTAGGCAGCCCACTCACACTGAACCCCTTGACAGCTCATCCTTCACATTTCCTGCCACCCACTCACACACAACACTCCCTGCCTTGCCAGCACAAACATGGTGAGACAGGGAATTGGGCTTTAGTTGCCAGAAGTCTTATCCTGTGGTAGTTTCTGGGAGATAACAGCTTCATAGCCAACACCTGTGAAGCACAGCGAGGATTTGGTCAGCACAAAGAGATAAAAATTCCTGTATTCTGTTGGAATAATTCAATTATCAGTGATTTTTTCAGCTAAAGTTCATTATTCTTTAGGAAGAGTGAATATAGAAAATTAATGTCTGTATTCTCATCTTCACCCTCCCATGTCTTGCCTTGCTCCAGTAGCACAAAACAAATAAATGGATAATTTGATTTCCTAGCTGACAACATGCAAAAGAAAACTCCAGGAATAGAGAGTTATTTATGCCTGAATGTAGGGCTTGCATTCATATTTATGCAGTTGGATAAGCATTCTGACTATCAGGGTTATTATCACATCAAGATTTTTAAAGGAAACTGATCCAAATAGCTTCTACAGGGATGTCAATCCCAGCTCTCCTCTCTTCTCCTGGGGTCCAGGAAGCCTTCAGCAAGAAGATGAAGTACACCTCTGTGTAAGCTAAATCCTGAGAAATTTAGTTTGACACCAAAGCAGTATGTTTTACTGACAGCCACAGATTCACAAAGAAAAATTACTATTTTCACATGAGTTGTAGGCTTATCTCCAGCTTCTGAAGTGCATTAAAACTCTGTGCAAACATGGGAACATGCTGACAATCCGAGCCTCATGACCATACCCCTCTATTCTATTGTTATATCCCTCACACTTGTTCTTCGAGGTTCCAAAGAGGAGACCTTGAGTCCTGGAGTGAGAACAAGCTCAGGTTTACAGTCAGGAGTTTGTGAAAGCTGCACATTGTCCCTGCTGCCAGGTCGGTTTCTTGTGAGAGTCTGCGGTGACCTCCACCCTCTGTGGGGAGTGAAAACATGACCCACCAATGCCACACTGAAGATGGAAACAAGGGTTTTTGGCTTCCACTGGCCCCTTTCAGGAAAGACACAACAGTTGTTTTAGTTAATAAGGACAGATTTTTTAATATAGATATTTTTTGGTATATATATGCACAGCAAAGTGTATTTTCACATACTTTTGGTAAATATCTAAATAGCTCTAACACTTAAAGAGCAATTTAGGTTTTTCCTTAGGGCATGAGGGCCTTCTATCTCAGGGCACAGATGTGATTGCTGCAAGGACAGGGAGGAAGGGAATGCCCTTCAGGGAATGTCTTGGTCTTCCTTGGAAGCATCAGACAGCGCCAGTGCCAGAGATGAGACACCTGACTAAGTGGGCCAGGGGCTTGATGAGAAGCAACAAAGCTGGGATCAGAAATGTACCTGAAGATTTCTCCTAGGCAATCAGTGAAAGGATGAGAGGACAGGGCCTCAAGCTGTACCAGGGGAGGTTCAGGTTGGACATCAGGAAGAATTTCCTCATGTAAAGGGTGGTCAGTCATTGGAAGGGAGGTGTTAGAGTCACCATCCCTGCAGATGTCCAAGGAATGACTGGAGGTGGCACTCAGTGCTCTGGGCTGGGTGACAAGGTGAGGATTGGTCACAGGCTGGACTCGATGACCTGCAAGGTCTTTTCCAGCCTCAGTGATTCTGTGCTTATGTGAGAACTTTTTTTTCAGGCAATGTTAGATGGATTCCACCCTATGGAAACACCAGTGCCAACAAGGGGCTCAAAAACTAAACAAGACTTTGGACACAAAATTTAGAGGTGGAATGCACAGGCTTTAAAGTTGGACATAACTGAGCAAAAATGCGAGTGAACAGACTTCTGTGTGCTGGGCTGGATATGTTAATTGTGTAGACAATGAAATAAAAGGCAGCTGGTACCTGAGCAATGCCATTAGGAAGGAGGGACATGTTGACCTGGGTAAGGCTGTCCAGGGAGGGGCAGGGAGGCAGAGACCACTAGTAGCAACTCATGGCCCTCCTGTGCCAGGCTTCAAGCAGCACTGCTTCCTTTCCTGTGGATGCTGGAGATCGAAGGATTAAAGTGTGTGATATTTTCACAGCGTGAGCTTCAAGACAGCAGGCTCTGGAATCTCCAAGTGTCCAAACAGTTTTCCATGGGCTCTCATCCATTCCCTGCTAAGTAAGAGCAGCAGGAGGAAGAAACTGCCTCCGTACGTGAAACCAGAATAGCAGAGCGCCTGCTGGGGCAGGAACTGTACTTGTGAGGGACATAAATGAGGTGACAACAGGAGGACCTTGCAGCAGGTCCTCCTGTAGCACAAGCTCTGCTAACACAGCTAACACAGATCTCCACCAATGACCTTCACCAACCAAAACCTGGCTACTACAGAAGGATGCAATGTGGGTTGTGCACAAGGGGTACAGAATGCTGGAAAACTGGCGCTTATCTCAGGGAGAGCCAATAAAAAAAATGAACGCAACAATTTCAGAGTATCCAGAAGGCCTAGGAGACTTGCAGATGTCCATCTATAAACAGCGTCCAAACCTGTGCAGACCAGCCAGTCACAGCTTTTCCCAGCCAAGGTCCAGTAATGTATTTTACCCAAATGTGTAAGGTTGGTTACCAGGAGGAGACATAGCAGAGTCAGGTGTGCCAAGCACTGTGTCCTTCAGCACCTCCCTGGAGTTCTTCTTCATAGCTGCTGGAATTAGAAAACAAGGGCCAGACAGGATGAGATGCCTCACCCAGCTCTGAATCAGGAGCAGTCATTAACAAAATACTTTTTCAGGGCTGATTCAGCTCCCATCACATGGACCTAGATTAATCTTTGCCTGATCCTTTATCCTGTCAAAAATGTGCCCTAAGATATGCTCACCCTGAGCAGGAGGCTGGCGTCCTGAATTTCAGTCCTCATGAATTTCTCCATGACACTGTCTAACAACCTGTTTTGAAACCTGGTAATGACATTGCAAAGTTACTTCCTCCAGTAAAAAGAGTGCCTGATTTCTGCTGTGTTTTTCCCTCTGAAGAAAACATGTTTTCTCCTAGGTTCAGGGCAATGAAAAGCTTTTATATCTAGAAGTCAGATTTTTTTAATATACTGTAAACACATTGCCTCCACAGGGAATTAATGCCATTTTGGTGAGATTACTGAAGGAAATAATACTTATCCAGTGGAAGTCAGCATGGTTTTGACCATTAGTTTCAAAATGACTAAATGAAAAAAATCAAGTGATGGATCATATCAACAAGATACAAGATACATATCAAAAAAAATGCTACAAGATTTTAATTGCCAGAAGTAATTTTTGGTTCCAGTCAACTTTCTTCCTCTCTTCTTTCTTTGCAAAACTTTTTCTGAGTGTGAACTGGTATATTTATAATGAAAAGTATCATTAGTCCTTTTCTAGGACACTCTTTAATTAAACTAAATGTAGCCATACAGTTCTCTGATAGATAAGCTAATAGAGCACTGCAGCAACTGTTAACAAGATCTGTTAACTCCTTGGGAGAATCAGCATGTCCTTTAAACTCTTCAAGGACAGTAATATACATGTGGTCCCAATTGAAAGTGAGGCAAGAGTGATATAAAAGTATATGTTGCAACACCTGCCCAAGCACTTAAAGGTCAATAAATTTCAGGTGTGGCTTTTGAAAGCATAATGCCGATGAACAAATTTGTTTTGTTACTGTTTGAATAGTGCTGAAATTATTTTTGTTGCCATCGGTAGATTCCTGAGTTAAATGTCTGATTCCTGAGTTGAGTTAAATGTCTGATTTAGATCACAGGAGATGCTAATTGTTTGCCTTTGGGAAAGGGTCAACATGACTGACCAGACATTTTTTCTCTTGGGAATACACCCAGATATGGTGGTGGAGCAGAGGGAGTGGGTGAATGCACAGCTCTCAGGCTGTTATTAAACCCTTGTCTGCTCAGCCAATGTTTCCTGTTGAACATTATAATTACACTGTATGGAATGATGCAGTATGTACACAAAATAGCCTGCACACAGCCTATTCATGCAGTCACAAGCACAGCATGAAAATGACAAAAGAAAAAAAAGGAAGGCAAAAAATAGGGAGAGAAATAAGGAAAAAAAACTGAAGGGGAAAAGGAAGGGGAGAGGAATGTTCCAGCACAGTGAGGATTACAGAGGTATGTGACTGCTGTCAGTGTGTTTCTGAGCAGGCAAGAGTGAAGGCGGGTGTGGTTCAGGAGGATCAGTCCTGTCACTTGGCTGGACAGGGAACCATATTCCCTCCCTTGTACCACAGTCTGCTCCTGCCACATTAAGCCACTGCAATTCCAGCAGTATTTTAAGCCCCCAGCCTCATTTGTCACAGTGTAGTTTCATCCAGACCAGTCCTGAACTGAAATTCTGTCATTGGGATGAATTTGGGTAGGAAGCTTTTAACCCAGTGGACAGAGCAGGCAAAAAGATTCAACACTGAGAGAACATCAAATTCTCCATCTTTTGAAAAGATGCCAGCTGACTATGCAGCATTTCTTCCTCCAACACTGAAGAGATTTACTTGGTGGCTGCCACTGCCATACATGGATGAACTCTTTTAATTCAGAATGGTCAGAATCTGACATTCCAGATAACATGGGAGAAGATGGGAATGCTGCAGAGTCAAGAAGAGAAGTGCATGGGGAAGCTTACACAACCTGAGTGCTTAGGACATTTGCCAGCAGATATGATGGCTCTGTGTGGATGGGTGTAGGAACAGAGAGTGGACTGTGTGGTGCTTAGCTTCAAAAAGACTCAATAAACTCATGACTGACTCTTTTTTTTTGTTTTGTTTTGTTTAACATTCAGATTGTTTTGCTTATCTGGGCTACCAAACAGGTGCATATAAATGTACATATGAACAGAAAGGACAGTAGTAAGATTGTCTACAGGCGAAAAAGAGGAAAAGGTGGAGTACCTGGATATAAATGGGATGAGCCTGTACAATAATTTATATCGATGTGCTCTGCTATGCTGATAGATAAATGGGAGGCTTCAGCCTACTGACAGTTACTGCTGTTATAGAAGATACCACCTGTAAGGTGACGTTCCTCTCATTTGGAAATTTGGAAATTCAGCTGCGATCCCTCCCTTCATGGGCAAAGTGGGGGTGTTGTGTGTGCAACAAATTATTTATTTGTAGCACTTCACTGTTTGCTGGCATAAATTTATGCTGGGATGGGACTGCAAGTTGAGCAAGCTGAAATACCTCTCAGGAGTGCATGGATCAAGTGTATCACCCTTGATTTAGAGTCCACAGGGCCAGCACTTGCATTGCCCGTGTGTCCAGGAGTCATATCCAGCCATACCTGCACAGAGTAGGCACAAAGCACCCCAGTCCCACAGACGTGTCTGGATAGGAGGTAAGAGAGCTCTCGAGAAATCACATCTCTAAAATTCTTTGAACAATGAGGTGGCTTTTATTTTTTTCCCTGAAAAGGGTGATGTGTAAGGGCAAAGTACAGGTGTGTCAGACATTTAAGGAAGAGGATGTGAGGAAGAGGAGCTGGAACAAAATGAGGATGAGGGATGGAAGAACAGGATGGCTGTGGGCTGCTGTGGCTGGCCAGTTCAAAACTAGCAAGTCTGAAGCCCTCTGGCAATTCTCTTTGGGGGACTTTCCCTTCTCTGGGTCTATATGGCCAGGAAAACCTCCCCACATCTTCCCCTCAAAGGAACCTTCATAGGGGGGCCGTAATGGATCAAGAGGACACCTCTGCCACCACCACTGTGACCAAAGAAGGGGACTCTGCAGGCCTCAGAGGCATTATCTTTGGTTTGGGAGTACCAAACTGTGTGTGATGAGTCAAATCCTTTAGGTGCTAATTGTCTAATGCTAATTGTTCTTCCCTGACTTTGGACACAACACAACTCCTGCAGATACCTTATTGGAGAACATTTCACACCATACTGTCGTGGGGTGACAGCCTTTATCCCAATATCGTGTGTTATGTCTGGCAGCTGTGCCTTTTCCCCCACCCCCCCCCCCCCCCCGGCAGTCTGGCTGTGGCGGGATGGGGAAGAGAGGAGGAGGGGGGGGGGGGGGGGTGTGACCAGGCACTTTTGGCTTTTGCTGCTTGGCTTTTGCTAGCTGCTTGCTTGCTTGCTTGCTTTTTGCTTTTGCGCTGTTTTTTGGTTTTTTTTCTTCTTTTTCTTTTGTTCTCTCTCTCTCTTTCTTACCCTCCCCTGAAGATACTGGACCGGCTCCGGATTCTGCGGATTCTGACCTGCGAGCTCCAGGACACCCGAAGCCTGCTAGAGAAGATTCGGCGCCCTCCACAACACAGTCTGGTCCCTTTTCTTTTCTTGTGTTGGGGAGTGTTCTTTTGTTACTTGTAAATAAATAGGTTTTGTTTTCCACTTTGCTCCTCCGAGAAATTCCTTCCCGAACCCGGTGTTGGGGGAGGGGTGGTTGGAGGTTTGTTTTGTTCTGGGGGGCTCCCTCTTGGAGATTTCCCCTAATTTGTCCTAAACCAGGACAATAAATTTTTTGGTGCGTTGGCCGGGAAACCGGAGGCCAAAAACAGTGGAAAAAAAACCTATAACAATAATATTTTGGTTTTGGTTGTTTTGTGGGCATATTGGTGATTCATAATGTCATTTGGAGTGGAAGCTTGCCGGTTTTTCTGGTCCCTAGGGGCTTTTGAAGTTTTAATACCTTTGTGGTCCCTAGGGTTATTTCCTTACCCCAAAATAGCTCTGATGTTGTCCCTAATAAGTAGCTTTTGTAAGCGGGGGGCACTAACCAGAATAATCATTGTGCTGGCCTTATGTGTGATGATGTGTCGGATAACAGTGCTGGACTTTATTTCAGGAATGTATGGATTGTTGTCATGGCTGTGTACTCAGTTTGTTTGGGGAGAAGAAGAGGAAGGGGCTTTTCAGCCTTTGTCTTCCTTCTTCTCCTACAAATTGTTGACATCTCTATTAGAAAATACTGACTTTCCCCTGAGTTTGAAAGAAACCATCTTTCTGGCATTTAATTTATTAAGCCTTGTCTATACTGTCTGGAGTGTATATAAAATGAAAGCTGAGATTTCTAGAGGGGTTAGAGAGACTCCTGATTCAGGAGTAAAACAAAACAGGAAAAATCTTGACTGGAGTGGAAAATGGGAAGATATGGGCCAGACTTTAAAGGAATTTTCTGATCCTATAGACTGGGACTTTCCATATGATCAAATTCAGAATCCAGTCGAGGTGGCAAAGTATTTGAGGGAGAAGTGCCATGGTAATACTAAGGAAGAAAGGATTACTGCAGTGAGCTGGGCCTTGGCGTTTGTTTACCGTACTCTGCTAGATACTGTGGAGCAGCAGATAGCAGAAAGGGAACAGGGAGATAAGTTAGCTACTATCCCAGTGACCCAGGCTGCAGCTAACATCCCAGGCTCCAGGCTAGCAGCTGAATCAGACAATAGGCCCCAAACCATGGCTGTTGCAGCTAATACAAGAGGTGGAAAGTGTAAAGGCAAGACCGATCGGAAGGTGGAGGATGATGACGATGATGCAGAAGAAGGACCCTCACCAAAATCAGAGGCCACATCAAGGGGCACAGAATCTGGAGCCAATATTGACTCCTTTTCTCTGAAGGACCTCAGAGGCCTAAGAAAGGATTACAGCCGACAACCTGACGAATCTATTATTAGTTGGTTAGTCCGCCTTTGGGATGCTGCAGGGGAGGTTACGATTTTGGATGGTACTGAAGTGAGGCATTTGGGATCCCTGTCACATGATCCTGCCATCGATCAAGGTGTGATGAGGGGGGCTAACCCTCACAGCCTCTGGGAACGGGTCCTAAGAAGCGTAGCAGAACGGTACCTGTGTACGGATGATCTCTATATGCAGCAGACACGGTGGAAGACCATAGAACAGGGGATCCAACGCCTGAGAGAGATGGCGGTCGCAGAGCTCGTTTTCTCAGATGACACAACAACTAGGAATCCGGACCTGGTACCATGCACTCCGATAATGTGGAGGAAACTTGTGCGACTTGGGCCACCTGAATACGCTTCCGCCCTAGCAATAATGAAGCGAGATGATACATATGAGACTGTGCTCGATATGGCAAAGAAGCTTCGAGCGTACGCAGATGCTGTGCATGGCCCAACTCATGCCAGAATTGCAGCAGTGGAAACCCGACTGCAGAAACTAGAAGACAAAATAGAGGAGAATCATAAGAAACTCCGAGAAGAGATTAAGGAGGACCTTATTGAAATCTCAGCCGTACAAATTAGAAGCCCTGGTGTCCAACGCCGGCGCTCCTTTGATGGGGAGAGAAGGTACATCCCACGGGCTGAGTTATGGTTTTTCCTGCGTGAGTCTGGAGAAGACATGAGAAGATGGGATGGAAAACCCACCGCTGCTTTGGCACAACGGGTGCGTGATTTGAAGAGAAGAGAAAGTATAACCAAAAAGATAGCAGCTCCGGTCGCTCGTAGCCGAGATGTTAAGTATGACGATGACGATGACATGTCCGATCCCCTTGAAGGAACTTCCAAGGCATATGCCCAAGGAAAGAAGGACAATCTGGCTTAGAGGGGCCCTGCCTCCAGCCAGGAAGAGGCACGGGAGAACCGGGGTTTTTGGAAGGTGTGGATCAGATGGCCTGGCACATCAGAGCCACAAGACTATGAAGCATTGGTTGACACTGGATCACAATGTACCTTAATGCCATCGGAACACGTGGGGACAGAACCTGTTTCCATTGCTGGAGTGACGGGGGGATCACAACAGTTGACGTTGTTGGAAGCTGAGGTGAGCTTGACTGGGAAGGAGTGGCAGGAACATCCAATTGTGACTGGTCCAGAGGCTCCGTGTATTTTGGGCATAGACTTTCTCCGGAATGGCTATTACAAAGATCCTAAGGGATTCAGGTGGGCTTTTGGAATAGCTGCGGTTGAGATAGAGGGTATTAAACAATTGAATACCTTGCCTGGACTATCAGAGGACCCATCTGCAGTAGGACTTTTGAAGGTAGAGGAGCAGCGAGTGCCAGTTGCCACCTCAACAGTGCACCGCAGGCAGTACCGGACGAATCGAGATGCTGTGATCCCCATCCACAAGATGATTCGAGAGCTGGAGAGCCAAGGGGTGGTCAGTAAAACCCACTCACCCTTTAACAGCCCTATCTGGCCCGTGCGAAAATCTGACGGAGAGTGGAGATTGACTGTGGACTATCGTGCCTTGAATGAAGTGACTCCGCCACTGAGTGCGGCTGTACCGGACATACTGGAACTGCAGTACGAGCTGGAGTCCAAGGCAGCAAAGTGGTACGCGACCATTGATATAGCTAACGCGTTTTTCTCCATCCCTCTGGCAGTAGAATGCAGGCCTCAGTTTGCTTTTACATGGAGGGGAGTGCAGTACACCTGGAACCGATTGCCCCAGGGGTGGAAACACAGTCCTACCATCTGTCATGGACTGATCCAGGCTGCACTAGAAGAGGGTGAGGCTCCAGAACATTTACAATATATTGACGATATCATTGTTTGGGGGAACACGGCAATAGAAGTGTTTGAGAAAGGAGAGAAGATAATTCATATTCTCCTGGACGCCGGATTTGCCATTAAGAAGAGCAAAGTCAAGGGACCTGCCCGAGAAATTCAGTTCTTGGGGGTGAAGTGGCAAGATGGACGGCGTCAGATTCCTGCGGATGTTATTAACAAAATCACTGCTATGTCCCCACCAACTGATAAGAAGGAGACACAGGCTTTCTTAGGTGCTATAGGTTTCTGGAGGATGCACATCCCTGAGTATAGTCAGATTGTGAGACCCCTTTATCTGGTTACCCGCAAGAAGAACGACTTCCATTGGGGCCCTGAGCAGCAGCAAGCTTTTGTCCAGATCAAGCAGGAGATCGCTCATGCTGTAGCCCTTGGTCCAGTCAGGACAGGACCAGATGTGAAGAATGTGCTCTACTCTGCAGCCGGGAGCCATGGTCTGTCCTGGAGCCTTTGGCAAAAGCTACCTGGCGAGACCCGAGGCCGACCATTGGGATTTTGGAGTCGGAGCTACAGGGGGTCTGAAGATAACTATACTCCAACAGAAAAGGAAATCTTGGCCGCCTATGAAGGAGTCCAAGCCGCCTCAGAGGTGATTGGTACAGAGGCACAACTCCTTCTGGCACCCCGACTACCGGTGCTGGGATGGATGTTCAGAGGAAAGGTTCCCTCTACCCACCATGCCACCAGTGCTACTTGGAGTAAGTGGATTGCCCTCATTACGCAGCGCGCTCGGATTGGGAAGTTAAATCGCCCTGGGATTCTAGAAATAATTACAAATTGGCCCGAAGGTGAAAGCTTTAGTGTCGCAGATGAGGAGCAAGAGCCAGTGACCCGGGTTGAGGAAGCTCCGCCATACAATCAGTTGCCAGTAGAAGAAACACGTTACGCCCTATTCACTGATGGTTCTTGTCGTGTCATAGGGATGAAACGGAGGTGGAAAGCAGCTGTATGGAGTCCCACTCGACGGGTTGCAGAGGCTACTGAAGGAGAGGGTGAATCCAGTCAATTTGCTGAAATCAAAGCTATTCAACTGGCCCTAGGTATTGCAGAGAGAGAGAGGTGGCCAAGGCTCTATTTGTATACCGATTCTTGGATGGCAGCCAACGCTCTATGGGGATGGCTGAAGAGATGGAAAGAGGCCAACTGGCAGCGCAGAGGAAAACCAATTTGGGCTGCGGAAGAGTGGAAAGATATCGCTACTCGGTTAGAGAAGTTACCTGTGAAGGTTCGCCATGTAGATGCCCATGTCCCCAGAAGTAGAGCTAATGAAGAGCAGCAAAACAACCAGCAAGTACATCAGGCTGCAAAGATAGGGGAGTTGAAGATAGATCTCGACTGGGAGCATAAGGGAGAGTTATTCTTAGCACGATGGGCCCATGATGCCTCAGGCCACCAGGGTAGAGATGCCACCTATAAGTGGGCACGAGACCGAGGGGTGGATCTAACCATGGACAGTATCTCTCAGGTTATTCGTGACTGTGAGACGTGCACTGCCATTAAGCAGGCCAAGCGACTGAAGCCCCTCTGGTATGGGGGGCGGTGGTCTAAGTACAAATACGGGGAGGCCTGGCAGATTGATTACATCACACTGCCCCAGACACGCCAGGGCAAGCGCTATGTACTAACCATGGTAGAAGCCACCACAGGATGGTTGGAAACCTACCCTGTGTCCCATGCTACAGCCCGTAACACTATCTTGGGCCTTGAGAAGCAGGTCCTTTGGAGGCACGGTACTCCCGAAAGAATTGAGTCGGATAATGGAACTCATTTTAAAAACAATCTTATTAATACTTGGGCTAGGGAACATGGCATCGAGTGGGTATACCATATCCCCTATCATGCACCAGCTGCAGGGAAGGTGGAAAGGTACAATGGATTGTTAAAAACCACCTTAAAGGCATTGGGAGGGGGGTCTTTAAAAAACTGGGAGCAGCATTTGGCAAAGGCTACCTGGTTAGTTAACACTCGAGGTTCCACCAACCGAGCGGGTCCTGCTCAGTCTGAGCTCCTTAATATAGTAGATGGGGATAAAGCCCCAGTGGCCCATGTCAGAGGTTTGTTGGGAAAGACAGTATGGATCAACCCTGCCTCGAGTACAGACAAACCCATCCGTGGGATTGTCTTTGCTCAAGGACCAGGTAATACATGGTGGATAATGCAGAAAGATGGAACAACACGGTGTGTACCTCAGGGAGACCTGATTGTGGGATGAGACTCATATATGATTGTCATTGTTTGTTGAATGTGAGACAGAAGGAAACTGTAAGTGTCAAAGGTTTGAGCAAGTAAGATGAGAGGAATGCGTAAGTGTCAAAAGGTGTGAGTAAGTGAAATGAATGTTTTTTATTGTATGTTCACGATATGGGATAAGGGGTGGAGTGTCGTGGGGTGACAGCCTTTATCCCAATATCGTGTGTTATGTCTGGCAGCTGTGCCTTTTCCCCCACCCCCCCCCCCCCCCCGGCAGTCTGGCTGTGGCGGGATGGGGAAGAGAGGGGGGGGGGGGGGGTGTGACCAGGCACTTTTGGCTTTTGCTGCTTGGCTTTTGCTAGCTGCTTGCTTGCTTGCTTGCTTGCTTGCTTTTTGCTTTTGCGCTGTTTTTTGGTTTTTTTTCTTCTTTTTCTTTTGTTCTCTCTCTCTTTCTTACCCTCCCCTGAAGATACTGGACCGGCTCCGGATTCTGCGGATTCTGACCTGCGAGCTCCAGGACACCCGAAGCCTGCTAGAGAAGATTCGGCGCCCTCCACAACACAGTCTGGTCCCTTTTCTTTTCTTGTGTTGGGGAGTGTTCTTTTGTTACTTGTAAATAAATAGGTTTTGTTTTCCACTTTGCTCCTCCGAGAAATTCCTTCCCGAACCCGGTGTTGGGGGAGGGGTGGTTGGAGGTTTGTTTTGTTCTGGGGGGCTCCCTCTTGGAGATTTCCCCTAATTTGTCCTAAACCAGGACACATACATATGACAGATTTAAATTGCCTTCTCATAAAAATAAAACAGCTTATGTAGAGTAGGGTTCAAATGTCTCGACTGAATGCCTCCTCATCAATTTGAATTTTGAGAAATCATGCTTAGACACATTCCATTCCTGGCTTTAAACAGCCTGTACAATACTTTAGATAGAAATTACAGTGAAACAGTCCTCAATTGTTGTGTCACTATATATATATAATAACAATGCCAACTTATGAATGCACTAAATGGCTGCAATGAGATATATGTACTATTTACAAAGCATTTTTTTAGCTGTCTGATAGTTCAAGATCCTAAAACACTTGAGAATCTCTGGGAAATAAAATTTAATTCAGTTTCTTGGCATGTGCAATTAGTCGGTTGCCTTAGCTACTCTTCAGATGAATCTGTTATATACAAATTAAGCTAAAGCCAAGACATTGGTGTTGAGTTGCTGGTTAAAAAGGAGATGGAGAGGCCTGCACATGTATAGTTTAAGCAGGATAAAAAATTCCAATAATCGTTATTTGCATTCCAGGATATCAGCTTTTTTTCTTTTTTAATGATGGATTTTAAATGCAAGATATATTGAACACATCTGTTTGGGCAGATTCAGGGCTGCCAATTCACCCCATCCAAAACAGTTTGAAGCTTATTGTGGAGAGCCGGTTTCAAATATGATATTAAAAGAATGGGAAATTGGGCTTTTAAAATTCAATCTACTATTAAAATCATCCAGAAACAGAAAGTTCAACCCAATGAAGTCCTTGGATTGCCCTCAGACCAGCTGCCACCCCAGGAGAGTTCCTGCCATTTTGAAGTTCCAGGCAGCCCAGGGCATCACAAAAGCCCCAGGGGATTGGGATGACACACACCTTTTTCCCTTTTTAGACATAGCTGTAGCTTTACATATTTTAATTTATAACTGTATAGCTTCTAACTTTTTGTCCCTTTAGCATAGCAGGTGCACTTTCTCACATGTTATGCTGTCTTCTGGAATTTTGTTTAGTCTTGTTTTTTATACAGTAAGAACACTTTATTTTCCATCATAAATCATAGACATAATAAAATATAGGGCTAAAAGGGAGGGGGGGGCTCCAATGGAACATTACCTAAACTACTCCAGAAATGACCTAACCAACTGCTCTTCCAACTGGACAATATTTGCCAGATATGCTAATTAAGTAACAATGTAAAAACTGGACAAATCTGAGACAGTCCTCAGAAGTGTAGGTGACTCTCCCCAGTTTAATGCAGGTCCTGTGTTACCAACTTCAGCATGTGCATGGCGTGGCTGCTCTGCTGGAGGACAAGTGTGAGCTGCATTTCCCTCCTGACTCACACCCCTGAAATCTGCAGGTCCTGGCCCACACTGCTGGCAGTGCCCGTGCTCTCAGCTGGCTTCAGTTATGCAGAAAGACTTGTCTGTAACTGAGAGTGGGGCTCAGATTTCTGCTGATAATGTGATAAAAGATGTACAGTTTATATGTGGGCCTTTGTACCACTTCAGTTATCAAAATTTAGAAACGATATATAATATATATATTAATAAATATGTGTGCAAGAGTAGATAAAACTGCAGGAAAATCTTAGGACTTCAACTGACACTACTTATTTAGGTACACTTAGCAATTTTATCAATATAAATACATTCATTTTAAAACACTGAGTAAATTTATTGAATTATATGGTAGGAAAATAAAGATATTTTAAATGACACAAAAATTACAAATAATTGTGGTTCTAAAACAAGTCAGGGTTCAAATGAGTCTGAATGGCAGAATTCTTACATCAGATCATGACTTTTCCCAAAGTCACCTCTCAGAATATAATTGTACTTTAAGTACTATTCAACCCACTTATGTTTCACAGTTGTAAAATGCCTCTTATTTTTTGTGAGTTTTTTGTTGTTGTTTGGTTGGTTGGTTGGTTTTTTATTGCACAACATTTTGTCCCTTCCAGCTTACGTTTTTCCTTGACAGGCTGAACTTTACTCAAAAAAAACCAGATGCTTTTGTTTTTCTGCAGGAATCTTAGCAGTAACGTGTGCTTGTTGTTTAAGCTCTGCCCCTGACCATTACTGGTTAAAGAAATGAGGAAAATGTTGATGAGACCAAAGCTCCTTTTCAAAACTACTGTTTGCAGTCAAGAGGTAATTAACTCCCTCTATGGATTCAGAGCTCCTGGGTAGTGGGTGGGAAATTAAGTTTATTAGCAAGGCTGTTAATGCAAATTTCCAATTTACCAACATTGCTTGCTAAGAAGGACTGCATACTATTAGGGATCTGAAAAATATTTTGCCTATAAATTTGAAATATCTTCATTTAGTTTTGGTTTTAATGGCTCCTTACTTCTTAGCCTTGCTATGAATATGCAAATAGGAAAGCAAGCTTATATAAGCAGTGACCATGATTTATACTACCAGGAACACTTTCCAGGAGAAACAATGGGATTTTTTATAATTTAGAATTTTAGAAAAAAAATAAGGTAAGTGGAGGTACGGAAAGGAAGCCACCAGGAAGAGGATATATTTAGTGTTTTGAATATGTAGGGTTGAATATTCTGAAGTGATGATGAACAGAATAAACGATTTTTAAGAAACCACCCTGGAAGTTTCTCTGTCAGCTTAGGGTTCTTTGCTGACTGATAGATAGAGGTCTGTTGAGAAAAAACTATAATTTAGGGTTAGGATTTTGGTTAGGGTCAAGGTTAGGGTTGCGGTTAGGATTTGGGTTGGGGTTGGGTTTAAGGTTTCGGTTAGGGTTAGGTTTAGGGTTTATGGTTAGGGTGTTAGGTTAGGGTTATGGTTAGTGTTAGGTTCAGGTTAGGGTTAGGGTTAGGGTTTGGCTTTAGGTTTATGTTTAGGGCTCCGGCTGGGTTAGGGTTCAGGTTAGGTTTTAGCTTTAGCATTATGGTTAGGGTTATGGTCAGGTTTATGGTTCTGTTTAGGGTTAGGGTTAGGTTTATGGTTAGGCTTTGCATTAAGTTTAGAGTTAGGGTTAGTGTTAGCGTTAGCCTTTTAAGCGTTTAAGGTTAGGGTTATTGTTAGGGTTAGGGTTCGGTTTAGGGTTTGGGTTAGGTCTACGTTTATTGTTTGCATTAGGGGTAGAGTTATTGTTCCGGTTCGCCTTAGAGTAAGGTTTGGTTCAAGTTATGTTAAATGTTCCTATTTTTGAGTGGCCCAGGACCTGTTTACTGACCCTCTAGAACACTTTTTTTTTTGAATTCCTGAATTCTTTGGGATGTTATGGTCTTGTAGACATATACAGGGCATAATTAAATTTAGTTGCAGAAATTAGTGCCACTCATTGTGGTGGGGCTCTTTTTTTCCTATTAGTCTTGATGGCTTTACACAGCAATGGTAAATTGGTGTAACAAATCTCTGATACTAGGGACTGAAAGAAGTATTTCTTCTACTTTTCTAAACCATTTTTAATATGAAATCAAAAACTGTATAAAACCAAGAAATTTTAAGAATTATACAGTTATACTGTGTCTGAACACTAGACTGATACAGCCCTTAGCACACTGAGAAATAAAATACTTCCTGGATTTAGGGTAACTCTGAATGAGCTCATTTGAGAAATCTAGAGGTAAAATCACTGTTCCTTTTTGGTATCAAGACCATCATTGCTGTGCTGGGAACCTGTGGGAGGCTCACTGCATGTTAGAGTGCCTCCATTTAATGAAACTCTGCAGGGTGTTGGTCATATTGAGATGTAATCTCAGGCCCAAGGTCCTGACTCAGAGCACATTAATGTCAGTGGAAAGGCTCCCATCAGCTCTAAGGGGTTTAGGCTGGGCCATTAATGATTTGAAAATCATGAAAAAATCTTCCTGAACTTATTGTTGAATTTCCAAGTCATGAGACAGACAGATTTTTGCTCTTTAAACCACAAAGTTGGCTTTTCATTGAAAATAAATCCTTCATTCTGCTAAAAATGTCTCAACACTATCCAATTTTGTTTATTCTGAATATCTACTGATATAAGAAAAATATGGAGGAGCACTATATCTACAAGGAATAGAAAGCAGTTATAAATTTTTATGTGTCAAAACAGAATGCAAGACATCTACATGACTTAAAAAAGCTTTTTCACTGAAGTAACACATTAAAAAAAAAGTGGCCAAGTAAATAACCCAAATAAAAAGATGGACTGATCCTCTCACATGCATGTTTCTTCTCACTCTTATCATGTTCTTTTGACCCTTTCCCTTATCTGATGCATCCCAGACTTTATCCTCTATTCTTCCTTCCCAAAGCATTGCGTTTCCTTGCCGTAATATGTGAAAAACAATTTTATCCCTGTGGCCTGAGTCTGTCGAGAGGGAAGGAAGATCCCCTGGAGAACAGACGAGCCCTTGGCAAGGGAAGCCACGAGGAGAGGAGCAGGTGACAGGGGCACCTCGGCGGGGAGATGTTTTCCCAGGGATCCTTGGGGGTGGCAGTGTAGGATTTGCTGTGGCTAAGGAGCCCCAGGAGCATCTGGACTGCAGAACCCAGGAGGAGGAAGCTTGATCACAATATGGGGTTAGTTTAATCTCCTGCAGTTTGAATTTTCTCCCTTTTTAAAGTTTTTTTGTTAATGGTCTCAGAGCTTTAGCTGGTTTGAGTTATCATAACTTCCCCTAACAATTTTTTTCTGAAGTCATATACAACAAATGAATAATTTATTACATACTTTTGCCAAGAATGACCCACAAAAGATTTACATTTGTACATTTCTCTCTCCTTTCCCTTAGCCTTTTTTAAGTGTAGAAAATAGAGGTGGGGAAGAAAGAAAATTTTAAAAAGCAAAGCATAGAAAGCCAGACAGGGAAAAATAATTTTTGTCACTTGTGTCGGAAAATTAAAAATGGTCACAAGGTTCCATTGAATGACACTGAATGCTTCAGTTAAAATGCAGTTGCCATTTGTCAAAAGCTCTGGCCTGGGAGGGTTTTTTTGATGTATGAACTGCAAAGATATTCATTTAAATAATATGCAAATTTCTAAGCAATGACAACAGAAGAATGAGAAAAAAATTAGAATTTGAAATCCATAATTTTGCTGAGTGTCATTTACTCAGAAGGTAGCTCACCCTTGATTCTGGCCAGTGACCATTAGTGCCTTGCTTTTACAGGTTCTTTGGTGATAAGAGACCAGAGCTGCTGCCCCAAGGAAGCAAACATGATCCCCAGAGTGGGGTGACACTGCAGGTATTGATTGCTTCCAGTTACTGCCAGGCTGGACTGATCAGAAACAGGGTGTGGAAAATTGCTTGCTGTGCTGAGCTGGCCAGAGGGGGAATGGGTAGAAATCACTGCTCCTCTGGAAAGAAAACAGTGATTTATTTGGTGAAGTATTGGCTTATTTTGCTGACACCAAGCACCTCAGGGACTGCAGGCAGGGGGAGAAAGCATTAATCATCAGGACAATGAGGTGCAGGTGTTTGCAACTCTTGTGTACACGAAGCCAGAAGTTTTGGCCAGGTACTGATTGGAGAAAACAGCTGTAGTTCTTGGCCTCCTGTCTTTTACTTTAACTGAGCTTCATGACAAAAGAAAAAAAAATTTAAAGTTAAAAAAAAATTCAAGTTTGGCCAGTGTTTCATAAAGTTCTGTGCCATGAGGTCATTTCAGCTCACTGATATCGTTAATATAAATCAGATGCTGAGATACCAATCCATCAGGAAAAAGCCCCTAAGTGGTTCTGCCTTGCTGATGGCCATTTCACATTTTTTTGATCTCTCCAATTTGCTTCAGCTCCTCAGAGCATAAGCAGAAGGTTTATTTGTCTTTCCTCTGGAGCCCCTTAACTGTGTAAGATGGATCAACAGCACCAAATGTGATCATAGAATCATTAAGGTAGGAAATGAGAAATCAGCTCCGAGATCATCAAGTGCAGCCTTTGAACAAACACCACCAGCTCACTACATAATATAGAGAGAAGAGGCTCTCTGAAGGGTGTCAGTCCCAGATAATGCAAAGGTTTAAATGTAAACATGAACCATTGCCATTGGGGGATCTATCCCCAGCCCCTCAAGGAAATCACTGTGAAGTACTGATCAAGAATTGACAAAAAGGTGAGAAGTTTAGGGAGTGAAGCATATGGTTAATGTAAACACGCTTGTTATTTAACCCTGCTCATGATAAACAACATTCAGTAGATAACAAGGGTTATCTGCTGCATGTAAGCAAAGCCTACTGTTCCTAGAGTGTTATCTCTGAACATTCTGCAGCGGGGGGAACATATAAATGATTCCATTTTACAGATGGGAATGGGCACCTGGTGATATGTATTTGTGCATCAAGCTGTTCAGCAGACGGCCTCAGCACAAGGAATTAGAGTTCGTGCTTCTTCAGGCAAATTCAGCTTTCTATCCACAAGGTGTTTTATTCTCCATTAAAGTACATTTCTCTGTAATATAGACATTACAGAAAAACATCTGTATTAGGCCAGAATACGGAACTAAAGGTAAACACTGTTGGGGTGATATTACTTCTGTCACTTAATATGCTGGCACTGCAATAAGCTTGTGAGGCACCACCATTTCTTGGTGCGTATAAATGCTAACAGCTTTCATTAAACACAAGCTCCAAGAGGCAGAGCCACAGCCCACTGAAATGTGTAGAAAAGGAAACCCTCGATTTTTATGAGCTTCTGAGAGGGGCTGGTCAGGCACAATCTCCTTTCTTCTCTGACTGATGCACAGGGAGAGCTGAGCTGAGGGGAGCCACTGACCTCATGAAGTCATATCAGACAAAGCATGATAAGGAACCAGAGCAGCAATGCAAAAAGATTGCTTTTACAACTGTGAACCTCATTGCACCTGTGGAACTCAGAATTTGCCCATAAACAAAAATTATTCGAAAGGAAAGAAACAGCAAAGAGCAAGTGTGGCTTATGAGAAACCATTCCTGAAGTTCCTATGTCTGATCTGATGAACTTTGTTTTAGGGCTTTGAAAATGCCCAGCTGCCACTGCTGCTTTGGTAAAGCTGTGTAACCTGCGTCCTGATCCATCAGGTTATTTTGCTGCAAGGCAGATAATTCAATACGAGGACATTCTGCAAAAGGCTCCTTACCTCAGCATGGAGCAAAACTCCGTCCTCAGCAGTTCACTATTCATAGCTCCTGCCCTCCTCAGGAAGAGTCAAGGGCAGAGGAAAAGCAGCTGCTGGATCAGGTTACCCTGGCACAGTCCATCAGGGCTGGAGGGCAGAGCAGCATTCATCATTTGGGTTTGACAGACCCGTTACTGTTTCACAGGAAATAGAGATTCCCCCCACCCCCTTTCTGAGAGTTAACAAGTGGTTATGCATCTAAAGTACCCCAAGTCTGGTCACTGCTGAATGTCTTCAAAACAAGTCAAGCAGACATCCTGGCTGCAGCAATGTGGTGACACTGTAAAAGGCTGTAGTTACTTATGAACAAAAGAAAAAAAGGAGGCGGTTGCTGCACGGCAGACAGGTGACAATTAAATAATTTTAAACACTAGCTTGATGTGCTAGGGGAAGGCTAGAAGGCATTTACCATGCCATTCCTACCATGCTAAATACTAATTAAAGACTTTTATCTCGTATGGTTTTCCCATGCTGCAGCACTTCAGTTTTCAGTTTTTCAATAACAATTTAACACCCTCACACCAAGCTATGGAAAATTATCTTGCACTGCAGCATCTGGTCCCAAACTCGCTCTGTGTTTGTGGTATTAAAGCCATGCTTTTGTAACCTGCTTTGTTAGGCAGCTAAAGGACTCAGGGTTCTCTCCTTTCCTCACCAGTTTTCAAACCAGAGGTGTTTGGTTGACATATGTGTTTGCATTATTTTAATGAAACCCCCAGGGCGACAGTCCTTGCTTGGCTCCTTACAGGGAACAGCATCCTTTGCTACATGGAGGAGATTGAAAGCATGTGCTCATTCTGAGAGACAGAAACTTCAGGAAAAGAAGAGCAGTGATGTCCTTTTGCCTGTGGTTCCAATTTATTGTGTATGATATTCTGCTCTTCCCTCACACTGACGTGTGAACATTTTGCTGAGGGTACTTTTCAATTAGAGGTCTAAAAACAGGGCTGTATGCTCCTCCTTAAATCATTTTTAAGCTTGGAGTATCATTTCCCCAAAGTACCTAATAATGTTAGGTGTCCATCGGTTTGTGCCTTGAAAGAACATATTTTTTCCAAGGCTAGAAAGTCAGACTACATTGGGTTGGCAGAGTTCCTAATCAGCTGTTTTTTCTCAGAGCAAGCAAACAAACCAGAGGAGGCTGCACATGTGGCTCCCGACAAGGAAAACCCACAGGAGTGCTGTCAGAACATCTATTTATCCTCAGATAAGGAGTCTCACACCGACAAAATGCTGAGCTGTGCCTTTCAGGTGTGATTAAAGAGGCCTTTTCTGTCCCCAGGGTGCACTCCAGGCCACTTTTGCTTTCAGAGTCTCTCTTTTATAATTTATTGTTTCTTCTAATCATAAAGGTCTTCTAATCAGAGGGATCTCTTCCTGAAAAGAAAGCCTACCTTGATATATTGTGCAGTTAATTTCTGTAAATCTTACTATTTATGACCTCCTAAAAGAAAACTGTTATGTGTTAGGGAGATGTTTAATGGGGAATGAATTAAATATTCCCATCCTAACCAAGAAGTGCCCTGGACAAGGGCAATGGCAAGAGTCAAAGCTTTTGTGTCAGATTGCATCTGGATTTTGTGAGTGAAAGATGGGATGGCTTTTACACAAATGTGGTATTATGGTCAACATTCCATAGATTTTCATTTTTTAGCCTTTCTTAAACAAGCATGGCAAAAAAAAAAAAGATAACTAACATTCACAGTATGCTTTCTATTAAATCTATATAAAGTAGCTCACAGAGACTCTGTTCCTTCAAGAGAATTTCACATGTAGATGTTCTTGTAATAAATGATGTCCCATTATGAAGTTATTTTCTGTCTCACTAGTCATTAGTAAAACAGCTCTAAACAGGTGTAACAAATTAGAGCTGTTTGTGCAAGCATGAATGCTCCAATGAGAGAATTTTAATTTTGCAAAAGAGAGATAAAAATCCTTAAATATTTAAACCCAAAATCCCTTGGTGACTAGTGAGCAGCTGGTGAACTGGAAGCAAAACTTCTGAGACCTCTGTCACTTAAAAAAAGATCTATTTTGGCCTTCCTTTCATCAGTTCAGGAAGTTGATAATTTGTTTGTTTCTCAAAGGCTTACATTTTGGTTCAAGATGTGATTCCAGAATTTTTCATCATCTTTAGTTTTAAGAGACCTCTTATGATTGGCTGATTTTCTTTACTCAGGATTTTATATAATATTATTCATGTTGTTAAAAAAAAATACTGAAAGGCTGCTGCTGCAAAAAAAATTCTTCCCAAGATTTAGGGATGTTTAAAATATTCTCTACTTTCAAGTTCACTTTCAGGTGCATGTAACTGCGCAATTATACTAATTTCATTTACATTATAGCATTGTTCCTATGTTATGAAAGCCTATTATTATATTTAATGATCTCATTTTAAAACTACTACATTTATCTTTGCAGTTCTGTGTTACTACCATGAATATCCTGCACCTGCAGCCGGTGATTAGTTCTTTATATTCCTCATCATATTAAGAAGTCAATATAGAAATTTGCATCACAAGAAACCTTCTGCCTCTAACATACATGTGGTTTTATGTTTATGTTTATACATGTTTTTTATTTAATGCATTTATATGCTTTGAAACCAGACTCAAAAGACTCAGAGTACTTTGTGTAGCTTAGTGGGATTCCCAAAAAACAAGGGAATTTTGTCACAAAGTCCACGTTGGCACTAAGGTTTCATAAAGCATCCAGAGCACTCAGGGTGTGTGGAGGACCTTGATGATCAGATGACATGGCACCTATGGGAGAGCTGCAGTTCTCCCTGTCGTCTACTCAGGTGGTTTTTCCAACAGGAATTTTGGGAATTCTGGGGGCACCCATGGGTAGCATAGGTCATGCAGGTGCAGTTTGTGTTCACCTGGTCATGGATTGTGGTGGAGCTCTGAACATCCCAGACACGTAATTCCACAGCAAAGACAGTCAAAGCCAAAGGACATCAAGTGAAATATATTCCTTATTTCGTTTTTGTTCCTACTGGCTATGTATTTTCTTTGGCAAGGGCCTGTCTTATTGCTTATTAAACAGCCTGTGTTCCCTTCTTTTTATTGAAATCTTCCTCCCTTCTCAATTGCCCTAAGCACTAAGTTTTTAAAGGACTCAGCCTGGCATCATCATGATATTATTTTTAACCTGTTTTTTCTGTGTGGCTTAGGATTTTGCAAGACAATGTGCTTGAGGGAGATCATCTGAGCTGGACACTTCCATTTTTCTCTCCTGCAATAACACCTTAGGGATGATTTTGCTCCATCTGACTTGGCTTCTCGAATTCATGATTTTTAAGACAGCCACTCTGCTCATATGGGTAGAAACCACATTACTGGTGGCCAGCTCATCTTGTGGCTGGGGGAAAGGCTCCCCTTGATTCAGAGATCAGCAAGCCCTCCAGCTGGCCTGCAGGGCAACTTTTCCTCCTGTAAAGCAGCAGCTGTGTGCTGGTGACAGCAGTTACTCAAAATCTGAAGTACCCTGTTTATTTGATACTGAAGCATCCTGTTTATTTGATACTGAAGCATAAAGATAACAAGACATGTTATCTTTATCAACCCAGCCATGCAGCAAATGCCATGAAGGGATTTGTAGCAAGTCAGAGCACTTTACTGAAATGCCACCAGGATTTTTTCCTTTGAATTGAAATTGGTACAGACACTTGAAACATTAAAGTTGCCAATAGCAATAAAATTTTGACAGGACTTGTATCTGAATTATCAGTAAGTCAAATGATCATTTGCTTAGTGAGGCAAGTCTGATGAGGGTAGCAAGTACGAAACTAATTAAGGCACTAATTAGGAAGAGGGTTGAGAATGTCCTTAGCATTGGATATTGTTGCATGTTAACATGATCACAGCATCATGACACAATTTTTTATCCCTTAAACAGTGGTAGGAGGCCCTGACTGGCAGCAGAGTCCCTGAGCTCAGACCTGCCTGGAAAGGGCCTCATGGAAGAGCCCCCACTTAAGGGTTTGGAATTCAGCAGCTGAAGGGACTCTCCCAGTATTGTATTCAATTTCCTGGGAAACAAGGCGTGCAGGAAGGAGGTGCCAAATTTCAGCTGAGAGTTGGTTCCAGGGCAGTCAAATGCCAAAATGGGTGTTGTTGTTCAAGGCTTGGGCCAAAGTGAGTGACTGCAGATCTCTGCAGCAAAGGCCAGGACTGAGTGACAACTACACCAATCTGGTGCACTAATGTGGCAATCATTTAGCCATTACTGTATGTTTGCTGCCAATAGTGAAGTTATTTTCCCCCTGTATTTTTCCCTTCTCAGATATTTGCATCACATTATAGCCCCTTCACATTGTTTTTCCATTTACAGTAAACAAATGTAAATCTGACACATTCATCTCATAAATCTGAGTCCAACATTTCTCCTGTCAAGCATTAATGCAAGTTCCCTTTCAGACACAATTCCTCAGGCTTTAAGCAGAAAGAGAAATGGTGGATGTTTCTCCTTTTAGTACACTATCATTATTCTGACACCTTAATTTAGTTTCCTATCATATGTCTCTCTCTGTAGTGCCAGCTCCTACATGCACAACTCATTTTTCTCCAGTAGACATCACTGTTGGGATCATCATTTCCTTCATCTTCCACCCAGGAGCACTTTCTTCACCCTGCTCTTGTCAGCCCTAAGCTCTGTTCCCACAATCTATTCACCAGCTCCAGGTGGGAAAAGCACAGCACTTGGTCCCAGCACACAAAACCTTTTTGATTGTGTCCCTCAACTGCCCTGCTCACAATGAATAGATAAGTAAATGAGCAGCCAGGAATATTGTTTTACATCCTTAAAGCCCTGCAGACAGGATTCTGGGCTCAGAGAGGCTCCCAGGCACAGGGAAGTTCCACACAGAGGCCCAGTGGCTGCCAGGGACCCCACTGCCCATCCCACCCTGCTGGAAGATGCTGTCCCTCCTCCAGCTGAGGTCACTTGGGCGGCTCCTCAGCCAGCCCCTGAGCTGAGGCTGGTTTCAGCTTCTGTTACGATAAACTGAATACGCTGTGGTGAGTTTGGAGCTTGGTGGCTCTTCTTCCCTCAGCTCTGTCAAAGCTTCCCTCACATGAAGTCAATGTGTAATAAAAAAGAGAACCTTATCTGCATTTATTTCTATTTATTTATATTTAACATGCAGCACAGTCTTACAATCATCACTCCTTAACCAACCACATAGATATGGATTTTGACAGATTAAAAGTATGCAGATCTGTAAATATGTAATCTGCTGGTACTCCTGACTGACCTCATAGCTACAAATCAAACTTTAAAACACCAAGATGGTATGAGGGGAAGGCATTGCCAAATGTTATTTCTAACAAGACAGACCATGTTTATTTTGTACATCGGCTGTTTCATTGCTGTTTGGGCCACCAGAAGAGTTACCCCAGAACTCTTTAGCAAATGGGAAATGCAGACACTGCTTGCTGTGCCCCTCTGAAACAGAACTTCCTGACCCAGCAGCACTCAGCTCCCTATCACCTTCTCACCTCCATTATCAGTTGCTCCTCATTTATAGCTGGTCTCAGCAGACCCTTGATCACTTGACTAGATTATTTAACTGGTTTTTGTATGCCATCATGGAATTCTTCCAGTTTGTGATACGGCCCCAGTTCCCAAAAGGCACATTTTCAGGGGAGGGCTGTTAGTGCCAGGCTCCCCTCATTATTTGGGTCAAAGGTGCTCAGTCCTTATAATTATGTTTCTACAAAGTATAAATGTTCCCAGCTCTTACTTAAGTGAGCATTCCTTTTTTGTGTCTGTGGTCTTTAATTCCTTCTCTTCATGCACAGCAGCTTTAGGGATGTGCAGCAAATGAAAAGGTGGAGATACAGCATATCAAAAGGCAGAGATATTTTAAAAATAAATAGAGGGCTCCATTAGGAGGATCAAGGTGCTAAATTCAAGATATACACTGCGATTTTGCCTTTGTGACTAAAGATCCTTCCAGTCAATTTTGCAAGGGTTAGGGGCAGGATGTTTTGCAGCTGTTTAAAAACATATCAGATACATGTTCAGCTCTTCTTTAGGGCAGAAGAGGGGAACTCCTGGCACATCCTGCACGCATGTCATACCACTTGCAGCTGCTGCACAGCAGACGGAAGGTGGGTACAGAAAGATGAGCCATAATTATGTCCTACACTGCTGGACAGTGGCAGCACTAAGCAACCTACTGAAGATATTTCAGTCTCAAAAGGCTCTTAGACTGAAACTATTACCTCCACTAGGATGAGTAGTCACAGAAATAACACCCTGGAGAAGCGTGCAGAGATGATACTGCACAAGAGGCTGTAAAAGTTTCCCTTTAACACTGAGACTAAACTTGCATAAAAAGGATGGCTTCTCAGAAAAAGCTGCTTAATAGTAACTCTTGCTTCTGCCACACATCCATTTACAAGGTTTTTAAAGAAAGCTTGTAGTTTGTCACTCCTAGGCATGCTATTTATGTCAGCAGTGGGCAGATACAGCCAGTCCTCTGAGCAGCTTGTTAAAAGCTTTTAAAAATACATGAAGAGCCAGGCAGAATAAAGGTCAAGTAAATAACAGGAGTCTATAAAATACACTGCATTAAACATTTAAACTCGTGGTTTTCCTAGTTTCTTTATTTCATGCTGTTCCTTCATAATACTTTAGGAACAAATTTGCCTGGTGTTCTTCTAGACGGCACATTGCAGATGAGCCAAGAGTGCCTAGATGGGCACAGTGGAAATCCTGGTGATCTGTCAGCTCACACTCCTCTCTTACCCAGCATTTGTCATCTCCTGGTAACATGGAACTGCATCACAGCACTGCCACACATAAGGGCTGACACTTTCAGTGACACCAAAAATAAAAAGAAAGAAAGGAAAACAAATGTTTTGCAACCAGAAATGGAATTTCCAGAGGCCAAGGGTGAAAGACAGTTTGATTTCTCTTAATTTCTGGCTTTATTGTATTGTTTACGCTTTGCAATTCCCATTAAAACATTGAATAGCAAATAAGGACATCTTGAGCAAATAGGCCTTTGAATACAATTACTGGGGTTATTATTGTTTCCTCTTGTCACCATGTAACATCACTGAGTCATGGTGACCATCTTGCCAATTATTCCATGAAAATCCTAATACTTACAAGGTAAAAAACATTTCCATTCAAATTCTATGGGGAAAAAAGCCAATTGTAATCTGAAAATTTTGTCTGTCTTAATATCACCTCATGATCTGGATATCACAAATTTTGTTTATTTCTTGTATGTATCAAATTCACGCTTATGGTGCCCTTCATTGACAGAAATCCAGCACTACACCAGGAAAACAAGTTTAAAACAGGAGGAAGTTATCAATTGTGGCTCCACGGTTTAACCTCTTTCATGGCAGTGTGCATGTGGGGGTCAGGGATTATGTTTAAACGGATGCTTCAACATGCTGGTTGGAAGAGAAGGAAAATTGTGTAAAAATGACATAATCAAATTTCTGAAAGGTCCATCATAAAATATACCTTGTCTCTAACCCATCATCATCATCATTTTCAGGTAGGTTATTTTGCTTTTGCAGATCTACATCTCCACACAGGAACTCTGACATCTAAGTTTAATTACCTCAGCCAAAGGCCTATGCCACTAGATAATCAGGTACAGCTGTATTTAATCTAATTTGATGTTTGGGTGTTGAAGTTATAAATATTGTGGTCACAAAAAGGGAAAATATCCAAAATCCACCATACAGGCCTCAGATGTTCAATACCTCTGAGTTTCGCAAAATTATCTTTCTTGCAAATAGCAAAACCAGAAAATATAATTTGAGTCCTGACTGACCCCTTCAAAAATGACCAAAATTACCCAGTTTTGGGTCAAGCTCATGAAATGTAGTTAATTATACTTCTGGCAGACCTTAAAAATGTATTTGAATAATATTATGTATATTTATACCATGATTACAGAACTTCAGCAGATAATTACAGTACTGAAGAACAAAGTGGTCAGGTTAAACCCTTTCATAAGAGAGTATGGAAGCAGGGCCCCGAATCCTGTTTCATTATTTGTTTGGACATTCAAGTGACTGAGTCTCACTGAAAATTAGGTGGGACCCAGATTCCTTACTGTGTTCAAATATGCAGCAGTTGCTTCTGGGAAGAATGAAGGAGGAAAATTATTACTAATATTTTTTAAGAAGTTAGAAACAAAAATAAACCCCCAAAAAAAACAAACCAAGAAAGCCATCAACCTCCCCCCCTCCCAAAGAAACCCCCAACCAAACAAAAAGAAATTACTCCAAGCTCTCTTTACCAGAGAAACTGCAGTAAAACCAAGAATAGCAAATTGCTTGAAATAGTTATGGGTTATATCTCATGATCCTGTCACAGGTAGCACACTGGGTTCATCCTTGCTGCTTCCAGATGTGCAGACATCAGTTGCTCACTGCAACAGAATTTCATATAGGGGCAAAATTTTTCTCTTTGTGAAGACAAACTGCCTTTAATTTTCTTTTCCCAATCTGAAAGGTCACAGGGATCACAATTACAGACACATTAACTTAGCTCAAACAAGTCTCGCTGAATTTCTGTCAAGTCTGTAATTAGAATTGAAACTTTTGCTACATGTTTAACCTTGGTTTTCCTTTTCTACTCCTTTTTTTCTGTTCTGTTTCTTCATGGTGACAGAGCCTGTGGGTGATAAAAGCAAGATAAAAGCAAGATGCAGCCTCATGATGCACACACAGCTTGGACAGGGACATGTTCGGGTTACCACTAAATTTCCTTGCTGCCTGCCCACCACTCTTGGTGGAAGCTGCATCAAGACAAAGTCACCAGAAAGGAACCAGTTTCTTCTGTAGAGAGCTTGGTATCCTCATATCTGGTACTGGCTTCTGACAAAATATTGAAATCTGTCCAGAAACTGCCTTGCTAAAGGTGCAGGTTCCTGTACTGGAAGAGTGGTAACCTTTGCAGTGAGACTGGAGTTACAGCAGGATTACATCTTAAACCTCAACACTAAGATTTGCCAGGGCTCATCAGTCATTTTCCTTTCTTTTCCTCTTTTTTTTTTTTTGTTTTTTTTCCTGCACTGAATTGGAGGTTGGGAAAAAGGGGATTGCTAGTTTTATGCCAATAAATCCCATCCTTGTCTAACACAGCTGGATTAAGTGCTCTTTGAGCTTTATGATCCGGAATTACTGTCTCTTAGCTATAGAATATATGTCTTGATAAGTATTCCACAAATTTCATAAACCTCTATCTAGCTGGGCCTCCAAGCAGATTGGGAATTATAACCTCATCTGAAAAAAGGGATTATGACTACATCCTCCTCTGCCATCACAGAGGAGTTGCTCCCAGAGGACCCCCAAGACAGGGCTCACAGATGCTTAATTTCATGAAAACAGTAAGTCACAGTGACACAAGTGCCAAAGGGAAGAATTACACCCAGTTTTTTAGCTGCCTGCAGAAAATATTTGAAAGCAGTTCCCTCCCAATTCTCAAAAGGGGATTCACAGAGCAATATCAGGTTGCAGTCTTCCTTCACTGTCACAGGGCTCTCACTGCCCCAGCTACCCCTGAAGACAATGACCAGCTCAGGTACCAGCTTGTGGATGCTCATTCCAAGGTGATGCATGCCTGAATTATTTTTTCAAAGAGTAGAAATAAAGCTTTTTCTGTGACTGCATTGTCTAAGATGGTGTCCCATAAATTTCTGGAGAGCCATGAAAACACTCTGCAGGGACAAAATAATTGCTGATGATTCAGTCAGGAAAACGGCAGTAAAGGTTAATTTCCTAGAAAAGAATATTTCTCTAATTGAGATGCAGCATGAGGAAACTAAGGTCAAAATCCTACCATTTCAGAATTGAATTAGACAACGTTCTAAAAAGGCCAATATAAACCAAAACCTATCAAAATTTTTAGAAGTAAAAGAATTCAAAGACAAGTATCCCTTTTCTACAGCAGGTATAACAAAAGACACTGGTGTATGGGGGTGGTAAAGGACTTCTTTAGTAAGAACCTTGGGACCTTCATGAATAAACATAAAGCCTTTTAAATGGAGCTCTGTGCAAAATCCATTCCGAAGGTTAAGACCCATTTAACAATTAAGTAGCAAGGAAAAAAAAATCCAATTCTTCTTTTCTGAATCGGAACAGACTGTCACATTCAGCAGCAAGCAATAATTTAGCCTGCAGCCGGCTTCCCGTTTGTCCTTTTTTTTCTCTTTCTCTCTTCTTCTCTTTTCCTATAATTCCTTTCTCCTTTTTTCATTAACCCCTTTAATTTCTCTTTTCCCTTCACCCTGCCCCTTTATCCAAAGTCCATTGCCTATATAGTAGGTCAGGAACAAACATCCCAAGTGACTAATTTACTAATAAAACCCTCTGACTGTTTGCAAACCCTCTGAATTTTGTCCTTCCTTTTGACCAGTGAGCATTTTCAAATCTTAAGTGCTGAACCTTAAACCAATACCTGTGACAAGGTCAGAGTGACCTGCAAAAATCTATGTATAGCTATTACATTTCTGAGAAACCACTAGAAAAGTGTCAAGAACTGACAAGCCACCAGCTTCTGACATTTCCCAAATGAGACAATTAACAAAGGAAAGACTAGGAAGGCCTGACAGCAAAAAGCAGCTTTGGAAATGCTGGAGAGAGAAGATGAACAGGAGTGTTCTAGAGCTAAGAGGAGAAACAAGAGCTTTGCAGTGAGGTGGCCCAACAAGGTATTTTGGGCTGAGAGGGTCTAAGCACTTGAGAAGTCATTCTGGCTCTGCAGAAAACCTGGGGATTGTTCTTGGCTCCTTGAACACATCTCAGAGAAAGTTTGAGGAGACAGAGAACACTGCCCAGGTTTTGTATTTTGTGCACCTCAGAGAAGGCAGCAGTAGCCCTGAGGGAGAAATGCTTCATGTTCCAGGTCATCTGCCTCTCTTTACCTTTTTGTCTCTGAGCTGTCATGTTCCAAGGGTTGTGCAACATCCCTGTGATCTCTTTCCTCCATGTAAATACTTAATTTAGAGTCCACTGTCCACAGAACATGATGACTGCAGCCAAAATAGATCTTATGGGGTTACAGCCTCTTCAAAGATAATTCCCCAAGCAGAGGTATTGACCAGAACTGTAACTATGTGCATCCCCTATTCAGATTAATCCATAATTGTTAAAATATAAGAAACACCACACTGATATTGACACCTTTAACCTACTCATGACTCAAAATCAACAATCTGCTGGCGAGGATAAATTCCAGTGGCACTGGAAGCACAAACTGGTGCTCTTTGCTGTCTTTCCCTACACATACACTTGAATTTTGAACACTTTTTCCTGCCCAGCACACAAAATGCTGCAGAATAAATGGATAAATATTGAAGAATGGTTAGATATACTAGAGGACGCCAGACAAAGCAAGGGTGAAATGTGATGACTGGGAAAGTAAAAAAATATTAGAATAAAGAATTGTAAACTTCAGTAGTATGGACAAAGTGAGAGATTTTGGTTAATTAAGACCTAAAAAACTCCTGCATTGATAGACCTTATTAGATTTCCAAAACTTTTATCATAATCAAATATCTGGAAGAAAAGACATGGCCTTCTTATGGGAATCCTAGCAAAAAAAAAAAAAAAAAAAAAAAAAAAATCTTTTTTTTGATGTTGTCCCTTATACGAACATGTTTGAACACTGCCATTTAAAATATTTTTATTACAGGTATTGACTTTAAATGCCTATATACACTCCTAACTTCATTGACCAAAGTGGAATATTGTATCCATGTCTTCAGTTGCTAGGCATAACCTCTATTAAATATAGTGAAGGCTTTCAGTATGAAGTGATATTTGCTGCTTAATAAAAGTGAAATTGGCCAGTGATAATTTATGTTCTTTGTAAGCAAGGAATGCCATAGAAAGATATGCTTTGATGTGGCTCAAATGAGATAAAAGGGACAGACATCAAGTCAATTATATCAGCAGCTTCATTAAGGCACTAGAGAAATTGTGGACATCATTAATTAAGTTTATTTATACCTCCCTTCTTCCTTCCCTCTCTTATTCCCCCTCCTGCCACCTTCATCCCCCAAACACTCCTACATCACGCCAACATTCTGTGTAGAACTAAAAAAATAACTCTTCATCCCTGGCCAAAAAAGGAAACATAATTTTCCTGCTCATCTTCACTATCACAGTTTTGCTGTTATCACTTTGCAGTAAAGTGCTGGGCTTCCATCAGCTCAGCCAGTGGAGATTTCCAATCTTCCCAGTAAAAAGCAAAAAATGGGAGCAGCAAGTAGAGGCAAGTGATTGGCATCCTATTTTTTTTTGGTCTTCCCATGTTCAGATACAAGGTTCTGAGGGGACCCAGAAGGTGAATCTCTGATTGTAAAGATGGGACCTGCATTCAGGAACACCCTCCCTCCATGAAAGACTTCTGGAAAAAGCTTGGAGATCACAAATCTTGCAATAATGCTGAAATAGCAGCATCATTTTCTGAGGCTGGCCAAGAGTGATACTAAGCTCAGGGAGACACCTTACTTCAGATTTGGTTTTAGTGTTTTTTTAAGCCCACAGTGCTCACTACTCTACCACCAGCACTGTCCTTCACCACCATAGCACTACCATGCGCTTTGTCTAGTCAACACCTGGTATTCCATTGGAACGACCAAATGGCTCAAAATCACATTTCTAATTTAAAAATGTTGCTGATTAGCTCTTCTTCTTCTTCTTTTGGATCATGCACCTGTTCCATTTGCATTTTCCTTCACAGCTGACCCACTTGAGCTAAGCAGCACCACATTAAACTAATTAACATGAGCCTTGAACCCCAGCTCAGGGAAAAGGGTGCACCTAACCCTCAGGAGAAGCAAATTTGCTTTTATTCAGGAACAATTTCCAAGGAAGTGCCTGGAGTTATGTGTCCAGTATGTGCCTGAGGGCTGGTCTCCAAAAAAGCAAGGAAGTTTTCTCAGCAGTCCTTGCGCTGCTTAAGCACCTGGCACATCACGCTGCTCCTCCACAGACTGACCTCTGACTGCCCGCACTTGTCATTGACAGCAACCAAAGTGCCCAGGACCAATCCAAACTTTAGGGATGAAATATGGAGGTTAAAAATGATCCTGCTGCTGCCTGCCATTGAAGTGCCTGAGTTTTCCTTTTATCAATACTTGGTGGTATAGAAACCTCGTACAACCACAGCATCTTTCACTTCCTTTGTGCCACGAAGATTATGTAATTTCTGGAGGCTGAGGCTGTACTGTTTGGATATTGAATGGATATTTTGAAGAGTTTTAACAATCAGCCCTTCCTGGTCAGTGCTGGCAAGGAGTCACCAACTACAGTGAGCAAAGATGAGCTAGCAGTACACTGAAATAAAGCTCAAAATTTGTTTGTTTTTTATTCCATGTAGAATGAGTGGGTATGTGAAAAAACCTACCATGTTTTCCAAAGCAAATTACTATCTCAGGCTAATATGAGACATTCATATTATTTGAATGAAATGTTCAATATTGATGGTAGGTGATTGTTTGTCTTTGCATAGTGTCCTTAACACAAACAAATCTGCTAAGAAATCTTGTAAGAAAAGTTTTTCAACAGAAAATATTCGGTCAAAGCCAAGGCTTTTAGGAAGGAGCAGACATAAACAAAAACATCTTTATACCAAAATTTTAATAACACATTGTTTTAACATTTTTCTAATTAATTATTTTTATTTTATTCCCAAATTTCAGCATCTCTGACTTGTATATGGATTAAAAATGGCAAAATGTGCAAATGGCTGTTAAATAACTTAGATTTGAATGTAAACCTTCAGATACCGGTAACAAAATCAGAGCATAAGCAGACAACTTTTGGGATTGGTGAGAAACAAGGATTAGATGTGGGAATCAGGCAGAAATCTGCCCTCATGTTATCTGTGCTCAACCAGACATTGTGACTGCAGAATCCCAACGGAGGAGACTGTTCATTTTTACACATTAAACACAGCTCTTTTTTTTTTTTTTTTGTGAAAATGTGCTACCTGGTAAAAAGGATATCAACTTTTTGCTCAAAAGGCTGCATTTTTTACAGTTTTTTATCAATTTAAGGAATGTCTTTTTTTCTTTTAGGTCTTTCTATATGTTCATTTGTCATTGTTTTCCTGTGAAACATCTCACAAAGTCCATTTTTTGAGAAAAGGCCTTGTATCTTTTCATCCCTGCTAGCTTAAGAAACAAGAAAAAAGGCAGGGAGAAAGGGGGAAAAAAGGCAATGTCTTCCCACATATTCCACCAGGAACCTCATCTGGAAACTCCCAGGAGATCCACGTTTGACCTCACCAGGAACAGGACAGAAATAGCAATAATGGTGTCTTTGACGCACTGGAACTTTTGTAGCACCAATATAAAAGGTCCGCAGCACAATTTCCTATTTTTGCATTGTATTTTCCTCCCCAGGAATTCTGTGCCTCTGAAATCTGGGTTGGAGGGTTGCACTCTCGAGTGCAGAACATGCTGAATAATGAGGAGGAGGAGGAGGAGGAGGAGGAGGAGGTGCCTGCCAACCCTTCCTCTCCTCCTCTCCTGTTGTGACACACAGCACACCGCACCGCACCGGGAACCCAGCTCTGAATGCTAAAAGGCTCCACAGTATAATTAGGGCTTTTTAAGTCCAGTTTGCACAATTAACTCCTTAGCAGCCTCAGGGGATGACTCAGGTATAAAACAAAGATTCTCTGTGCCATTTTAGGGTGCCCCAGAATTCTGCAAAAGGCTGCCAGACCCTGGAAGGAACTGTAGAAATCACAAGCCTTTCTGAAGCTGCAGTAGGAGGCCAGGCCCAGTGCACCAAAAATGGAAATATCAATGGCTGGGCACTAAAATACCTCTTCTCTATTTGAAAAGGCAGACTAATAAACCCATTGAAATAAGTTAATTTTCCTAGGTAGTCAGGCTGTTTTCTGCTACCTGTTGCTGGCCATGCATTGGCAACTAAGTTTTCATCCAGATTCCCCACCAGCACTTTTGGGAATTGCTGTATACGTGGGGTAGGGGGACAAAGGATGAAGCTGCAGCTTTTTGGATGTCACATAACGGTGATGATAATATAATAACTACAGATATTAATTATAGCATCATTCTTATACAGTAGCTAATGCCACAGTACAAGTAAATATCAATATTTTCCATAACCATCAGATAATGCCCCTGAAAATCAAAAATACACATCTGCCCCTCCGGCTTTGTGGAGAGACGTGCAAGCACAGGCACAGCACTAATCCCAGTATCCTCATCCCTGCAATACCTGACATTCCTTACTCCACACATTCCCTAGAATAATGAGGCCCATCATCTTTTGATGAGACTGTGGGAGTTGATATTCCCAAAATACAAGATTACTCTATCACATAATCACTATCAGTTAATACTGCTCTGGGAAGGTTATTTCTGTGAAAGCTGCTGGGAATTCAATAGCAACATAGGGAAGTCAATACAAGGCAGCATGGCGTCATTTCCGCAGGGAATAAAAAAGACAAAAAAAGATGCTTCTATGAGACTTTATAAACCCTGCAGAGCTGGACTAGGAGCAGGAGCCAAAACAAAAAATGTCTTATCGCACCACATGTGCCACAAAACCACCTGCTGGCAAAGGGAATCCATTTGGGCATGGATTGGCACCTGTGGACAAATTAGGCCTCCAAGCAGTATTAGAAAATACACTTGAGTATCTTCTCGCAGCGCAGAAAAGAGAGCAACACTGTTTCTTTCTGAGAAAAGAGGTGGCTAGCAGCAGACATGGAGAAAATGCAAAGAATCAAAAAGTACTCCTCCTTTCTTGAATTATCATAGTTATTTTTCTAGCACCAGGGAAATATATTTAATAAGCAGCTTTAGAGGTCACTTGAAGAGGTAAAAATGTGGTTCAAGTTCTCCTGGCAAGATTTTATTCAGCTTGTCACATACTGTTGCTGACCTAGGCTGATGTGCAGACAAACAGAAAAAGATGCAAACATAGAATCCTCCAAGCTTCCACTGGGAGAAGGAAGAGGATTCAGAGTTCACTGTGCTAATGCATTATGGAAAACAACTAAGAATGTTTAATTAAATCCTCATGAATTGCCAAGTTCTTAGGTTTTAATATAATCTTCTGGTAAGAAATTTAGGTAGGGTTTGTTTCTACTGCTTATAGCTAGAGAGATATTCAACACCCAAAACAGACCCTCCAGCTGCTCTAAATCTCTTGCAAATCCATTTCACTTTAATGAAAGATTGGTATTTGTTTGGCAGGTTTTGTGGCTTTGCAGAGACCCACGTGGTACATCTGTTTGTGGAGGAGGTAGAAAGGTTTGCACGGCAGCAGAGTTGTAAGATTAATTTTAGGCTAAGCAACCCTGAGGGAAGGACCTGTTGAGCCCAGACTGGGGAAAGAGGAACAAAGAGTTTTGGACTGATTTTTGTTATCCCATAAATTTTAGTTGTTACTCCACTTGAGCTCAATGAAAACAGATGCTTACAAAGCATGGACAGTGGGAAGATTTTTGGGAGGGACTGGAAAGCAGCAAGGGCAGCAGGAAGGTCTTGCTGCAGTTTCCAGCACTGCTGTCAGCACTGATTCTAGCCACAATCACAGGTGGCAGTTATCATCATAGCTGGGCTGTCCAAATCTCCCAGGGCACTTTAAGAATTCCAGGACCCCTTGTCTGAAGGGGTGGAGAAGGGAGATCCATCCTTATCAACATCCTTATCAACTAATTACTTAGTACTTGGTGTACAAGGTCAAGCCTGCCTCTTCAGTGGCTCAGATAGGCTCATTCAATTAGAAAATAACAGTTGGAGGGTGATGCCTTAAGTTTTAGCTTTCATATTTTCCAGATTCTGTACTGCATCAGTGGTTAACTCTGAACTTCATATAAAATGTTAGCAAGTCCTCCTCACAGTTTAGTCTGACAAAACAATCATTTTCCAGCCTGAGAACTAAGGATACTGTTGCAGCTTCAGGCCCAAAAAGTACAACAGAGAATTGAGGAGAGCAATCTGGGAGGATGAGACTTCATAACCTGAAGCTGAAATTGGACAATTAATCCCAATATGTAAATGGAGCAAAATTTATAACAACGTGAAAACTCGGGACCTGGAGTCCATCTTGGGTGGAGCCATGGCCAGGCTCTTGTACTGCCCAAGGTGTGTCCTTGGAAGGCCTTTTAATAAATACCTACTTTATTCCTTTAACACTGTCTAGCCTCGCTTCTAGATAGTCTCTCAAGGCATCAAGGGGAGACGGATCTGGGACATTTTTCACTGAATTCTCTGTTCCCTGTAGCCCACCACAGATCCTTCTTCCCCCCTCTGTCCCTGAGTTTGTGGCCTAACCATGGGTAGTTATACAGGGAAGCATAAAATGAAGGAACCATCCAGAGTCTCCCATGTTCAGACAACTTGCAGCTGTGAATTCTGGAAAATCAGGAAAAAAAATTGGACCTCTCTGTAAGACTCACATCTGTGATGTCAAGCAGACCCCTCCAATTTCTTCCACAGGACAGAAGGATCAGGGCAGGAGTCACAGGCAGCCTTTGAGCCTAATAACTTTACAGAGCAGAACCACAGATTATGGTGATCAGGGAAAATGGTATATTCTTGTCTGTTCTCCCAAACTCTGCATAACACAGAGCCAAATGATTCGTTGAGGTTTTTTAGAGGTTCAATTTCAATAAAATGCTGTTTAAAAAACAGCAAAACACAATCTACTGTGAGTTCCAATGCATTTCAGAAATCTACTGAATAACAGATCTAATAGAACAGACTGTGTCTAATATATGGATGCAAAACTACAAACAGAACTAAATCCTATCAGAATTTCATATCAGCTTTGATAAAGTCTTAGTCTCATCTGTTTATACATTTATACAAATCCAGAAAAGCGTTATTAAAATTTTTAAACAATTGATAAAACTGTAAAATTGGTGTTGATTTTTAACTTTGTTTTTTTTTTTTTGAGAAGGGAGGTGCCTTCAATTCCTTCAGTACTTAGATGTGTAGAAGGCATGGAGCTTTGAGCATCTTGGTTTTTCTCAAGTCTGTGATTGAAACTGACAGAGAAACTTTTATCTGACAAGGAAATCACCTTAATCTTACAGTAGAACCTTAGATTACTCTAATGCAATTTTGAGTCACTTGATAGGTCAGGCAATTTGGAAATTTTAAACTTATTGTCATAAAACCCTATAGCTCTGGAATATTCTTTCATATTTTGGCTGTCATTTGCTTATTTATAAAGAAAGAAATCTACTTTTCTGCTTTCCAATTTAAAGAAATCAACTTTCCAATTTAAAGGCTGAATTATAAAACCCTTTTCTTGAACACACACTAAACCTCTCCTGAAAATCCTTAGTACTCTTCAGTCATTCTCTAAAAGAAGTGTAAATACTTATTGTTCCTACTTTATCTATAAACTCAGCACCTGACTTGGCCAAGACATTAGACAGAAACATTTGAAGGAGTCTGAAATTTCAAAGTGTTCATCTCCCTAAAGGCCAGTTTTCTTCCCTGTCTGTAGAAACCAGCTAGTGCGAGGTGTTTCACTTTAAGATACATTTATATTTTATTGCTTGTAATTTTATTGCTCACGGTTTGCCTCCGAAGTAGAGGAAATATTGCTTTCCAGGTAATTTCATTTCTAATGTTGACTATAAAAGGGCCATGACAAAGATTGTGCTGGGAAAGTGTTCTGCTAAAAGCCAATGTCATTTAGAAAAGATCAAGTGCTTCAGGTGAAACTTAAAAGAAATGGGACTTAAGAGTCAGGCTAGTTCATGTAGAACATTATTTTTAAAAATATCTGTACAGCAATTCTATTGAAATGTGGCAGAGAAGCTGTAAAGGTCACCAATTTCATCACGTTGAACTACTTAGGAGACAACTCTTCTAAACAAAACACACGCATTATTTTAAGGTCACTTTTTCCCCTCAGAAAGATTGGTTCTCATCCACGCTGCAGGAAAGCAAAGACCAAGGAACCAAGGCATGCAGGATGAATTCCAAACCTATCAGTGTGGTGGGAACTGAGGACCAAGTTCATCTCTCCAGTAAATTAGTGCTTGTGATGCCAGGGAAGTTTATCCCAAAGGTGCAGAAACAGGCTCTTCTGCTGTAGCCAACTGATGTGACATCCCTCAGTGACCACTGGAAATTGCAGCTGGAGGGCAGAGGGAGAACCCAGCTCTTCTTTGCAGCAAATCCTCTCATTGAATGCCTGTTTCTGAAGCTGCTGTTAAATGCAGTGCTGTTTGATGGCACTCAATTATGCTCCAGCTAAGAGACACGAGCTCCCTCATTTGTTTTGTGGGCAAGGGGAGGTGGATAACAGTGATGTATGGGTAGGACTAAAATAAAGGAGATAAAAAGACAATGAACTGTGAATCAGCTAGATGAGGAAATGCAGGAGGGAGGAACTGCTCTTTCCAAGTAATTAATTGCTGTAATTGCTGTCTCCCTGCACAAATCCTCCCAGGTCAGCTTTATTACAAAACTAGTGCAATTTAACACCTTTGAGAAAACCATTTTCTTCAGGGAAGAAGGCTTATTTGTAGGTGAAGGAATCTAAATTAATTATAAATTATTTTAACCAACATGTATCAGTGCACTTAGGAGGAAACTCAACTCCCCAGAATGTAAAATTGTGGGATGTATTCACTGCTGTGCTCCAGTCGCTTTGCCTTTCTCTGACCCTACTCAGAGGCTGTAAAACTGCCTTAGCTTGTGCTGGTGTAAGTTTACAGCTCTCATGCATCACCAAAGCTGCACAGAACAAGAGAACGCTACTAAATTCAGTATATTGGCTTAAAAGCATAATAATAGGAATGTGAAAATGATAACACTGTGATGCAAAGCTTTAAGGAGGGAGAGACAATAATCAGGCTTTGCTTCAAGGTCAGCTTGTTAAGCCAGGGAAGTATCAGAGGGGAGTTTTATTCCCTTTACCATTCCAGTGGTTTAAAAGCACCAGGGATGTATGGGAACCAAATGCTGCAGCCACAGCAATGTGGATAAAATGTTTTGTCCTCCTACTTGTGTCCCATTTTGTCAGAAATACCAGTTTGAGGGCCAACTGGCCTTGTACCTTACAGACACTTATTTCAGAATCATATAAATAGGACAACTTCACAGGTCTGTATCCACTCTTCAAGAATTCTTCTAGAAACAAATATCTCTATAATAGGTTACTGGTAAATAGGTGTTTATCTCTGAGTCCTCTCTTAATCAGAGCCAGAACTCATTAAACCTTCATTTAAAACCTGTGCTCTAAGCTCATACCAAGGGTATCAGAGATTAATTCTCTTTCTCCTTTATTTTTACAGCTTGCTAATAAATTTCAAAGGAAAGCAGATACTTGAAAATACTGTAAAAAGCAACAGCAAAAAAACCCATCAAAACTTATCTGCAGCTACAGAAAACATTGGGATCTTTCTAATACGAAATTATTGAGGAAAACCCTGCCTGCATTTTTACCACAGATAACGCACAAAGAAAGAGAAGAATTTGGACTTAGTTACACTTCTTAAAGGGAAGGTCTTAACTATTAAATGGAACTTTTCTTGCACAATTTTATTAAATTGTAAGTGTTCACTGCCAGTCAATATTATGATCCATACATATGGTAGAAGAAAATCTGGCTGCTTTGAGAGTGTCCTGCCAGCAGGTAAATGTTAAATTTTGTCAAATGTCCCATGAACAGCAGCATGTTCCTGATAAAACTGATGCAGGCAGAAAGGAGGCTGATGAATGATTGCAAAAGATTGCCACAGAACTGTGTCCTTAAGAGCCACCTCCAAATACTTTTTGAACACTTCAGTAATGGTGCCTCAGCCACTTCCTTTTTCCATTGCTTGGCCGTCCTTTTAGTGAATAAATTTTTTCTAATATCCAACTTGAACCTCCCCTGGCACAACTTGAGGCCAGCTGTCCCCTCCTGTCAGGGAGTTGTGCAGAGCCAGAAGGGCCCCCCTGAGCCTCCTTTTCTCCAGGCTGAGCCCCCCCAGCTCCCTCAGCCCTCCCTGGTGCTCCAGCCCCTTCCCCAGCTCCGTTCCCTTCTCTGGACACGCTCCAGCCCCTCCATGTCCATTTCTTGTCCTGAGGTTCCCAGAAGTGCCCCAGGATCTGAGATGCGGGCCCAGCAGTGCCAGCCCAGGGGACAGTCACTGCCCTAGCCCTGCTGCCACACCATGGCTGGCACAGCCCAGGTGCCATTGGCCTCCTGCCCCCCTGGGCACACCTGGCTGCTGTTCAGATGTTGCCAACTAGTAAACAACTGGTTCATATATTTTATCTCTGCTAATTCAATCTGGCTGAATTAGGTAGGACTCTGTTAACTGTTAGAAATAAGTACTGATGAACTGCAGCTCTTCAAAAAACTTCTCTGCCATTTGTTTAAGGCATGGGAATTAAAATGTGTTTCATTCCTCACTCAAACCTCACCATTTAATAAAAGAAGGCAAGAAAAATAGGGCAGTCAACAGCTGCTTGAGGGTTTTCACCTTGAGATATTGTGTTGAACAATGCTTAGTTCCCCCCAGTGCCTCAGCTTCAGAAAAGACCTAACAAAGAGCCTTTGCTGATTCCTTTGCTTACCCTAAAATATCCTGGTCTCCTGCCGGTTTGGAGAAGAGGTGAGTATTTTACAAACATGTGTTTTATGTCAGACAATATTTGAGCTAACACAGGCTGTTAATATCAGTCAGATGAAAAGATTCACCTTTGCAGCCAACAAGGAATAAAACTTGTTCTTTTTAATTGGCAAAATGTGCAATAAAATAGTAACATGGTTTTAGGAACATAAAATCTTTTGACAATGCTGTTTTTATGTGGAAAAGGACTGAGATGGGCTTTAATGCATGAGGCTGTCAGTCTTTTGTTCTATCAAGAACTGCCTTACCATTCTCAATAACCCCCTACCTGCTTGTCTTTCTGAGATGCACAAAGGAAAAAGGATTTCTGAGAAACTAATCCATATCTAAATTTCAAAAAGCCTTTCACTGAGGATTTTCTGTGGTCCAAGGTAGAACCAGTGCTTCAACCAAGAGTAGGAGAGGACTAGCTCTCCTAGCCTGAGAATATAACATGTAAAGGCAATTGTGTTTTCGTCTTTTTGTTGTTTGGTTTTGGCCTTTTTATGGGGCGAGGCAGGGGAAGTTATAAGCCAGCTTACTCAATAATTATTGCAGCAAAAAAATATATCTACTTTTATTACTTGCAGAAAGGAAGATTTAAGGTGCCTTTTTTTGACTCTGGAGTTTTTGGTACCATCCATCCACGTGGGCTCAATGTGGGAGACTTCTGCAGTCCGTGACTGTCTGGCCACACATGAAATCACACTTCCTAAACTGGAAAAATCAAGATGATGCACTCCTTTTTGATATCAGAATCCCAGCCTCAGGAACAACATTATATCAGAGCTGTCAGAGTCCACTATAATGTCCCAATTATTTTCAACAACTGCCTCAATATCACATTTTAAGGGATGTTTATAAAATTAATTTCCAAATCTTCAGCTTCTAGAGCTGTGTTCACAGATAGATTTCAAAATTTTTGTTGCTTCAATTGTTGATGTTATTTCAAGAGCATGTCTGAAAGAACCACTTTGTCACTACAGAATGTTTTCTTATATATTTTCTAGTGGTACTCCAAATGTTTAAAAGATAATTCTACTTCTTGTTGAAAAGTTCTTTGAAATTTCAAATCCCATCAAGTATTTACTTTTTAACTGTTGCTCAATACATAATTTCTATTTCACTGCTCTTCTACACTTTTTCACAGGTTCAAGCCATCATCTATCTGGCCAGTCTTGCAGAAATGTTGTAGCTCAAAGGATACATGGTCCAGACTTGGAATGCACATGAAATTTCAGCTCTCAAGCTTTCAAAATTTATGAAATGCTTCTAGATTTTTTCCAGGGCCTGCTAATGAAGCCAGAATAAACTTGTATTTGGTATCCCCAGTGCTTGAGACAGACCATATGCACTGTGGTCCTGTTCCCTCCCAGGATGACTTCACAGAGCAGGGCAGAATTAGCACTCTACTTATTAATCCTCTACTCCCTGTTTGTAGGCAGCTCGAGTCCAGGCACAGCAGGATCCACCAAGCAACACAACTGGAGGCAGTTGTCAAGCTGCCAACATAAGAAGTCACTTGGACATTTGGAGAAGTTCTTGTCACTGGCTTAATAGAAAGAAATCTGTCTCATCCTCAGGATACACTTCTTCAGAGCAGAGATTTTCTTCCTTTTCCCAGGATGGGAACGCTCACCACAGAAGAGAGCAGTGGCACAGCAATTCCTCAGACAGCCAGGGCAGTTCTCAGTTCCCCAGTCCCTTCCTTGAGCTCTCTCTGGACAAAATCCCCACAGGTTTATCTCCAGTAGCAGTAAATCCTGTGGTAACAATAGCTTCAGTATTTTCTCATTAATAATCTGGGGCCAAATGAAGCTTTGCAAATTCATCAGCCCCAAGTCTGCTTCAGCTTTGGATATCACATAAATGGGTGTGTTTCTTTATTAAGGTCAGGAAAATCAGCTCTGGTTCCTTGTTCTCACCAACAGCCCTGTCCAGTCACACCAGAGGCCCCATTCTCATCAGCAGCAGGGATGAGAAGCATTTGCTGATGCTTTCCAAGGCAAAATACTCAAAGAGTAATTGCTGTGGAGCATTCCCCAAGGTGGAGTTTCACTCTGACCTTCCCCTAGCTCATAGCTGAGCCAATTTCTGACATCATGGCTGGTGCTTCATGGATAGATGATTGAATTGTATAGGTACTTTTGTCACGAAAAACTGTTCAATCTCTGTTTCTGCTAATTGTTTCAGTACTCATTTTGTTCTGCTTTTAGAACTCAATAATTATTTCAGATGGGACAGACTTTATCTGGTTTATATTTGTTAGACAATGATAGATTCATGTTCCAATACTAGAAGTTTTATTTTTAAAGGTTTCCTCCAAAGGCCTCTGCTCTTCTCTTTTGAATACATCTAGGCAAAAACATTCACATTCATAATGAAACTACTATGCAAATGTGCTCTTTTCTTAGAAAATGGTGCTTCCTTAATATCAATACCTGGAAAATGAGTTCTATTTAGCTATTTAATCATTAACCTTAGATTTCAATCCACAGAAGGAGCACATGATCATTTACTATTTTTTTTCAGGTACTTGCTTATCCAGTACAGTCAATATTTTTAAGACTTTAACCTTGAATCAGTTTCCTTTGGTCTTATAGTTGTGCTCAGGCAAAACCTGACTGACTTTGTACTTGCTTCTCTTGGAATTGCATGCATTGTGTTTCCTTAGCACTGTGAGAGGCAGTTGTGGTTGGGTTTTATGTTGTTGTCAGTTTTGGTTTGGTTTTTTCCTTGTTTCTGTTTTTTTTTTTCTTTTGTTGTTTTGGGTGGTTTTTGTTTGTTGGTCTTTTTTTGAAACTAGAGTACCCTAAGTTTGTATTTAACTTGGACATGTAGAAATTGAGCAGTGTTATTTACATAAAAACATAAAAAGAAATACAGATTTCAGATTTCAGGGCCCAGAATCAAATACAAATATATTCCTGTGCACTCTCCCCTAGACAAACTATTGCCACAACAACCAAAATCACAGCAAAACTATGATTCCTTACATGCAAAAATCAAAGGCTGCAGGTCAAACTTGGAGTCAAAGTGCCAAAGAAGTTTCTAGTTTATATGAAATATTTTTTCTGTGAGAATCCAGCTCAAGACATGCTCTCTGCTAACATGCAACAGCTTTGACTCTGCACAAAGTTGCTCAGACTGATTTTACTGGTTTGTTTCCTGCCAATTAACATAAATGGGATGGCCAAACATTGTCAGCATCCACTGGTGGGTCTGGCTCTAACTCTCAATAAAGAAGTTATACTTGATGAAGTCAAAGTTTTTTGAAAACCATAGATTTACACGGGACAGAAAGCAAAATATGTCAAAACTAAATTGTGGGTGAGAAAGGTTCACAAAAAATCCCATTCAAGATGCAATAACTGGAGCAACCAATGCATTTTGATTAACTGATTACCAGCCTTCACCAGTTGTAGAAATAACCTTCTTCTAGAAAATCAGAAATGCATTCAGATTAAATTGGGAGCAGATGGAAAGTTGTTTGTGTTACTGACATTTCAGTTCCTGAATACCCTTCAAAAGCGTGTGCTACTGCTACACTGCAGTGTAATTAGAATAAAGCAACAAAATCAGTCTCTCTTCACAAATACAAAGATTATCATCCAAAAGGTCAGCCTGGCATACCACAAATATTGACAACAAGGAGAACATCGCTTTCTAGATGTCATTTTGCAGTGTTCTCAACACATGTAATCGTGACTGAATACAATTTTATTCAGAAAATAATACTTAGGAAGAAGAGACCTACAAAGATTTTATATGACACAACAGACTGAAATCAGACTGCAAACTCATGAATACCAAAATAGTTTCAGCAGGCTTTCAGCTATGCTTTACAACACAATTTGGACCACAAACAAATCCTGAAGGAAAAGACAGCTATCATGCGTGTTTGTGTAAGTTGTTCTCAATAGATCATTCAGCCTTCAACAGGCTGAATTTGGATTATTTGATGTTGACCTAGTCTGTTTTCACTGAAATGGCAGCTAACATCCTTTTGTTTTAGGAAATTAGCACGAGCACAACGTGTATTGGTTTTAAATGCTCTGTTTCTGGCACACAGAGGAAGAAAATTGACACATCTTATAGAACTGCTTATGCTGTTTGGAAGGCAAAGCTTTCAGCAGAAGCACCTGCTCCTGCTCCCCAGTTTCACAAACTTCTCAAAAATCAAGCTGAGTTTCAAGTGGCACTGAGCACATGGATTTGGATCTAGAGGTCATCTGTTTTAACTGGTCCTTACTTGAAGTGGCTTCAGGCTTTTCTTTTAGATCCAGAGTTCTGACTCTGGAAGGGATGAGTGTTGCTTCAGAGGCAGCTGCAGTGTGGATAATTCTCCCACAAAATTCACAAAAGGGAGTATCCTGAACTCTATGCCACATTTGTATCACAGCGCTGTTAAAATGGTGATTGTGTACAGGATTCTGCATTGTAAAGAATGGAAGTATTTGGTATTAATTGTCAGAAGCTTTACTAAAAGGCTAAAATTCAAGGATTAAGTGACAGAATTGTTTGTTATAGGGATATCCTGGGTGAAATTCTGTTTAATGGCATACAGTCTCATTTATGTCCATGCAATGTTACTTGGACTCAATGAGGCAAATGGGGAAGGTAGAGATAATGTTAAATTCTGAAAAAAACCTGGCCCTGAAGAATTGAGATGAAGTGTAGATTTCAAAATGCTGCAGTGCAAAACAGGTTAACTAGAATTTTTGATTTAAGAATGTAAGAAAAAAATAGTTCAAATCTATATTTAGAACATAATTTAGAAAATTTTATAAAATATACTCCATTATGAAAATCTTCTGACCTGTAGTTTTTAAAATCTCTTGATGAATCCAAGAGGATTGTTACTCTTTTCTGGATTTTGAGAGTTCTTTCAGAGCCCTTTCATAACATGTTGCTTTAAGATGCTTTCTACAATAAAATCTCAAAAGGTAAATATTTAATCAAGGGATTGCTCTTCTTGTCAACCCTCTGATAATATCTATTAAATATATTACTTTGTTTGAGCAGCAAAACAGTGATCTTCCCTAAGCTCCCTTGCATCTATAACCTTGCATTAAAGGAATACAATCTCCTGCAGAGTTTGCTGTATAAGAAACAGGTACATTAATCAAACTGACAAACTATTTTCAGCCTTATTGTTTTGCATAGCATATCAAATTGATATGAAAGATTTGCATTTATTAACATTCATATTAAATTCATTACTCCAGAACCTTGGCATTATGACTGCAATTTATTTGCCTAATTATGGCCTTTTTTTTTAAACTTTTACAGGTTTCAGTTACTGAGAGGCAAGAAACCCTGACTTGTGGTCACTCTAAACTTGTTTTGGAGGGGTAAAGAGGGGATGGCCAAGAGAACCAGGACACACATTACAGGGCACCCTGGCAGAGCCTCAAAGTGGCATGGCATAGATTTTGCATTTTCTACAGCATTTCCAGAGAGTGCTGCAGAATTAAAGCTTGGCTTGGCTCAATGTCAGGAGACGCTGCTGTGCTCATCTGGTCACTGGGTGTTCAGAACAACACTAGGCCTGACTCAACACGTGTTTTACACACAGAAAATTTCTGCAGGCTTTCAGAGGCTGAAAAAAACTTCAGGAGACCTAAAGGACCTCTTTGGTTTCCACATCCCAGTCTAGCAGAGGAGGCTGTCCCAGCTGGGACAACAAATACCAAACACACCACTCTGGAGGGCTTATCCTTTTCCTAGAAGATAAGGAGAAAAGATTGACTAATTAGAGAGAATCCGAAGTTTTACTATTAACTGCAGTTTCCAAGGAAAGCCTATCAAACGGGGCCATTTGGGAAAAGGGAGATTGGTTCCATCCTTGCATTAGTTCCCTTCACCTTCGCAGGACACAGAAGTGAGCTGGGCAGCGTTTCTGCGCTGCCTGGACCTGCCAGCAGCCCTTCAGAGCCTATCACCAGCATCCTGCAGGGGTGAGGAGCCAGGCTCCTCTCACCCTCCCCAAACCTCGGGCAGGGAGAATAAGAGATGACAACAGAAAACTCAGGCCTCTTCCAGGTGAAACTGGAAAGTTTCTGCTCCAAAACCCAGTGCCTTGTCCTTGTGAGGTTTGCATGGAACAACTCGCACTGCTGTGAGCTCCTGGAACACCAGAGAGGCAGGGGATGTGATCACTGTGGAAACTCCATCAACTGGATAGCAAAGGCCCTAAGGCACAGCTGAATTTGGGCACAAGGTGGGGAGCGTTTCTGAACCAAGACACTCCACATGTGGTGCACAGCCAGGTGCACAAACCAAGGACTGAAGCAGAACCTCAAGGAATACGAATGACATCAAAGTTCTGACAGACTTACAAGAACTTTCCCACTGGTTTAGAGACCTACTAGTCCTGTGGGATTGGAGCTGAGCATTAAATTTAATTTAATAAAGTTAATAAAGTTTAATAGCTTTGAATCTTAAGACTATTTTTCCTCATTCTGCAAAAGCTTGCTAATAGGCACCACGGTAAAGTCAGTAAAAATGCCAGGGAATCTCTTCCACATGCTCCAGGAACACCCATTAATTTCAATAGGTAATCATTTCAGACCAAACAGTACTTCTGCTTCTGGTTTTAGATTGGGCAATTTGAAATTTTCCTCACTAGGTGTCAGAATAATTTGTTTTATATAAAAACCTAAAGAGGCAGGAGTGGAGATAGAGTCATTCACTAACTGAATAGTGTTGGATTTTTATTTTTTAAATTTCTACACCAGTCTCCTTTCTGCAAAGCCATTTACAATTGCTAAAAATTTGCATACTCAGAAAAGCTATTAGTGAAAGCAATGTAATTTTTTCTTCTCCAGTGCCCTAGCTGAGTGCCTAATTCAGTCTTTGAATAAATTGAACATTGGGTGGATTTATGAATCTAGAGAACATTTTTCCTTTTTTAATCAACTACCATTAAACTGAATTGCCTGCCAAAGAATTTAAATTAAAATGACAACAGTCCTATTTAAATTTTATCCACACATAATTGTGTTGAATTAAATAAATATTGCATTTTATGGGATGTGTTATTAGAGTTAAAGTGTCTAAAACAGAGACAAGTAGTAAAGACTGATTATAATTCAGTGATTTGTGCTATGAATACTAAAGTCTTTTTATAGCAAAAAGACTCCTGGATGTACCTATAAATTGTTTTTCTTGTCTTTCTTCCTGAAGAACAAAAAGAAAGAATTCTTACTGATGTCAGCAAGGTGAGATACCAAACTGCTGCCTTCCCCAGGTCTTTTTTTGCCTACTATTTTGGAAAATTATGCAGGTATAGTTGGGGACCTACAGACCACTTTCCCTTAATAGCAGACTGAACTTTGAATATGTGTTTTAATATGGATGGCTGTACTACCCTTAAATTGAAAATAAAGGGAGCCCATTATGCACCCACCCCTGCATTTTTATTGGAAAGAGAACATTCACACTGGAGCCATATAACTATTTCTTTTGGAGCTGGCTTGTAAACTTAAGGCTAAAATACTTTCCATGCAGTTGAGTCCTAGAACAGCTAATGATTATATTTGGAATTTTTAGTTGTAGTTTTCATAGGTGCATAAAGAATTCATATTCCCTGGGTCATAGTCTCTTAGTATCCACTGTTAACTATCTGAAGTGGTTACATTTGATTCACATTTTTCAGCCTTTCTGTAAAATCTTAAGAGCCAGAGACCTAAATAAACTTAGATATTAGGGCTGAGATAATGGAAAACAAAAAGTAGCTTCAATTTCATTATAAGTACACAGCATCTGTTTGAGTCTTGCTGATTGAAGGTTACAGAAGTGACTGGAGAGAGCAATTATTGGGAGGTTCTCTGAAATGTTACAAAGGCTCCTTAAGGCTGGGACTTCTCCATGGCATTTTACAGCACTTGACAAAACACTGTACAAAAATAACACTGCTTTAAACTGAGCAAGGGAAACACACTGATGTTCCAAACAACAAAAAGCCAACAACAACAAGGTGAACTACTTAAAACTCACATTGCAGACTGAACACTGGGATGGAAAAACACAAACCAGCTAGAGAACAAGTCACATATCACTCATTTTATTCAAGTTGCATCAATATATCAGTTTTCCACCCTTTCAAGCAAAGCTATTTCCAATAATTAACATAATATTTATCAGAAAATGCTCTAGGAGTGTTTTGGAGTGTTCTTTTTTTTGTTGTTGTTTTTTTGTTTGTTTGGTTGGTTTTTGTTTTTCGTCTTCTGTGCTTTGTGCTGCTCTGAAGACAATGAAGCCTACAGTTCAGGAGTTAAAAGTTAGACAAGGACTACCCCCAGCTTGGCTGCACAAGCCTGTATGAAGCACTCTCTAGAAGAGCTCATCCACCTGAGAGTTATTTGGAATGAAATAAAGGTTTGAAGTGACCGGGCCAAAGGACTCACACATGAAAAACAGGCATGGTAAAAATTAAAACACAAACGGTGCCACTCCTCCTTCCTCCACAGTTAACTTGTGATACAGGTGAGATGCTGATGGAAGAGGAAAATCCTTTTGTTATTCTCTTCTCTGGGATGAGACACCCAAGTGCTCTGTCCTTCAGCAGTGCAGAGCAGGACTCTGCTGGTTAATGCCTCCCATCCCCCTGCCAAAACACAGCTAAGAGTTTGTAAGCCAGCGTGTTTTCACTGCAAAAATGTGCTAAGTCACATTGCCTGAAGCCTCACATCACCTTAGAACATTTTCTACAGTTTTTACTGCTGTGTTTCAGGGGTCATTTGACTTATGAATAATTAAATATTTCCTTCTGTTTCATCATCCGCCCCTGCCATACTATTTTATGGGTTTTTCAGTTTTCTGCTGGGTGTCAATAAATTGACTCACAATTATTTCTAATGTCTGCCATACAAGATTACAACACAGAAGAAACATGACACCTTAAGTGACACCTGGTCACTAGGCATTTAATAAAGCCAAGTAGCCTGGTAGAGCCTGCTCAGTTCCCTCATGACATCCCTTCCTTCTGTTCTCTACAGCATCATGAGCAGAACAATTTGACACAGGGGTGTCTATCAGAAAGGAGTTTGATTTTATCATCAGAAAATTCAGACTGCAATAGCCTTAACTATTAAAGACAAAATTTTAGGCCTTTGAATGTAACAAGGTTGTTTGAGGGATTAAAAAAATTATGAAATAAAGTCCTGCAGAAGTTTAAATGATTCTGGAATCAAAGTCTGCTCCTCACAGAAACCCAGTTAAAGCAGAAATCCAATCAACAAAACCGCCTGTGATGACATAAAGATGAGGAACTGCGAAGTGAACACACATAGCCATGTTTCTTTAATATGCACACTGCACTTACACTGCAACCCCTCAGTTCCTCCCACAGCACAGTCCAGGGAAGAGCCATGACCTCTGCAAGCAGTGAGTACTGGGCAGCCAGCGAGTTCCTGAAGGCAGCTCACCTTTGATAAACCCCAGAGCCCAGGCTCCACTGCCCCTGCCTGCTGCTGCTGCTGCTTATTTTCAGCCTCTCAAATACAGCCCACAGTTATCTGAAATTCACTTTGCAGAAGTGCAAAAATATTTATTTTATTTCTTCCTGGGCCATGCTGGAGAAGCGTTTTCACACAATGTAGTGTTCCTTTCAGACAGATTCCTGTGAGCACTTTTAAGAGCAGAGGAAAGCGTGGAAAGTTGTTTAAATACACCCTAAAAATGCTGGAGTATGCACCTGTCCAGCAGGAACTCCCTTGTTATTCACAGCCTCCCACTCTCTTCAGGACCAGTATCTGTATTTCCATCTCTGCAGAGGAGAGCTCTAACTTACACCCTCTTCTCACAGCTACTTCCCCTTATATGGCAAATGTCTGCAAGTGTTGTCCTTAAAGCATCAGGATAACTTCCTGACCATAAAATTAAGGCACTTGCCTATGGCTGAGTCACATGAATTTTGGTCCCTTATGAACTAAATATAATTATTGATATCAACTCCAGACTGTGTAGTCTTTGTAGACTTTCAAGGTCTGGCTGGATTAAGCTCCAAAGAGTTCTGGCAGTGTTTTGAGCAGTTTGGACTGGAGTTCTCATGAATTCTCGTTCACTCTGAATCATTCTAGGTTGCAAGATTAGCAAAAGACTTAACTTTCAAGATAGGATTGATAGTTTAGTAGGGCATTCCATGCTGGGATAGCACGGGTTCTGTAAGCCTGGGTCTAAGGCAGCTGAGCGAAGAACAAACTCTAGGCTATGAAGCAGAGCTGTGGATAAACACCTGCATTGCTCCAGCATTTATGTGACTGTCACCCTGGATATCTCACTCTGATGTTTTGGAACATATAGTGAAAAGCTTAACACCTTCCAGGATGAATTTTTTAAAAAATAATAATTTTCTAGCAATTTGCTAAAACTCACTTCTACATCATTAAAATTTCATCTCTCCCATGTCCTCTGCTGAGGATACTGAAGGATTGCTTCCCTTTATCAGTGATTTATATAACATACAGTTTCCCATTTATTCCCCACACAAAGTTGTAAACAGTACCAGGGAGAAGGGGTTACTAATTTCCTTGAACCTTGGAGCTCTTCATTTTTGAGGGCTGTACTCTACTTCTCATTCCTTTAGTAAGGGAAGTCTCTACTTGAAAAAGAATTTTAATATATTTACTTGGCACTTATTTCTGATCTCTGCAAGAAAAGAATCCTGTATTTCCCAGAGCTGGATGTTTATGTTCATAATATTTTAGAGGGCCTTATTTGAGGGAAAGAGCAATATCATGAGGAAAGCTTTTCATATAATACTGCCTTTTCCAATTAAATATTGTGAATATCCTTCGATAAATGTCTTTTCTCAGTAACATACCCATGTAGGATGGTAAAAGCAGTAGTGACTTTTAAACATCTAGTACTTCCTGAAACAGATGAAAAGAGAGTGGAAGAAAAGAAAAAATAATTTTCCTGGAAGTGAAATAATTTTACAGATGAAACATGACTGTAGTGAGTTTATCCTACTTCTACTTTATATTAGGCACAAGAAACAGAAGTCTTCAGAATGAACTACTCATCATTATTAACAACCTAAATGGGAGTTTAAAGGGCTAACCTTCAATGAATTATTCAAGAGTTTAATGGATTAACTGCTGAACTTTCTATGCTTTCTCTATTGGTGATCCCAGTCAGGTAAAGGAATATTACTAGCAAAGAGTTAGCTATTAGAGCCCAATAGTTTTTGATGAAACCATGAAATACCAGCTTTCTAAAAGCTGATATTTCTGTCAGATAAATAAGGGGGAAAAAAAAAAAAAGCTGATGTTCTGTCAGATAAATAAGGGACAGAGAAGCAAAACTCATATAAACTTATATAAATTGAAATTTGAGTTGTGTAACTCTACACAAATACACCAAAAGCAACAGGGGAAGAGAGCTATTGCTGCTCTGGAACTGAGAAAAAAAGAGAGAAAAATCTTAAATGCATAATCCTGAGAAGTTTCTTCCCATCTAAAAGATGTTGCTTCATAATTTGCTCTCAAAAGCATGTATTAAGCAGCCATCAGACACAATCAAAGAGGAAGAAACTGGTGATTTTTTTCAGGAGACAATTAGGCTAATAATTATAGAGGTATTCAAATAAACTTAATAAAAGTAATGTTATGAGTCAGAAATTTAAAAGTAGCAGCAGTTCGCTCCAGTGAAGGCAATATTAGACCTGGGTTTTCACTGGTGTCTTCCAACCTTCTTTTTCTGTCAAAGTTCATTACTGACAAATATCAATTAGGTGACAGCTCCTGGAATTTTTACAGGCTGTACTCCACTTGGGGGGTAGGTATTTCTAACATAATACCCCGTGGAAAAAGCAAAATTTGAAGGTACTTGCATTCCTTTGCTGCAGGTGGTGGACTTCCCTATGTAATGTGCTCCTCCATTAACACTTCTTCACTATCACCAGAAGAAAGAAGTTATTTTTCATTCTTTTTGGCCCCCCCAGTGTCTGGCCTGAAGCTAGGGAATATTTTTTCCAGCACAAAAATACTTGGAGTAAATACTTTAGGGACTGCTCCTAAATCTACAATCCTCATGTACTTCTAGACCTCTGCAAGTATGGAGTGAAAATCCAAGCCCATTTGGACAGTGAAAACCCAGCAGGTATCTTCCCTATGCACAGGACTATTTTCCTTTTCTGTGGACTCCAAGACATGCTGCACTAGTCAAAAAGAGAAAAAGGAAAGTTAGAAAATATGAATTTTCTTAATTTACTGGAGCTGCCTGGCTTCACCACTCTCATCAAGATGCTGGGCATCATTTAAAGGCTTTAATTTAATTTCTTTCTTCCAGTTAATAGAGAAGGAATTGAGAGTACTTATACATAGCAATTGCACATTGAATTAATGAACTACTAGCAGGGAAGGGGACATTTCCTTTAGTATGACAAACTGGCAAATTTGTAGATTACGAAATCTTTAAATCCCCTTTCAGGCAGGCTATTGATGGCACAGAATATTATATAATATATGTGGACACAAATATTACTGTTTACAGTGTAAGCCTCTCGCACAGTACAGCTGTTGAACAAACAGCAGCAGACATTCAACTCCTATTTACCATCAAAGCATTTCATTGGCAGTGATTTATAATCCTAAATCTTCTCCCCTTTTAAATGCAACATACCCCATTCCTTAAACCTCAGTTACTGGCAAGGAAAGTAATCCAGTGGCTTTGTCAAGAGAAATTGTCATAGACAGGAAGGGAGTGGTTTAAGGGAAGAAAAATATGCCAAATATTGTGTCCAAAATTGTTCACAGCCAGGTATTTCACATGGGAAGGAATTGGCTGCTTCAAAGAGATGGTGCAAAATGAAGTTTGTGCTAAATATAAAGAAACACTTGTTCTTATTATGATTGTGTGTCCAACACCGCTAGAAAACTTCCTAGGGGTGAGGCACTGTGCCACTGACGCTGCAATGCAGGCTTCAGGCTGCACGTCAAAAGGTAAGCGTTTTAGTGCTTATGATTTTACTATTTGGAAAAGTATATGTTTCATTAAAAATTGATTTTGCTAAATTTTACTGGAGCTATCTCAATCAGAGCCTATAAAAAATCTTGTAGACTGGTAGATAATACTTAGAAAACTGGTGAAAAACTTTGCCTTAGGGGTAAGGAGATGGGATTTTTAAAATTATATCAATTTACTTAAACTCTAGAATTTAATGGCTTTGAATTAAATAATTCAACTGCTTTGATTAACCATATGGACTAAAATGTCTCTCATTATAAGGCTGATTGCTGTATAATAGTCAAGAGTCCACAGAAAGGGATGAAAGATCATTCATTTAAACAAAATTCAGTGAAAAAGTCACTTTTTACAAAGTAAAACCATTATTCTAGACTTTGTCAGTATTTGAACAGCTTTGATCCATGTTCTGTAATGTGAGGAAATACAACACACCCAGAAACACTGTATTTAACACTTATTTAATGTCTGAAGAATAGTCCTGCTTAAATTAGCCACTCTATACGATTTAAATAATTTATCTACAGCGTGCTGTACATAAATGCTAGGACCAAAAGGGGCTACTACCACATGGGTACAGGAAAAAGGACAGAGCATATTTAGGTAACAAGATCATGTAAGCGTTATTCAACACACTAATCGAATCAGGTGACTCTACATGGCTTATATCAGATGCACAGCTCCTGCTAATAGCCATAAAAGCCTCATTTGTTTGATGAGAGAGTAATTATAATAAATGGGGCTGAAAGATAAACAGCAAAAAGCTGAGTGCCATGTTTGTACCACATTTCTTCAGACACAGCCTGCTTATTTTAATTTACCTGTTATGCAACAGAAAAGGATTCACTCTCTGTATTAATGGATGAGATGCTGCCTTAAATTGATAATGTGTCATTTGAGACCTGATTTATTGTTTTCTATTCAGTGTATGCACCTACAGAGAGCAAAGGAAAGGGTTTGAGTATATGAAAAAGGTCACAGATGAGAGCAGCATACATTAAAGATGAGATCAAGGCTCTTAGCAATTTTTAGGAATTATATTTTCCTCAAAGTCTGAATGCTTGAGTAGACAAGGCCTATAAGAGGAATCTGCATGCTGGAATTATGGTGGATATATGATTTAACCTGATTAAAAAGAAATGTCAGGAGGAGAGAATATCAGAAAGGTTCTAAGCTAGCAACACTATACTAAAATGAGAAAAGCATCCATTTGAAATACAAATCCTTTTAGAATTATTTTTCAGGTCACCTTTAAAAAATCTGTAAGATAGGGGTGGAGAATCTAAATATCCAGTAATATTTTTAAGGAATTGTAGAAGGCTTAGCATTAGTCTAGAAAGATGGACAGCTCTTTTTTGAAAAAAGTCTCTCTATATTAACAATAAAATCATATTTAGCAGCAGCTGGCTAATAATCCACACTAGTGTTTGGTTATCTGAACCCGCTTTAAGCGTCACATTCTAACACTTAAGATGCATCTATGGAGGTTTTTTCCTTTTTCTTGACCAAACAAGTGAGGAGATTTGAAGCTGCTCCTGATGTTCAGATCTAGTAACTAAACAGAAAGACTGGAAGGGACAAACCTTGTGTTTAGAGGTACTCCAGCAAATTCTTGCAACTGAGGCTTCCATTCCAGCACTTAAGGCCAAAAAAGGCAGCACATTTTTCATGTAAGTGACAGCAATGCTGGAAAAATCAAGAGATAACTTAAGAGTTAATTCAATTTCAATTGAAAAAGATAAAGAATTTTTATCACTTTATCTGGGAAAGGAGAAACTGGTAAAACAGACAATTAGAGACTTTAAAGCAGGAAGGGAATCAAGAGTCGGAAGAGTGCCTTTATGTCAGAAAGGTCACAAGCTTCAGATACTTTGCTTGCAGACCTTATGCTTTCACACAAGCACTGAAAGTTAGAGATAAGCACAGTGAAATGGTTCTTTTAAAAAGGGGGAGTTTCTCCAAGCAGTTCCACTCAGTTACTTTGATTTTGCATTTGTTTTGGATAGAAACCAGGTACACAGAGAGCTGGTAAAGAGAGTTTCAGAAAACATTAGTGATTCACTGGAATTTTTAAACTTGCCTCTATCTGGGTTGAAGACAAACCTTTTCTTGGTCAGAAAAGTCACCTTGTCTGAGTTAAACACAAGCAGGGGTGAGGTCAATAAAAACCACAGATACCAGAGTTTCTCTGGATTTAGAAGATTCTTCACTGGCAACACCCATCTTCTGCACCAATGACAACAACAAAATGTCAATAAAGCTGAGATGAATCACCATGAGAGCTAATACAACCATGGGCTAAGAGCTGTGGACAAACCTTTTTGACATCACCCTTGAAATTGGTGTGTGAGCTCTGCAAACCTGGACAAAATGGTAAAGTATTGAATTTGTATCTCACTCAGAATAATTTTACTTCACTGTTGCTCAGAGCAAAGGTAACCTTTCTCATTAACTTTATAAGCTCGGGGACAGGGGAAGGGGAGGGGACAGGTGAGTTACCAACCAGGTGAAGGGGGCAGGGTCTCAAGGGAGGATGACACTTGGACAGGCCAATGACCCCCAGGCCTGAGGAGCATCACACGACGAATCACACGACGCCTTGCTGGTATGTTAGCCTGATTGACAGGGCACACTCAGCAAGGGGGCGAGGGGGCAGGGAGAGAGGCATAGGCACACCTGGGAAGGGACTCGGAAGTTTAAAACAGGACATTGCAACACACCACAACAACCTTGAAGTTTTATGTGGTACATCAGCTAAAAAAATAAGTAATCTTCAGAGCACTCAGAAAGCTGCACTGGAAACTAAGAAAAGTAATTCCCAAACAGAAAAAATGTTTTGAGCCCCATTGTGGAATAAGTCTAAGTGAAGCCAATGGTATTATGCCAGCAATTTATCCAACCTCCATCTCATCTCAGGTATCTGGAGCATCACAAATAATGTACCATGGACTAGAATTACTGCACTTAGGCATTTTTGTTGCTGCAATAATGTACTAAAATTATCTGCTGCTCCACAATTAAAACCTAGGCTTCAGAGGCTCTGTGAATGTTAGTGTATCTTCAAAGCACTTTACAGATCAATCCTTTTCAGCATCACTCCAAAAGTGGAAAGAATTACCTTTATCTAATTGAGAAGCAAGCTGCAGCACAAAGACACGGTGAGTCATCTGCCGCTTAAGTGCCTGGATACCAGGGGGATGATACAAGAACAGAGAACAGAGTGTCCAGAGCACATCACATCATCTGCAGCTGGTTTCCAGAACGTTAATTCATCTCCTTTCTATATTTAGTCTTTTGTATATTTGTTCTGTAAACCATTTTCCATACCTGTGCTACCCAGCTATTCAGTCACTTCCCAAAAAATGCATTTTCTATCTGCCTCTCTTCTTTTTACATGACCCTTATTTCCTCTGCTTTCCTTGCAGCACACTGCTGCTACCTGAAAGTTGCAACCATTTCCAGCTCCCTGCATCTCCTTCAGCTTCTTCTCTCAGGGAATCCAGGAAGCCAGGCTCCCTGGCTTCTTTGGAAATCATGGTGCAGGTGGGCTGAACACTGAAAATGGGTTCTGCAACTCCTTTAATCCTCCCCAAAGGATTTCCACTGAGCCTACAAGGGCACAGTCTGAAGCCTCTTTTCTTCACCAGCTTATATCAAATTCTTCAAGTCTTTCCCATATATTAGCAATATTCAAAATACTTTATTTTGGGTAGCCAGGAAGTCAACATTTTCTAAACTCTCCTGCTAAAGTTACTGTTAATTTCAAATAACATTTTTCCTTAGCCACTGAAATTTACACCAATTATATGCAACCCCCAAATTTTGTAGTCATTTACCTCAAAGGTGGCCTCCATTTAATGGCACAGGGTGACACTGAATATCATCAAAATCAATGAGACCTTAACAGGCAAACAACCATCAATATTTATTTCTGTTCTCAAGGATGCATTTCAGAGTCTAAATTTAGGTACTCAGGAAGGACAAGGGACAAAGACAGAATTTTTATTGGAAAACACAGATAATATCCAATATTTCCCACTGCTTTACCAACACTAATCTGTTTCAGCAGCTTTGGCTGCCATATACTCTACTCAGATCTAGCCAAGATTGCTGTGTTTGGGTTCAGGACAAGTTTGGAAGATAAACAGACAGTTTCCCAAGCCTTTTTCAGCCCATAGTCTTATCCACAATTCTGGTTGATAATCAGATCTAAAGCTTCACATACTTCCTACATGAAATACACATTAAATTGCTTTCCACTATCCAGTTCTCTACCTGATTAAATCCTATTAAAGCACCTTGACACCCAGAGAATATGGGGATAAATGTATACTATATATACTGAACGTTATTTTCTCCTCCTCAGATGCCTTAGTTTCTGATCTGCAAAGTACTGTGGTATCAGTAAGATCACAACAAATCTGTTTAAAATTACTGTGTCCTTGTATCTTTCTTGAAGGGCTCTTCCTGCTGGATATGAAGTTCTGTAAAACTCTGCAAGACATTTTTCTTTCTGAGGATAAGGTGACCCTAAGGTTTAATGGGCTGAAATGTTACTGTAACTCGTGGATTTATCTAGCAGCTATTATCTAGACCTCTGATAATAGTTTAAAACCCTTTCAAGCATACATTTTTAGTCCTGGTCAACTTCAGAAAAACAGGTATATGAAATGTTTATTAACATTCTACAGGTACTGTTCTTGTACACTTTTCCTAAGCCTCTGGTCCAACTCTGCCTACAGTGACCTTTTGCTGAGTCCTTACTCTTAGGACAGTTCCTTGGATTTCAGTCAGATTATAATTCTGTCAGAGGAACAGATCAAAAAATAGGCTGGTTCCCTGTGCTGTAGTATACCTCAGTAAAAGCTGGCACAACAACATAAATTTAGATCAGGTGATGCTGTCTAAGATCTCTGAAAACAACCCATCCAGCCAGAAATACATTCTGGCAGCAGGATTATTCACAAGTATGAGCAGGAGGAAGCACCAGTCTCAAAGCTGGCATAATTCAGTTTGCTCAGCTGATATGGCAGGAAGGCTGGGAGTAGGGAATTTTTTTTCACTGCTGTTACTGCACTATTTCCACATACTTTTAATTGTCCAAGCATTTCACCTACTGAGGGCAAGAATTAGCTATACAGAAAGTAAAGGCTTTCCACAGGGAAGGACAGCTTGAGATGCTGAACAGCAGCTCCAACCCAGCATTTGCTGAGTTCGATTTTACTCACTGTGTTCAACGTTGTCATTCTTGAGCCCTCTGAGAGGTTCAGGACTGTTGTATTTAGAGGTGAATTCTTACACAGGACAAGCCAGAGATTTGCAGTTCCTCAGCCCAAATGCTGCACTCCTCTTCTCCTAGTGTCTGCCTCAGACAAAATTGCCTTTTACAACAACCATCAGCCTTAGCTCACAAACTGCCATGATACCCTAATGGGAAATAAGGAGCTCCAGAGGAGACAATATGGAATGCAGATTTCATATATGGCCTGTCCTTCAGAGCCTCACAGAGGCCACATCACTAATGCACTCCACATTGGCTGAAACTCAAAACCTAAAGAAACTTTTACAATGACCTTGCCTTTACACTCTGTTACACTCAGAAGACATAATGAGTCCATGCTATGAGCTATTTTACTAATGCAGCTATCAGAATAATGATTTTTCTTTTGTCATCTTCACAGCCAGGTGGTTCAATCCTGAGTTAGAAGAACCTGCTTGCAATTGATCTGACCATCATCAATTCAGGGAGTAGTTCAGCCAAGAAGAAGGATTTAACATTTGCACCCCAGGTATAGAAATGATCCTGGGTGCTCCTTGTAGTTCAAGAAAACAACTTGCACTTTTGCAAGGTAATCTCGATAAAAAAATAATGCTTTTGCCTTAAATATCATTTGTGCAGGCAAAGGATCAATTTAGACAGCAAATCATATTCAGATACATCCCTATACCGTAGGGTGAAGAAGACCTCAAAGCACAAAGTAAATAATTTCTATCAACAAAGACAAAAAGATGTTTAACAGAATATTTGTGCCAGCTTACAGTTCATGCAGAATGACTGTCATCTGCAAAGAGAGCTCCCTTCAGCAACAGGGGAGGTGCTGGTCTGATTTGGATGAGGCACACCACAGCGGCATGGCAAATGTGCCCATGTCCCATCACCCACAGGTGGCCCTTGTCCCCTCAGTCCAGGGGCAGAAGGGCGTCACCTTCCTGCCTGCCACTCTGCAGAGGTCTGTGCAGACAAGGCATGAACTGCATTTGTCTCTGCACTCTTTCTGGCAGCTGAGCACTGCTCCTCTGGGAGCTACAGCTGTGCAAGAGCTCACATTTGGTAGTACGAATATTCTCCTTTAACAAACTCTAACCTTTCAACATCTTCTGTTTTGTCAGGCTGGAAATGTGTTACTTTGCATATTGATTTCTGTGGTTTTCTGAAGAGTACAGCTCAAACTAGCAACAGTTTCTTAAATATACATAGAATAATTGTGTGGATTGAATATACATTACAGTAGAAATCTCGAGGAAGTGGCCATTTACAAAGATTTTTTTTTTTCTGAAAAGACAGAAGAATTTGAGATAGTACAGATGGCATGCTGACAGAAAAATCTAGATTAATTTGCCAGTTAGATTAAAAAAAAGTAAATCTGCGTACCAGCAACTTTTCTGCATATGCCTTAGAAGTTTTCTTTTTCAGCATGTATTAAATCTTCCATGAAAAGTCACTAAAATAAGAACTCAACCAATTTTATTTTAATGCAAATTCCAAAATTCTGTCAGAAGGCTTCTCTTTGGCAACAACCAAGAGAGTATTACACATTAAATAATTGCTGACAAACCAAAAGAAAATTATTTGCCAGGTATTTAAGAATGAGCAATATTAGCACCTTTACTAAGAACAAAATTAGAGCTAAGCAATTTATACCTACAAGAAGGTCTATAAATAGCATTACCTTTCAGCAAGTCAGTTGTCACCACTGATGGGGCTGAAAAAAAATAATAATGGGTTTCAAAGTGGCTGCCTACTGATCAATTTATTCCAAGCTCCACATGCATTCAGGAGAACTGCAGCTCTGAATGAGCATGCAAGAGAAGGTTCCCTTGAATGCCATTTCTACAACACAGTCCAAAAAAAGTCCTTCTCCACCCTCACCCCCCAAAAAGTGAGGTGTTGTATGCTCTCTGGAGTCACCTAAAGCTCCATTCCAGCTCAAAAACAGATTTAGTCCCTAATCCAGGTTAAACAGATAGAAACCCCTTGGTAATCTGCCATGAGATTATCAGTTCACATGATTTTAATTTTTCTGACTAAGAGGACTCTGTTTCCCTTCTTAGGTTGTCTGAAAGGATTTATATTTAACACATGACCCCTTTCTACAAAGGAATTACAGGAGAGCTTTACAAAGATTTTCAAATTCAGAATTGCAGCCCGTCACTTTTTCTTCACACGGCTCCCAGTTGTGAATTTGTGGGGGTGGATGTGTGGGGGAGTTGCAGTCTTCTTTCTTCTTGCTGATGGGAAACGATAGGCAGCAGAAAAAAGCCCAGATATGAGGTTTACAATGCTGAGACAGAGAGAAAAGGCAGCTCTAATACGCACGTCACCATGGAGCACAGCAACAGAGGGTGACAGCTCCAAGGGAGAACTTGCACATCCCAGTGACATCACCCCTGCTGTCTAAAATTCCATGCAATTTTAAAAACACCAGTGTTGACAAGTACAGGATATGTTTATTTTTTAAACGAAGAAATGGGTCATAGCCCATCACCCATCAGCTCATGGGAATTTTGACAGTCGATCCAACCAGGAGCTCTGAAAGCAGAAGAGCTTCTCCCAAGCACACAACAGGAAGGAGCATTTTAAGCATAAACCCTTAAGTATGCTTCAATAAAGGCTGAATATATTGAAGATAAATACGTAAGAGGCACTTAAAAAGATACCTGTTTTTCAGGAATATATCTAAGTTGGTGAATTTGCACTGAGAAATTTAGCTTAAAAACTGTTAATTTTCTCTATATTAGTTATTCAGACTGCTGGTACCCAGCACCAAAAAAATCCATTTTTAACACCTATCTCTGACTCTGAAGTGCCAGGACTAGCTGAAGCCAACTGACAGAGGCACAATTTGCTAAGGTAAATATGTTCATAAAGAACCCAGATTTTCTATCACTGATTATGTACCCCCAAACAATATTTCTCAAGTGCAAACCTGTGTTAGTTCACAGGGGATAATTCTGAAAATATCGTCAACATTCATAACAATACTGATTGTCTATATAGACACAAGGTATTTTCCTAGAATCCACATTTTTTCTAATAAGAAAGAACATGGCTGGATTTAGTCAACTATCAGCTAACTAAGAAAGCTTATTCCATTACTAAAAGGTGGCTCTAATTTTCTAATCAATAGATTTTACACCAGGCTTGAGAGTCAGGGATCCTTAGAAAAAAGTGTTATAGCCTCTGCTCTGTACAGAAGCGTCCCCTAACAAAAGTCCAGATGAGTGAAATCTTAGCATTGCTAAAAAAAAGGTTGATAGCTCATTATTCTTCTTCAGAGAGAAGGGAAAGGAAACCCATTACTTTAAAGCTCCACTCATGTCCAGAATTAGGTCAATCATCCAGAAAAATCACTTCTTTCTTAAACCAAGTCTCCACAAAACTATTCTCAGGCTGAATCCTTATGAAGGAACCACTGAATCCACCTTTCTGTGCCCAAAAGGACATATTCATTTGATACTAAATTAAGAATGCTTGTCAAGAATAACACTGGACTTTATCTCCCCTGGAAACAAACTGCAAACTTGCAGGAAATACACCTTAAATGGCAGCTGATAATGATGGTCTGATAGAGGTGCTGTGCTGGGACTTGGGCAATCAAGGTTCATTTTCTGGTTTTTCAGAGGATCAGCTGGACTCTGTCCACATTTCTTCCATTGGAAGACTTAAAAATCCATCCTTCACCTGCCCTTTTGCCTTGTCCAAGAGACCTTCCAGGACTCTGTTTAAGGTTTTGCTATTTACTTTTATTATGATAGCTAAAAAAAGAAAAAAAGGTGAGAGACCTGGTCTTTCTAGACTAAAGCAATAGGAGATGAAACTTCTGTTCATTTAAAGGTGATATTCAGTTTGTTTTTTGGCTTAGCGCGCTCAGAGGTATGTGTGCAGACTGGAGTACTCCTATTGCCTAGGAAACATTTTTGCACTGATTTGAAGCATGCACCAAATGAAAATTCATATTCATAGTTAGTTTGACCTAACTTCAGCAGTGTCTTTTATGACATGGAATAGGAATGGAAAAGCCACCATAAGTCTGTCACGATGCAGTGCTGTTAGTTCAGCTTTCATTAGAATTTGAAACTATAAAATTGAAAGCCTTATTTTCAGCATGTAAAAACCCAGCATTTATTTAAGACATACTTTTTAAATAAATACAGTCTCAAACATCATTCCCAGCAATTTAATCACAAGGGGCTTCTTAGGGATATGATGCAGGATGTGATTAAGTTAGAGTCAGTATCTACAAGCCTCCCCTTAGAAATGCAGTGTGTGTGTGTGTGTGTATGTATATATATTTATTTATATATACACCTGTGGGCCGATCAAATGTGGTATCTGAATTAATGAAACTGTTAATGGCTGAAGAGCACAGTATGCACTTGCTATCCACGTTGAACTAATCTATGGCACAAAGAAGATTTAAAGAAAATTTGAAGACTAAAAGCAATAGAAAATCTTAGAGCGAACTTTTAATACCTCACTTATTTTCCAATTTTTTTCATAACAATCTTGCAATTTAAGTGAAGACTCCAAGCCATCATTTCACTTCTGCTCTTTTCCACCAAAATTTTCTCTACCTCTTGAATCATCCCTACATGCAATATTCTGCTTATACTGAATAAAACAGTAGAGGAAGATACTTGTTTTAAAACTAGATACTGCAGTATTTTCTTTTCCAGACTGTGTTACATTCTCCATTATTGTGTGTATTGCACACCTTATGATGGGGAGGTGTAGATCATATTTGCTTCTGTGGCAGAGCCAAGGGAAAAGATGGTGCTCAGCAGCTTTTCCTTCAAACCCACCCCTCTTCTTCCTGAACAGGCCAGAGTTCTTCCAAATGTCTCTCAGTCTTCTCTTTCTTTTTATTGCTTTGGGTTTTATATAAGTCAAGTGCTCAATACACTCTTTTTCCTGACATTAAACAACATATGGTCCTGGGTACCTTAAGCATGCTCCCAAGAGAATCCCTGTTTTTGGAGAAGAGGGTTTGCTGCCAAACTGGCAGGCAGCTTCCTAGTTCCCCAAGCCCAGTGGCACTTCCTCAGTATTTATGATTTTTTTCTGACACAGAACTCGGGGATGCTCCCTGAGCCTGAATCCCCAGCTTTCCCATTGTATCCAACAGCTGGAGGACAGATGAGCAGAGAGGCTGGCAAGGCACAGCTGGGTTTGACACCCCTCAGATTACTCACTCACAGGACTGCGCACTGCCACAGGTGAGCAAGCTGTGTGCTGGCAGCAGTGGCATGAAGCCAGAGGTTTGGGACCCCTAATTGTTTGATTTTCAAAGTCGCAATACCAATTTTTAACTCCTCCTCATGTAATTTCTTCAATAGCTCTGTATAAGTCACTACAATATCCACATCACACTCTTCCCTGACAACACTGATTTTATCATTTCTCCTGATTTAAACAAAACCAAGACCCTGTCATTGTCACTTGCCAAGTTTGTTAAGCATCTTCATCTAAAAGGCTGGGAATCACTCTAGGTAATTTAGGTCCCATATCCTACTTCATAAAGGAAGTTCTTCAGCTTGAAATTTAACATGCATGTCTCCAAATCAAAAGAGGTTCCAAAGAGGTTCCAAAGAAGATAATTACATACACAGAGTAAGGAAACACAAAAGCAACAACTATATATTCAGCTACAGCTCTGGTTTTGATTATTTTTCTGTGTGATCTCTTGAAAAACACCATCTCATTCTCCATTTCCAAGCAGGTTGCAGTGAGAGCCTCTCTGATGTCTATTCCTACTTCTGCAGAGACAGACTCCCTCCCTCTACTACCAAGCCAAGGTTCATGGGACAAAGTTTGTTTCCCTAGAAGTGCATATGTAATGTTCTTGATGTGCCATAAGAGGTTAGTTCTGTCTGAAAAAGAGGTGAAATCTCTCCAAGTCACAATTTTTTTTTAGCCATGTAGGGTTTGGCTGACTTTGCATTACTCTCTATACATAGCATCCATGTCAGATCTTCACCTGACTTTCAGCAAGGCATTAATGCCAAAAACTTAAATGTATTCTTAATTTGCACTTCTGCTTCTGCATGTCCAAGTTTCTGGCCTGAAGACCAGAGACTTGGACATGCAGATAGGGGAAGGTTGAGGCTCTGAAACACTCTCACACATCAAAGATCAAACTTCCAAACAGAACTTCCTCACCACTTATATTTTTAACCATAAAGCCTCCCAAAAGCCTCAGTCTCTTGTGCAATCCTACAAGTGCCCCCACCTTTTTGTTTTACAGATCAATTTCTCCTTGTCTTGTTATATACATCCTATTTAGTTAATACTTTCTTTCTGTTAGGCCCTTGCAGCAGCAGATCTTGCATATTTTCTATCAAACAGAGATAAAATTCTTACATGTTGTTAAAAATTTAATAGAGTTAAACACTTTTTCTGCTTTGCTTCATTTAAGGGATTGGTGGGAGAGGGTGTTTCGGTTTTTCCATACAAATATCTTCAGGATATAAAGCAGTACAGATGTCACCTCTGCTGATAATAAGACAGGCAATTGAGAAATTAGACAATCTCACCTGCACCTTATATTCAGAGGGCTGAAAAGGGGCTTTGATTAGGGAACTAATTAGTGAAATTAGCATAAAGCAGACCTTGAGCTGGACTATTCAGTACTGTGGTAGGACAGGTATTCTTTGTTCTCACAGCTTTTCTGGTGGGGAGAAGGGTGGCAATCAGGAGATAATTGCAGAGTGCCAGGGCAGTATTCATAGACAACAGGGATCCTTTCAGCCGAAGGAAAGGAAGAGAAGACAGGCAGGGCCCTGAGCTTTCCCCACCTGCAAGGCCTTTTGCCTTTTTTAGAGCTTTTCCTTGGTGCATGGGGAGGGGAAAGAGGGCTGGAGAGTCCAAACCATTTGTTTTCTTTCCCCTAGTTCTGCTGAGCATTGAGGCTTTTAGCTGTTGCATTCAAAGACAAAGGCTTGCCCATCGTCTTTCCCTGTTTCAACCTGTGAAGCAAATTTTAGAGGAAGAAAATAAATCATAATTTTCCATGCTTCTCTTTGTCTGAGGTACGAGTAGGAAATGGTGTCCTTTCAGGGCAGTTCTGAGCTTGCTGCAGCAAAGAAAGAAGCCCCTCAATAAGTAGAGGCAAAACTAAGTACAGGCCAGTGAAAAGAATATGGAGAGGCTGTAGTATGAGATTTGTTTACCCTTCTGGTATCTGTTGATTGCCCAAAATCTCAATATTGCAGTATCTACCTCCAAATCCTCCTTCTGGAACCCTAGAGATAGGAACGAAATTGGCTGGCCTGAAGCACAGCAGTGACAGGAAGCAGAATCAAATCACTTCCACATGTGGGACCTCGTTAGGAGAGCAAAGTACTTAAATATTTCTCTTTTTTTCCAATTTTCTGTAAAAAAGGCCATGCATGCAGGGGAATTGCTTGTAGCCAAACCATCTCAGTCAGAGTAAGCTACTAGAACTGTAATTTCTCTGTGGAAGGGGAAGGGCAACTATTTGAAGCCTTGGTGGCCCTTCTGTTTGTTTCACATTGGACCCAAAGGGTCACTGTTTAATAAGCCTCTAGCAGGATACAACAAGATAGCAAGTGTTTAGATGCCATGTAGCTTGTGTTAATGCATGGGAGACAAAATCAGTTTCAGGGAACAGCTCTGAACACAACAGAGGAAACCATAACCACTTGCTCTCTAACCAAGAATAAACACACACAAAACTCAAAAAGAAAGTTTTCTCTTACAATAGTTTGTATCTGCCCAAGTCTCAGAGAGAGCTGACAGATAAGGACTCACAGATGGTGCTGTGCAGGGCCAGGAGCTGGACTTCGTGATCCTTGATCCCTTCCAGCTCTGGTTATTCCGTGACCTCTTTCCCGTAGCTGCAATTTCAAATGTACCTTCAAGGCAGTATTCTTATTTAATCTGAAGGTACGACAGGCACATACCTCAGGCTGCTCATGATGAGTGCACACACCTAGACTGCATTTATTTGTATGAATACAGCCATGGACACTATTCCTTCTCAATAGTCTGTTTCCATTTTTTGCTTTAGAGGATTCCCAGGGAATACATGAAAGCTGAGCACACTGTTCAGCCATCGTAGCAAAGAGACATATGGAGAGAAGGAGTGTTACTTCAGAAGCTGCTTTTTTAACCAGGCAAATATGCCAGCTGCTTTTAAACTCTTCACAGGTTTTCAGTGCTGCAAATAATCTTGAGATACAGCTCTTAAAGGGAATGTGAGCAGGTGGTCAAAGTTCAGGAAAAACTCCACTTGATGCATGTATCATCTGCTTATTTCCATTGATGTGAATATTACAGCATACCCAGTATCATAAATAATTGAAAGTGCTACACATAGTTCTTCAGTGGTTGGGCTCTCTTAGGGTTTACCAATTAGGTTTGAATTACTCAAAAGAGAACAAATTTATACTATTTAGAATAGTTCTGACATGCAGAGAGCTTTTAGAAACAGAACAGAATTCTGCAGAAAGAGAAATTTCCACATAACAGATGACATTATCACCTAATGTGCTTCTGCAAGACACTTGGCTGAGGGATAGGGATATAAATAAAATGGGAACTGGGAAAAGATAAATACAAAATCTGCTAGTACAGATAAACTAAGGCTGTGGACCAGTGAGAAAAACACCCCAACTTCAGAGCCTAGATTTCATCTTCACAGGTACATGAACCATTTGTGGTACATTGGAACTAGAGCCACACAAACTCCCTCTTCAGCTTTCTGGGAAACTCAGAAGCATTAAGAACCTCAGAAGGGGGACAAAACAAACCAGAAAACTTTGAAATAAATCAGATAGCAAACCATAAAAACTTTCCAAAAGCATTGATGTAGCTGTGTCCAAATATGAGACACAGCTTTTGAGAAAATTAGATCTAAAGATGATTGTCACAATCACACAAAGTTTCTATTTAGACAGAACAAAGATAGTTTGCATGGAAAATCTTTAAACTCTAATTAGAAGAAAGCAGCTTCAGAAAAAAAATATTCAGATTACCAGATTGCAACTCATTAAAAAACATCCTTGTCACTTCCCAGAATAAAGCTTCCTTGGACTGCACTATATTTAAAGGAATCTTAATGAATTTTCTACTGCAGTAATTTATGAACAAGCTACTACATTGCAAGTTACATATTTTTGTAAATAACAATTGAGTTTCTGGACTTTTTCAGCTATAATATGTGTCATAAAACTTTTTGGTAAACAGTACTTTGAAAGTTTATGACGTGCTGTACACTACCAGCTGGAACAAACGGACCCAGACACTGAGAGCATTTTCTATGTAGCCAGGAGTAAAATCAGAATTCCTGCCTTTCACATTTTGGTTTAATTTATGCTCCTTGGCAGGAGACATATTAATCTGAATTCAACAAAATTTGATTTCACAAAAATATAAGCCACTGAAAGACAGGCTTACTAAACCAGCAAAAGGTCAAAGGATTCTGAAAAAGTTAAAAAAAAATAAAGTACTTGCACATGGTTGGGAGAAGAAATATAGAAATGGCTGCATGGGACAGGATTTGGTACCCATTTGAGGCACTTAAGGAGGTGTTTTGCATTTTAAGAAGTCAGGTAGTGGTGGGCCACGCATGGGCTGGGGTGTGCATCATACTTGTAACCATCTGTCACAGAAAAATGCATGTACTTGGTCCAAAATGTAGAAAGTCTGAAAGGAAACTCTTAATTTCTTGACTGAAAAGCAACATTTTTCCTCAGAAATAGATCAGTGGTTTTGGTTGAAACATTCTGGGTCCTCATCCTTTCCTTCTCCAACACATAAACTTAGCCAAGGCTGGTAATTTTGGCACAAACAGTCAAAATGTTTGAAGCTCTTAAGCAATTGGAAACAGTATGTTAATGGAAATAATCACCTTGAACTCAGCCCCAGTTGTATCAAAAGCATTTCATATGTGCTCTGACATCAGAATGACCTCCCCACACACAGTGACTGCTTCTGTTTGAGCCTCTTTTCATAAATATATGAAATATGGACCTAGATATGTTTTCTCTCAGCACACCACAGAGAGGCAGTTTCAGATTATAAAGAAGAGGAATAGAAACTGAGCAAGCTCCTGTTTCTGTCGATTTCTAATTTTGTACCCTTCTGGTGACTTGGGCAGCTTTATTCCACTGAAATTAGACGTGCACTAGTTAATGAAAAGGGCACTTGCTGGCTCTGCTGAAAGCACTTTCATTCCCATATTCTCACAGGGAAGAATGAAATTCTTATGGCTTTTTTTTTTGTTTATTTAAACCAATAATAGAGAGATACAATTTTTTTTCCCTAAAATCCCAGTTTTGTGTATACAACCTGGATCACTGTGCAGCTGTGTCTCTTTAAGCACATCTATGACCACAGTGTCTGAAAACCTTAAGCATTTTAAAAGTAAGCACAGATTATTGTCTTGTTTAACCAGCTGCTGCATAAAGTCAGGGGTACCTATTTGTTTCCTCATATGTTCTTTGCTTTTTCTGATATATATTTTTATTTCATGCTCACCCGCATGGCTATTCTTTAAGGCATTGAGTCAAGTAATGAAAAATCTCTTTTTTTTTCTTGAAAAAAGAAAAAAAAGTATTGAAAGAGAAGCCTATAAGGAATGGTGTTTCCACGCTCCCTGAAACCTAGGATCATACTCTATTAAAGGTGCAAGCAGCAAGATCCAGAGAAGAGCTTATTAATTCTTTATGTTTTCACAGAAGGTGACAAACTAAATGAAAGGGAACAATTCATTTTACAGCCAAACTCTGAGACATCATGTTCACCATGGGTTATGAATTGACTGCTAATGAAGTATAAAACAGTATTTGTGTCACCACCCTATTTAGGACATATCTGTGAGCAGAGACTTTGCTGCAGATTACTTCCATTATGACTTCTTTATCTTGGAATGCCATTTGACCAAAATTAATTTTTCAGCTGAGGCAAATAGTTCCCCAAAAATGGGTGATTACCCTTACAAATAACATCAACAACAATAAAACATGACTCCAGTACAGACCTTCCTGACTGATTGATTATAAACTACTAAAAAAAGGATAAAGTTATTTGCCATTTGCTTGGCTTTCTCCAATGTGTAATTAAAAACAATCAGTAAATTGGTACTTTGTATCTGTGGTTCTCATCACTTCATTTCCTCACTGTGTGGTGCACAGCCATCATTTGGAGTGTGGAACTATTTTTAATGGGGCAAAGTATAAACATTCCACCAAAGCTTTTGCCACAGATTAAGGGTTTCATGGCATCTTTGCAGCCAGTGACTACATGGATTTTTTGGAAAAAGTTTTTCCTGCAGTGTTAGGAATGTTGAAGACACAATATTCACCACTGCTGGCAACTTTGTTTTTTCCTTTTTTGAAACCTTTTTGTCATTTTTGTTATGTTGTTTATGCCTTGGGAGCATCATGTGTTGAAAAACAGAAGGGTGGCTCGGGCTCACAGGCTGCTGATATTTTAAAAGACAAATTGAAGAACCAAGATCACTCAGGAAATAAAAATGACAAGATGAACTTTCTGAACTAGAGAACAGCTCTTTTTTCATAACATTCCCAGAAAAAGGGTATACCGTCATAAAGCAGGCAGCCATCCCTCCTTGGAAGTCATCTCTGTGACTATTCATTACCAGAAGATTGGTCAGAGACAACTACCAAAGTTCCCAGAGTCTTGGAGAACATGACTGGTAGACCCCTAATAAAATAACAAGAGAGAGAGGAAAAAAAATCCAAGCCTGTTCTTCCTAGCAGGGTGAGGTGGGCATATGCCAAATCTAGCATAGGGAGAAAATCCAATATTTAGATTTTTATGAGCTTACCAAATTGGTCAAGATGGAACCAGAGGAGCTGGAAATTATCTAGAATCGAAATAGCTAAAGTTCTTGAGAGATTTCATCATCATCTGAAGCCATTTTTTGAGAAATACTAATCAAATTGCCGTGCCTTGTCCTGGGGAGAGATATAATTTTCCTTTTCTCCAAATGTATTTCCAAAGTTTACACCGACTATTTTTGTCTTTTGCTTGGAAACCTGTTACTCCACAGTCAACAACAGAAAATAGGTGCTTCGGTTGCTACTCACACTTAAGTGCATCCTAGACTTGTTACTGAGTTACAGAAGGAATTTGATAAATTATTCTTGGCAGCTGCAGAGAAAGACAAACTTGTTGAATTTATTTCTGACTTTCTTATTCTTCTTAGTTTCATCTGATCGAACACAGTTGATAATACCTAGCAGGAGCAATACCTTGGCTTCACAAATCTGCAGCATTAAAATATATATGTATATATGAAGCAAAAATTAAACTATTTCACCAAGATCACAGTGGGGATCACTGGCAGGCTAAGGAAAAGGATTTCTGAGTCGCAGAACATCACACATTTTGGAGGAGAGATGGTAATCACCAGTTCAAAAGAAAATATCAGTCACCCAGTGCTTAAAGAGGAACTCCCAGCAGTTTCTCATGTAGATTTGTTCAATCTCCCAGACTTTACATTATGAGATATTTTCATTTACTTTTTACTTTGTCTCCTATATTAATATATGTGTAGTCTCAAAGGAAATAGTGATGGTGAAAGGTAAAGTTCATTAAGGTCATAAAATTCGCCAGAGTCCCTAGGCATAAGCACAGTGTTAAAGTAATATTATAGAAACAAAGCAAAATGTACAATTCTCTTCAGATTTGTTTTTCATTACCAGGACTAATACTTCAACTTCTCTGCCACCCCCTGGGAAAATCTCACAGATTCCAGACTTATTTGAAGGTCTTTGTCTGGGGCAATTTGAGGATTTAAGCAAAGTAAAAGAGAGTCTCAGTTTTTAAAAAGTGTCTAATATAGTTTAAGAGGTACTACAAGTTATATAATAAGGTGTATTGGATGTGCATGGCGTGGTATTGGAAGTCCAGTTCACAGAAAGGTGGTGCCTGTGAGATGGACTCACATCAGGGAAGTTCATGGAAAACTATTTCTGATGGGAGATAGTTTTCCATGAAACTATAGATAGTTTTCTATAGTGGAACAGGAGAACGACTACTCTCCCCGAGCAGTGGGAGAAACCATGCATGATAACCTGACCAAAACCCCCATTCCCTGTCTCCCTGCACCACTGGGGGAGGAGGTGGAGCTGGGAAGGAGGGAGGGGAGGGGGGAAGGTGTCTCTAAGTGTTTATTTTACTTCTCATTATCCTGCTCTGATTGTGTCAGTGTAATAAATTCAGTGCGTGTCTCAAAGTTGAGCCTGTTTTGCCCGTGGCAGTATTTGATGAGAGATCTCTCTCCCAGCAAGGCACTATTTTTAATGGGGCAAAGTGTAAACATCCCATCAAAGCTTCTGCCACAGAATAAGGGTTTCATGAGCCTTAAATTATCTCAAATCATGAACCCATGGTTGTATTTCCTTTCCCCTGCTCAACTGTGCAGTGCAGTGACAGAGGGGCTTTGATGGTGGCATCGGGACAGACTCAAGCCATGACAAAAAAGACTTTCAGCAGTTTGCAAATTAAGACAAACTGTACTGTGGTACTTCTTTTTCCTTCTGTTTTATTTCCTCTTTAACTTCACTGCTACCGAGGGCAGAGACAGCTCCTTTTTCCTGCACAGCACCTAACCCAATAGGACCTTCGCCTTCAGTCCAAGGCTTCATACTAGAATGTTCCAAGGGAACAACCTTCATGTTTCATTGCTGCCATCCATGGAAGTTTGAATGACTTATTGTGTCATAGTCCTGAAGTTCTATTCACAACACAGATTCCACTGCAAGTTCTTCTTACAAAACGCTGCTTTTTAAAAAGTTTGTTTATTCTTGCAAAACCTTGCCAGTGCCAATAAACAACAGGCTGCTGTACATGAATACAACTGATCTTATGGGGCCTCCTGCAGTACACCAATGAATAATGAATTTCACACTTCTGATCCTTTAGAGTGGTTAAGGATGACAGACACATATTTACAGAAGAGGCCCTTGTAGACAATTAGCTTCATCTGGGCAGTGTTTCCAGATAACTTGACTGCTTGAAAAGGTCCCAGTTAAGGCTGAGTATCGAAAGCAGGGACGGGCACTTGCAGTTCTTCACCCTGTCAGCAATTGCTTTTTCGATTATGGATTCAAGGACAAATACATCAGAGTAATAAACTAAAGGACAAGGTGACACTTGAATGGGTGTTTATACTTCATAGGCATATCTACATTTGTAAAGTTGGATCAATCTCAGCTCCTCTCTTTGCGGCAGTCCAAGCTATTCTTTAGGAGAATACCTAGTTTGCCTCTGTTTTAGTGCAGTATTTCACACCAGTTTCAATAATACCATAGAAAATCAGAGCTGTATCATAGCATTACCAGGGCTTACTTTCTCCTGGCAGCAGTATACACAGTAGTGTACACCAACAAAGTATTGCTCATTTCGGGGGATTTAATCCTCAGTAGAACTTGGGAAAGAAAAAGCAAGTTCTGCATGTAGGAGTAGGAAGGAAGAATCCCAGCCTCATGCTAATGGGGGAGGCACCTTACCCAGAGTGAGTTTTTACTTTCTCTGTAGATTGAGCAACTTGGTCTCAGTTACCCTAAAGTAATCCAAATTTACTTTTAGAAGCAGCATGACAAGGAATAAAAGAAGTGGTTTAAATTCAACTTCTTGGTCCTCCTGCCTGTCCAGTCCTCCTCTCAACATTTTCATTCACTCCTTAAAAATGCTGATGGAGGTGACGAAAAAAAATAAGGTGCACAAGACAAGAAAAAAAACATTTAAGCAATAAGTGAGCAAAAATAAGGAGCTGAAAGTAAGGAGGGAACTGTATAGTGTCATTCTCAAGAGCTGCTAGGGACAACAGAATGATTCTCAGATCTGAAAGTGCAACAAAATACTCATTTTTAGTCACATTTGCTATATGCTTATGAAAAGTGATCTTGTAAAAAACAGGAAAGGTGCTTTGAAGTGGAATTCTGCATAAAAGAGATGACAAAGATTGGCATACCTAGATATTGCTTCCCTTTTTGACTTTGCTAATTGGTATCTTGCACCGGGCTGAAGCTAATTTGGGTTCCAGAAGTACCAGCACTGACCTAAAAGCACTGGTTCTTAAATTATTTTATAACTCTATGGGGGAATTAAAAATTCTGCAAGACCCATATGTCTTGTTTTCTCTGACTTTGGAAAACAGTACAAAACCAACAGTGGAACCAGGAGGCACCTGGGACAAAGATGAAGAATCAAGACTTTAAGGATAATACAGCATCCTGGAATTGTGGCAAGTGGTGCATCCCTGAAGACAGCCAGTTGTGGGGTGACATAGTTTTGGGATCCGTTTATCCTTGATTTGTACCAACAGAGTCAAGATTTTTCTTGTGCTATAAGTCTGAAAATCTGATGTCAGAACAGATGAATGTCACAAGAACAGAGAAGGATTTTATTCTTGACTGAAGTTTATCTGTGCCAAACATTAATTTCAATGGATAAGTGGAGATCTAAACAAAACAAAAATGCCTGGATGTTTTTTTTTTGAGTTTGTCACAGGGAGAAACTTATGAACGGATTGAACATTTTGTAATCCAGACATCACAGTATGAGAGAGTCCCATAAACACAGCTGTTTCATTGGGAAAATCATTAGGAGCAGCTGGAAGTACCAGAGATTGAAGAAGCCAGGGGGAAAGCATGCTCTGGCAAATGAGAAAATGATCTTTAACATTTTCTATAAGCACATCGTCTTGTTAAGTTTTTTTAAAAATAGATACACACAGACACTTCCCATCCATGTGAAGCCTCCACAGAAATCTTTTTGTGTAGATATGCCTTTTTGTGTAATTATTCCTGAACATTTTTCCTAACATATATTCAGTGGTGTTTAATACCTTATACAACACAGTAGAGAAATATTAGACAATAAATTACTTCAGTGGCAGCCATTAAACTGTCATTCAACTCAACTGGAATATCCCTCAGCTACAATTATGCACAAGGGGAAGGATCCTTTTGTAGGTGTGGTACTTATTGTACATTTTAATTCAATTTTTTGAATGAGTTAAAACCCTTTTATACAGTTGTGAGGATTTGGGTAAAATTTGAATACTATGGAGACAAACTTTGCTATGAGATGTTTGGGTTATTTTAAAAGCCTTCAGCTTGGGAGTTTGTCACATGGCCTGGTAGATTTAACAACATATACAATGGGATATAGCAATTGTTTATCATATCTTCCCTTCTGAAGATAAGAGTCTGGAATTCTACAAATTTTTGGAGTCTTTGCTTTTGTAATGTTAATTTCCCTGAGCAGCAAAGGTTTATAACTGTACAATAAACATAGAGTAAAATATGGAGATAAAGTCAAACATCTCAAGAGAAGAGACTGGGAGATGGGGAAGTGTCTGGGAGATGATTAAAATGGTCTTCATGGAGATCATACATTAACCCAGCTCAGATTTTCTGGCTTTTTATGGATCTCTCTGAGCAAGGAAGCAGCTTCATATTCTTTCAGAGACAAGATTTTGCTGATAATTAATTCTTTTACCTTGCTGACATAGCTCTTTTCTCCTTCAGGTATGATCATTATTATCATTCTTTAAGTACTTAACAACTTGCTTGGCCTGAGACGAGACAAGATGTTCTGTGCAGCTTGGAATTTGAATAGGTAGACTACATAAATCATGTACAAAGTGCAAGAAAAAACCTGCTCTGGGGGAGGCCAGAATCCAGAGGTAAAGTGACCTTAGCCAGACTCAACACCAGAATTAAATTTACAGCACTGCAAGCACGGAGAGGGAGAGGGAGAGGGAGAGGGAGAGGAGAGGAGAGGAGAGGAAGCCAATTGTCTTACAAAGGCTTCCTTTGACAAGAGACCCCATTCACACTGAGAACAACCAATCTAAATTCAGAAATAGAGTGTCAGACCTCATTGGACTAAATGATGACCAGAAGCAGATTCTAGCATCAAGTGGACATAGGATTCTGCTGAGACACCTGAGAGTGACATTCCACCTGCCTGTTTTGTGCAGCTCCATGGTATTCCACAACTGCATTTTCCTCATGTGGAACAGACCTGTCCACAGGTCTGGGAGCTTCCACCTCAGTGCTCTCAGGTGCTCAGTCTGTTCTCTCCTCTATCTTTGCTTCCTCCATTAGGTCCTGATGGTTTTGGTTCCATCTTGTACATGTTTGGTAGGTTTAATGGAAAAAACTGCACCTTATCGCGTGTCCTATCTCAAAGCAAGCACATTCATTTCTAATTAGGCATTATTCAAATGAAACCCACCCCAGCAGCTTTGCTCCAAAGTAATCAGAAGAAGGAAAAGCAGCTGACAAAATGAAAACCACGGAATGTTCCCTGAAATGAGTAGATGGGGAACAGATGTCATTGCTGAAAATGAGAGGTTAACCTGACATAAATACCAAAAGGAAAGCAGTGGGGAGCCCAATCAAGGCTGAATCAATGCTCTGATCTTGCACAGTTGGACAAATCTTTCTTGCTATTTATGGCTTCATTTCTCCTTTACTCTCTGGGATTGCAGGTGGCAATTATGGGAGAAATTATCAGCCTTCTTTTGTCCCCATTTATCATTGTCCAGCTTGTGAAACCTGTTGGAAGTTGATGCTGGATGAGGAGATGTAGTTAATCAGCTCAACAGAATGTCAACAGCTGCACAACTTGGGTTTTGCATTGTTTTTACATGCATATTCCCTATTCGCTCCTAAAAAGGGCAAAAGGCATTTACACCCATTTTAGAGGACAGGGCTAGTATCATCCAGAAACTTCATTCTGGCTGCTTAATAGATCACCTCCTTGTGATTTCACTACCATGTAAAAATAAGAAAACCGAATGCAGCAAAGCTTTTATTTCTATTTGTGTGTTAGTACTTGTGATGCAAAAATTTTATATGCATATTCACATCAAAACCCAAACAGACCTAAAAAATAAATTTTATGAGACCATCTAGTTCACCTTCCCACAAATGGGAGTGCAGATAAGGCCTTTCTTGACTCTATAAATAGAAAAGCAAAGCAAAGCACAAATGACAAATTTTACCAAGAGGAAGAAAGCCTTTTAGCATATCAGACTAGAGAACAAAGTGTTTCCTCAATCCTGTTAGGAGACAATGAATTCAAATATCATCCTCAAGGCACCTTTTTCCTCTCCTAGAAGGTATCTGAATGATGTTTTCCAGTTCAGCCTCACTGACCCTCAAGGAAAAATTCCTGGTACTCATTCATGATTTCCAAGTGTGCCAATGTTTTCCCTAAACACACAGACATAGGCTCTGCATATACTTTTCAAGGAGTACACAGACGGGGTGTCACTGCATCAAGTCCTGGAGGAAAAAACACCTTTACAGAGTGGGACATTTATCACTAATCAGTAATAACTCAAAATTTTCCCCTGAATATATCTGCATCCTTAGCAGAAATTTCTTTTAAGGAGTAAGCACTTGTGTGCTGCTTTCAGAGAACAGCAGTGAGAAGCAAAAGGTAAAAATTAGAATGTAACAAACTGAATATGCTTTCAGGTGCCAGAACTGTTTTAGTTTCAGTTCTGAAAGTACACAGATAAGTAAAGCCTTCAAAGATACGTGGGAGCCTGGAAGGGAGAGAGCAAGTGATTGTGGTCGTGTTTGTGAGTGTGCATGTGTGTGTGTGTGTGTGTATGTGTGCATGCTCACGTAGAATGGGATAGAAAGCAGGAAAGCTCTCAGATGTCTCTGGCAGAAAGAAAAACTGAATTTGGCGTGGAGGACTGAATAAGGCTCCTGTTCTATGTCTGTCCCCAGAAGCTGTACAAATGTAACTGCTCGGAGCAAAAAGCATTTTCTATCTCCTCTTACAAACTGCTGACCTACAGCTCCTCCATGGGCACGTACCCTCTCCCTTAATTTGGTTTTTCTGAAAATACAACCATCATCAGCTCCCTCACTAAGCCATACCACCAATGCAATAGACATTCTTCAATATTTTAAACAGGTATTTCTGTGCAGCCCAAAAGTCCTGACCCATTTTTAACATACTCCTTCTTCTTTCCCATCGGGGGTTTCAATAAAGTCTGAGCAAGGGGGTGACCCCATGTGCACACTGCAGCCATGTACTGTGTGCAGTATCCTTCTGTGTGCAGGATCCTTCTATGCACAGAATTGCAGGCATGTAGGAGTAAATTGGGCAAGGTATTCCTCATGGTATTCCCCCAGGTTTTCTCTTTTTCCCAGATTTCCTTTGAAGTAACCTCCCATTAGATACCTTTGTTGTACAGGTCTCAGGAATTCCCCATCCACTTACTTTCTGACTCCCCTTACACTAGACTGCTTATGTAACACATTTCTCTTCACATAAATGCCTTGAAAGAACCTTTTTAAATACTGTTTACAACCCTTCTACAAATCAACATTTAAACCCAAGACTAAACCAAATTAGACTGAGTGAAAAATCAAAGCAAGATCTTTAAATTCTTCTGATTTGAATGATCAAAATAACAGTGGGATGCTGCTGGAATGTAGAAAAAAGGAAGATCTGATTGCAGTCTGAGGTGAGTGAGTTGGGTTAAAAGGCACATTGGGGAAATTGAGAGAAGGAAGAGGAAAAAAAATGAAAAATACTAATAAGTTGGGCTGAAAGGGAGGTGGGAATAAACGGAAAGCTAAAATGGCTGGCAAGGTATCAAGAAGAAAACCTCCGAGTTCAGAGACATATTTAAACATTTCTAGGGGTTGCTGAAACCTAAACATCCAAGCCCATTGAGTTAAGTATTCTTATAGAACTCATCTTCCTTGTGCAAGGGACACTTGGGGGAAACATGACTTTCAAAGTAATAGCTCCTGTAAGTCTTTCAATCTTTGCTTTATTAAAGGCAAAAAGGGGAAGCAGAAGGGCTGCCAGATCAGGAGCTCTGTTGTAGGTGGTATTTAAGCATCATGAGCCTGATGGATAAGTGATGAGAATATTCTCGAACTGGCTGCTGAATGTGGTACAGGCTCTATCTCACACTGCTGTGACCATTTTGCCAGGGAGCTGCTAGTTTACTTCTCAATAATGAGATTTCTTTAGTGCTTAGAAATTCAGATTGAATGGGGAAAGCCACAGGTACCTGATGTGAGGTGTTGTTACGAAAGGAATTATCTCACATTTTATAAAAGGAAGATCAATGATTTTTGCTTTTACTGCTTTTGCATTGAAAGAATGGTGCTGTTTCTTTGCAGCAGGGTATCACTTCATATCCCCTAAATCAATATTTTACCATCAGGAAGATGCTGTAAATACAACTTGAAAAAAATCCCCAAATGATCCTTGGTTGTCTTACTTTTCCAGCAAATAAGTGAAAGAAATTTGCTTTACCCAAGAAATAAACTATGATCAAAAGGGAAAGAAATTTGCTTTACCCAAGAAATAAACTATGATCAAAAGGGAACACTGAACTCAGTTTCTGCCTCTACAGCTTCAGCCTTGACATGAATGAACAAAACCACCTGGAAGCACTAAATGATGCCTATAGATCCCCACTGGACACATGCAGCCATCAGAAAATGCCAACAGATATCCCTGATACTTTTGTTGACAGACTGGGGTGGGAATGATTTCTTCTCCTGACTTCGGGATAGAAACACACAGACAAAGTCACACGTGGAGCTGTGTATTGTGTCTTCACACTCATTATCTGATCTCCTGGTGCCTCTGTTATGCAGTGGTCTCAAAGAGATGCTGTAATAAAGAAGTTAGTGAAAATAACATCCATTACTGCATGGTTTTGAGGTAATTTGCTGTAGGAAATTTACAATTAACCTACTGTGTTTTCATCTGTAGAAAATGAATTACACTTTCTTAATTTTCACAGGCTTTGTTGAGATTTGGTTCTGTAGGGATAGGGAAGTATTCAGGTATCCTTATGAGAAGACTCATGGATATTCCAAATCAAGCTGCCTTTGACACACTCCTGATGCTTGCTGTGCAGAAAAAGCATCCATCCTGGGAATGGTTCAGACTCAGGTTGGATGGGGCTCTGAGCAACCTGGGATAGTGGAAGGTGGCCTGCCCATGGCAGTGGGTGGGATTGGATGACCTTTAAGGTCCCTCCCAACCCAAACCAGTCTGTGATTCTAGGACTCTAGGAATTTATTTAAAGCTGCCTTTGAGGTTTTGTACAAGAGGCCTCAGGAATTGACGGGAGTGACAACAACTGCTGTGTCCTTCATGCAGCCCTGGTCGCTCCCAGTGCACTCTGGGGAGAGCGACGGTGTCCCCACCCATGGGGAATCTGGGCTGCCCAGCAGCAAGGCCAACCTGCTGTCCCTGCGTCACAGGACATTTCCTACAAACAGTATCAACACAACATTGGTTAAGGAGGGGTCTGCATCTGCTCAAACCACGTTGGAAACATGGACAAGGTGCAGAGCCAATTACAGAGCAACCCCAGGGAATAGCGTTCCCCGAAACACCATTGCATCAGTGACGCAGGCAGCCAGGTCACAGGTGGTAACCACTGAAATGCGTGCAATGTGCCTTCATTTAAATCTCTGTTGGACTCTCCTGAATAATTTATGAAGGGCACTGAAAAGTTTTAATTATCTCTGAAAAGCAACATTCATTTTCTGGCTTTCTAACAGCTCCTGTTACAATGGATTCGTGAAGCTCCTGGCAGCTTGAATTATCTGCTGAGTTTGTAAAACCATAAGCTCAGACAGTTAAAAACTGGTACAGAAAGTTCTTAGAGATGCACCTGAAGGTTATGCTTAACATGAATTTGGCTTGGTAGGCCTAATCAGGTGTAGAGTTAAACCAGATCTCAGTTGTTATGGGATTCATCTATCCTGTGTGACACTTTGTGTGGTGAGCTAATAACTGTGCGCAGGTTTGGAACCTGACCTCATCACTGACACACAGAGCTGACTCATGAAGGAGAAATTAATGCCCCAAATCAGAACATGAACCTGAGAGGTCTGGGACAAGATCCACATGATACTCTTCAACATTTTTGTTGGTGACACGGACAGTGGGATCAAGGCATCCTCAGCAAGATCACTGATGCACCAAGCTATGGAGTGCAAACACAGGCTGGAGGGAAGGGATGGATCCAGAGGGACCTGGACAGAGAAATCCTGAGAGAACTTGGGGTGATGATTGATGAAAATTACCCCATGAGCTGCGAGGACCTGTGAATTATCATTCATTTCCTTCTTAGGATTCCATAGCTTTTTTAGAAATGCTACTGCTACAGTGCTGTGGCCAAAGCAAAGGAAAAAGATTAATTTCTTTCTGAGCATATGGATGTCCTTTATTACTAGAATGCTAGGATTCACAACACCAGTGACATAAGAAAAAAATGGTTGGTTTGATTACTAAATTTAAAAAAAAAGTGTGCTCAGAATCCCTTCTTGTGATTCACTCTCAATAGCACAGGTAAATAACTGACCATGACAGGTTTTGGGTGCATCAAAACCCTTTGGGTAATAGTCTCCTTCTCATGGATTTGACACATTATACAGGGGAAAGATCCCCAGATGCTGAGAGAACCTTTATCATCCCTACAAATGTGCAGAAAAGAAGGATCCTAGGAAAAACTCCCTTATCAATCATCAGGGGCCGCACCTGACACAGCAGCCAGTGCTGAAATGCCAAGTGAAGCAAAGTCAGTCTTTTTAAAACTGGATGAGGCGAAGGTGATAAAGCAGCAGACTGGCTCAGATGTAGTCAGAAGTTTTCAGTGGGATAAATTACTGTCTCGGAGCAGCTGGAGCCACCACCCAGGCGTGATTCAATCACTGCCACCTGACACTGGCACTGCAGAACACTTGGGAACCCCTAGGAACTCTTCCACTGGCCTTCGCTCACACTGCTTTTCTCTTTTCACTTTCAGAAATCCCAATATTTTGCATAGCAGCATCAAACCTAGATCCAGACATGATTCTCCTGCGATATAAAGGCACTCTGAACAAAGAATGATATCACAGTGCTGGTGACATCAGTGTAAGTATTTAAATTTCATTTCAGACAGGGCTTTATTTCACTGTCTGGGACCTTGACAGCTCCACAAGTGAACAGTTAATTAATGGAATACACCTCCATGAGCAACAGAGAAATTAAATGCAGATGCTAAAAGAAGTTCCGTTAATCTGGAGGAACAAAAACATTTTCATTAAATGGCCTCCTCATTGGAAAAAATGGTAAATATAATGATGTGTATGGGTCTTCTGTATTAATTTTCCAGTTATTCAAATGGCTTTGCTTAAATGCCAAATATATTGAGTTCAAATCTTCAGGTAGTTTCCAGCTATTATTCCATTGTCATGATGTTTTCAGTTCTAAAAATTAAAATTCATAATGTTTTGTCTGGACTCACAAATAATCTAATTAGAGAAACACGAACATTCCCAGTGACTTCTATAACTTAGCAACCATCACCATGGCTGAAGTGCAACAATTCACAATGAATTACTCACAGGACATTCAGATGGAAAAATGCTTACTAGAAATATATAAATTATTTCAGACATCCAGTCTTAGCATTTCATCCTCGGCTCTTAACAGAAGCAGGCACAATTAGACTAATTGTTCATTATAAATTATCCACTCATCTCTACACTTGCTAATTAAATGTGAAGTGATGTTTATGTGTGAGAGAAGGAAGAAACTGCTTTTGGTAGACCGATTAGCTTTCTGACATTTTATAGTTGTGATATTTGACAGCTTCACATCAGCAGTTGCCTGAACTATAAACTGAGAGGAATCCCCCCTCACAGTCCCTGATGCCTGGAGGCAACACAGCTGTGACATGCCAGCTGAAGCTCCACATCTCAAATACATCACAGGTACAGAAAACATGCATTAGTTTGTGAATTAAAGGATAAATTGTCTTCAAAAGATGTTCTCTCTCCTTCTTGCCAGTGATTAATGACGACTTTTCTTTTTTTCCAACAAGTTGCTACTATTTTTTGAAATCTGATTTGAATCAAGCACTATCTCCCAGGAGAGGAAGAGCGAAGCTGGCTTCTCCAGGCAGACTGTTCCTAGAGATCAAATAACAAGCCTTGCAGGCCTTCAAACCACAGGAGAAAACAAGAGATCAACAGGCAAATACTGTGTGTAAATAAACAGAGTGGGCTATTTGTTTTATCTGTGCATATAAATGAATATGCCTATGGAAATGAAAACAGTGGTCAGATCCCTCTACAAAAGAATTTCACAGAGTCTTTCCAAGAAGAAACTGGGCTCTGTGAGTTGTGATTTCAGCCACAGGTTTTCCTCATTTTTCCTCAAGATTTTGAAGGTGGTTATTAGAAACTGAGGCTTTGAACTCCAAAGTTTTCTTGGAACACACAGAACCCTATGAGCTGGCTTCATGAAAGAGCCAAGACTACCGCAAACATATCACATTATCTGTGGCTGAACTAGGGAGTGGTGGGCAGGTGGTAAGAGAATCCACGTCCAAGTTCAAAGTAACCTGGGCAGCTGACAAAAGAAAATGTGAAATGTCCTAAAAAATTTGGTTTATCAGTTTAATGGTTATTTCGCCACCTAGAAAATCACCCCATTTCTCAGGAGATTAACAACAGACAGAAAACATGGTCTGTTAAATAGAAAATATTCTTCAAAAAAATTTGCTCTATTTGTTATCTCCCACAAACAGAGAGTGAAGCGAGCCTGGAGGGTGCTGATAAAAAGGATTGTGCTAGTGAAATGAATGGAAAGGTGCTCTGCCCAGCCTCTAAAACTTGTCACTGGGGCTAACCAATTCATTGTGCAGATAAGCTATTTCTATGGAGGCCACTGAAAGGGGCAATGCCTGAATAATCTTATTTTTCAGCAAGGATGGAGAAGAGAATTGAGGCATATTTGAGGAAGATGAGGACTCAATAAAAATTGTGTGGCCAAAAGTCAAGATAGTGTTTGTATCACCACTAGTCCCTTTTTTGGCATAGACATCATTAAAAAATTAATGACTTTACAAGTCTTCTCAGATTGTTGAGTTTTATCACATGAGTCACCAGATCCTCAGCAGGGTGAGTCTGAGCATCACCTACGATTAGAAAAGGGTCTGACCAAAAATATCAGCAAGAACACCAGGAGTAAGTAATACTTACAGCATGTGTAAGATCTCTTTTAAAAACAGTTTCCCCAGCAGATCCTTAAAGACATTTTCACTGTGCTGAAGCTACACAAGTTGTCTTCAAAATAAGGGATTGTACACATCCAGGTGTATTAAAGGTCTCATTGCCACATATTTCATTATTTTCTTGGCCATTCTTGGCACTGCCTGTTCTGAATCTGCAAGAACCGTGACCACCTTCCCTCAATCCCTGCTATTTACAGATAACCAAACTGCAGCCTTGCTCAATCCCCTTGAAGTCAATGACAAAGCTCTGAATTTTTGTCTTGCTTGTCTTCAACAGTCTGGTGAGCATAATCTGTTTTTTTCCCATTTTCTGTTAGCTCTACTTTCTGGTTAATATGGATGAACTCCTTTATCCTTTCTTATCATTCCTGCTTTGTATAGAGAAATAAGTATACTCTAGGAACCGGAACTGACTCAGTTATGTTATCTCTTCTACATTTTCTTTTTGCTTCTAAACTCTCCAACCATTTACAAGGAAAAATATTTGAATCTTCATTATTTTTTCCTGTGAAAAGCAAAAAATGTCTAAATTTAGCAGTTCTAGTATCCTAATAACTGTTATACACAATAACAAAGAATTCATTTTAGATGCTGAAAAGCAAATATACAGCAATATATTATACAAATATTTGTATACACCAATATACAGCCATATTTTAGTGGTCCTACCATGAATTTATATGGGAACCTCCTAGTCTATTCTCTGTGCAGAAAATGAACATTAATTCCTACTTCACAAGTAGGGATACAGGACCCAGGGGAGATAGAGAGGTGTTTGTATGATGGGGTTTGGCTTGCTTAGTCTTCCTAAATGCTCAGCACAGAGAGAGATTTTCTTCCACAGGGCAGAGAAACACTCAAGTTTTGGATCTTGTTCTGCACTACTACTGGAGAAACTTCTGTCTTTCCTCATTGATTATATAAGAAAATTTCTGGTACATAAATTGAGGCATGGAGAATATAAAAATGCCAAAGCCCACAAATTTCAGATCTGGCAAGTAAAAGGTGAAACCAAGATTCCTTTCTGAGTTTCCTGTACATTCTGGCTTGGCTTTCTGGCTCTTCTTTTAGGCAACCACTCACTGTTTTATGTGATCCTGGTTCATGTTCTGCAACAGCACAAATAATAAATAGTGGGCCTATCAATGCAGAAAATTAGAGTTTTTAGAGAGGCAAGAAATACAGATGTATGCATCTAAGGATGCTGCAGCCATCGCAGTCAGATTAGCCCTAAGTCCAAATAGATTTTCAAATGGCGAGATGTCTGGAAAATCAGGTGTGTGTCCTTTCTAGAACAAGAATTTATTTCTTGCTGCTCTGGTGTTTCTGTCCTGACAGAATAATGCAGATTCAGGGTATCATTCCCATGTATCCTGGAGCCTCCAAGCCCTTTGGGAAGGCTCTAAATGGTGGACAGATGGTGGATGATGACAGTGTTGAAAAAAAAACATTTTCCAAGCTCTGCACACAAAGTACAAATAGAGAAATGTTCTGCCTCAGAGGTTGCAATGTTGTGATCATATAAGAATAGCCCTCCACTTTCAAGCAATTAAACCAATCATTCTATTATTTAGTGTGCATTTCAGTGTGACTACTTTACATCTCTGCTGGTAAGAAACTATCTAAGTGACAAAAAATGTCTCTGCAGGGCATTTTATGTGAAAGTCTGTTCACAGATAGAACCTGTAGACAGCCTTCTAATATCATGAGCAACTTCAGTCTTTCAATTATTTTACTGCTAAACAGGAAATTAATTTTCAGAGCCTCGGTAATTTTATCTTCAAGAAGTGTGGCTGGATTGTTTTTTTCTCAATGTACAATAACACATTAATTCTAGTGTGCATCATGGAACACTGGGGTTTGGATTTTTTCTTTTTACTGGCATGAATCTGCTAAGGAAGTTTCATGTGTTTTGAATGCCTTACAGTGGATGAATTAGAAACCCTGAAGCATCTAAATCTGTGGGCTAAATGATTGCTTGGGAAAATGAAAATTGGGGTAAAAAGCTGAAGAAATGCTGAGATTTTCTAACATAGGTCTAAATAAGATACAGTAACTCACCCACTTGAGGCTAAATGAGGGTGTTCTACATAAAAGAGAGCAGAAGAACCTCATATTTAAAGGGCTTTTCATGAAGAATCTCACTTGTGGTTCCTCTGTGGGTCGTTCAGAGGCAGGCACAAAAGGTTTATGTGGCTATGTGACTCATTCTGTAACTTGCACAGTTTTTGACAGCAGCAAAGCGCTTCCTCCCAAGGATAAAGCAAATCCTCTAAAGACTGTTGTAGAAATTTCTTCCCCAGGATCAAAATGCTGCTCTCACCCTCCCCACACAGAATACTTTCCCCAGAGGAGTCACACAAGCCACTGTCTTTGCAGATTGAGGGAAGGGAATATCAAAATCATTTGGCTTTCTGGCAAAGCAAGGTGTCACTTTATATTGTGCTGTGTGTGACTGGCAGGGCCAGACTGAAATGCTGCTGCTTGAATACCAAAATGCAAAGCAGAACCATCCAAACCAAGGGGGGTTTTGCAAGTTTTTCAGAACTGAGCCAAATCTTTAAACCAGGTGAAGAACCTCTGCAGGTTAAAGGGGAGATACTTACAGGTTAAAGGTGAAAGACTTTGTCATACCTGGCAAGATGCAGAGGAGGAAAGAAAATAAAAAATCTGGTAGCTGCGCTGCACCTTTTGAAAAGTACCTACTTCTCCTTTTTTTGGAGGGCTCCTCCCTCCGGCTGACCTCAAGCAGCACAGCCAATATCCCTGTCTCTGAACCAGACTGGTTTTCTTTGCCTGTGCTTCATTCTTTCCCATTTGTATGATGACACTTCCAAGAAATACCAAACCAAGACAAGCAGCTCTTTCACACCCATCTCAGATGCTAAACAGTGTCCAGGGAGAATAATTCCTTCCCACTCCTTCTCTTTCCAGACTAGAGCCAGGCATGACCAACCCTCTGTCAATTTCTGAATGTGTTCCCCTACCCCAATATCAGGCCACTTTTTAAGTGTTGAATCACGTTGCTGATTTTACTCTACATATTTTTGTTCCTTCTTCTCTGGCCAAACTGCTGGTCATTGCTTGCAAAGGAAAACAGTTGAAACATGAGAGGAAATGCCTTTGAATATACCATACCTGACCTGATATCACTTGTGCTCTGTTCTTTCTGTATGTTTGCATAAGGGAAGGCTGACAGTAAACACCTGAGCTGAGTCTCTTCTTTGTTGCCAATCAAATGAAGCAAAGCCTAGATTTCTGGTAGTCAGGCAAGGACTCTATTAATGGGTCTGGAAAAATGAAGTGCTTTGTGGGAAGTCCATGAGCTTTTAGGCCCTGGCTGTGCCTAAAATGGACACATCATTAGAGGAACATAAGATATTTAGCTGACTTTCAGATGAAAGAGGGTGGGGGTCCAAACTTTATTATCTGCTCAGCACACAGAGCTACTGTATCATTATTTTTACATTTGAGAGCGCTGCATGGAATGGAAAAGGCTAAATTTCAGCAGCTAATGGACATGATTGAGAGACATTTCTTTGGTGGGCTTTTCTGCCTCATACTTGCTCTGCTTTTTCACCATGTTCCAGGGGAATGGTTTCTTTGGCATTTGTAAGCATAATTTCAAAATTCTCTTTCTTATAATTCAGTATCTGAGGACATGATTCAATTTCTTCATTATAATAAATCTCCATCTAAATGACAAGCCTGCAGGAATATGTGGTACTTCTCTGTTTTAAACAAAGCGAGTGACTTGGAGCTCACCTGTCCTCATTATTTTCTTACTATTTTTCATCTATATTATCAAGAGGAGAGGGTTCTGAAAAAAGCAATTTCAAGATCTTAAGATACCTCACACATAAAAACAATTTAATCCATCTGCAAACCATGGTTCCATTTCCCCAGTATACCATCTTCCTGATATTAGAAAGTCAATCCCTTAATATTTTTACCTGATTGTGCTCTCTTAGTCTGTGAGGACAGACTGAGCACTAGGGGTTAAACAGTGCTGTGTTTAAAACTGATATTCCTGCTCCTTCCTCCTCCTCCTCACTGACAGAAGGTCAGGGCTTGGCTCATGTAGGTTTGAAATCTCTCTGCCAGTGGTGGGTGGGAGTCCAGCCGGGGTAGAGCTGCTGCAGAGAGCTGAGGGATCTATTAAAGGTAGCCACTTTTAGAGTTAGAGGGTAGACATTAACCCAAATGCCAGCAGTAGGAGATGTTCACCTTAAAGCAAAAAGAATATGAGCCCCTCTGTAAGTCTAACATAATTCTACATGTAACTCTGAGGCTCTAGAAGAGAGGGGGGAAAAACCCTTTGTTCTTTCTTCTCCAGGCTTTTTTTTTTTTTTTTTTTTTTTTGTGTGTGTGTGTGTGTATGTTAAGGAAGTAATTATTTTCCTGGAAAATCACAGAATATGAAGTTGAAAGTGATCTCAAGGATCACAGAATAGTAGAATCATGGAATGGTTTGGGTTGGAAGAGACCTTAATATTCATTCTCTCCCACCCCCTGGCATGGGCAGGGACACCTTCCACTATCCCAGGTTGCTCAGAGCCCCATCCAGTCTGGCCTTGGACAATTCCAGGGATGGCGCAGCCACAGCTTCTCTGGGCAACCTGTGCCAGGGATTCACCATGCTCACAGGGAACAATTTCTTTCCAATATCCCATCTAACCCTGTCCTTTTTCATTTTGAAGCTATTACTTCTCGTCCTGTAACTCCAGGACCCTGTCAGGGAAGATGACTGGAAAGATGTGGAAAGATGGAAAAGACTAAAGAAGAGTGCAAAGTGGAAAAATGAGGAAAGACTATTGAGTCTCTGTCTATCTTTCCTGTGGGCTCCCTTCAGGTACTGGAAGGCCACAATGAGGTCACCCAGACCATGGACCATTGGGAAGACAGGAACACACCAGCTTCTCTAGGAGGAGGTTGGGGAAACCATATTAAAAGTTTTTGAGAAATCCAGGTAGACAATGCCCACATCAGCTGAGCAGGATCCGTTGTGATGGGTGGCAATTGGGTTTGGCAAGCATGATCTGCCCTTGTGCTGCCTTTTCCTTCAGTTAACTTGTGACAGCCTCTGGGAGAATTCCTTTCATAATTTCCCCACAGAATGAAGCAAGACTGATGGGCCTGTAATTTCCTAGATTCTCCTTTGAGAGGTCCTTTTACTTCACAGGAGTGACATTAGGCAGTTCCAGACATCCAGGATGTCCCCTGGATATCTCCTCGGTCTCTTCCTAAAGATTTTGGGGAGAGGCCACACAATGGTGCCACACAGCTCTCATAACTCTCTGGGAGGATGTCAAGGCCTATTGATATTTTCTGCAAGGAATGACACTTGAAGTGAATTATGAACTATTTTTCCCCAAAAAATTAGAGCTCAATCATCTGTAATACTTCATATGCCAACTCTTCCTTCACTGGTGTTGGGCCTGTGTTTACATCAGCTTGGATTTTTGCTCCCCAGCTCAGATACTGGCTGTGGTTTTGTACAGCTCTGATTTTAGTACTTAATGTCTGTGAATTGCTCCCTAAGAGTAAGGAGAGGTAGTAACCTAATACTGACATTTAGATCTAGTAGTTCTGTCTCCCAGAATCAAGGCTTTATCAAATATTAGGTTACAATCCTGGGGTTTTGTCAGAATTATAATTGATAAAAATGCATTAAGTTTATTAAAAACCATATCCTGATGTCTGTTAGGAATGTGATGAGACAATCTGTTGCTCATACTACACACACTACAGCAAAAGTGTTCATCATCTTGAGATCATCATCTTAAGGCAGGGATACAACCTTGTAGGTAAAGAGGAACAGGCACTATTTCAGTTTTTGCCATTGGTGGCTGAAAAATGAATTTAATATAAAGTTCCTCTCTCTGTGCTTGTTCCTTGGCTGTAGGAATAATTTTATTTCATTTCTACAAAAGATGCTGGCTGACATTGTTTAGAAAGGATTTTATGTGATCATATTCTTGCCCATAACTTTCTCATTAACTGCCTCAGGTTGGAGTTGCTTTTGTCATTCTTTACTTATAATTTGCTGTTTATACAGTGCTGTTACCATCTTAAATCCCAGGGTATTCATTTGGTTGTCTCCACCATCCAATCCCACTTAAAAGGGCAAGAAAAAGAACTTGAGTAAGTTTTATAGATGGGAAAATTCATGCAAACAGAGTCATCTGAGAATTCACAATATTTTCAGGGCAAACACATATTGCCATGATTCATTTGAAGTTTTTAAATTAATGTTATTGCTAAAAAACTTGCAGCTTGCATGAATATTCATGGGAGAAAATAAACTTTCAAACACCAAACTAAACTAATTTCATTAGAATGTATTTCCTAATGGCATTTGGAAGTAGTCTCACAGCTCTTACTGGAATTATTTAATTTTCTAAGCATTGCTCGTTCCTTCCCCATCTGCTAGTATAATGATCTATCACTGGTACTCTGAATTATACTGAATAAAGTTAAGTTACCATAACAACTCTTAAAATACATATAAATAGGAGACCTGCATATGTTCTACAAGATTAAGTATAGATAAGAGAATCACAGAATCATCAAGGTTGCAATTGACCTACCAAATCATCACGTCAACCTAGAAACCTTTTTCTCCAAGTGATTATTTGACGAAAATAAAAACACAAAACAACCTACAAAAGGGATAAGATCCTGCTTGTTTTAATTCTTATTTAACTGGATTTCTATAGCATTTGCTGGAACATAATTACAAAAACTTACTTCTGCAAGTTAGTAGCCAAAAATATTAATTACTCAGAAAGATGAGATGGTGAATCATTTAATCCAAGACAAAACTGGAGCTGTTGGAGAACATCCAAAGACTTTACACCAAAGTTTTGTTTGTGGGGTCTGAACTGGTTGACTGAGGCAAACCAGCTGACTATTTTTCAGCACTTCTGAGAGCAGACACACTCTTCTCTGCCAGCAGACCCATGGGATGGCAGCTTCACAGAGATAAAAACTACATCTGGGAGCTCCTGCCTCCACCAGCACATGTGAATCCAGAGTATAATATTTGCTAAGAGGCCGAGATGCTTTTCAGTGGAATTAGGGTGGAGCTGATTCAACAGTTCTGGCAGAGCATTCACAGAGTAGCTGGGCTTGGAAGGGACATTTGGAGATCACCAGACCACAGCAGGGCCACCCAAACCTGGTGACACAGGAACGCGTCCAGATGAGTTTGGAATGCTCCCAGAGAGAGAAACTCCATTCCCTCCCCAGGCAGCTGCTCCAGTGCTCTGCCATTCTCTATGGAAAAAAAGGTCTTTCTCATGTTGAGATTAAACTTTTTGGGGTTTAGTTCATGGCCATTGCTCTTCATCCTGTCACTGGCCCCCACTGAAAAGAGTCTGGCACCATCCTTATGCCTTATCCCATGTCATATTATTTAATCATTCCACCCCTTTTGAGATATTTCTCTGCAGGAAAAATTTTCCAAGTCACATGGGTCACTCTATTCAGTCCTCATCACGCTTAGAAATAAAAACCTTGGCTGATTCTCACAAAACTTATTTTAACTTAATTTCAAGATGTTTTGAGCTGGTATAGATGCATCCCCTAACCATGTGCATGTGACAGCCAGTATCAGTTTTGAACCCTTTCAGTAGTCAGCTGTGATTCCCCCTCTGTTCCTCTCTTTACATCCCACTTGTTGACTTGGCAGCTCCCTTCAGCACTGTCTGTGTTCTTCTCTGCTACTGACTCCAGATTTGAAACTCTGCCACTCTTTAGTGCTTCTTTATTCCTTACCATCTGAAAAATATATTTCTGACTGTACCGAGTCCTGTCTTCACTAAACCCTCATTGATGTGAATAGAGTCAAATAATTCTAGAAACCCATATGAATGAGATGGTTTCCCTCTTCAGTAGTCCACTCAACACTTTTGCACTTAAGACCAAGTATCTGACTGAAATCTCTTTGACTTTTTTTCAATGTGAGCTGTCATAATATTTAATCAGGCAAAAATGCAGTTCTGACTGTGGACTTGATAAAAACAGCATCCCAGGTTTCCATTTATGTGTCTCCATGTGTGTTGTTTAGAAAAGAAATATAACAGGTATCTTTTTGAAACTTGAATGTGGAAGTCAAGCTATTGTCTCTCCTCATTTACCCTCATCAGTTAATGATTGTGCAAGCTACCTTTGGAATCCCTTGTTGTCTTCTCTAGTGTGATCCCTCTGTTACCATCAAATGTGCTCATCAGCTTCCTCTTTTTCTGTAACTGACTGACTTTGCCAATGTACCTGCCAAAACCAATCTGGTGTTTCTCCTCACAGCCTCACAGCCCTTCAGAAACAGAATTCAGCATGGCATTTTTGCACTGGGGGTTTGTAAGAGAGAGAAGGCAGTGTTGGGCAACCCTGCTGCTCCAGCATGGAATAAATGCTGGCTTGCGAGAGTTGGGGAAATGCACCAGCAAATATCAGAAGAGAATTATTCTGCAGCTGGAAGCAAAAATAGTTCAAACCTGAAAATCAGGTTAGTATTTGCAGACATCTAGATCCAAATAACAAGTGGAGAGTGCCTGCTTATTATTCAAGTGACAGGATAAATATTTATGATGTCACAGTGACATTTCCACTCATATCAGTTGGACAGTTCCATTCCAGCCTCTTCATATATTAGGTGAATACCCATTGCAGTCATTCCATGGTTTTTCTCCTGTTATAAGTTTAACATATTTTTACTTCTCAAAAAAACCCCAAAATTCCAGTCAGCAAAAGAATTCTGCCTTAATTGCTCACTGCCTTCTGACATAGAATTGCCCTAAGATTTTCAAAGACCTCTGGTCTAACTTTGTTGAAACCGTAAAACAAGTGTAGAAAACACTGCTGTTTAAGAAAGGATTTTAAGAAGAATTCTAGTAAGATTTTTTCATTCTAAGAAGGCCTTTGAAAAACTGCATAAAATCACTTTTTTTTCTGCAAGTTAGCACACTCATGATGAAAAAAGTTTGCCTGATTCAGAGTTTAGTCTCTATGACTGACAATTTAATTTTTTAAAGTAATCCCATTTATTTTTCAGTGTTTTTTCTGGGGGCACACAATATAGGGAATTCTTTATCCAAAATGTTCCACGGAAAATACAATTAAGAAAATATAATGTGCTACATCATTTGACCTAAATGTTGCAAACATCCTCTGCTTTCTGTGAGCACTATGAAAACTGAGAATATGCTGCGTCCCTCATTAGCTACTTGTGTCTTTGAGCTAAAAGAAATGCACACTCTGAAGTGGACTTTAATTTACATAAAATGTCAGATGAATTGCTGTCCTAGGCAGCCTGCTCCAGGCTGAATAGGGTGGGTGGACCAGGAAGTCTCTCAGGTCCCTTCCAAATGCAACTTCTCTGTGAGCTTGTGAAAAAAAATTCCTAATTACTCCCTGGGAAGGCCTCATGGAGCACCTGGCACTCCCTGAATGAAGACTCTAGTCCTGATGGTTTAGTGGAAAGCACAAGGGAGGGTGTCTCCTGACGAGTTCCTCTCAAATCAATTTGTTCCCTGTTTTCCTTGGGTGGCTGTAAAGCCCAAGCTGCTGTTTGCTTTAGGCTGTCCCACTGTTTATTCACATTCAATGGTCTGTGCATTAATGACTGATTATAGTCTTAGGGCTCCACTTCCCACAGGCTCATGCTGGCTGCAATAACTGCTTTGGGGAAGTAAATATGAGTTCAGAGCAAGGAAATCCAGTTTCTTTTTCTTGCTGGCTAAATAAGGTGTTATAGTTCAAAAAGCATGTACTGATTTGGAAGAAAAAAACAAGTACACCAAAGAGAATTTTCAAGCTGTCCTGGCTATTCAGGTATTATATCCTTCTCAGAAGCTGAGAACATTTAACCTCCCTACAGTACCAGTATGCCCTAATAATATGTGCCACTCCTCTGTTTTGCAATTGAAGCAAACTGTCTTGCCTGTTCTGCTCCAAACCCTGAAACATATTGTCTCTCTCTCCTTTACAACAGCCTCTTGTAGATTTCAGATTCCATGATATCCTTTCTTCAGTCCTTCAGATCCTACCTGATCTCATTCCCACTTCCCCTGTAAATCACCCTTTCCAACTGCTGGTTGATCAAATTGCTTTGTACTAGACTGTCCTCTGTGAAATACATTTTCTTGAAGTATCATGTCCAAAAATGGACAGTTTTCCATGTGAAACATGCCTAGTTGTGAACAAAAGTAAAGACACTACCTATTTTTCAGGCTCTGGTTTTGTTCCTGCAACACAGACCATATCTGCCCCTTTCTGAATAACTTAGTCTCATCAATGGAGCTCCTGCTTGGAATCTAGTGCAGCCCCCAGATCCTCTTTTGCACATCTGTTTCATACCAGCCTAAATGTTTCCCAGCCTAAATTTCTGAGGGTCACTGTTTCTGCCCAACTGTAATACTTTGCACTTCTCCTTCCTATTTTTCGTATCGCACTTGACCAAGTCTGGCTTTTTACCATTGATGGCTGTTCAGTGTCAGGCCTGTGGAGCCTAAAGCCAGAAAAAAAGCAAGAATTATAAAGGAGATTGGTGACTATATAAGTTGTGATGCTACTCTGTAATGAGTCAGGACTTAAAAAAACCAGAGCTATTTAACTCAGGTCGGAAAGCACTGAAAGCTTTGAAACAGCACATGAAAAAACCCTACCTTCTGATAATGGCTTTGCAGGGACCATATTATCCTGGGGATTATTGATACTTGCAGCTGTGAGAAATAGTTGTGAATTCTAGCAAAGCCACTAAGAATCTAAAAGTCATTGGATAGGGAGAAACAAACCTATCAAGCACCCTATTTAGTGTTCTTCAATCAATCTTCCACTTTGGGGAAGGTTTCTCATTTCAGTGACATTTCCCTCTTGAAAGTTATCAGTATATGTAAGGGTTTATTCTATTTCTACAACTATTTCCTCCACCAAGCCAACTTTGGTGGCTCTGTTCTTCTCCCTAGTTTGCCTCAGAGATGAATCAAGGGACTCCAGTAACTCTTCTTCACACAGAACCTGACAAAGCAGGGCTCATCTGCTTGGCATGTAGGCATCATGGGACTAAAATCTTACATAAAGGCCTGAGTCCTTCCTCAGACTCACTAGGCAGAACTATTTAAAAATGTGGCTGCTGTAAACATCTTTTAACACAAGCAAAATGAACTTGCTTGTCAATAAAAGTATTGCAAAGTAGCAGAAGAAATCAGACAGGGATGAACAAGTTATTTTTAAAAGAAAAATAAATCATAGCCCATAAAAATGCTGTGATATAAACATTCCAAAAGCAAGGAGGAATCTGATGAAATATGTTGAGGACACAGAAGTCTATCCAGGGGAAAGGAAGACTGAATCAGGATTGTTTATCAACATCGTCTGAGCATCTATTTTACAGGAAAATTACAAGTCATCATTTCAAAATAAGGCAACTAATTTCAATGCAAACCTATAAATCATCATAAAAGAAGACATCTTGCTTTCAGATAAGCAACAAATCAGGATATGAACTCAATTGTTTCTTAAACAAAGATTGTCTTCCTCTCTGTCATTCTGTATTTCTCATCCCAAGGCTTTAAGATCTGGCAGATATTGGTGTCTCACCGGGTAGCGATGTTAAGGGACAGCAGAGCCATCTCTGGGAAATTTTAAACTTCCACAAAAATTTTTCATGTCTTTACGGAGCAGAATTGCTGATTCTGAGGATAGCCTCCTGTTGGTAGAAAGACAATATATCAAGCCAGAGGATAGAGTTCCAGGAATAATCAGTGACTGAGACCAAAGGGACCAGGAAACAAAATCCCCAAAACACCAAGAAAAGAAAAGCATGAAAAAGCTCATTTACTTTAAGTAGAAAAAAGATTCTGAAGTATCATTTTGAGACTTGAGGAAACAGGAAGATGTTTCCAACTTTTTGTCCCAGTGATGACATCTGTCCTTGGGCAGGCATGAGGAGCTCTGATATTTTTTAGCTCTCTGATGACAGGTACATGTAAGTAATTGTACAGGATTAGCATTCTTGATTTCTTGAACACTGATGGGTGAAATCCTGGCCATAAGTTCAATGGGAAATTTATTCCAGCTTCTCTAAACCACCTGTTTACACTATGCCTTCCAACCATGTGGCTCTGCCAGCTGCTGGGGGAACATCCCAGCCACATTTCCTGTCCTCACATCCATTTATGTCCACTTAAGCTTTGAGAAGACTTTTTTCTCTAAATCTTTAGATCCCATAATGACTAACAGAAAAATTAGGACATGAGTGCAATTTCTTCTGTCCTAATAAACTAAAATAGGAAGAGGCGGTAAAGATTACATTATGTTCTAGTAAGGATTTGTCTGATTTTTAATATGCAGCAGGAAAACAGTTTAAAATGTATTTAAGAGTTTTCTCTTTATTGGCGATTAGGTTCTCACACACAGTAGGTTTAAATAAAAGATAAACATATCTAAAAAAACCCCCATAAAACAAAGTCATCTTTCAGTCCCATCTGTATGAGCTAGAGATAGGTGGCCGGTCTCATACCTCAGAAGAAATTCAAACCCTGTTATCTTAATAGCTAAATGTTTCCAGTGAGACAAATTAGCTGTATATCCCAGAAATGGACATGCACACATGTATTTTGTACTCAATGGCTTGCAGAAATGTGTCTGCACCAAGACTTTTAAACACCAAGGAAAATGAAAAAAACATTTTGAGATAGGCCTACCTAATTCCTACAAATTCTTCTGTTCTGAAGGTTACTGATTTCTCTAAAAAGCAAAAAGAAAGGGAGGGGGTGAGGAACATTAATTAGACTGCTGCTTCATTACAATTCTATTTGTTATGAAATCATATTTGAAGAATGAAGCTTATTACTGAATAGCATTTATTAATTGTACAGCACCAAGTTGAACCCTTTTACTCTTTTCTAACTGGGACAGTCTGGAAAATGGAAGCTAGAACAGAGCCAATGCATTTAAACTGTGTCAAAATAAAGTCAGTTACTCCGGGATCCTAAAGGAAAGCTAGAAAATCAAATTATATTCATGCTCAGCTTGTTCTTTGTAAAAAATCAATACACAAACGCTTGATAGTACCCAACATTAAAAAGAGCCTATGCTGTAATATTTAAAGAAGGCTTTCCCAATAATGCATTCCACCACCATGAGCCCACCAGGCAGGGACTGTGCCCAGGGAGACTCTCCTGCTTCCCAGACATCTTTGCTCTGGGGATTCCTGACAACCTTAGCAAAGAAAACATAAGACCTCTTATCATTGAAAACATAAGAGTTCTTATCATTAAAAGCTGGAAAAAGGACATTACACAGAAGCCCTAGTCATATGGTAGGTCTCTGCAAGTCTGATTTATGGTGATACAAGTCAAAAGAAGAGAGATCATAGCCAATTTCTGTATGCTGGAGTACCATGTTTTCTTAGGACTGGGTCTCTGGGGTGGACAGAAGATGATTTAAATTGCTAGTGCTTACAGGCAGCTGATAATGGTCTGTACGTGAGAGAGTTTCTAAAACTGAACTTTTGCACTCCCAGGCACAACTTTGCTACTGGCTGGCAGCAACCAGGAAGGTCTGGTGGAAAATTTTGATAACATCTAGACAAAACAAAGGTGACACATCCTGAATACTTTGATTCATTTTGCCAGTGAAGGTACCTGGAGCAAGCAAGGCTCCAATCAGCCTGAGGCAGAAGATAGTAAGGCAGTCCCTGAGCCAGCGATGGGTCCTGGGGACAAGGAGACAAATGGGATCCTGGGGGACATCAGGAAGAGCATTGCCATCAGGTCAGGGAGTGATCCTGCCCCTCTGCCCAGCCCTGTGTGGCACACCTGCCATGCTGTGTCCAGTCCTGGGCTCCTCAGCACAGCAGGGACAGGGAGCTCCTGGACTGGGGCCAGTGGAGGCTGCAGAGGTGATTTAGGGCCTGGAGCATCTGTGCCAGGGAAAGGCTGAGGGAGCTGGGGCTGTCCAGCCCAGAGAGGAGCCCCAGCTGAGAGGGGCCCTCAGCCCTGGGTGTCCCTGTGTGCAGGGAGGGCTCCGAGCAGGGCCCAGGTTCTGCTCCAGGGCCCAGCAGTGGCACCAGAGGAACGGGCAGGGACTGAGGCCAGGAGGTTTCACCTGGGCAGGAGGCAGGACTTCTGTCCTGGGCAGCAACCGAGGACTGAACAGATTGAACAGAGAGGGTGTGGAGTCTCCTCACTGGGGATATTCCAGAACCAACTGGACACAATCCTGTGCCCTGTGCTGTGGGATGGCCCTGCTGGAGCAGGGAGGTGGGACCAGTGACCCACTGTGGTCCCTTCTAACCTGTGCCATCCTGGGATTCTGTGATAAGCTTTCCAAGGCTGCAAAATCATGAAAATTACCCATAACCTTTCACACAGGGCCTTTGGAAATCAGAAAGTCTACTTTGCTGACTAAAAAGGGAGGGGAAAACTCAGAAATCTCTGCTTCTCTGCAAAAGAGCAGGGAAACACATGGATCAACTCACCTCCCACCAAGAAGACACAAATTAATGCCTTCCAAACACTACCTCATGATGCTTAAAGGAACTAACTCACTAGAAATGAAATTAAACTAAATGAAATTATGAAATCTTGCTCCTGCCTCTGAATTATTTTACCTTTTGCTGTTGGACACTTTTTTAAAGATAGATCTGATCTGTTCTTCCAGATTAGAATTTCCTCTGATAACTTATTGCTTGTTTAAAAATGCAGGTGCATATTTTTTCCTGTCACTGGACTTTATGTTGCCACATTTTACCAAGGCTCATAGTTCAGTTTGCAAGCAGACACTGCCTCAGTGGAACAAGGTTGGTCTTCCTCCTCATTTTCATCTGGCTCAGGTAACATGGCCATCCTTGCCTTAGAGCACCAAGACAGGCAAATTTTAAGGAAAACGAAAGGCACATTCCTAAATGTTATTTAACTGACAAATGAGCTGGAGTTTTGGCACTTTCTGCTTCTCACTCTTCATAAGTGGCATTTTGCCAGTTGAAATATTAAATACACCACTCACAAAGGTGTAAGATTAAAAGGACAATTGTCAGTCTGCAATAAGATGTCTAGCTGTTTTTTTAATCTTCACAGATCCAATCAGCATCAATCCTTTGCAAAAAAAAAAAAATCTCTTCAACCAATAGTTCTATTTAGTTTAAATTGATACACAAATAATTAATTCTAAGGATCAGAGTTTGGATCATAGAAACTTGGCAGTGACTTCCTTGGGAAGAACAAGTTTTCCTACTGATTAATTTTAAAAATTTATTAAAGAATCCCTGACATCTGTGTTGGTTAAATGATAAAACAGATTGCAAAAATAAGAGTGTTTAAAAAACCTGTCCTGAGGACACCCTAGGGCAGGGCAATGACTGCACTGAGAACATCTGAGTAGGATGTCAATTCCTTGAAACATTGTGTACTTAATTAGTGCCATGGGTCTTCAGGAACTGGTTTTTGTCTCTAAGTCTGCAAGCTACTGCATTGACAAAGTGAACTGAACAGTTCATTACAGCTCTAATTAATAGATTCTATACATAAACTTGGATTATGGTTCTAACAGATGACAAATAAGCACAGACCCACCATGTCATCTCCCAGGCTGGGTTATTTTCCTTGGAGTTTTCTAACCATCCTCTCAGCCCTGAAGAACTGACAGTCACAAGGCTACAACAAAATTAAACTAGCAATTTTAATGATCTTATTCTAGAATGATGGTGAGGCCCTGGCCCAGAGAAGCTGTGGCTGCCCCATCCCTGGCAGTGTTCCAGGCCAGGCTGAATGGAGCTCTGAGCAGCCTGGGATAGTGGAAGATGTCCCTGCCCATGGGAGAGGTGGGATGAGAAGGGCTTTAATGTCCCTTCCAACCCGAACCATTCCACAATGCAAAGTCAAGTTTGAGGTGTGCCTTTGAGCATGCACGCTCTGTTCAGATGCAGTAAACAAAAACATATAAAAACATCTCTGGACCAAAATTTACAGCTCTCTTGAGAAAACTCAATGCTCTGTATAAAATCATTTGCAGAGTACTGGAACAAGAAAGCAAGCATATTGATATTTTTAAAATATAAGGCATGGAAGAAATAAACACCATAGAGATCAAATTATTTAAAACTTTTTAAAATGTGAACTGATGAAATTAGTGTTTCAGTTCTGATTTAAAATCGATTTGAAATGGAGATGATGTGAATAGCTCTGAACCCATTTTGGTTCTACTGTACAGAGTTAAACGGAATTTTTTCTAATTGTTTTTCAGCATAATTTTTGCCAGTCCCATTCACAGCAGGAAAAACATGCGCGTGGGTTTACATCTGATGGTGGATGTTCTGGGCAACATTTTCTGAGATTATAAAGCCTTTTTACCTTTTTACCTTTCAAGTCTCACAGCAATGCTGGAAAGACAGCAGTGAACTGGAGGAGAACTGAAGAAGAGAAATCAACATGCAGTGGTTACATCCCAGAGAATTAACTGTGTTGTTAGGTACTATTAACAGTATTCTCCAAAGAAAGGTAATTTTATGAGTCATATCATATAGTTTGTTGAACTTTTGGTATTTGATTAAGTACTCTGTGGTAATCCAAAGGAATGAAACATATTCTTTGGAGACCGCAGAATAATTTACCCTTTGCATCTATGCTGTGTTTATATACTGAAACATTTTCCAGAAGTACACCTAATCTTGGGATTAGGATTATTTGAATGAACAATTTGGTTGATATGAAATCTGAAATACCTCCAATAATGCTTAAATTCTTAAATGCCCTTTGATGCTGAGAGTTTGTTCTTGGGAGTAGCTATGACTTCATAGAAAATGAACAAAATGAACAATGCCTCAAAGAAATACTGTAGAGCTGGTAACTAACGCTTAGTGCTATTCTGCTAATTAGCTGGAAACTTAGAGAGTGGAATTAAGCAATTAATTTCCTCCATAATAACTTTAGTATTTCAAGTGGACAGTGATGTACCATGCAATCTACTTATGTCAGGAAGGAAGAAGATGATGACCTTCCCCCCTCAAATATTGGTATTTATATTGTAATTTAAGGCAGTTAATGAGATGGGGAGCTGGGTTTATACAACAGCTGTTAGAAGAAGATAGAAGAAGGTTCCTGCATTAATTTTTATCCTTTCAATTAAAGCCTGATCCAGTAGAAGACACTGAAATATTTGCTTCTGTCTACAATCTAGGGAAACTTTGAACAATAACTCTTCCTCAGTTACACCTCAGGTAAAGCATCTACAGCCACACCCTGCAGCTGTGAGCCTTGGAGAACCAAACCACACCCTTGGGTTCTCCAAGGCTCAGCACTGGGGCCAGTTTAATGTCTTCACTGATGATCTGGACAAGGGCACACCCAGTCAGTTCATGGACAGCACCCAGCTGGGTGGGAGTGTGGATCTGCTGGAGGGCAGGAAGGCTCTGCAGAGGCATCTGGACAGGCTGGATCCATGGGCCCAGGCCAGTGCTCTGAGATTCCACAAGGCCAAGGGCCCGGTCCTGCCTTGGGTCACACCAACCCCCTGCAGCTCCAGGCTGGGGCAGAGGGGCTGGAAAGATGGGAAAGGCCCTGGGGGTGCTGGGGACAGCGGCTGGACAGGAGCCAGGTGTGCCCAGGGGGGCAGGAGGCCAATGGCACCTGGGCTGTGCCAGCCATGGTGTGGCAGCAGGGCCAGGGCAGTGACTGTCCCCTGGGCTGGCACTGCTGGGGCCGCACCTCAGATCCTGGGGCACTTCTGGGAACCTCAGGACAAGAAATGGACATGGAGGGGCTGGAGCGTGTCCAGAGAAGGGAATGGAGCTGGGGAAGGGGCTGGAGCACCAGGGGGGGCTGAGGGAGCTGGGGGGGCTCAGCCTGGAGAAAAAGAGGCTTAGGGGGGCCCTTCTGGCTGTGCACAACTCCCTGACAGGAGGGGACAGCTGGGGGAGATCAGGCTCTGCTGCCAGGGAACAAGGGACAGGATGAGAGGAAATTGTCTCAAGCTGTGCCAGTGGAGGTTCAGGTTGGACATCAGGAGGAATTCCTTCATGAAAAGGGTGCTCAGGAACCCTTAGTGCTAAAGGGGCTGCCCAGGGAGAGGGTGGGATCTCCATCTCTGGAGGTGTCCAAGGAACAAGTGGATGTGACACTCAGTGTTCTGGCTGGGTGACATTGATCAGTCTCAGGGGGGACTCGGTGATCTTGGAGGTCTTTTCCAACCAAACGGTTCTGTGATTCTATGCCCTTGAGAGAAATGAGCTCAGTAAAATTCAGTGCACTTCACTGAAATGCTAAAAGCATTGCTGAGTAATATCACCTGATGACCCAGAACATGCCAAATTAACTTAATGTTTACAGTGGCTCATGTTTGTGACAGCATTAAGGCAAAAGTAAGAGTTTTGTAATTACTAAGGTTGACAGCAAAAGGCCTGATAGCCTTCTGCATAGCTCTGTCACATTCCTTCATTTGAGCCTTTTCCTTAGAGTAATTGGAATTGCCTCAAATCAAGTTGCCTGTAAAAATTTCCTCTGTAAAACACTCAATTTTCTTCTGCTAAACCCCTTTAGAACAGAAGGATTTATGTGCATTCACTATTTACTGTGACATCCACTAAAGCCATATAAACTCTAAGAATGTGAAGCATAGCACTTATAATTTGCCATGCACAGGTATTTTGATGGATAGGGGAAAAAATGGGAGAGGCAGGTTTGCTTTCAACTTGATGAAGCTTAGCCAGAAAAAATTATTTTCATGATTCAGAATAGATGTGTAAAAAAGGTAGCAGCTAAACAACATCGACTTCATTCAGTTACTGAATCTTTCAATTTATAGCAAACAATTGAAACACTCGTGGCATTATTCACTGATCTTGTTCAAAGACAGAACTTTAATGTTCAACTGTGTAGTGCATGTGCTAAGGGGATCCAGTGTTTTATGGCACCAATATGGGTAGTCTTTGCCTTCAATTCATCCATATAAATTATTTTATTGAGAGCTAAATTGTGCAGTGAGAACTTTTAAATCAAATAATCCTGCAATAACTCCGTGCTTAATGATATCACACAGTAGATGTCAAACTCATCCAGTTTAGATGTTCCAAAGTGCTTCATGGCAAACTATTAACCCTCTTTCTCTTCTGTGTGATGATACCCTTGATTTCTCTCCACATTTAAATGGAATAGTTTACAGTTCTACAATTCAGCTGCAGAAAAGCTGCAGTTCAGGCAAATGCTCAACCTCTCTCTTACAGAGGGACAAACAACATATTCTCAAAATTACAGATTCTTTTCTTTCAGTAAAAATTATTTTTATGAGAATTGAAAAGTGAACTGAGTTGTTTAAAGGCGAATACTAAAATGTTTCTTCTATCAAAATAAAAAATCTTTTCTAGAATCATCTTCCTATGAGGTATGGAGAGATTTTGCACAGCTGAAGATCAGTGATGTCTTAGGTAATACTTGTGTTGAAATACTTTCAGGATTATGAGGGGTATTTTTATGGTATTCTTAACTGAAATCCTGTCCTTCAGCTGGACTTAAAAACAATGCAGGATGTTTTAAATATGACTCAATAATTTCTCTTAAACAAACAAACCCAGAGCACTTCTTGCTCCCACTAGTGCCATGAGAAGGCTTCAGTAAAAAATATTCAGTTGATTCTGAGTTAAATTCCATTGAAATTGAAGTAGATACAACTTTACAGTGAATTAATTTGTGCTAAAATCATCTGACTTAAAAGCAGATTGATTTATTAGTCGGTGTTCAAATTTGTACTTAATGAACAGGAAAATCATAAAATTATGATAAGGGTTAACTTCTCTCCTTAATCTATCACTTCCTTACCTTTCAAATAATCTATTTTGATTTTCAAAATTGTCCTTACAGCACTATAGCACTAACCCAGTTCCTAGATCTGTGAAGGAAATGCAGAATGCCCATACCAGCCCTTCAATTACCTCCAGGGATGGCTGTTTAATTCTAACAAGGACAGACTTATCAATTTGATTTTCACACAGTTTTTAAAATAGCACAACACTGAGCACTGTGGATGAAGTCATGGAGCAGGCAGGTCACCAGGCTTTCAAGGTGTGCTAGATTATTTGGACACAATTGCCACATCTGTGAAATGAATTTGGGAGACAGTCTCACTCATGAATACTTAGAATTCTTTCTATTTCTCACTTCAAGGTTCTGGTGTGTTTGTTTCTTGTGCTGTGTGTTTTCTATAAATATTGTTATTTTTAGTGAAATTATACTCTTACTTCTTGGGTGAGGTGAACATAGTTTTGTATTATGAGATGCATTACAGGGAAGATCTGGGCAAACTGGGGTTCTCAGCAATGCTGTGGTCTAAAGATAAAACAGCAATCAGGTGTCTCAGTGGACTCAAAATCTAGATAAGAAGGATAGATGGATGAAAATTAAGGATAGAAAGAAAAAATACTTCTGTGGGTGGCTACTCCTTAACATCTGTCTGTAATACATGGTTTCTTCTCTGGGATTGAAATCATACTTGGGTAGGCAATCAGAGGCTGATTTCTTTTAGGAAAAGGGATTTTCTTTAACACAACACAACACAACATAACACAACACAACTGCCTTCATGAAACTTTAAGGGGTGCAGCATCTTTCTAGTCTCCTCCCTGTCATCATGCTGGAAAATGGCCAAGGAAATTCCTGAGGTATCAGGCAAATGGCACAGAGCTGTGCAAACTCCATTTTCCTAGGAAATCCACTTGGTGAAAAGGTAAAGGACTTACGTTGTCTCTCCCGGCAAACCAACAACAGCTCCAGGAGGTTTTGCCAGTGTCTTCTCTTGCCCAGTTCCGTGTCCTTTCCTGCAGAGCTCTGTGGTAGAAGGCCTAAGTCATATTCTGACCCTTACTTTTCAAGTTCTATTGTTGTTTGCTTTCTCTAGATTAGAGCAACATAATCATATTTTACAAGGCCTGGTACCCCCATTATTCCTCTTCAGGCTGTTTTCTGAATCTGATGTCTCTTGCAACTGCAAAGCTTCTTTTTTACTCCTACTTGTCATCCTTTATTAACTGAATTGATTCTTTTTTCTCTCACATTCTCGTTCCACCTCTCATCATCCACTTTTCTCTCGTTCACTTTATTTAAGATCACTTTGAAGGAATGAAGGTGATGCAGCAGTACTAGTGGGAATGGTCAAAAGAACATGGGAAACAATCATTATATAAGCAACAGGATATGGAATATGGGGTTTCTGTGTTTCTAACTTGACCTGTCAATATTCTGATAGGCTGGAATCAACTGAGGGAAATCCCTGATTTCTCTTGGCTCTCCTAAATAACAGCTGCTACCAGGATGGGATGGAGCAGAACTGAACCCACCAAAAGCCCCAAATAATGTGAGAAACAGAACGTGAAATTTGCTTCTTCACATTGATTTCTGTTGTCAATTTTCCCATCTGTAAAAATGTTGTCACATCAAGATCTTTGAAACCATTTAATGACAGTATTTTTCTCTCTAGAAATAATTGAGAGTCACAGGTGTCAGGTGTGAGACCGCAGAAGCTCTGACTAATGACTCAGAGCCATCAGTACTTTAGTGGGCAGATTTGAGTGCAATCACAAATCCAGTCCCTGAAATCACCCCCACATAAACAAGTTTTTCAGGAATGTTCCATCTCAGTATTTAACAAGCACAGGTTTTTTTACAGAAGTGGAGGGGCTAAGAGGGGCTAAATGGACCATAAGGAAAGTAAACTCTTATACAAAAAGTCAGAAGGAAAGTCCATCAGTTTCAAGTAGGTAGTTTTTATCCCCAGAGTACTCTGACATTTCAAAGCCTTTGTCAGCCCTGTAAGGCTTTCCTCACACTTAACAGACAAAAGAGACCCTGAGAATATTATATCCCCAGCCTGCAAACATTTGCATTAGTTATTAGTTCTGATTCTCTGTGGCATGGAGCCTGATTACATCTGAATACCTTCTCAAAATAAGAGGAGTTAATGATACCATATCAAAACCACCACTCTGTTCTGATTACATCTGGATATTTTTTTCAGGTTGCCCTTCCCCACCCCCCCTTCTTCTTTTGTGCAACATTTACACAGCACACTTGAACATCTTTTCTTTCATTGCTTATGACAATCTGTTCATTGGGGAACTGTAAATTATGTGAATAACAAAAGCAGAAAAATGTGCTCATGAGGACAATTTATCTAAACCACGTACCACAGAATATCCTGCAGTAGAAGGGGCCCACAAGGATGATCCAGTCCATCTCCTCTCCCTGCACAGAACACTCCAACAATCCCACCCTGTGCCTGAGAGAGCTGTCCAAATGCTCCTGGAGCTCTGACAGCCTTGGGGCTGTGACCATTCCCTGGGGAGTCTGTTTAGTGCCTCACCACCCTCTGGAGTGAGACAGAGTAAGGATCCATCCTGAACTAGGTGAAGTGTCTGGGAGAGGTGAAGGGTCTGTGGAGCTAAAGCTGAAGGAGAGGCCGCGTTCCAGAGACAGCAAGGAGACAGAGAAAGAAAAACAGAAAAACCACGAGGTCAATCTGCCCCCGACCTAGGAATTCCTCCGATAAAGAAGAATTAGTGCTAAGTGTCATGCAAGATGAATATGTATGAACTTATTGTGAAACTGTATGCATATGCATTTGGAAGGGGGATAAAAGGAGGTCTGAAATCTTCAGGGGTACGCATGCCCTTTTGGGGAGTCTTGCGTCCGGCGCGCGTCGTAATAAAAGCATACCGGGCTTTACAACTTTTACAAGTTGTGAGGTTTCTTCTTTTCTCCGCAAAACAGGAGGAAGAAATTTTTCCTGACATCTAACCTAACCCTCTCCTGATCCAGCTCCAGTCATTCCCTCAGGTCCTGTCCCTGGTCACATAGAGCAGAGATCAGGGCCTGCCCCTCTGCTTCTGGCTCATTGCACTGTAAAAAGGAAACTTTCCTTAATTAATATTTGTTCAGAATTTTCAGAAGAGGAAGAACCATGAAGTTGCTGCGCTATAAAAGATCTGTGACCACTCAACAAATCTTGATTGCCTTTTGATAATTCTGTGGCACACTGGAGCTTTGCACTGTGCTCAGACAGAGCTAGGAAAGAGGAACAAATCCAGATATCTCTGCATAAGGAAAAGTTCAGGAAGGCATTAGCAACGTGCTAATGGCTGCTGCTGATCTGACATTATTCTTGTCTGCATCCTGTCTGTAAAGAGGTAATGGAGCTCAGGGGTGTTACCAGTGCTTGCAAGAAGCATGGAATTCAGGTTCAGAGCAGATAGTGGCAGATGAAATGTACTGTAGTTTCCAGTGAATCCTGGACCATCCTACTCTGCTCACCTCCCTACAGGTATGGATCCTGGCTTTGCTGCAGCTGCTCTGTTGTGCAGCACATCTTCTCCACATACAGATACTTGGAGGTGTGCCTCCCTAAAACACTACCACATCAGCTCAAGACAGAAGCTGCCCACATCAAAGATGGAGTAAAAGATGACTTTGGGGTTCAAAGTGTAAGGAGCTTTGTCAGGAGTAGGTTGAGCCTATAAAGTAGGTGTTGGCAAAGTCCACATACCTCTGAAGGCAGTGCAGGCCCTGTAATCCCTCCCGCTTAGGAACACAAGCCTTTTAAGGAGGTCTGAAAATTGATTGTTCCATAAATATGGATCAGGGAGGAAGTGCCTGTTTATGCTGCTCTAATTATTCAGTCTGTTGCAGCAGCTGCTGATTTGTTGTCTCATGAGTCAATACAAATAGTGGGGATGTTGCTGAGGAAAGAGGAATTAGTGCTCAGCAAAATGGATGGCTGGAGCTGAAGAAGACATTGCAGAGAGAATCCTGCACTACATCAACAGTAAGACCTCTTACAAAATGTCCTTCTATTTCTTTGTGAAACACCTCAAAGATGCAGCTTTGGACATTTTACCTTAAGTTTCTTTGTGTTCTTCTATTCAGATGGAGAGAACTATAACTTTTCCCTTTTTTTCATTAGCCACCAGCTGAAATAATAAATTCCATTTTCCTGTGCTCAAACATCTGGGATGCCCTTTTGTACCCTCTGCTCCATGCACATCCTCTCTGCACCCCCAGTGCTGTGCTGCTGCCTGATATGAAAAGAACGAGGGATGAGGACTAAACTCAAAGCCTGACATTGTGCTGAGGGAATCGATTAGCAGATAACACCTTCAGGAACTGATGCACAGGGAATTTGTCTTGTGCTAGCTCCAAAGGGTCTGAGTGACAGTTATGACTTCTGTGGCTGTACCTGCCCAAAGCTTTCAGACACGGTTACTGCAGAGTTACGCACTTAGCAGTGGTGGGGCCTGTAGAAATTGTCAAAGTTCTTGGAGTTACTTATTTTTCTAAGAACCTGTGCTTTTTGAATCCAAATCTAATGGCAATTTGCCTCACTGGAAGAAAAATCAAACCCCAGCTATGACTCAACAGTAAACTGAATAAATTCAAAATAAATGGCATCCTTATCACTGAGTTGCAGTGACTCTGGAAGAATGCAGAAACAAACTAGGAGTAGCACATACTTCCCACATACAAAGCGAACAAAGAACAAGAACAAAGTATTCTCAATTTGGGTGATAGTGGAAGCAAAAAAGTATGTAAAGAAAATAACATCCTTTGTTTACAGTGATGGGAGGTTAACAAGGTTTTTAAGCATATTAGGGTACTAAAGGAACTATTTAGGAGACCAACTTTCTAAGGCACAAATACACATGTACAAATAAATATGTAATAATATATATATAGGTGTGAATAATACTGGTGGTACTCAACCTAAAACCTTTTTTAACTCTGCCAAAAGAAAAGGAATTGTGGAAGGTTTGCACTTAAGCATATCTTTAAGCAGATAAATGGAAATATTTCCATTTTGGAGCATAAAGTCATTCTAGGAAAGTGATTGCCATAAGGACATGTCTGAGATATATTGTGTGGTGGAGTTTTTCTTTGTAAACAAACAAAAAAAGAAGTAAATAATGATAGGTTAAAGTAGCTCTTGTAAACTACCAGAAAACTGTGTAATAGAGCAATAGTTAAAAGTGCTCCAGATCTTAATATGATTAATTTTTTTCATTATACAGCCAGATAGATACTTCTTTTTTCTGTTTGTTTCAGAAGGATTTCAAAATCAGCTATCAAAGAGAAGATCTTGAATTAAGGCTGATTCTGAAATTAGACCCTGAGGCAAACAGTCTCCCAGGTGAAACCAGCTTACAATCACAGGCTTACCTGCTTTCCTCATTTAACTGAACTGACAAGAACTGGCATTAAAGGTAATGTTAAGCACAATCTGCATGGCCTGGCTCCCAGAGAATGAGAACACTGAAAAACACAAGATGACCCTAAATATTTCCTCAAAGGATGAGACCATGTAGTCAGCACTAGTGGCTGCAGCTCCCCGTGGTCTCAGCCCCCCACGTGATCAGGCATGACAGAGTTTTGAAGGGATAAGCTGAAAATTAAGTGGACACCTCCTTTCTTCCACCTGCTTGTTCAAATCTGGAATCTTATCCCTTTACAAGAAGATTCCCAGTGCTTGGCTTCTGTTTCTGACTACACACTGGACGATGCTTGGTGGCAGTGGTAGGGGAGTTGTTTCGCAGACTGGAAAAGTGCCTTACCTGGCTGCTCAGCTGCTGCCTTTTTTCACCCCCATTTTCTTAGCTGCTGCTTCTTTCCTTAAGCTAAACCATTTTTCTCCCATTTCTCAGGGTCATTTTCTTCTGAAGACCAGTGAATTATGGGGCAACAGTTTTCAAGAGCTTTGCTGTTCTCCCATGACTAAATTGAGTATCACAAAGAAAACCAGCATGTGTCAAGCTCTGGGCCACACATTTATGTTTCTACAAGGAATTGGTAACCAGTGTAACAGGTCAGGACTGGGGCCTCACAGTGGGATTGTAGTCACAGCTGCAACAGCCTCTTTGACTACACTTCTGTGGAGCCTTGGGTAAATCACCTTATGCCCCAAGGCTTCAAAATTCTTGAGCCTTCATTACTGCCATGCTTTTATTGAATGCTGACCCTGAGTTAGGGTCTCTGCGGAGATGTGCAAACAACTTAATTACTTGATCCCTAAGCAACAGCCAAACAAAGACCCAGGAGTTAGGGATGAAATGCAGAAAGCATCTTTTATCTCTGCTCAGAATCCTAACTTACTAATGGGGCCCTGGAGAGTTTTTTCTATTTTTTTCCCTATTATTTAATGAACACAGAGTGAGAGACAGAATGAGGGGATCTCTTCTATGCCTTGTGGAGGTTTTTGTTAAAATAAATAGAAGAAATACAGATATTAGGCTGATTTTTTGAGGTTTTTACTGGGATCCAAAATATGAATTAGACATTTGTAGGGCAAGCAGGTGCCTAACTACCACTTCATCTTTGTATTGGTCATAAAATGGCAATAGCACTCTCCGGTTTGAGCATTCCTCAGATCTCAGCCAGAATCTTTCACTGTACCCCTCTTATTCTTTAGGTTGAGTTCTTTCTAGCATGGGAAAGAAACAGCTGCCAGAAGCAAGGCAGAATATGTGCTGGAGACTAGAAATGTGGTCAAAAAAGATATTGTAGATTAGTGCCTTTGAGACAAAGCAGAGACATCCACTTCTGCAGTTCTGCAGCATATAAGTTTAAAGCTGGCTCTGAGCAGGGACTTTTGGTGCCTGGCTGCAGAAGGAATTACCAAGGCTGTGTTAAGAGATGAAGTTCCCTGTGTAAAGGCCCAAGAAAATGAAGCAAGTGCATGCCCAGGATTCAAGGTAGGCAGCACATTCTGTGACAGGCCCTGCAGAAAACTAATGGGGAACACCTTCAAGAGGGACATGCGTAAAACACTTTTTCTCTTCAGATATGGACACAGATGAGTATCCACAGATAAGTACCTGGGTAAGGGCAGGATGCACGACCTATCATTTTCTCCAGTGCCTCTCACTTTTCCTTTGAGTGCTGATAAAGGGTTTGACCTTTCTTTGAAGGCAAAGAGTCTGGATGCAGCTCTATCACACTATGGGTGAAGCACTCACAGCAGGACCTGTATTCCTGCTCCTTTCCAGTTTAAAAGAATTAATTATTCCACTTTCCATACCTTCACTGCCATGCTGAAAAATGATAGCAGGATTGCAAGGAAGCACTAGACTAGAAGGACTTTTAGGGTCTCCTGTGACAGCCCATGGATAAAACAACCCTCATGTGAGCAGAGGGGATCAGATCCTACAGCACCCTATGGCCAAGCTCTGACCCCCCCCCTTATGCTGGAGCTGATGATACCACAGCAACCAGCCCTCCAAGCATGGCTCAGGCAATAACATTAGAAAAGAGATACAAAGTCACTCATTTGAATTTAAAGTATTTTGCTTAAAATTCACAGCAAGAAATATCAAAACAAGCTTTTTGAGGCACAGATTTTTGAGCCTAATTTCTTTAGCCAAACAGTGCTTGAGTGCCTTCCCTCCAGAGTGTTCTGATGACCCTTTGTGTGACTGATCAGAGGTTTATGTCTGCAGTTCTAATTTCACTTCTTGTCTGCAGCTTTTTTTAGAAGGATTTTATGGAAATAGGTATCTGCCTGATCCTTTCCTTTTTTATTATTTTGTTCTGAAAGAAAGACTGTATTCTAAAAAGCAGCACAGTTTATTGTCTCTAACAGAGGAAGGAAATTCCCTAAATAGACTAAGGTATTGCAAGGACTGTGCTTGAACAGCTTTATGAAAAAGTTAGAAGCTGAGGTATAGTCTAGAGGTTTAGCTGTAAACCCATGTTTTCTTGATCATCTAGCAGTCTTGCCAAGATCTCTAGAAATATTTCTGTGCATTGTATGAAATCCTTTGTGAAGGTAGTCATGCTTGGTGTTGTGAGGAAAAGGGTAAAACTGGAAGAATGAGGACTATGGTAGGTTTGTTGAGTGACCTTGCAGCTGGGAATGCCAAGACCTGGAGGAAAAGTGTGGGAAACCCCATTCATTGTGCTGATTGCTGTTCAGGCTCTGGCTGCTTTGGGAAGCAGAATCTCTATGTAGCCCTCACACAGGTGTTTGGAGAGGCTCAGAGGCCCTCTCACAGATATGCCTGAGCTCCCTGTTTCAGGAGAGAGCAGATCAAAGCTCAGAGATCATAAAAAGAACTGGAAGGTCACCACATGGTGGAAAACAACTTGTCCTTGGTAAATGGGTGCCAACAGCTGGGATGGACTGAGCCCTACAGTGCCAGCATTTCCACTTGTGTGTCTCCACTCAGGTGCAGCTGTAGGATTTTCTGGTGACAAAGGTAATGAAATAAATGGACTCTTTGCATTTGAACTGCAGTTTTGTGGTTGTTCTGGCTGCCTGCCTGCACTTACTCACGTGTTTGGGTAGTACTTGCAACTCACAGATAACCAGAGTTCCAGTTATTCCATTAGATCCCCACTGGAGTCTTTCAAAATCTCACTTCTTGATTCTTCTGCTTGGAAAAGTGAAGGACCTACCAAACCCCTGGTTCAAGGAGGGTAGGGTCATGAGGAGAGGAGCATCTGGCATGTGGGTTCTGTAAATGTCTGTAGAGTACAACTGAGAATGCTTGAGATAGATTTTTCTCCCCAGGTAAAGCTGCCTGACTGTATGAAATGCTGTCATGGCTCTCACGCAGCCGCAGATGGCAGTGACCAAATTAGTGACCACTTTCCTGAAGCCTTTGACAATAAAGACTTGATTTACGAACAGAAATAGTAATTTCTAGTTGGTAGAGTTCCTGTTTAAAGTTTTCAGTGTCTCCCTCTACTTGATTGTGCTCAAATCAGATGCAGAGCACCTGCTCTAGGTCCAACCTCCCGACTCCGACGTGACTGAAGAGCTGGCTTTGATCTCTCACCAATAAACAAATAAAAGAAAGGCTTTTTCAGTGGATGAGAGCAGTCGTGTTTCCAGGTAACCATGTCCTTTCCTCATGAATCACTATGGAAACCCAATTCCCTCCTCCTGTTTCCTCTAAATGAAAAAGCATGTTTCCCTGCTAGCAGAAAGGGGAACTCTTTGATTTCCTATTCCAGTCCTTGACTCCTCAATAATGGAGGGTCACTTTTAATTCTAATGTGAGGCACTGAAATTTCAGCAATGTTGAAACAGACACCCCAGGCAGTCTCACAGCTGCTTCAAAATAACCTGCTCAAAAAGAAATTAAAGCCTTTTCTTTCCTCAGAGAATGGTGCTGTTATGTGCAAACAAAGATATAGAACACAACTCAGCTCCCATGTCTTCCACCAGCCTCTCCTGGTTGATAAGGTGTTTCCACCTACAAATTATTTGCCTTCATGCTTACCCGATGCACAGGAATTTCAGAGAACTCAGTCATGAACTTGAACAGGTCTAAGGTCAGGATGAAGCTTTCTGAGAACATGGTTCCCATCTTAAAGAGTGTTTTCCAAGCTGCTTTCTGTCTGCATTTGTTCAGGTTTTCTCCTTACAAATTTGTGAGATCGTACTGCCTGACATGGAGAAGTGGCATTATGTAAACAGACATACTGAACCTTGGTTTTGGTCAAAACCCCACCAGGCAGTACTGATCCCACCTATACTCCCATCTTCACTTGGAAAGTTCCCATTTACAACAAAAAAAATAAGGCAGTAGCGTGTCCCAGAATCCCAAACATGGTGAGGTGCTTAACATTTTTTCCAATGCTTTTGACCTCAGAAAACTGATTTTTTTTGGTTTCTTGGTTTCCAAAGGTTTCAAGAATTTTGTCGCTTGATGTTACTGAAGGCCTGCAATATTCAGTGGTTTTGATACCAAAGATCTGTGGTTTTCTTTCTTGGTAATCTCACCATGTGCACAGAGTTTTTAAAATATAAGTTGGTGTGTCCTACCAGTACCTCAGATGGGTTTATCAGCGTGTTCCCCTTCCCAGCTCTACACCCATGAGTGGTGTTATCCATTCACCCTCAAATTACCATTATTGCTTCCTGTAGAGCAGTAAAGGTGTCTGAAGGGATCTGCGGTTTCAGACAGCCAAGTAAAACAAAACAGCCCTTTCCTGTTATTAGCCTCCATGGCAATCAGAGAATATTTCCACTCTAATAGACTACCTCCCAAAAATTTCCTTTATTATTTTTAAATTGCTGCCACTGAAGGCGAGGTAGAGAGAACCATGGGCAGGCAGTATTTTGCACCTCTTTTTCACGGTGCATTAACATGTTCTTTCATATTGAAATTCCTAATTTCAAGACAGGAAGAGTCTTCCAGTGGAAAAGCCTGCACTGACAGCCAAGAGTTTATTTTGCATAAAATTATGAAAATTTAAAAGCTTGTTCTGGCTGGAAATTTTCTTTTTTACATTTTGAGTGATCTTAATAAAAAAAAAAAAAAAAGGATTATTTAACCTCTGAATATTTTTAAGACCACTTTTTATGCCCCTCCAAGGATGCTGCAATTGAAATTGTCAGGGACCAGTCATATACTATATGTGCAGTATTGGTCCAATTCTATTCGCAGATACACTCAAGGAGAAAAAAATATCAGAGAGATGTTCCTAAAAGAGTCTTGTTGGAGGCTCTGTCTTGGCAAGAGAAACCAACCTTGTAGGTCTTAGGAGAGTTATCAGTGGGGGAGATTTGTTATAGATTTCAAAGGGCCAGATTTCACTGGAGATGAAAACCTTGGAGAAGTGCTTCAGTCTGGCCACTGTATCAAGGAAGTGGAGTGATGTCAGGCAAAAGCTAAAAGCCCCTTACCTGGTGCAGAGGATGATTCCCTCTAGCAGAGACACTACGTAAACCAGCCTCACTCCAGATCCATCACTTACCTTTGATGTATGCCTATTCCTAAAACGAGAAAACTCTACTCTTTGAAATTACTTCATCATGAGACTGCATCCCTTGTCTCTTCTCAGCACAATGGTCTAGTCCTCAGAATTGTATAAACTTGCAACTAACAGTATAGGAAAAAAAGTATGCTTTTGTCTTGCATGGCTGCACAGAGTACATAAAAAATGTCTAAAAATATATTCTAGAATTTTACTGTCAGATGCTGATTGATTTGCATAATTGGAAGAGCTTTTGCTGCAACAACCCAAATATTTAATGTATTATAATAATTAACTATGTGAAAAAAATACTCACTGTATACTTCCAACTTCCATTAACTGTCCTTTTTGACGTGCAGCTAAATTCTTCTTTGCGATAAACCCACCAGCCAGCTGGATAAGAGATAAAAGAGAGGTTTCTAAGTCTTTTATGAAGCCCCATTTCCCTTTCAGATCAGATTTAGTTCCTGGTTTTATGCTGCAGTAGCAACACTTGCAGAAGCAGCAGCTCTGAAGAGTTCTTGGGGTTTTTGCCATCTCATAAGGAGAAGACCCATGGTGTATGGGTCATATGGGCAGGATAAATCTATGCTGGGAAAAGTGAAATCCATTGGGATCCTGGGGTACATTAAGAAGAGCATTGCCAGCAGGTCAGGGAGTGATCCTGTCCCTCTGCCCTGCCCTGTGTGGCACATCTGCAGTGCTGTGCCCAGTCCTGGGCTCCTCAGCACAGCAGGGACAGGGAGCTCCTGGACTGGGGCCTGTGGAAGCGGCAGAGATGATTCAGGGCCTGGAGCATCTGTGCCAGGGAAAGGCTGAGGGAGCTGGGGCTGTCCAGCCCGGAGAGGAGCCCCAGCTGAGAGGGGCCCTCAGCCCTGGGTGTCCCTGTGTGCAGGGAGGGCTCCGAGCAGGGCCCAGGCTCTGCTCCAGGGCCCAGCAATGGCACCAGAGGAACGGGCAGGGACTGAGGCCAGGAGGTTCCACCTGGGCAGGAGGCAGAACTTCTGTCCTGGGCAGCAACCGAGGACTGAACAGATTGAACAGAGAGGGTGTGAAGTCTCCTCACTGGGGATATTCCAGACCCCTCTGAACACAATCCTGTGCCCTGTGCTGTGGGATGGCCCTGCTGGAGCAGGGAGGTGGGACCAGTGACCCACTGTGGTCCCTTCTAACCTGAGCCATGCTGTAGGCTTGAAGAGTTCTTGTTCCATGTTCAGCCTTGAAGAGATATCAGAAATCTGTTGACTGCTACATTTTTTGTGTGTGGATAGAGAAGAACATGTGCATGTACACGTGTGTTCTGGTAGCTTACAGGCACAATTTCATGTCATTTTGTGTAGCAAAAGTACTGTGGTTGGGTTCTTGAAGCAGTCTCTTATGAGAGGTGACTGTCAGGATGTCTCTGCTGGCAGTGCACACCTGCCTTGTGTCCAGCCAAGGTCCATGACCAGCACAACTCACCCTAGTAGAATTCCTGTTGAATATCCAGGAGGAAAGCACTGCACTAACACCAGGGGAGGGCTCCAGGAGTACAAAGGTGCTGCCTCCTGGTGTGTCAAGCTTTGCACTGCCACAGTGACCCAATCACTCCGCCCAGTGCTGCGTGGACCAGGAAACCATTCCCTCTGCTGCTCTTCGCAAAGCATATGTCACAACACAAATGAGGATTTTTAAATGGCGTTCTTCACAGATGCTCCCCTTCATGTCTTTTTAAACATTTTCTCAACATTATAGTTGTAATGTTCCAGTGTTTTTGACAAAGGGCAAAATAGGAAGAGCAGAAGCAAATTAATTTCTGTTTCTTTCAAGAAACATAAACCAAAAAGCATCCTATTAAAGATCCATTGCACTCTCATAAATGATGTTGATTACAAATATAAGCATTTGGAATAGAAAATAAGTTTGTAGAACCAAAATATATTTTAACAAAGCCCCACAAATGACTTGAAGATATTTTTAAAATCTATTTTTTCATCAGTTCTTTTTGAAATAACTGACTGTTTTGGCCAGCTTTGGAAGATATTGCTAGCGATCTGTGCAACAGAAAGAGAATAATAGAAATGATTGCATCAACAGTATGACTTAGCTTGTTAATGTTGCAAAGCAGAACTGAGAATATAAGACGGAAGTGCTATAGAAATAAAAAATATAGCATAAACCCTGGTAAAAACTCATTCTATAATAGGGCTAAATTTAACCTGACTGATATGAAGCACAAAGCTTTTTCAAAAACCAATGCTCAAACAAAGTAAAAACAAATTAATAAAATATTAAACAACCAGTGAAAATCAGTGTACTGTACAAATGTCAAAGGGCTCACTTTGACTCTTGGCTGTTGTTACCTTCACAGAAACTTAGTGGCACTGCATCCAGTGTTCAGAAGTGCCTAACTCACCTGGATGCTCCTGAAAGTGTTATCCATAAGCCACCTCCCCATTTTTTTTTGTTTAGTATTCATCAGAAAATAGGCCAGTGACTAAGCTCATCTTAATCAGCCAGTACCAGAAACTTCAAGAGAGATTAATACCAGAGCAGGCCCTGGTATTAATTAACAGATGTCCCCATTTAGTTCTCTTGAGAAAGGCCAGTTTGTAGCCCAGCACACAGATTTCCAGCAGGGAAAGGGACAGACAGATTTCAAGTCTTATGCCACATAACCCCAAAAATGCACTGAAAATTTCTGCCATTACAGACAGAAGCTAAATTGTGGATCCTGGAGAGAAATACATGATACAAAGGAGGATGGTTCTCCAACCAGCCTCTTGGTGCATGTCATTTCCTACTGTTCCAGCAGGTAGAGCCATGGCTTCAAATATTTTCCAGGAAAGCAGCTGATCTTATCATTTGGGTTGAGTGCTCTCTCCCCAGCTGCACTACTGTGTTTTAGATTAGAGCTCTGGAAAGAAATCCAAACCAGCCCAACCATTCCTTTTACCCTTTCATAATTGGTAGAAAGCTAAAATTAGGATCCCATCAGCTGGGCAAGCCTTAATCTCACTGTGACAACTGTAAGACTGCCCACAAATAAATATTTAGTTCTATGGGCTGAGAAACTGCCTGCCTGAGTGTCCCAATGAAGGGGGTGCTCTGTAAAGCAGCAGGAGATGATACAACTTTCTGGCATAAACACAGTGATGGAACATGCACTCCTTTGACCTCGTGATGCACCACCAGCAACACCAAAACCACTGAATTTCCCCACCAGGCATGGACAGAGAGGAATCCTCAAGATGGATGGTAATACTATGGATTAATGTGGATTTTTGTTTGGCTTTTTTTTGGTTTGGTTTGGTTTTTGGTTTTTTTTAGCTTAAAGACTTCAAGCATACAGTGACTTTGGAAAACTTTCAGATTTTTTAAGTCATACATTATTTAAGCAGTGTTCTATCCCCTAGAATGTGTGTATATTTCCTGGGCAAGTTAGAACTGGCTGGTTTAGATTAAGTATATAGCACTGTTGCTATTTGTGGATTATTAGCAATAGTTTATAACCTCAAAATATGAAGTTTTCTTGACTGAGCCCTTTCTGCAGCTGGACGAGGTGTGCAGTGAATTTAGACAGACTGGCTGGAGGAACTTAGATTTCTGGTGCTGTTTCAGTTTCTGATGAACAGTTTTCTGTACAAAAAAAGAGAAACACCCCTCCTTCAGGTGAGAGAGCACACCCTGAACAGGAAAACTGCATCTCCAGACATTGTCTCTGCAGCCCAGCCCTGAGATGTGGCTCCAGACAAGTGCAGGGCAGGGGGTTCTGTATCCAGGGTGTCCTTGCATGAAGGTACACACTGCGAGAGCCACAGCTTTGTAAGCTGAAACAATAAAATAGCTTGGGATAATAAATTAACCTCTAAACATAATGAGACAATTATTTGCATTTTACTACCCTTTCCGGATGTAATTGATAGCCTTATCATAACTCATTTATTCTTTTTGAAAAACATCAGTCCCACCCAAGGCATAATAGTTCTGCAGCAGAACTGTAATTATTGAGCTGTTTGAAATAGCTTACAAGTCACAGTGAGAGGCCATGCAGGCAAATATGAATATTGGTTATTATAAAGAGAAAGAATCCCATTCAGAGTGTCTCCAGTTCTAGGGCAATGAGAAATTGAATTGATGTTTTCTGGCGTCAGTGACCAGTGGTGTTTTCAATGCAGGCAATGTTAATTATGTTGCTTTCCACGGAATTACTGCGACAAGTGCAATTTGTTGGGGCTGAGTTCTCAAACAGTGAAAATTAGTGTAGTTCCAACAAAATCAATGAATCTATGTTTGCAGTGGATCATAGAAGTAGTATTTTGCTTTCTATTTCCCTGCAGCCTGCTGATATGATTTAATCTTTTGTAACTGACACCAGTTGATGATAGTTTTCAGCATGTCTCTGTCGTTCACATGCAGCAGAGCTGTACAAGCTGGTTTCAGCCAGACCAGAGAGCCAGACTTCCTTAATCCAATACAAGAATTGCCATGGAAACCCCTTAGCAACATGGAAGATGAAAATGGATTGAGAAAAGGAAAGATGCAGTCAACTCAAATGATACTTCTAGGGCCAAAAAATCCAAAGCACAAAAACTTACTAGCTTTGGGAAAACACCAGAAACTGAACTAAAAAGGGGATTTTTGAGACTCCTGAGTGGATTATCTCCTCGTGTCTTTCACATCCTTCTGGTTTTTGTGTGAGTAACGAAAATGGCTCAGCTGTTGTGATGCCTGTCCTGAGCACGGTATTACAGACGGCTGTCCCAGCCCTTGCAGAGATTTGATTTTGCTTGCTGACGAATGACAGAGAGTTCTGGGCTTTGGAAGCAGCTCATTCCTGGTCTGTGGTTGGCCACACAACCTGTGGTTCGGCTACTCAGCCTATCTTTTGGTTTTAACAACAACTAGTTTTACCAGAAGCTCAGCTTCAAATCTTGAGCCTTTTTATTTTAACAATGGGAATTCCACTCTCAAAGTCTGCATCACCCTATCCAAGATCCTGAACAGTGAGCAGTACACATTTATTCAGTTATTGACAAATTCCCTCTCTGTGGTTTGCCGGATTTTGGTGGCACAGGTGAGATTTAAAGCATGAAAAATGACACTGGATAGCTGAACTCACACGTGTTGAAGGTAGCTACAACACAGGTGCAGATAAACCACACCTCTGCATTGGTTAGACATGAATTAGCTCTTATCTTAGGACCATGGAGCCAAAAAGATGAGCTGGTTGAACAAAGAGTTTTGGCTAGAACTCCAGAAGAAGAGAGTTTATCACCTTTGGAAGAAGGGACAGGCAATTCAGGAGGACTAAAAGTGTGTTGTGATATTTCTCATTAAGAAAATTAGAAAGGCCAAAGCCCTGCCTTAATCTGGCTGCTGCTGTAAAAGATAACAAAAAATGTTTCTATAGAGCAGCAACAAAATGAGAACTGAGAGAAATCTCCACCCTTTACTGAATGTAGGAGAAACAGAGTGGCAAAGAATGAGGGAAAGGCTGAGGTACTTAATGCCTTCTCTGCTTCAGTCTTTATGTGAGACCAGTTATACTCAGGATATCCAGCTGGGTAATGTGGAAGACAGAAAGGAGAAGGAGAATAAGGCTCCATAATCCAAGGGGAAATAGTCAGTGACTGCTACACCACTGAGACACACCCAAGTCTACAGGGCCAGAAGGGATCCACCCAAGGGGACTGAGAGAGCTGGAGGAAGTGTTCACTGAGCCACCTTCCACCATTTGGAGGTCCTGGACAACTCAAGTTCAGCTAATGTGACACCCAGTCACAAGAAGGGCCACAAGGAGGATCTGGGGAACCACAGGCCTGTCAGCTTGGCCTCCATGCCAGAGAAGGTCACGGAACACACCATCTTAGATATGATCACGAGGCCTGTGCATAACACCCAAGGGATCAGGCCCATCACACATGGATTTAGGTCTTGCTTTACCTGCCCAGCTCCTTCTGTGACAGGGTGATCCCCTCAGCAGATGAAGGAAAGGTGGTTGTGTTTCCCTGGACTTTAGAAAGCCTTGACACTGTCTCTCACACATTCTCCTGGGGACACCGGCTGCTCATGGCCTGGGTGGGCTCTGCTTCACTGGGTATAAAACCAGGCTGGTGGGGAATGGAGCCACATCCAGGTGGAGCCAGCACCAGTGGGGTCCCCAGGGCTCAGCACTGGGGCCAGTCCTGTTTAATGTCTTCACTGATGATCTGGACAAGGGGATCAAGGGCACACCCAGTTTTTTTCAGAGGACACTTGAAGGGTTACCAACAGACAACATGGACCCTCTGCCCACAGCTGTGTCAGGAAGAGTTCTGGAATCTGGACATCACTGTAACCCAAGGGCAGGAGCCAGCACCTGGCTTTGTGGAACTTCAGACCATTTGAGTTAGTTAATGGATCCAGCAGATCCCTCTGCAGAGCCTTCCAGCCCTCCAGCAGATCTACACCCAGCGGGGTGTTGTCTGTGAACTAAGGGTGACTCAATCACCTTGTGCAGGTTATTGGTAAATGCATTAGACAGGACTATCTTTCCCTACCTCTGGGAAGGGACTGACACATTTAGGAAGTCACCATTTCCAAGATCTTCACTGATAAAGACACCAGCAGCCAAAAAGAGCTCCCATCCATCATTAGCAACATGGGTGTTAATGTCCCATTCCACCTCGCCATAAGAAACACCTCCTTTGTCCATCTATTTCACCAATTTTTAAGTCAAGGAAAGAAGGACACTCTTGGTCTTTTTTTTACACCTCCATGGGCACTGGGAAGCACAGCTCATTTCTGGGATCATTGGAGTGTATATTCCACCTGGTCACTGTGCAGCTGGTGAAACAGCACCTCAGTCTCCAGCCATGAAAGGGAATGCAAATGCCACTCCTAAATACTCAAGCCTTTCACAAATGAAACTCAATGCCTCTGCTGTGCCAGAAAGTCTCACTGTGAATTCTGACAATTTCTCTGAAGTTGACTTCTAGTAGGGACACTACTGAGTTATCTCTCATCAGTTAAGGCAGATGCAACAGCCTTTCCACCCAGCTCAACACATGTGCAAAGGAACTTCAGTGTGCCCTTTCTCCAGCTGAATTTCAGAGGCCTAGTGTTCAGTGCTGTCTGAGAAACCAGTAGCTGATTTTGAGCTTTACTGTTAAAAATCCTTCTAACTCCATTTCACCAGCATAAACACATCACCCTCCCCACGCCTTCCCTGAGTGCACTTACAGGACATGCAGAGCTGCTTCTCCTGCATAATCTTTGAAAAGCTTGTTTAGCAGCCACTAAAGGTATGCTATGTAAATGACTCAGAAATTAGGATTTTTACAGGACTGACAGCTGACATCATGAATTACTGTATAAATAAGTTCCACTTCAACAGGAATTCACAAAGGAGACTCATACAGTGATTAGTGTTGCCTTCAGCAAGGCCAATATAAATGCAACATAAATACCTGAGACAAGCCAAACTAATTATTGCTCATAGATGTCAGATGTCTAAATGCAATGCTGGAAATCACAACAAAGTGCTTTCTTTACTGCAGAAAAGGAAAACTCATTTTTTAGGTCTTGCTTAGACTTAGAGACTTTGGGAATAATTTCCAACAGAGGTCAAATAAAACAGTGCACATCCTAAGAGCAGAAGGAGTAATGTCTCTAAAGATCAAATACAAATGTCAAATTAGATAAAAAGATAGTATTGCAATTGTAAGATGAAAAATACGACATCCCACTAGATATCCAGAAGCTCCAAAAACATCACTGTGAACACTGAATGTTAGATATTTTCAATTACCAACAGGCTTCTAATATTCTTCAGTTTTATCAATAAACATTTATTAATGCATAGGTAAAAGCAGTTTTGTGCAGGTTCATAAAAAGAAAAAGCAGTGGGAAAATGAATAAACTTTTACCTAGTTATGATATTCCAAATATTTATTGTCATGTTAAACCTTTGGATGTCTGCATGGAGTCATCATAAAACCTGAGGTCCACTGTCCACTCATACAGACAGGTAAAAAATGTTGTCCTTAAAAGTCATTGTAAATTCATTTTTATATATTTATAAATTATTTCATCACTTTCATTCAGTCATAATACAATCTAATCTCTCAAAGGGTAAGAGGTTTTGATTGCCTGACTCTACAAATACAATGCTCAGAACTTCATTTTCTGGTCTAGAAAGCAGCAAGATAATAAACTTCTAACATGATATTTGTGCAAAGCCCAGCTGTTCTGCTGCAATAGTTTACAAACCAACCTATTTTGCACTGATTTATTTCTCTAGCTCTCACATGACTTCTTCATGACAAGGCAGTCTCAATTTTTAAGTATGTGAGTGCTGCTTTTAATAAGGATAATAAACAGAAATTGATTCCAGAAAGGTTCTTAAAGATATAGAATAGACCATAATAAGCTATTTTTTTAAGTGAAAGAGGAGCTAAATGGTGGCTGAACTATTTCAGTCTTCCAAAACCACTTTCAAAAGTCCAGTGGAGAAACAAACCCTCTAGAAATGGTTTTGAACAGCTATATTTGAATATTATCTTGCTGCATTCATGCCTGTGGCAGAAACTCAGTACTCTCTGGGAGGAAAAGAATAGTTCTGGATGTATCTCTTCACACAGTGTTTTAAGAACCTATGTATAGAAACAAGCACTTCAGGGGTGAAATGTCAGAAAACAAACACAGGATGGAACAACAACAGAATGGAGAATTTCATTCAGCCAAGGCTGGAACTAAAGCTCTACATTGTATGAGGATGCAGGGAAAAGCAGCTGAGCATCAAAACTGACCAAAACTTTCCTGGAGCTGGCAAATTGTATGAAATTTGAATGATGTGCCCCAGAGGGTCAATATGTAAAAGCAGGGCTGAAAGCAAGGGCTGATCAATTCCTAAATGCACTTACACTCTCTCTTTTGCATACCTCTGGAACTGAGTTTGATGAACAGGAAAGCATTTGAAGCAGAGCTTGATTTGCATTGTTATTAGTGAGCAAAAATGAAGCCATTTCCAAGAAAATCACAGTGTGGAAAAGAGGGTTAAAGCAAAATCAAAAGGAATGGAATTTGAAGCATTCCTGATTTCCAAATGCTTCTGTTGTCACTGTATTTTATCAGCATGTTCCCCATCTGGTTAACAGAATATTCCATGGAAATGGACTCTTAATCTAAAAACATGACATTGTTTCTCTTCTTCTACATTTGCTTTCCATTTCAAACTGCTCAAAACATTTGAATGTAACAAGAAAAATGTGCCTAAACCACACTTGCACACCAGGGAGATTGTCTGATGAGGGAATCTGGGTAGGGAAGATATACCTGGCAACTCCTCTCCCAGCACACTCAACATTGTCAGGTGTAAAGCACAGCCCTGACAGACTCTGAAGTGCTTCTCCACTGGTGGGACAATAACTGTGTTGAAATTAAAAATATTAAAAGGCAGGGTAACCTGTAGGCTCAGTGTTCACTTTGATCTCTGTGAATTCCTGGACATAGGAACCAGCAATTCTGGTCCCTGGTGCTCCATTTGTAGCTAGAGAGTTTGGCACAAGGATTTTAAACGGTCCCCCATCAGGGGTTCTATTTAAAAAGCAAGGCAGTGCAGCAAACAAGGCGCCTCATTAGTTCTGCAGAGATGCTCAGCAGGGGAGACCTTTTCCTGCTCTGGAATAGCAGGAATTTGAGCATAACAGAAAAAAAAAGGGGCTTTCTCTTTAAACAAAATGCAGGTACTTCCATTCCATCACCAACATTTGTCATTTCAGATCTCTTTGCTCCTCTCAGGAGCATGTCCTTTCACTTCCCTAATTTTCTTAGCTATCTTTTGAAAATGTGATAGAAAGAATGAAAAATTTTGTTTCATCTTTAGCTTTAAAAGGGCCAGACATCCAGGGAGAGGTGACATAGCTTTGCTCTTACACCACAGTAAATTCAGCACAAAGTTCCTAGGTAAAAAGGGACATATATATATATATATATATATATATATATATATTTTATATATATATACATATGTGTGTGTGTGTGTGTGTGTGTGTATAACATATATACTATATTTTATACATACATACATATATGTATATTCAAAACAGAAAAGCCTTGTCTGCTACAGGCTCACACCACAAAATTCTACAGTTCACATACCTGTATCTACAATGTGACAATATAGAGTAGCTGAGTTATGTTACCTGGTATAGAAGTTAGTAAAAGCAAATAGTTGTCTTATTTTTACAGGGAGTAAGAATTATTTTAATCTGTATCAAATAAGTATTTATTTTAGATTTGAAGAGCCTGAGTGACTGGTGACAAGCCAAATCTCTTGTGCACCACTCCTATTACAGGGGTAGCACAAAGGGACAAGTGACCCCATTCCCCTGCTATGTTAAGCAGTATTCACCTAAAAAAAAAAAAAAAAGAGAAAGACAGATGCTTAGCAATGTATTTTATATACACACTCATTATCATTCTGGGAAACTTTTTCAGATCTTTTACTTTCCTGAAAACATTTGCTCTGAACAGAAAAAGAAAAGAGAAAAAGCCTATTTTGGGGTGTTTTTCAAAAATCCTCATGAATTTCGAGTATTTCCACTGAAGTAGATTAGAAGAAAGGCATCATTGCCATTTACTAATACCTTTCAGTTTAATATTGCAGAGAATAAATGTTTCCTTCAACACTTAAATCATGCTGCTGTGTGATCCTTGTCCCCAGCACAGAACCAGCAGGATGTTTTTCCCCGCAGCACATTTACTGAGTTATTATGCATTCGAGTCTCACTCACTCACTCACTCACTCACTCAGCCACTCACTCACTCCTGAGTTCTTGCTGCCTAGAAATGCTCTGGAGGAGTTCCTGGAGCGTTTGGTTTTCCAGAGCACATGTATCAAGCAGGAAAAGAGAACTTTCAACATCAGAATGAATATTTTTCAGTAAAGGAAACAAATGGATTCTCCTTCCTCAACCCCCAGTTTGGCATTTTCTGGTCAAAGCAAAAGCTGAGGATTAGCACTGATTATTCCAGGGGAATGCAACCAAAATCACTGAGGGAAATGCTGACACTTAGGTGAAAGGACTGAGAATAGGAGTGGGCAGAAAAGGGGAACCAAAACTAAAGACTATGTCTGCAGCCTCTCTATTATCTCTTGGTCTGTTCCTCTTACTGTGCAGCTTCACCATAAATACAATCCCTGCTGGACTTCAGCTAATACTTGCAGATGTTTTCAGCTCCAGAGGAAAACAGATTTATTTAGTAAATAAGAAACTATAGAGCATACTTACATGTACCTGATTAAAATAAATATTTATGCATATATCTTGGGAACCATGGCAGGCGTGACACAAACCAGTGCCAGCCTTGCATGTGAGAGTTTTGCTTTGTAGCTAAGTGAAAATAGTCAAAATTGGTGAATTAGCATTTGCTAAGCTCCATATTATGCTCTCTGCACCTGAGCTATCTCATTTAAATTTACCCCAGATGTGTCTATGCAGACAGAGTTTGCTGTGCATTTATCATGTGGTCTCAGTAATACTGTGATATTTTGAGTAGTCTAATTTGCTCCCATGTGACTTCCTGCAAAATGAATTGTTGCTATTTGGAAGAGTAAGAGAGACAGGTCAAACATGGAGTAACTGGATGCACCTACAGTTTTAAAATTAGCAACATATGGAAAAAAAGAGTTGACAGTAATTAGCTGTTGTCCTTTTTACTCTTCTGAACATGAGAAAACATTTTGAAAAGGTAGCCTGCTGATCTGCTTGAATGCCTCACACACTTAGGAAACAAACAGATATGCCAAGTCTCACCATCCATCTCCCTTTTTTTGGAACTTCTTTCCTAAGGATAAATTTCAGCACTTGGCTGAACTAAGATTGAAAATTAAATTCTTATTTGATGAGAACTGAAGGGTGTTTTTATTCTGCTGGTTTATACTCTCAAGTGGATCAAAAAGTTTTTAATTGTGCCCAGATAAATAAACTTTGAGATCAATGTTTATAAGTGGGATTTTCAAAAAGGACAGTAAGCTAAGTCTTGGTATCTTGATCTTGCTAAAAAATATTCTCTCTGGTCTTCTAAGCAGCTTATCCTTTACACTGTGGAAGTGTTTTAGCAGGATGATTGTCCGTCCTATTGTTGCTGTCAGAACTCTAAAGAGAAAACTGAGGTTTCTTGGCACCTTCCAGTCCATCTCTAGAATCAGTATGTGGAACAACATAACATCCATTAATTTTTTGTTATGCCATCCATTTTCCTGTACAAAGTTCTGAGCTATGTTAAACAGATTAAGAGGCAGATCTTATCAAAGGAATCTTATCAAAATGAACTTATCAGTGTTCATTAAATAGCCAGCATGAATGAGGGCCTCATTGTTTGCTAATACTTCACTCACCAGGGTACTTCTGGAGATTGTTTTTGTTTCAGCGTCATTAACACACGGACAAGTATCACCAAAATTACTTTTTCTGCCCTCTGGTCTGCATCTCTCTCATGAACACAGTACGATTTCTTGCTCCCAACCTGTGCTGACTCCAAAATGACACCTGGGTCTCTGCTTTACTAGTAGAATCCTTAGGAAAACCTAGGAAGAATCATATTTAGGGCTTGAACTAAGTCCTAGCCATATGGGTTACATGACTTTTATAGCAGATGCAGTCTTTGGGAGCCCCTTGATGATGGCAAAATCTGAGTGTTGTTTAAAAATGCAAAAGTAACTATACACAGGTGTTTACAGAAACAGTACACACATCCAAAAGTGAAATACAGAATCTATCAAAGTCAATGAGAAAACCCATTTTAATTGTGCTTGTGAAGCCTACAATGGGAAACTTTAGCTGACTGAAAAATTAATTAATTGCTGAGATATTTGAAGATCCTCACTAACTTCATAATTCTGCTAATCATTTATAAGTCTAAAGATATTTACACTTTGCTAACAGCACCTCCAATAAAATAAGATTTGAAAGCCAAGTGGGCCCCCCTCTGCCAGCATCTCTTGTCTCACCAGCAATGCATTTGTAGCAATGCAAGTTCTGTTAATTCAAAACTCTCATTCATGCTTTAAGATAGTGAAGTGATGCCTTAGGTTTTAGCTTTTATATTTCTCAGATTCTGTGTCGTTCTGAGCTTCATATTAGGGGATAGCAAGCTCTCTTCACAGAGTAGGTAGACAAAACAATCCCTTCTCTAGCTGGGGACCAAGGACAAATGATCCAAATTTCAGGCCCAAGAGCATAAACAACAGTGGCCTGAACAGAGAAAAACAAGAAGGATGGGACTTCATAAGCTAAGGCTTTAGCTGGACAATTAACTCCAATATACTAATGGACCAGAACTTATAAAAGTGAGAGATATTGTGACCACTCATCCATTTTGTGACCATTTTGGGTTCATCTGGGGTGTAGCCCAGGCTGGGCTCTTGTGCTGCCCAAGGGGTATCCATTGGGGACTTTTAATAAATATCTACTTTATTCTTTAATTTCATCTAGCCTCTGTTCTAGGTCAGCCTTCACAAGGCATCAATAGAATTGATGTCCTATTGATGTCTACTGGCCCATCTTGCTACAGCTTGACAACTCTGTTGATAGACAAGCTATAAAAGAGCATCTGTAGATTTGCAAAGGAAAAAGAAGATTAAAGAAGTAGGAGAAATACACTTGTATGATTGCAGTAAGTTATGTTTAGAACTGGATGTAGAAAAATCCAATTTTAAGAGTAAGATTTCACTTATGCAGAATCAAATCAAGCCAAATGCTGGAGGGGTGCTTTGTGATCTAATTCAAGTTCTTTTCTTTTCTCTGTGGAAGAAGTGAGATGCATTGGCCCACTCCTCACTACATGTTTACATCTTCCTTTCCTAAAGTTGCTTTCCCAACTCAGCTCTCCAGTGACCAGTCTGAAAGGCAGCAGTCTAATGGCCATAAACTCCCTCCCTTCACACAGAGTTTAGGCAGGTGGGCACTGCAGCTTTTCCTTGCTTTGGAGCAGGAATGCAGCTTTTCATAGCTTATCTCAAAGGTCACTCCACCTTTTTCTGCTCCCTGCTAGAAAAAGGAGATTTGAACGCAGGTAACACTGGGAAAACGTATTTGTAGGGGGAAGTATTTACCTTCACCTGTTCTGACCATCTCACCTCAATAAAATAGAGGGGCCCTTGAGTGATTTTGACCCCCTATTTTCTGTAAGTCAGCTTATCAAAGGCACATCAAGGAACTGATTTCCACATGCAACTCTTTAAGGACTCTCTGTCACAGAAGGAAAGGCGACAAGAGGAATGATCATGAAGCCATGAGAAGGCAGGCACAGTGAATGCCTCATTCAAATGCTTTCCTCAAAGGCTGCCTCTCATCATCTTTACCTCTTTGTCTAAAATTGAGTACCTCTGCTGTAGTGTGATCCCAAAATTTCAAGGGAAAAGGGAATGTAAAACTCTCCTATTAAAAAAATAATTTGTACAACTGCCTGAACTTCACTGGAATGGTTTATGTGATGACTGGATCTGTTACATCTCCTTTTTAGAAGCACTGTACAGGAAAGAAGAGTTGCTGATACAACTGCTCCCTCAGTTCTACTTGTGTTTTGTCAGAACAGAAAGTAAGCAGGATGCAGAGGGTGGTTTTAATGATGTGAGTAGCACAGCTAACAAACAGGACTTCCCCTGAAGATGGGATGGGTTTTGTGCCACGAGATGAAAACAGAACCCAAGTCAGGATTTTTTTTACTGTAAAAGATCGATACAAGCATCCTGAGGCAAACTGTCACTGGTGAAATCAGAAGGAGCAGCTGTCAGAGAATAGGAATAGTCATCAATTGCTTGACAGAACATGACAGCTTGGTTCATAAATAGCTTCTGTGAAAACACATCCTAACCACAGAGGCAAAAACATATTGTACAGAGAATCAACCTTCTGCTGTGCTAGCCTCATTCTAATTAACACACCAGTCCTGAGGCAAAAGAAGCCCTCTTCTACAGCTCACACTGCAGACTCCTGGTGTTTTATATATTTTAAAATGAAAAAAAGACCCATTTTCTGGATGGCACTCATCTACCAAATCAGTATAGTCAAAGTTACTACATGAGGCCACTCTGGCTCTGCCCCAGACTGAGCAGGAACTTCAGTGGAGGCTATTTTTCCTCTCCACTTACTGGTTTTTTTTTGAAGATTAGTATAACATGTAAGGATATTTCGGAGAAGTCCAAGACACTGCTGTGAAAAAGGTCTATAAAAAGGAAGCATGAATAAAAAATTGCAATGTATTAAAATGAATATGCACATGCAACACAAATATATACATTTTTAATGACACTTTTTATAACCGTCAGAGGAGGGGAAGAATTAGAAATTATAGATTTCTAATTCTGAGAGAGCGATAATAGGAAATTATGTCTTCAAACAAAGTAATGCTTAAAGAGGAGGCATATGTCCCAGACAGTGTTAGTGCAGAGCACTCAGTACTTACAGTGGAGGAAAATGCTGCAAGTTCATAAGAACTGGGTAAAGAAAATTGGCAATTATTTAAGGGGAAATGATTCATTTTTATGCATGCCAGGCTGTGTTGTCACAACTGAGGCTCTTCATAAAGCTGTGGCCTCTAAAGTGACACAGTCACATTCCAGCCCATTTAATCCTAATTTTTCTTTGGTTTTACTGCAGGTGAAATGCACAAAAATAATATCTAAAATTCCTTCAGTGTTATGTAACATTCCCAAGTTATTTTTACATTTTATGCAAAAGAGAAAACAATTCAAAAGAGTTATTCCAGCAATTTGTTGCTCCAATAACTTACTGTGTTTTTGCTGACAACTTTGTCTTTGATGATGTCAAATTTAGTGGCAAGCTTTAAGATTGCAGTGTATCTAAGACTACAAAGGCCTATCCTGCTTTTCATTACCTGCCTGAATCCATATGTACGTCTTTATTCCTCCATATCAAGAACAAATCTAATTTAAGGCATGTCTTGATGCAGTTTAGATCTTTATTTCTTAATCGCAGAACGATTTAGGTTGGAAAGGAGCCCCTAGATCAAGTCCAACTTGTGACTGATCCCCACCTTGTCACTGAGTGCCACACCCAGTCCTTCCATAGACAGCTCCAGGGATGGGGACTCCACCACCTCCCCGAGCAACCCTTTCCAATGCTTAAAAACCATTTTCATGAAGAAATTCCTCCTGATGTCCAACCTGAACCCCCCCTGGCACAGCTCAAGGCTGTTTCCTTGTGTCCTGTCACTTGGGAGAAGAGCCCAAACTTCCCCTGGCTGTAAGCTCCTCATTGCTTCACTGCAGACTACCTTGAGTCCCCTCTCAGTGCTTGGCCCCAGGACTTCTGAGACAGCTCCAGAGCTCTTGGAGGGGTGAAGAGGGATTAACCCCATGGCTGTAGGAAAAGTGTGTGAGCAGCACAGGGAGAGGGCAGGGAAGGGACAGGACACTGCCCTCAGAGAGGGATGACCCTGGCCCCTGCCATGTGGGGACCAACTGGTGCCAACAGGGAGAACCCAGGCCTGTTTTCCTCAGCACTGCGAGGAGGATCCTGGAGAGCATGAAGGCAGCTGGGGCTCCCCCAGGGATGTGAGGAGGGGATGTGCCCTGTGTGAGGAGATGCTGGAGGCTGCCCAGTACAGGAAAGCTGTAAGGCTTTTGTGTAAAGTTATTTAATGATACTTTTCTTCTTACCCATGAATGTCAAGCACGTGGTTTGGGCAGGGTGGCTCTGGGCTCCCACCCCAGGAGCCCCAAAGAGTAGCTGAACCACTGCTTTCCCAGATTTTGCAGGGCAAACCTCTCCTGGAAACTGAACTAACTTCACCTGAGGTGAAGTTTTTAAGGTTTAAAAAGGTTTTCCTCTGGTTATCTGTGCTATCTGGCAATTTTATAGAAATTGTGGCCTGTTCTGAGGCAGGGCACCAGCAGAGATGCCAGAACAGACCTGCTCAGGTGCCATCTGTAGGCCCAGATCTTCGGTAAATATTTATACTAAAGATAAACTGACAAGCTTATGTGAAAGACCTCTAATTTATCTAATTTTACAATCTTTCAAAAATTTTGGCTAGAGGTTCTTCTTTCTTTCCATTTTTTCTCTTTACCACTGCGAGTCCACTGCAAAAAGACATATCTGCTTTCCCCATAACTCTTTAGATTCTTGTGTAAGTCTATTTTAGACAGAATCTGCGCTAGTGCTGCTTGACATGGCAAGAGCATTCCGGGTGTGCTGAATGTTAAGGGCCTGGTGCAAGCCCAGCTGCAAGGCATGGACAAACTGTCAGGATTTTGTTTTAAATCAGGATTTAAAAGAAACCCAGGGCCAGAACTGCAGGACTGTTTCACTGTTTAACTTCTCGTTCTCTCTGTGACTTGGATTTCTGTCTGCAACTCAGCTCATGGGAGTGCTTTGGGGTCATTTCTCTTCAGTCTCTTCCTTGAGGGGCTCCTACTCTTTGGTAGAGTAGGAGAGAAGATTGTCAGTGATAGTGATCATGACTGGGGTGAGAAAAATTTTGGTTTACTTAAAAGGTATTGTCAAATAAAAGAGCAACTGCAAGAGAAAAGAATGATTTTCAAATTTAGAAATACTCAAAATAGTCTAGTTAAAATCTGAATTTTGGATGTTTGGCTTGTTTGGCTTTCTTTTCTTTTATGGGGGAAAAACCTGGAAGTTTTGGACTAGCAATTATGAAGATGAATAATTGCATAATAAATACCAATCTGGGCCTTGGTAATTAGACCCTGCAGCACTTTGATTTTTTAAATGAGAATCTGGTGCTGAATGGATTGCAAGAAAGGCAAGCAAAGTATAACAAATGTAAAGCAGTAGTTTGCAGTCATATTTGTACCAGACTGGTGCAGGTGTGATATGCCCCAGTACAGAATTCACTCTGTGTTTTGCTACTGAGGGAACTTGATAATTTGTACTCAGCTATAACCTAAAGGCCCTCATACAACAGGTAGGGCTGGCATGTGACAGATAAGCAAAGTATGGCCTAAATACAACAGAAGGGAACTTCAAAACTGGGCCTAAAAAGTTTCATTCCTCACATCACTCTGTGTATCATGCAGTAAAATTCAGGACTTGCCATTTAATATGGCCAGTAATGCTCTTTTCTACTACATATCGCACTAGATTCATATACACAATAGGATTCTTGTTAGATGTTTTTTAAGCACAATTTTAATTTCTAGACTACAAGCTGATTCACACTCTAATGCTTAAAGAACCACATCCCCATCTGAATTTCTTTAATTATTAATCCTAGAATTTCACAACTAAGTACAGGAATTCACTGAAGTATCAAATGATTATTCTCTATTATACTCCTTGTAACACAGATATGTGAGGGAATATTCTCTCAGAGATCTGTTGAAGATTATTAGAAATAAACTTCCTCCAGCTGGTTGTTCACATAACAGCACCTGAGTTGATTAAATGAACCTCAGCAAATGACTGCCTGGAGGATAAGAGAAATGCACAAACCTGAGTTAAATTCTGCATGGAAGATTTTCTGTGCAGGATGGATAGCTCCATTTTCACAGCTATTATTGAAATCAATTACTCTCAAGCAAAAAAAAAAAAAAAGTGTAATGAGGAATTTAATTTACTGGTGTGTGATACGCATTTAAAGAAAAGATTTAAAGACAGAAAAAAACAATGAAGAAGAAAAAATAAAACCTAAGCTGTTTTCTGTTCTGAAGGGATGCCCAGAAATTCAATTCAATTCAGGGGTTTAAAAGTGCATGAGCCTATACTTGCCCAACCTATGTTTTCCCCCATTTAATACAGTGCAATTTTACAGCAATTGTACAGCACATCTAAGTATAAAAGGACTAAATTGATCTAATTTTATATGTGATTTTTCTTATTTCAGCTTATTTTTGCTTTCTTCTTTCAAATTAGGATGAAGGTTCCTGTTCTGCGTATAGAAGCCAGCCCCAGATATTTCAGTATTCATCTCTTTCTTTTGACCTCTCTTATCCTGTTTGCAAGCAAATCAGGCATCACTGATAAACTGAGTGCAGAAACTGCAGCAGTACTGAATCTTTATTTTCTTGTACTTTTCCCACTGTAGCCATGTGCAGAGACTTGATTTGCACTAGAAATCTGTTTGGCTGGACGTCTGGTGTTTGCATTCTCCCTTGAAGGTCAGAGATCTTACCCCCTGCAAACTGTGTGGGACAAATACCACTGCACATGTTAAATCCCACTTCAATTAGGAGGAAATGCCTCAATGAAGTTAGATGTATGGCTTGGTTGAGAATTAAATGCTCAAAATTCAAGAGCACAGAGGTTTCATTCAGTCTCTTCTCTAATCAGAGGTCTGTGGAGACAGCTGAATATTGGCTTATGTTGGATGTATTTGGTTTGAATTTTGCAAGCCTTGTTTTGGTGAAGGCCTTGCTGACTCATGGAAATACCAAGTGCTGACATTGAAATGTACTCATTTAAATGGCTACATTTAGTGTTTCTAGACTCAAGAAAAAAATGGTTTATGCCAGTTCTGATTCACCATCTGATTTTTATCACTTGTATTTCAATTCTAATTTGAAAGAAGAACAATACAATTATAAGTTTAACTTTCTTTTTATTATTTTTTTGCTCCTGTTTCTCAGAGCAGATATCAGCTTCAGAAAGAGGAGCTGAGGAGTTTCTCTGTTTCTGACCTACTCCTTTACCTGTGTTTGGTGCCTCTTCCTCTTGACTCTATGCTCCTACCACTTTCCTTCTTCAGACCACATTCTCTTGACCTGATTCAGATTCTTCCCCTCAGACAGGGAGTCTCCAAATTCTGGTTACTCCAATGTCCTTGAAGGACCATAAATTTAAGATCCCAGATGCCCAATCTTCAATTCTGTCTGGCTCTGTTCATTGAAGCTTGTCAGGGTTAGTTTTAGCAAATTTGAGGTTTCAATGATTTAATGATCACATAACAATAAAATTTTATGAAGAAACTTAACTAGTGCTGGATAAAAGTGGGCACTGCTTACAATTAATTAAAAGAACTAATTAAAATTAGTTCTGAGAATGAAATAATTTCCAGCGATAGTGAAGGTGGAGGGAAAAAGAGAGGGGTGGAGATATGGGACAGACCTCTCAATTCGCTTTCTAGATCTGAAAATATGCTTAGTAATGGCTGACAACAGAGATAGCAGTGCAATAACTTGCTCTGTTCTCTGCCGTCTGTGTTGGTTTTTCAATTTTGGTTACTTAATTAAATTTATTAGTTGGGAACCAACAAGGACCTAAGACCTCCTTTTTTTTCCTTTTAAACCTTAGAGCCTGAATTGACTTTGGTGGATAATGCAACTGAAAGTTTAAGAACAGAAAATTAAATCCTGGGGATAGTAAAAATATTTATTAAAGCAATGGAGCTATTTAAACTAGTGAAATTTAATAAGATAATTGGAATACATCTATTTGCATTTATAGCTGGCTCTGCTCTTCCAGCTTTAGCATTGCCAACTATGTTTTGCATGATACTTTTTATTATGATCTTCTGGTAACACAAGCATTTATATCTAGACACTTTACCCTTTTCTCTTACACCCCATTCTTTCATCCTGGCTTTTCTTGCAGGCCTTTTGGCCATAATAATTGAGGTATCCAGCACTTTCTTGGTATGTTTTTTCAGGCTTATAAGCTGAACCATTAAGTTTGCTCATTTTAGACTAAAGTACTGTATGACTGTCAAATTGAGCTGATTTATTTGTACTCACTTAATGTTGCATTAACTAGTAGTGTAAAAGATAACTAACTGGATGTGAGCAAGATTATGGGGTTTTAGATGTAGGATGATGAAGTTTTATGGAGTAATCAGATGCTTTGGGATGTTACAAAGCTGTAAAAATATATTCAAAGATTCTTTGCTGTCTTCAGATCAAAGGAACAGTAAGAAAAAATTAGGAATGACAGACTAGGAAGTGATTACTCGACATAGGGGGTTCCCTGTAGCTAAACACATATCTGAAAAAGGTCTCTCTATTTTTCAAGCTTTCTTGTATTGTTTCCAGGAGAAGAATAGGACTTGGCAACATTCCTCTGGAAATCAATCATTTCAGGCTGGATCCGAAGCCACAGGAAATAGATAAAAATTTCTTTGACTACGAAAGGAGATAATTCCCTGAGCATGGTGTGTCATCTTGGTGATAAAACATGTTTCCTTGCTGAGCTTTATTTAAATACTGCTGTAGTACTTGGGCTAGAAGCTTCAGAACTGTAATCATGAGCAAACAGACCTGTACTGCAGCAAGGCTCTCCTGCCTTGCTGTCAGCGCAGTCACACTTCCTGAAGCATAATTAATTTGGGTATTTGTTTCATAGGTTGTTGCTTCTCCATCTCCCTCACTGCTTATTTGTTTTTCCTTTGTTACCCTTCTTTCATAATCAGTGGTTTTTCTTTCTGGTCTTTTATTATGTTTCCACAGATTTGCTTGGAGGCTCATAGGAATCCTAGGAAACTCTGCCTTTGAGACAGAGTGAGGAAGTGCTTTGTTAAAACACCTTTATTAAACAAAATCACTGCAAACTTTTGCCACAGCATAAGTCTCCTGCCTTTCCTTGAGGGTCCTGTAATGTGCAATAACCCTTGTGCGTTTCAGAAAGCGGTGCTGGTATATTTTAAGTGAGATGAAATGCAGTCATTTCTACTTTGAAGCTGCACAGCTACAGCTCAACAGCTAAAATTAGCCCAAACACAAAGTTTAAAGAGTTATTCCATTTCTGCTCATTTTAAATATATATATTCTCTCCACCAGAATCCGAAACACCCCAATAAATTGTGCTTTCCACTGCTTTGAACAATTTTACTTCAGTTCAACCAGTTCTGCTGACAGCCCCATAAAGCTGATACTGTAAGTTGTTGCTGGCAGCTCTGGGAGTATTTCAGCACAGAATGCAGTATTTCTGATAGTGTGCACCCCATATATACCAAGTGGTATCTTGGTAAGAATTCATACTGAATTGGCATACCATGGATAAGAAAGTGCTTATCAGAATATTATATGACTAATCCAATTCATGATGAGGCCTTCCTTAGTTTAAAAGTAGAAGTGTTCAGATAACCTAAATAATTTCAGTTAAATTCAGAAACAGAAAATGGATAGCATATTTAGCATAAGGGAACATTCTTTTTTTATTTTAACTTGTATCTGTTAGTGAAAACCATATTTTTCCCTTGATTGGAACTACGAAGACCTTAAATACATATTTTCTTCTCTCATATTTCCAATCTAAGATAAATACTTTGGCAGAAGAAGCTGATGCTTCTCAGCTGATAAAGTTATCAGCTCTCATGTAATAATATACTTAATTCCAAGAAAGTCAGACATTACATCTCATCTCTGTCCCAAGACACATAAAGCTGTTTGTGTTCAGTGAGAATTCTTGGTGTATGAAGGTATTGACATCAGTTATCTTGTGAAAATTAGGTTTAGACAGAGCAGATCTTTCCTGTGAAAGTGAGATGTCCAAATTCCCAATAAGGCCTAGCCTTTATAATGACCTGAAAGTTACTATTTTCAGCTGAGTCTGAGGTGGAAATTACAGTCACAGCAATGGACTGATGCTCCCACAGCACAGCTATTATTTGCATGCTTTAGTGTGTATTACCAACCCTGGGAGGGCCAGAGAGAAGCAATATATAGGAATATATATGAGCTGTATATAAGAATTTGGCAAAACTGCCATTTAAGACAATTCAACCAAGCCATACTAAGATATTGCTGCCATCCAGTCAACAAGCAACTGTTTACTGAGGAGATTATCCATGTCAGCATTAGTGTTTGCAAAAGATCCCAGTAAATGAGGGTTTTAAGCAAGCACTCTGTGTCTGTACAACACTAGGGAAAAATTCTATCATGATATGAGGTTATATGAAAATTTGAGGCCTTCTCTCAGAGAAATGATCAGAGGGCTGGAGCATCTCTGCTATGGAGACAAGCTGAGAGTTGGGGTTGGTCAGCATGGAGAAGATTGAGAGTCCAGGGAGACCTTATGGTGGCTTTCCCATATTTAAAGAAGGCGTGTAAGAAAGATGGGAATAGACTTTTTAGCAGAGTCTCTAAGGCAAGGCCTGTGATAAGGGCAAGGGGTGATGGTTTTAAACTAACAAATGATAGATGCAGACTGGATTTAAGGAAGAAATATTTTATGATGAAGGTGGTGGAACAGGCTGCCCTGTCAAGGTGGTGGATGCCCCATGCATGGAAATATTTAACGTCAGATCAGAGAGGGCTTTGAGCAGCCTGATCCAGTGGAAGATGTCTCTGCTCATTGCAGGGAGGTTGGACTAGATTACCTTGAAAGGTCCCTTCCACCCCAAACTATTTGGTGATTCTATGCTGAATTCCTAAAGATTCATCACTGACACTTGTCTGTAGTTCATCTTCTCTGAAATTTTGAGATGGGTGAGGTTCAAGCTTTGATATAGCACAAGGTTTTATATTAAAAAGAGATAAGCTATGGTGACTAGCTCATGTTCCTGCTAACAATTAACCTTTTCAGTGTCATGCCACCAGCTTGTGCAGGGTAGCAAAGAAAAGGTGCTCAGGAACACACCACTGACTTACATGGAACCAGAGTCACAAAATGTCTCAAGGCTGGAAGAGACCTCTACAGGTCCTCTGGTCCAAGTCCCCTGTTCAAGCAGGGATCCTGGATCCCATTGCATTGGGCTATGTCCAAGGATGGAGACTCCCCAGCCTCTCTGGGCAGCCTGCTCCAGGGCTCAGTCACCCACACAAAACATAAGTGTTTCCTGATGGTCAGACAGACCCTGCTCTGATTTACTTTGTGCCCCTTTCTTCTGTACCAGTGAAAAAGGCCTGACTCCACCTTTTTGCATTCTCCTTTCAGGTATTTATGTGCACTGATGAGATTCCCCCTGACTTCTCCAGGCAAAACACCTCCAGTTCTCTCAGCCCTCCCTCACACAAAAGATGTCCCAGTCCATTCATTATGAGTGGTGTGATTCTCTTCAGTAATTCCATATTCCTCCTGCACTGAGGAGCCCAGAAATGAAAATAATACTTAGGTGTGACCTGGGTTCTGCGTAGAGAACTCCTGGATCTTCTAGGGACAAGGCTCAGGATTATCAGGAAACTCCTGTGTGTCCCAAAGGGGCAGCCAAGAGAGGTCTCAATCTTTGTATTGAACTTAGGGAACTCTCAGGATAAAAGCAACTTTTAACTACTTAGCTTATATTGGAAGGAGGAAATTATCTACCAGTGTGTTTTCCTGGAATCCTTCTTGGCAGACAGGAACTTTTTATCTAATACATTTATTCCTGTTTTCTGGGAGAGGACGGTGGCAGTGCAAAACTGCTCCAGTGAAGGACCTTAAACAGGTTCAAGGCAGGAACAGCAGCACTATCAGGAGCAGACTTGTGGGTACGAAGTGACAGATGATCCAGGTGCAGGTTTACAGGCACAGAAATTTGTTGCCCACTGTGCTTCATCCAAGGTTTAAAAGCAGCTCATCTGCTTCTGTACTAGCAGACATTAAACATATGATATTTACTCATCAGTTTTCTGTGCTATTACTCAAGTTTTCTTGCTGCAGACACTGAGTAGTTTCACCACAAGTTCTGCTGCATCTGCAGCACATCTGGGTGTCAGGTGAAGCTCATGACTTTGTTTTTCATATGACCGCTGACAGAGTCACAGAGGGTATTTCTGAAGGATTATTCCCTAAATATGACCAGAAGAGCTGATATGTCTTTTTAATTATGTTTTCCAAAAAATGGTCCTCTTCATGCTGCTGCACCTAATTATATAATTTTTTCATATGGTTTTGTTTTTTCCTCAGGGAACCAACTTTTTTGTACTATATTAATGTATATTTCTGAAGCATTTTATATGCTGTGTTAAAAAAGTGGTTTAAAATGGCTGCTATTACACCTGACAAGAAAAAGTCTCAGTAATGTTTATGTTAATTCCTGTGCTGACTGTGAGCAGACAGTCAAACCTTAAGAATGTGAATTACTCACAATATTAGACCAAAGGCTCGAACTACCAAAGTCCAAATGTAAAAATTTCAGTAAAACAATGAAAAAATATATATAAACTCTACCCAGTTGTCTTCTCAGGCAGCAGTCTCATGGGCATTGCAGGCAAGTTTTAAATCTAATAAGGCAGCTGCCTAAAAAACCATGTAGGAGAGGATCATTTTGTTGAAAAGCCATAGCAGTTAAGGAACCTTAAGTGTTTTGACTCAGCAATCATTAGATAAAACAATAAATGTTGTTGATCACCACAGCCAAAGTAGCATCACAAAGTATTTTGCTCTTTGGTCTTCCAAAAGTCAGCGGCTCAGGGGCTTCCAGAAGTGCTTTAATTTCTGTTTAATAGGTACTGACTTAAGGCCTCACCACATCTGCAACTGTGGCCCTTCTTGGTAGGTGCTGTACAGAGCGTTCTCCTGGAAAATCCACTTAAAACTCTCAGTTGCACTTTTTGAACCAGGAAACCTTCAGAGTCACAGATGCTCTATGGCTTGGAGAGCCAGGGCACTTCTATTTGAATTCCAGCCTTGTGTTGAGCATCCTTGCCTGAAATTTTGGATGTAAACTTTAATGTCAGTGGGTGAAGACAAAGAAACCTGCCAGGTTTAATGATCTGCAGCAATATAACCCCACTGAGGGAAATACCCTGACCTCTTCCTCCTCCTAATCTCCAGTACATGGTAAATTAAAAAGGCTGAATAGCATTCATAAAGTTTCTGAAGCTTAAAATCACGGGAAGCCTGTCACCCATGATTAAATAGCAATGTAAATCTGCTTCAGGAGTAATAGGAAAATGTATGTAGGTAACAAGGTTGCATTACACCTCATGTTTCTCATATTGGCCATAAACACAGAGCTTGCTTTCAGATGCATCACTCTTGTCATGCCAGCTGCTTCTGAAAAAAAATCTGTTGTGGTTCATGTATATTTCATGAAATTATGTTAAATGGTTCATTCTGTTATTCCCCCCCACATTTTCCCCAAGTTGGTTTTTCCTTAAGTTGTACCCTTCCTTAAAGCTGTCCCTCAAGCTACTCCCCTCCCTTTGTTCTAGTCCCTTCCCTGCCTGTCAAGGTGACCCTGCCCCTTTTTCCTGAATGTTCCCTGGCATTTACCCCCGAGCCAATTCCTGATTGAAACACCCACGTGGAAATCCCCTAATGCAGTGTGGTGCATGGCCCATGTGATCTTTCCCCTCTCCTCCCCATATCCTGATTGGTCCCAGAGTGTTGATGTAATGCCCTTGCTCCACCCTTGAAATCCCTCTATTGGTTGATTTTCTATATCCACCCCCTGGTTTGCAGCTCTATATAGTCCCTTGCACTAGGTGTTGCGAGCTGTCTGTACTGCCTTATCCTTTTGTTGGGAGTAAATTTTCCTTGTGGAACCTCAGGACAAAGAGGTTCCTCCTTCACCTGGTCCTTGCTGTAACAGCACGTGCTGTAGAACTTGCAGGTCTTCCGGTTCAGCTGTGGGCAAACCCCAGTCCCCAGCTGTTCCCCAGTCCTGTTGTGAGTCCCTGAGTGTACAGAGCTAGCTCGGGTTATGGTGGGCTTCGACACTAATTTTTTGGTTGTTTTCTTTTTTTTTTAATGAGCAGTAACAGGAATTGTGCCAGTTATATGGAGTTACTCTTTTTTTCTAGTACTTTTATTTGAAATGTTTATTTTTAAAGTAATTTTTATTTTTCTGTTTTTATTGGAGATCACTTTTCATTCTTTCCCGCCAGTGCACCTACTGTAATATAAAAAAATGCAGTGATGTGAGCCTTTTTGGTTTGAAATAAACTTTTAAAGAAACTAATGCAAAGGAAGGGCAAAAGGGGAATATGTAACCTTTTTAGGATAGCATTATCACCCTTGAATTATTGCTAAGCAGTGCAATCTGAGACAGCACAAAGGTAGAAGAGACTGAGTAAAAGTCAGTGCATTTTTTGGGCCTTTTTCTGTTAGTAGAACACCTAGCTTGGAGTTGTGATTTCACATCAAGAGGGTCTCACTAAGTTTCTGAAAGGCTTTTCAGCATTCTGAATCATTTCCTCTGTAATGCACCAAGTTCCCAGCCAATCCTGAGCACAAATCTGATGAAGATTCAAGAATAAGTTGATGAGCATTCAGAGTAATAAGCTATTCAGCAATCCTGTAACCACTTTACAGGGTTCAGCCTAAATACACTGGTGTTTGCTTTACCACATGTGTAAGGGAGCAGAAAACCAAAAGTCAAACGGGTACCTAAGGAAGGATGTTTTATATCTTCATGGTTTTTACATGTAAATTACTTAATAAAGGCCAGGCTGAGTTTATTTATTCTGCATGTGAGCCTTTAGAACTCACCTGACCCCACAAGACCTCCCAAAATACGGGGCCTGTTGAAGAACGAAGAGAAGCCACTCTTGTGTGTAACTTCCTCTGAAGATATTGTCCAGTTTTTATTTGCTTGCATCAGATTTTAGACCAAATAACACACAAACTCCGGGGTTTCCATGTATCCTGATTTCATTTCTGATTGGCAACTGTTTTTAAGAGCAGAATCCCCAAGGAAAACCTAGCACCACAGACATCTGAAGTGGGAACTGCCTGGAGAACGGACAAGAGATAATGGCAGGTTGGGTCTTTACAGAAGCAGATGTGACTGACATTTTTCTGACTCACTTGGTGTCTCAATGCCAGCTGTCTTTGGAAGCTCAGAGGCCATAACTTGCTTCATTACTATAGAGGGAATTTCAGGTGGTTAATTAACAGGTGCTGTGTTGGCCTGGTAACCACTGAACCACTAAATTAAGAATCACTAGAAAATTGAGTTATTCAGATATATAATGATTACAAGCATCACTTTTCTCACCTGTCAGTTGCAATCTGTTCCGCTGGCAAAACCAAAGTTAGCTGGCAGAAAAGTGCAACCCTTGCTGTACTGTTAGATGACATTGCAGGAATTTTTTGGAAAGGGCACCAAATATAGGAGTCTGCCCCTTGTTAGTTGTTCGTGCCACCCCAGAGTGTACTAATTCCAATTCTCAAGAACAGGTTGATGCTGTGCTGTTTCAGCTCCCTGTTAACACTTTCAGGCTCTGGTTACTTGCTGCATAACAATTTTGGTGATGGGAACTGGTGAGTGCTCAGCCTGTCAAGACTGTTTAGATCAACACTTCCATATTTACTGAGATATTTATTTAGCTATTCTTCATCAATGAAACACAAAGGGCAAATTCTGCCCCACTTTGATTTCTGGATGCTGCATGGAGAAAATGAGAGCTATATGTAAAGTATGCAGAGTAGCATGGTGTTATCAGCAGTGTTCTATGCAATTTGTCTTTCATTGAGGTTTACTCCATTTTTGATAAGTTTTGTTGTATTGTATCAAAGTTCAGGCAAGCACAGGCATCATAAAAGGATCCAGTAAAGCAGTGGATGCTGTGTGTCACATGTCATTGTCAGCTCAGGGATTCTGCTGCTGGGCTGTTCCCTGGTGTGCACACAGTGGCAGTAGCTGCAGGTGGCACAAGTACAAGCCAAATGGCATTCGCTTGCAGTGACAGGAGGCTCAGCAAGGTTCAGCATTTGTGCTGGAAGCAGATAACACCACGTTGTGTGAGAGTGTTGGTCTGCTGAGGGTAGGAATCAATTTATTCATCTAAGGCTGAAACTAGTTATACTCCATAAATAAGCTTAGCACAGCAGCTCTTTTAGGATTATTTTCTAAATCTCCTTTGTCTTTAGCCGTAGATTTCTATTGGGGAAGCATAGAGGTGGAGTTTCTGTTACTAATTTATTATGTCCACACATGTATTTATAATATTAATTTCTCAGAGTGAGGAAATATATTCTACTCAAGGTCACGAAAAGAAAAGGTGGAGTATCAGAAATTTAATAAATGGAAACATCAGATATATTTTGAAAGCTGAAGATGTCTTCTTTGTAATTTGCTTTTTCTTACAGGAAGACTCATATTTAGATGAGATCTACCAAGAAATAAAGGGGAGTCTACTTATCAAAAAAATTACTATTGGTAATCTGACTCATACATATAGATATGAAATATGATGTTTAATCAACATGTATTTTAATTTTAACGCTTAACATGTGGCTTAAGAAAAAGGTGAACAAAACCTCAGGTCATTCAGGGTCCTGGCTAACTCTGATTTTGCTTCGAACCAGTGCTTTTATTTCCACTGAAACTTGTCATACAACCTTGTTAAAAAAGGGTTTTGTTCCTTTTCAGCTTTGGAATCAGTGTTTGACTGGGATAGAGCAACAAATGTCCCAGTCAAAATGGATGTGGGTTTTGGTTTTTGTCCCAGTCAAAATGGATGTGGGTTTTGGTTTTTCTGTTTAAAAGGAAGGGATAAAGACATTGTGATGGCTTTTATAAGTACAAAGAAAATGCAACTCACATCAGCTGAGCAGAGTGGTAAGAGCAAGTCTTTAATGACAACCTTAATGAACAGAAATTGTTTGTGTTTGAGGCCACTCTGCTTGCATACACTGAGTGCCAAGATGAGCCAAGAAGGTCAAATTTTGTCTATTTGCTATTTAACTAGAAAGGAACAATTTCTTCAGTGCTCTCCACTGTCACAGACATCTTTTCATTAAAATCCTTTCGTTAGGATTTTTCCTGCTGAAGCTGAGAAGTTTCAGCAGCAAAGTGTAAACAATGGTTATCTGCTGCTGTGGAATGCAACGGGTGGATCCGTGATTGGTCTCCTATGGATGTTTGGATTTACTGACCACTCACAGCAGAGCTGTTCTCGCTTTCTGCCGGGACACAGAACTTTGTTATTCATTCTTTTCTATTCTTAGCTTAGCTAGCCTTCTGAGAACTTTCCTTCTATTTCTTTTTAGCATAGTTATAATGTAGTATATATATCATAAAATAATAAATCAAGCCTTCTGAACATGAGGTCAGCATTCTCATCTCTCTCTCACCCTGAAGACCCTTGTGACCACCGTGACACTCCAGTGTAGCAAAACCTATTATATTAGAAATAGTAAGAGAGGTGCAGACTTGAGTCCATCTTGCTGTTGTTACTCACAGCACATCCTGCTCTAAGTGTACTTGCTGCTGTGCTGCAGTTAGATCCAGAAGTTATTTTACAGCTCCATATTATATTGACACTGCGTTGCTGCGGTCACAGGGAGATGTTCTCCTGGGTGCTCACTGCCCAGGACCGCCGCAGTCTCGAGACCACTCCAGAGACTCTCTGCGGTGGCGGTGCCTCCAAGGGGCTCGCAGCTCCTCGCAGATCCTCGCGGCTGAGGCTGTGGTGTGGGTAGCACAGCAGCAGCATGGTGTGAAGAACCAAGGCAAAGGAGTAGGGGGTGACCCTTGCTTGACTTCCAAGGAAGTTTATTTCTCCAGGGGAGTCAGGGACAAGTGACAATAATGGAGGACAAAACAACTGCTTTTAAAGAAGAGAGGGAAGGACACAACTTTTCCCCAATAGGAAGGCATTAGGGCAGGAGTGCAGGGTAAGGGCTCTTCAGTGGAAGCCAACAAGGGGAAGGAGCAAACCTTACAATCCAATCTTACTTTGAGGAAGGGATGAAGGACAGGGAACATTCCAGAGTAAAAAGGGTGTGCTATCTTTGACAGACAAGGGTAAGACAAGGGAACAAGGGAGGTACAAGGAGACTGACAGGGGGATTGACATGCACTTGGCAGGAAAATCTTGGGGCAAACAACTCAGGACCGAACCATCAGGGAAGCCAAATTGGGTACATGGAACAAACCATTACAAACTTAGAACAAGGAATATTTAAAACCTACTACAAAAGAACAAACTGTAAAAAAAAAAAAACAGGCTACCACATTATATATGAATAAAAATCAGTTTACGGTATATAGCCTTAAACTGACTCCTCAGGTGCCCAAAAGTAGCATTCATGTTTTGACATTCCCATGAAACAATTTTATGGACAAACTTCACGTAGATTCTGGGGAGAAGGTGTGTGTTATGTTTAGAAAGTTGCATTCTGCAAAAACTGGTTTTAAACATTAAAAGAAAGAATGTGTGCAATATCCCAGGCCATGTACACCAAATGGAAAAATAGAGAAACATTTCAGTTTTGGTAAACCACTCTCCTTTAAAAACTGTTGGAAGGGAAATAAATGAGTTGCAATCATTCCCCTTGATACTCATTTTCAGCCTAATGAAGTTTGATACTTTTTTTCCCAAACTGTAGTAGAGCAAAGCTACAATTAATGCTCAACCAATGAGTGAATTGAATTCCACTTCTAATTACATCACCTTGGTAATGCAGAAGGATTCTGCACAAGACTGATTTTGCATTTTAAATGTATTTTTCTGTTGAAAAAATCACTCCTTATTTAAAAAAAAAATGTGTTGAGGAAAATTCTGTATGGCTGCCTTGGGTGTAATGAGCACTCAAGAGCAGCCAGGTTCACATTCAGCTCTGGCACAGCTTCAGTCTGTGACTTGGAAGAGTTGTTTGGCTTCTTTATCATTTGACTTCCTGAAAAGAAGAAATTCATGTGCTGGAGGCTCAGAAAGCAAATCAAGATATTTTTTCTTAAATGTAGCAGTGACTGACAGCCTATGCCATGCTACTGGGGCTTGTTTTACAAAGAAGTAACAACATTTGCAGAGCAGGTTTTTTTTCCTGGAAAATTAAAGTCTTTAAAGTTGTCCCTGTCTCTACCATCTTTTGAAAATCTTGATCTATACAGCTACTTCTCGTATTTGCAATCCTCAATCTCTAAATGAACATTTTTGTCACTGCTCACTGGTCATGTAAAATTCACTGCTGGTATTTGAGGCATCTTCTGCAACAGCTTGCAAAGCTGTATGGTGGTAAAGTCACACAAATAATTTTACAGTTTTCTTCCATTTGCTTGTAAAATATATTTGCAATAGGGTTTTAAAAAATTACAGTTGCTGTGCCACAGCAGCGTGGATGGCAGGAGTGCCATGACCCTCTCCAAGAAGCGTCTTGACAAAGACGCCCCAGGGGCACAGGCACAATCCTGGCTGGTCGAGTGATTTCAGCTCAGTAGCGATCTCAGCGACTGCTCTTGAGGTGATGCAGGGAAAAGGGATTAGAGCACCGTACAGCAATTCCACAGAGTGGAGGCCTTTATAAAAACCAGCACCCTCTGTGAGAGGAGCCAGGGACAGCAACTCTCTCTCACAATGAAAAAAATGGAGTTTATAAAGGGAAGGAGAGGGGCGGGGAGAAACTGGCAATGAATGGGATGCAAGTAACTTGGTGGGGTGACAGGGAGAGGACTGATGGGTCACAGCGACTCAGCATATGACTGCAAAGGATTCTGGCTAGGAGAATTTCTCACCCTGACTAAAAGGTGCCTTGTTCAGGGGTTGGCTCTCCGGGGGAGAGTGACAACTCCTTTGCTGGCCAGTTCCTCGGCCCCCACATTGCTGTAGTTTGCAGTAAAAATTGGTGAAAAAATATTTCTTGAAATCCCAAACCACACATCTCAACAAATTGTGCCTGGGGTTTCTCACAAGAATGTTGTGGGATGCTTTACTTAGAAAAAGCTTCCAGGTATCCAGGGTAAGAGGTGTTTTTAAAGGCAGGTGTTTCTTCCTCCAGTAATTATGCACTAATTATCAATTGGTTTCTTCTGTGATGTGAGTCCAGAAGATTTATTCTAAGTCAGCACAGTAGCAATGAATCAGAAGTTGTCCATAACAAGTACTCAGAAAGATTGATCTTGAGGTGATTTTGGCTGTTAAGGAATTGAAAGGAGGAAATGGTGGCTGGTGTTGATGACCTTCACTTACACTCTAAAACACAAAGTAATTGCTGATGTCTGTTGTCAGCAGAAACCTATGGATTTTTAAGTCCGTATAATTTTCCTGCCTTTAGTGGAAACAGTTCCCTCAAACACATATTCTCTCTCTCCATAAGGAATAAAAGGGACTTAACCTCTAACAAATAATTGCAGCTGTTATGCTCCAATATTTACCTGAATTCACTAAAATGGAATAATCTTGGTCAGTCTTAAAGCTAAAAACCTTTACAAGTTTCCTTCACTTCAAAATAAAGTGGATTTGCTAGGCATATAGCATTGAGTGTTCTAGGAATACAGCAAATTCTGGTACAGCCAAATCCCAGATGTTCTTTTTGAGAAACCTATGAAATGAAATGAAATGAAATTTTAAAAAAATATGTACTTCAAGTTACACAACTTTCAAAGCTTGATATTATGCTGTGATTTTGTGTCAGCTGTGAACACTAAGAGGACTCCCTCTCCTCTGAGTCTGTGCCATCCTTGTGAATTTTGAGTGAATTTTAACAGGAGGTGAAGAAGCAGGGTGGCATTGGAACAGCATCCCCTCTGAAGGTGGATGGCAACCCTCCAGCTGACTGTAGTAGGAATGGAAAGTTTACAGAGGTTTTGCATAAAGAACAGAGTGCAGGGATGCTGTAGAGGATTCCTTGGGATTCATGGGGACCTAAGAGCCATCACATTTTTTTCTCGTCTGCCTCTGTTTTTCTTTGTTCAGAGGTAAGGTTACCTTTGTCTCTTTACATGAAATTGTTGGGGTTTTTTGAGCTTTCCCAGCTATACAGGCTTGCATCTGTGATCATTTTAGGTATGTGATACTGTAAATAGTGAAAGAGTTGGAAAGAATAAATGTTGCATTTCTGTACTGCTGCAGTTTCCTCAAGCAGTATCTGTGTAGGGAGAGAGACTCAATTATCAGTCAAGCACAGGCATTTAGGAGTTCTGTTTTCAAGGTCGGGATAAATAACTGGGGTTTTCAGCAATGGGGGTGATAGGCAGTGAGAGTCTTTAGGCTACACTCTGCTGCTGTTGTACTTTACAAAGAAACTCAATTACAAGGGGACTTCACCAACAGAGGATAGAGAATGAGTCTTGTTAATGTTACATGGGAAATACAATCCTGCCTGACATGTTTAATCTAAAGTTAATTTGGCAAATGAAAGAGGATCTATGATTTGATAATAACCAACTGAGATTTTAAATTAGATAAATAATTATAATTATGTGAAAATCTCCTTAAACATTTCCTGAACATGTCCCAATACATATTATATAAATGCAAAAATTCTTCAGTCACTGAGACAAGTACTGATACAACACTTCACATACCAAAAAATACTACCCTGACCTACATGCTTTGAATGTGAACTTCATTTGTAACAATTGAGATTTCTGTTTACTGGAGCTGAACTTGAGTTAGCATTTCACCTGTTTTTAGAGCCAAGATTATTAACTGGAAGCATTTGGCCAAGTCTGCTAGTCTTTATTGCCACTTCATGTAGTACTGCAAGCTATTGTTGGGAAGAATGTATTGCAATAATTTTTATTAAAGTACTGTTCAACAGTTTCACAGAGCATCTCTTTTATCTGACCATTCTGTCATTTCTTATGGTAGAAAAATACTGAGTCCACAAACACAGCAGGAAAGAGTTTAAACATAAAGAGTATTTATCTAGGTGTGAGCACTAATGCTACAAAGAGCTGTAGAATGAGTCTATGCCATGATGTCAGGGAAATGCTTCCTGACAGCTTTGTTCAGCTTCCCACCTCTGGGACACCAACCTGTGACCTTCAAAACTTGGTGCTGACCACAGAGCAAGCTTCCCTAGGGCATTCTGCACTAGGGTGCCTTTCTAACTACAATAGAAATAATTTCTTCTGTGTGGGGCTTGCTGGTGCAGCCCTGCTCCACTCAAGGATCATGCTGCTTTCTGGAGCATAATGGGCTGCACCTGCTGAGGAGTGTGACAAAGAGATTGAAATTATCACCTTCTCCTCAGATCCCCAGGGAAATGTTCACTCCTGGCTTTTTAGAGCCATGCTACTGGGAACCCTGCTCCTGAGAGGAAAAGAACTTTGAGGGATTTTTCTTCTTTTTTCAAATTGACATTTGTGAAGTAACACTTTTGACTACAAACTTTTGTTGAGCTCAACTTGAATGCTGATCCTTTTAGTGACATGAGGTTGCTTTCCATTGCTTAAAGATCTGAAACCTTGGTTTGGTGTGCCAGCCTCAAGGCAAATTGATGCCATATGGGAATTGAGTCATAATGGTAAAAGCATTTAAGGTTTTGTCCAAATTTTAGCTGTGTCACATCTGTCTGAACCAGGGTCTTAGGAATAAGAATGAAAACTGGAGCAAGTAAAGCAGTGATTGCTGTATAGTACATTGCAAGTACAGTACTGATTTCTGCAGTGCTTCATCAATCCTCTGAGATAAGTGCCCTTTAAAATCCCACCTCTGTGAGATTTTTGCTTGATTCTGTACCTTCTTTTGGTTCATGTCTGTGTTGGAATGTTGGGAGACACAAGACAGATGATGGACTTTGGACCTGGTTAACATAAGAGATTTGATAACAGGATGCCTTGGCAAAAGCAAACGGAACTTTGAAAATTAGACCTGGATTGCAAGAAGATTAAATCAAACCAGGTTTACCGGAAAAAGAAAATTCCGTTAAACTCTGCAAGCAAGAGATGTTGTTATATGCTTAAGTTTGTGTATGTGATTTTAACCTAATCATTGTAGTACACATTACTAGTGTCCCTGAAATAGTATATAAGCATTTGTATCCCACAATAGAATTGGATTCTGATCACCAAATCAGTCTTCCCTGTCTCTCTCCATTGCCGACAGTACTGGGACCATTTTGTTTTATTTTGCCATGTACTACCTGTAAAGTATGGAGACTGAGTAAGGAATAGAACCAAGCCATTGTAATTTTAGTCTTATCACTAACAGTTCTTTTGCTAAAAAATTCATGTTGATAACCCAACTTAGACTAGAAAAATTAGTATTATCAGTGCAAGGTTTTCAAACTAAAGTCTGACACATTAATTACACTTGATGAATGGTATGGTCTGAATGGAAAATCCTTAACAATGATATCCAGCAACCCATGTACAAATAATGAGCACAGTCAGTTAAACTCTGGTTTTAAATATGGGTTTCATGGTGTCTTCCTCAGCTTGGAGGCGTTTTTCTGAGCCTCAGTGCTGTCTAACAAGCTCAGGTGTTCTTGAAGAAAACCCTTCTGATTCTGAAATTGGAGATACTCTCTTCCATTCTCTCCTTTATGAACTTACTCTCTTATCTACCTAATGGATAGTCTGTGGTACTTTAATAGCTGCTTTTGTGCTTTCCTATCATCCCTAGACGTTTGTGTAAGTCTGGTATTAGAAAGGCACAGGAACATACTGTGAGAGACAGTTTATAAATATATTAATAATGTTGTGAAAAGCAAAGAATGTAATTGTACAGTGCCCATAGAATGGAAACAGTCTATCAGTGATTATACACTCTTTTATTTTAAATCATATACAATTCTTCTGAGTAGACACTTCGTTTTGAGGGTTTGATGTGGGCTTTCTCCTGTTTTTCCCTTTCCGTTTCTTCCTGAAGTCACACTTACTGTCTTGGCCTTCTTGTTCAGAGAAATTAAAAAGCAAATTTTTTTGCTTTCCTTTTATAGTTTGCTGTTCTTACAGTAGAAAATAATGTTCTTAGTACACTTATTGCTGTAAAATACAAAGTGCTTATAGGGCACATGTATCCTCTGCCAGTTAGGTGGGATAATATGCAATTGACCTTCCCTGGATTTTTCAATTGGCACTGAACACTGGAAATACTAATGTTTATTCTTTCATTTTTACTGCTTTGTAGCTGCACTGTGTATTTTTTTCCTGGTTATGGCACAAATTTAACAATGCTTTTGCTGCATATTTTTTGTCCCAGTCCTCTGACATCATCAGGTCCCAGAGATTCCCAGTGGTGGGTGTTTTCTGTATCACTGGAAAGCGCATCTCTAAAAAAGTCTTCAATATTAAACAGTTTCTTACTAAGAAGAGAGCTGTGACCTGTCTTTAAAAAATCATGAGTGTCCTCTGGCATGAATTTTCTGCTGATCTGCTAATTCAGTAAACGTGTTTAATGCATAAATACAAAGTCTGCCATTCTGTGGCAATAACCATGGTGGTAGCTCAATAACTTCAAAGGGGGGCAGTGGTATCTGAGACTTGGGAACTTGGAAAGTCTCTGGGGATGAAATGAGCAGAAGAGAATGGCCATGGGCTTGAAAAGCCCCTCCATAAATAGTACCAGCACTGCTGGGGGCAGCAGGGCAATCTGTAGTCAGCGTGAAGAAAAAAAAATCCAGAAATCTATACTGAAAATACAGGATTTTTTATTCCATTTTATGGAAATTACCCACAGTCTTGGGCAAGAGTAGCAACCAACAGAACCATCCTTGAGGGAACAAAAGTTTGCACTGGGTAATGGATTACCAAAATTACTCTTGGTAGCAGAGCTTGCAGGCCACAGGAGGAGAGTGAACTAAGGGTGATCTCCTGCCTGGACCTGAGGAATTTCCAGCCAGGAAATTGGGAGTGCTCACTGGTGGATTTACGGAGGAGCAGTTCTGCTCTGTGCCTTTGTTTTTGATGGAAGAAGATCAGCAGTCATGCACTTGTTCTGCCTGTGTTTGTAGCATGAGTAACTCAGTGGTTACTTTTCTTTTATGCTGCTTTTCAACACATATAAGCTTTGCACAGGGACCGGGTACTGGGTGAGAAGATCTGATCCAGTCTGAAACTTCCCATCTTTCCATTGGTATGGCACTATCCTACCACACCAGTCATTTATCAGCCACATAAGAGCTTAACCTGAAGGATATCTGGAAATAGACTGGGCAGAAAATCCAATTTAATTCAATATATTCTCCAAAACTCCTCAACTTCTACCCTGTAGTAAGCCTTCTGAAACTTCTTATTCTGATTTTTATTGTATTTTCTAGCAATTTTAAACATTGATCTTAAACACAATTTTCCCTCCACTGAGAGTTCTTTCAGAACCTTTGGGATTTTTGACCCTCCCAGCTATTTTCCTCCCAACCTCTCACTTCCAGGGCTGCTCAGCTAACTGCAGAATCATAGCTTGGACCTGTGAAAGGATTTTGGTCTGATGGAACCCACAGACAGGGGTGGTATTTTTTCCTCAGTAAACTCAGTTCCAGAGAGAAAATAATTTTTCTGGCAAACACCTTTTGATCCCTGCATAAGATCAAGAGGTGAAATTAAGAAGTGCAATTCATGGAGCAGGATCCACCTGGAGGAGAGGGAAGGGTAAGAGGGAGATACAGCTGGGTGGTAGAAGGAAGTGAATTATTTAAAACTGCTCGGGGAGACCATGGGGCATTGTGGCCTGCTCAATGTTTTAAATAATTTTAAACATGGCAATCATTTTAAACCTGGCACAAAAAAGAAATTTAAAATGTATTCACTAACATGGAAGGCTGAGAGCTGAGGTAAAACCACATGAGTTTTCAGGCATTTAAAAAACACAAACACAAATCAGCACAGCATAACATCCCTGTGTTTTCCTTCCAGGTGCACTTCCTCCTGTAAATGGTCCCCAGTTCTTTCCTGGGACAATGCTGACTTTTCTGCTTAATAATTTCCACAAATTGCTTTTCCCTCCTTCAGTCATGCCCTTTATTATTTTACACCTAGGTACACTCACCTTGCATTGCTAACCTGTATGACCCAAGAATTAGTAAATGTGAATAAGCACATTTTTATTTGTAATGAGCATAGGATATTCTACAGAATGACAGCAATGTTTTATATTGACAATGAATGGTTTGTGGGGTCAGGCAGGTTGGCCACACCTCATTTAAGAATTGGAAATTGTATAACATCATGGTGTGCTAAGTCTAAATTGCAGTTTTTCACCTTGGACACTGAAAAAGTAGAAGTTCTCAGTAATTCATTTGCACCATTTAGGTGCAAAGAGAATTTTCATTAAAAATAACTATTTCTCTTGGTGGAGGAAAGAGTTCAATGGGAAACTTTCATCCTAATCACAGGGTTTTACTGAATGTTTAAAGAAAGAAATACTTTTTGTCTTCAACTTAACATCTGTGAACTATATGCATGGCCGAAAAATAGCTGATGCAAGAACAAGTAATGAGTGTCAGTCCTTCCACAACATCAACTCTGACAGCTGGATGTGGGAGGAAGATGCATTGTCTGTTTTCCTTTCCTTGTTAGCTTCCTTTTACAAATCAGGAATAAGGAGCAGCCTTCCTTCTTTTATGTATGTTATAAGGCATTTCTGAAAGAGTGTGTTTTGGTCTCTTTTTATTGCCCTGCTGTAAGGACGAAGTCACACTCAATATTTCCAAGGCAAAACTAGGAGACAAGAACACAGGCCACATGTATGCTTGTTTTTCTTTCATTTAGATGGCAAACAGCTCATAAATCCTTAACTACCCCTGCAGTAACTACAACCTACTGTAGTTTGCAGTGAAAAGTAAGACTCTCTGTCAGTGTACCCTCCTATCAAAAGAACTTCTCCCCTATTTTTTTTCCAAGCCACAAAAATGTCTCTACACTAGGAGTCAAATTTTCCAAGACAGAAATTATACTGAAGTGTCCATCCTCCACCAAAAAACATCATGTATTGAAAATGTATGGCCTGTCCAGTCTATTATGTACTCTAATAAAACTGCCTTTGGGTTTTACTAATGTAAGCAATCATTCAGGGATCTCTGCACAATAAATCAGTGTCTGATTGAAAAGGAGGTTTCCTAGAAAGGGGCTTTGACAATACAGAAAACAAAGACTCTTCCCTCTAAATTGTGGCTATGCAATCTCAAAATGTGAAATTATTTAGATGAGATGGTTCAGTTCATGGACAGCACCCAGCTGTGTGGGAGTGTTGATCTGCTGGAGGGCAGGAAGGCTCTGCAGAGGGATCTGGACAGGCTGGATCCATGGGCCCAGGCCAGTGCTCTGAGATTCCACAAGGCCAAGGGCCCGGTCCTGCCTTGGGTCACACCAACCCCCTGCAGCTCCAGGCTGGGGCAGAGGGGCTGGAAAGAGGGGAAAGGCCCTGGGGGTGCTGGGGACAGCGGCTGGACAGGAGCCAGGTGTGCCCAGGGGGGCAGGAGGCCAATGGCACCTGGGCTGTGCCAGCCATGGTGTGGCAGCAGGGCCAGGGCAGTGACTGTCCCCTGGGCTGGCACTGCTGGGGCCGCACCTCAGATCCTGGGGCACTTCTGGGAACCTCAGGACAAGAAATGGACATGGAGGGGCTGGAGCGTGTCCAGAGAAGGGAACGGAGCTGGGGAAGGGGCTGGAGCACCAGGAGGGGCTGAGGGAGCTGGGGAGGCTCAGCCTGGAGAAAAGGAGGCTCAGGGGGCCCTTCTGGCTGTGCACAACTCCCTGACAGGAGGGGACAGCTGGGGGGTACGGATGGGAGGACAGAGAGAGAAATGGCAAGCATTTCTCACAGTGGCTTGTGAGAATTTTCGGGGAGTTGTAAGGATATGATACCTTGTTAGTATAAACAATCTGCAGATGGTGTTTTTCTACTTTGTCTTTCTTTTCTTCTCAAGGACAATGTATGAGAAAGGTGTTGTTATTAACTAGCCAATCAAATACAATGTATCATATCACTCTATATAAACCATGTGGTTATCTTGAATAAAGCCTTCTTTGCTCCTTCTACAATACTTCCTCTGCCTGTTCCTGTGTCATTCTCAGCACAAGAGTAACGGGGGGTGGGGGGTTTGGATCACGTTCTGCTCCCAGGGAACAAGGGACGGGATGAGAAGAAACAGCCTCAAGCTGCACCAGGGGTGTTCAGGTTGGACAAGAGGAGGAATTTCTTCATGGAAAGGATGGTCAGGCATTGGAAGGGGCTGCCCAGGGAGGTGGTGAATTTCCCATCCCTTGAGGTGTTCAGGGAATGACTGGATGTGGCACTCACTGCTGTGGTCTGGTTTACAATATTGGAGATTGGTCACCGGTTGGACTTGGCAATCTTGGAATTTTTTTTACCAATCTAAATACTCCTGTGATTCTATTTAAATATACGCACTTCTGCATCACTCCATGCTTAGAAAATATTCTTCACCTTTCAACTTCCACCTTCCTGTGAAGTTTAAAGCAGAACTGTCTTATCTGATCTAGAACCTGAACAGCTGTAGCTGAAGAATCCATTGTGTTGCTTGGTTTTCAGTCCCTGTTCTCATACCTGCACACCAGAAATGCTCTCAGGAGAGAGAAGCTGCCTTAACTAGCTCTGGTGTGTGTGCTAGAGCCTGTCTGTCTGTGTTGTCCCCTTGTGTTATGGCAATGACAGTGGGCCTGTCACAAAATGTCAAGTAATTTTATAACCCTTTACAGAACTGTACGTCAAGTGAAAGAAGCACGGAAGACAGGTCTTGATTCTGTCAAATGAACAAAGCCACCTGGAAGGGAGTTTTTGTACTTTAAAGTAGTTTAATTCACTTTTCCCCACCTTGTCAGAAAGTTTTGGTAGTTGACTCTCAGAGAGAAAAGAAATGGAATGGCAGGTGGAAAGGACAGCAGAGTTTGCCTAGCAATGAACAGGATGCCATGAAGTCAATTAGATTATAAAGTCAATTAAATCTCCCCCTGTCGCCTAAGCTGGCCAGCCCTGAGTGAGCAGAGGAAAGAGGCTTCTAAATCAGTACTTTTTCAAGAGATCAGAGAGTGACTGCAGGCACAATTTTAAGCCATTAATTTAATTGCAGGAGTGGAGAATCAATCTGAAATCCCCTCTGCTCAAGGGACAAGTGCTGATCTTACTGAGTCCTCCAAAATACTTATTTGGTTTGCTGTAGAGGAAATGTTTCTCTATTGAAGTCAAGTCATAGCCCAGTAGTTCACCTGACCAAGTAAAGATATTGCAAATAACAATTATTTTATCTTTTAAATTAGCTATTACCAACTAAAACCTTGGCACTCCACCCACAATCCCACTGCAAAGACAGAAGCATTGCATAGCAAAGCCATTTATTGTTTGGAGCTCTTTATTTGAGAGGTGTTGTGGTGTGTAGAAGGATGGTTGTTCTCTAGGTGTAACTGCAGAGAATAACAATTGCTGCAGGGTCACCACCAGCTCATGTTCCTAGAAAAGAAGAGACTAAACCAAAGATAAAATTACCAAAAAAAAGGTGGAATTTGATGACTTTTGCTAATTCAGAAAATTGATTTTTTTAACATAAACATTTCTTCTTGGCAGAAAAATTAAGAAGGCATTGACTTCTGCTTCCAGTTTTAACTTCTCAATTTAATTCAATAACTGTATCAGATTTGGAAATTATTTCTTTTTATTGAGCAAAATATTTTATTTCTGGGTTAATTTAAACAATTATTCTTATTTGCAATGCTTTACTCAAACTATTTCAATTTAACTGAAAGAGGACTTCATGAGAGAAGGAAGATTGTTTTTTGACTCATTTATTCGGCATGAGCTGATTTTTTTAAAGTATTTTCCTCTTATTTCTTTCCCCATTACTCAGTGTTTCCCATTCATCATCTCTCCTCTGTGCTCCCTCTCTCCCATTGCTTGATTAAAGGCCTATGAATATTTTCTTCCTCAAAAGCCTGGGAAAAGAATTGTCAGGTTGCTCGTCATCATCTCTCTGTGTCACAGAGTAGTCATTTTCTGTCCTCACAGATTATTACACTTTTTGGGTTTCTCAGAATCCTCAGCCATGGGAATGCAGTAGCTCACTGTCACCGCCTTGTGACACCAAACCTGTGTTGCCTGATCAAGCTGCTGCCCCTTTTTGCACATAGCAGCCACATTTCAGCTGCAGCATTTCTTGAAAAATGAATGTCTCACGAAAAGTGAGTATTCAAAGCATCTGCTGGCTTTTGATAGATTCTGAGAATTATTTTCTTCAGCTTAATTATTTTCTTCAGCTTGAGCCCTCTTCATGCTTTACTTCTTTTTCCTTAAATTACGGCGTGGAAAAGAAGGAGGGGAAAGAAAAAGTGGACAAAGCAGATTGAAAATAAGCACACAAAATCTCTTTTCATTAAAGTCAGGCTTTTAATGATTTTTGTCCAACAAGAAAAGAAACAAGGGCAAAGAATATGGAAAGGGGCTTTTGAAAGATGATTTCTCTGAGTGGTGTGAGACTGGGGAAGGAATAAGCTAATCTAAAACTCACCTATACATTTCTAAATATCCTTTATTTTCCCTGTCATGGGCTGGTTTGCAGCTGCCAGCCCCGACAGTGACAGCTCGTTATTTCAAGCCTTAGGGTGTTCTCTCTGCCTCCTCAGCCACGCCGAGGTGCCGCCAGGGAGGTATGGTGGCTGGGGCATCTCCTTGCCTGCTGTGCCAGCCAGGATCTGAGGGGAAACAGAATTGCATTATTTATGGGAGGCATCCAGAAATGGGGTGGGGACACAGTCAGCAGGGCAGTGTTACCACCCTGAGCCCCCTGCCAGTTGTGCACTGGGGGGTGAAGATTTCCCCATTATTTTGCAAACAAGATCTGTTGTTGCCTGCTTTGGAGAGGAAGAAAATTACAGTGACAAATGATAATGTTGTTGTCTTCCTTGTTAAGGAGGTGGAAGCTTTATTACTCCACAGTCAAACAAACAACTTCCTTTGCATCTAATGAATGGAGCTTCAGCTCCAAGTCAAACAACTGCAAATAGACCCTGCTTATTATATCAAAACTGAAAGCAATTAAACTCCCCAAACTCCATCAGTTCTTTCTTTGTGACCTTTACTGTACAGATTGCAGGAATAAAAAAAAAGGAAAAAATCTCATAATATATTAGATTGTGATGCTTTATGAACTCTGAATATTCATAATGAGAACATAATTTCTGGGATTGCTTTGGGACTGCGACCTTATTTCACACTAAATTTCTAATGTAAGGTGCATGTAATTTTTTTTTTATTATTTATTTGCTTGGGACAGGGGAAACTGTCAGGGAATTCTTTCACTTGTTCTGAGAAAGACTCATTGAGGAGCAAATGTGTGGATATACCAACTTTTCTACCATTTCTAGCTCTAGCACCACTGTACCAATGCTATCATTGACGCAAGCATTTTCCCCAGAGACTAGTTAGCAAAAACATTAAAGTTTCAACAGTGGTTCAAAGAAAATTTGGATCTATTATTTTACTGCTTTCCTCATCCATGACTCTAAAGAAAAGTTTCGCAGCCATGGGTTTTCAGTGTAAATGAACAATTATATTTCATGCCTCAGGTAACTTAATTTCTTATCACCACATTAAATACTAAAGGCTGTTTTTCTGCATCAGATCCACAACATCTGTCAGCACTTGCCTAAAAATTTTTGCCTGCTGTGGAAGTCAGAGTGGTATCAGTCTGAGTTACCAGCAAGCTAAAATTTAGGATGTGGCTCTAACATTCCTGATTACATCTGCAACAAGGTAGGATATATGGCTTTTATGAGAAAAATCTATAAAGTTTCCCTTACTTCAAGAAAAAGAAGACATAATTGAGAGCAGATAAATAACTGTACTAGCAGTGATTAAGTATCATATCCTCACTCAGTGACCCTTTGCTTCTTATCTGAAGAATTTGGTTCAAGTGATATTTTAGAATTAATTGTTGTCCTCCACTTCCTTCTGTGAGATGAGTTTTAGTCAGTTTTCAAGGAGCTGTTCAATATCTCATTGTACAATTATTTAATCTAATGTGATTCCCTAATCACCTACTCTACGAAGGTGGATACAGAAAAGTGCCTGTGGCCCTGAAAATATTACTCTTATAACCTGTGGTATCTATCTAATGATTCTAGTGGAGCTGAGCATCTGAACAGGGGACAAGAGAGCTCTGATTTTGGTCACAAGAGAAACTGAGCTGTCTGGTTGACAATTCCAGCTTTTCACTCTCTTCTGGTGAGCTGAGTTCTTTAGCATTTCATGTACTAATTTAGGCTGGGTAACCAGAAAGTAAAAACACTTCCTAATTGTCTGTTAGTTTTCCAAACAGTCCTCCAGTGTACATGGAATAGAAATCCAAGGAATCAATGCTCTTTTCTTCCTGCCATTTCTCCCTGCTGTTCTTTGCCAATGTAGTGTCACTTTTGCATCAGCCCTTCCTCTGTGTTGTATATCTTCTCTTAACAGCCTTGATGTCAAAGGCTGTCAAGTTTCCTTACAGCCTCATGTTTGTATGCCCACCTGTCACTGGGATGAATGAGAAAGGCTGAAAAATAGGAAAGAAATGCAGAGAAACTCTGATACTTTGGATATTATTTTCTTCCCAATTGACTCCTGCAGCAGGATGTGCCAGGCATTTGTGTGACCATCAATCCCTCAGTAGAGATCATTAACAAAAGCTTCTCCCGGCTTTGCTTAATGGCTTCATGGACACATGAGTTATTATTTCACAGATGCCAGCGTGATGATTTTTCTTCCCTTAGATTTCTGTTCTATAAAATAAAACTTGAATCCAATTACTTCCTGTTAATAAAAAAGTATTAGGCTGTTAGTTAAGATAAGGAATAGATTAACTGAATCACTGCCACATGTTCCTCAGCTCCATTTTAGTAGAACTGAAATGTTTCTCACCTTTGCTTTTTGAGCTTTTAGAACTGTTCTCTGCCTCCAAAAGGAAAAGAGAAGTCCCTTGAGGGTCTGAGAAAACTCTACCTAAGGGGCAAAGAGAAAGTTAAGGAAGGAAGTCTCCACTTTGGATTTCTGAATTGGCTTGTTATTCACTTCTAGGCTGTGGCTAAGACTGAACAACCTGTGCTTTTGGGAAAAATCCCAACAGGGACACCTATGTTTTCTGGCTAGGATCAAAGTTCAATATGTTTAAAAGCCTCAGGAGAGTTTCTTGGTCAAACAGACTGCAACAATTTTTAACCCTCTTTGATCAGGAGGGAGGGCAAAGATGAGTCTTTTGTGGCATTTTTTGGACCCATCTTATTTCCTCTGAATATTCCTCACAGTGGGGTGCTTGTTAAAAGTCAGACTCAAAGTTGAGGAAAAGGTATTTCCAGAAGCTGTGGAGTTTGCTGTATGCAAATATTTCTACTATAAACCAGATTTTCAAGGGTAGTAGTATTGATTCAGCCAGAACCATCACTAAAGGGAATTAGTATCCAGTGACAACACCCAGTAAACCTGGCACTTGAAATACCAGGCAGATGTAATGAAGTCACTTGAGAGCAATCTCCATGGATAAATAGCAATAAAATGAATGGTGCTGGCTAGTAAATAAATGCGAAGGCGTTATGTTCCTGGTGAAAAGATAAAGGCTTAAACTGTTTACAAACGACTCGCTGTAGACTCCTATCCTGGTTCTCCATGGAAATAAATATGCTCATGAAGGAAATAAATATCCTCATGAAGTATGCAGCCCATGTTTGCAGGCTGATGGTGTTTGGAATAAGCATATGAAAAGGACAGTTACTAGAAACTAGTAATAAACATTTCTGACAGTTGCCTATCACAGTCCTTAAGTTGTAGAAGCTTGGGATACTTTTTATTTCCCTCCTGAAACTCAGTTATGCAACTTAATTGATTCTGGTACCATCATATGGAACTGGATGCAAGGAAAATGCCTTTCAACATGCACGAGGCACTCTCTAGGACTCTGGATGCCAGAAAATTGAGTGTTCATGTCACTACACTAAGTGTTCATTGCCACTGCAATTCCATTTTTACCTTCCAACACAGAGATGCCCCCAGTTGTGAAGAGAGGTCTGCTCAGGAGTAGTTTCAAAGGAGAGGCTCTGTCACACCACTCTATGTAATTTCCCATATAATTTCCCATTTAATTTTGATGGAGCTGTCTGGAGACAAGAAAGAAAAATATGTCTGAAGCAGCTCTGCTTCCCTCTCAGGCTTTCCAGCAGGCCTCATTCCCAACCTGAAAGCCTTCGGAAGTGACCCACTGAAACAGAAGAATCTCTCTTCTATTTTGCAAACATAAGGTGAGAAAAAACTTGGGATAACTGGGAAGACCTCGGAAAAACTGCTAAAAATCCTAGCAGTGGTTGTCTTGCTTTGTTTTGGTTTATTTTTTTCTTCAGTAGTGTGGTGGGAAGAGCCTCACTGTACCCTACAAAACACAGACCTACACCTTTTCAAATAAATACAATGAAGGACTGGAAACAGGTTTATGCTGTCCAGTTATTTTGGGGAATTTAGTGTTGGATGGACCATCTTGCGTACTGAGTCCAGTTTACTTGTTGTGACAGGCATGACACATTATCTGCTACAAAAACACATCTTAGCCCAGCACAATTTTTCTCAGGGTTTATCAGGACTGTGTTTAAGAGGAATACTTTTCTTCTGTTACATATCTCCTTTTCTCTTTTCTTATCTATATTTATTTATATTTTCACTCTGCACAAATGTTATCCAGTACCTTAAATCATTTTCTCCCTGCACAAATTGTTTTAAATAAGGCAAAACTCTCTAAGTAGTGCCTGGTATTGCCCTTCCTTTATGTTTGTCCTATGATTACTACCCTAAAGTTTTAGTTAGAGTAACAGACACTGTGTGGTTTTACCCATATGACATAGGGAATGGTTCCATGTAGATAAAAACATGAGCAGTTTGGGATATTTTGAGACTATCACAAATGAAATAAATATCAGATGGTAATTTTTTCTTGATTCAAGCCTTGTACATGAAACCATTAATGCCCCTACCTGATTGTTCAACATAGCAGATCATATATAATTTAACTTCGGTAAGTATTTCTAAGCATTTTGTGTAGTTACATCAGAAAATGTTATTACACCCTGTGGGATATAAAACACAGAGGGGATAGTTTACATCCATAAATGCCAGGACAAAAGCAGTTTCACTCAGGAGCTGAATTCGAATTCTTTATGCATTTATGGAGTTTATGTGGTTTATTACATCACTCTTGTCATCTACACTGAAAATCCTGATCCTGCCTTCCTGCCTAGATACAGTCTGAGCTTGCAAATTCTGCTCAGATTTCAATCAGGCAGGCAAATGAGCCCTTCTCATCTTTCCTACTCTGACTGCCTGTGTGCTTACAGCACATCTAGAAGCAGCTGGGTCGGAAAACAAGGATTTCTTTGTAGATATTCCTTCAACTGCCCCTTTGTTGCCATTCTGTCATTTTCTGCAAACCACTCTTCTGCACTCCGCTCCACAGGAGGTGGACAGTGTTTTTAATTACCTTCTTTGGTGTTGGATTGAACATTTTCTCCTCAGGTTGCTAGTGTTAACAAGCTGTGAACTATCATGTCTACTGGGCCAAGTGTGGGGCTGGTTGGATTCGCAGACACCCAAGAGGTGGGAATGGAGAAGTGGAAATTCCAACACAGCACCTGCACCTTAGTGGTTATTGTTTCAACATCTCTGGCTAAAGGCAAGGGGAACAATGGATACCATGGATATTCCATAGTTCTCTGAGGTGTTGCTGGGCTGCTCAAGGATTTCTTCAGCTTTCCTTTCCTCCTTCCACCTTCCTTTCAGAACTCCTGGTTGGTTTGTGCCTTTCTCCTTTCATTTCCCCCCATGGTGTCCTTCACATGCTGCCCATGCCAAAGCAGATTACAGAACTGAGGTCAGCAACTTTTGTGAATCTTACCCTGCCACAACTTTTCCAGTGAGAAGAAATGTCATATTTACCTTAGCCTTTCAAAAGAGTTTTAATAAAATGAAGCTTTCAGCAGTGATCTTACTCAGATTCCATTTTTTGCTCGTGTGCTGGCACCTGTAGTTCCAGGACCAGTGAGTTCACACCGTGTCATGGTTTGGCATGAGAGACATTTAGAGAAGTGATGCAGAGCATGCCAGGTATGGCCTTGCAATGTAGAAATGAAGCAGGAGGAAATAATTTATTTTTCCTTCCTTCAAGGAAAAAAGATAATGAGCAGGATGTCCTTGCAGGGATCTGGAAGGCAGGATGTTTCAGTTTGGACCTCAAGCATACCTGGGCCACCAGGAGAGGAAAAAGACTCCCAAAAGGAAGCCAGAAGGGGCGAAGATACTATACTAAGTACTCTGAAATTGCATGCAGACCTTGGGAATTCTTTGACTGACTGTAATTTTCATTTTAATTTTATTTATTGCACTTTATGTGACATGGCACAATTCTTTGGCTGTTGAACAAGGATAGGCAGCCAACTCAGCTCACTACACAAATTTTTATTCCCTAAACCTAACTATGTTTAGCAAAGTTTTGTTTGCCAGTTTCTTTTCTCCTTGTTGTCCCTGTGTTTAGCATTTATAAAGTGTTTCTTATAATGAAATAAATTACCAGTACCATGCCAAAAGGTTTTATTAAAATATCAGAAAACTGTAAGAAGTTTATAAGAAAGCTGTAAGCAGTTTATGTAAATTAGATGGCACTCCAAGAACATAAACTACAAATCACTGAGGTTTCTAATGAGCTTTTATATGCCAAGGGAATCAGCCTGCACCAATGGCATCCATAGAATTATTTAGGCACCATAATCCTTAGAAAGATCAGTGGCTCCTTCCCCAGAGGATGCTGAACTTAAAATCTCCCACATAATAACACAACCAATTTAAACCACTCTTAAATATTAGCACTATGGGTCCCACATGAAAGCAGAACCTATATGAGACTTGCAGTAGACAAAAATTACCCATCAAATCACCACAGTTGTCCAGGATGTGACCTCAGGAGACACTTTGAATTTTCCTTCCCACTATTGAACCTGCACTTGCATTGCTGATGGAGAGGACATTAAGATGGGTATTTTCTCATTCATACAAAGTATCAAGGACATCCATAGGAGTTCAGGATTCAGCTCAATTCTTCTGTGTTTAGTATTTTTCTCAGACTTCATATACATCTCATGGGATGACGCAACACATCTCCATAAATGTAATAATTACATTAAGTCTGAAAAGTAGCTCCAGCTTGTCTCCAGAATAAATGCTGAAATTGCTATGAATGCAATTATATGATCTGTGGGATCTGTAAGCAATGTTGAAAATAATTGGAAGTGCTCCTCTGAAACATATTTGTAACTATGTAGTTGGAGAAAAATGCTTGCCCTGTGACCTCCCCAGAGCTCCAGCTTTATTAATCTTCCTAGTACTTCCCAAACTGGGATATTGATCCTATCTCTGGACACCCCAGGTTCAGCACAGTCAAGGTGGCTTGGTCCTTACCAGCTTTGCTGGAAACAAGCTGTGTGCATTTGTAAGCCTTTGGTTTCTCTGAGCACTCTGGAGACTTCGTTCTTTCAAGGCAGCTGTTTTCATGCACATTCCTGCACTCATATTCCACACTAGGCAGGTAAATATCTTCAGTAACACACCACAGGCCTGGAGCACCCCTAACCCATCCCCTGGTGTGTGGAAATGAGACAGCCAGCTGTAGATATATCAACTTACCCAGTGAAGAAGAAGAGGATAAGTTGTATTTCCAGGAAAATCTAGTTCCTTCTGAAGGAGCTGGACTCATCTCACAGCCAACATATTGTTTGGTCCTGCACGTTCTCTTGTTTCAGAAATAATGAAGGCTGGCCAGCAATAGGAAGACCGAATGTTTCTGCTAAATCTGTCTTTAACATGTTTGGGTAAGTAAAGATACTACAGTCAAGGTCTGAAGCACTGTTATCAAGCCTGGTAAATCCTCTACCTTCCAGATGCAGGGATTTGTCTGTTTTAGAAGCAGCTGCTATTCTTTGTGAAGGAAACAAAGAATATTCCCAATATGATTGTAGGAGATCTACTCTTGGAAAAGGAGTTTATCTTGTGTGTCTTACTGTGCACCAGTACAGCAGTCAGACCCTATTCTCTTCTTTCTTCCAGCTGTGTCAAATGCAGAAGAGGGATTTGAGCAGGATGAGTTACCAGCATCTGGATGGTCAAAACAGCATCTCCCTTGGGGGCTAGATGGTGTATTTGGTTTGTACTTCATTCATGTGAGCCAGTTCAAATACCTCTTTATTTCTTTTAAATGTCCTGTGCTTCACCTAGCCTCCACCTTGTTTAGAAGCATAAATAACCAGATTACATTGGTCAGTTGTTGAAGAAATTAAAACAAACCCCATGAGTCAATAGATAAAGGCTTTCAATCCTTTCCTGAATTTATTTCTTTCCCATAAGCAAAGTCTGCATTCTTTTTCCAGAAGCAGTTTCTTTGTCTCCAGAAGGTCTTGTCTTCCAGGGCTTTTAATACTGCAAAGCCTAGATTTGGACTCCAACAAGCAGCAACCTGTAAGAATTCAAATTTATTCCTCTGGGTATGTTAAACATTTAAGTATTTGGAGTTGATGTTTTTATTACTAAAACCTTTGACATATTTGTGACTCACTCAGGTTGGAATATGGAGGCTGCATGGTTAAACAAGGTGAGCTCTGTATCCAGGTTGTTCACATCTGGGGCTTTCATCCTCCAGGGCTGTAGCACCCATCTTTATTCTGCTTTTAAATTTCACTCATTATTGCAGCATTGCCCAGAAAGCAACTGGTGACAATTGTGTTTCTGGCAGCCAACCAGCCTCTCATATAATTTTTCATGTTGAAGAGATTCCACTCCATCACTTGTAGCTGTTTATCCCTAATTACTCTACTTTAAATTGACTTCATCCTGTTCAGGAATACATCCTGCTGCTTTCTGAAGTATAAATGAGTAATTCTATGTAATGTGAGAATATTTTTAACCCTTATACTTGGGGTTTTTAAAGTATGCAGTACCAGAATTGTTTTCTACTGCTCAAGTCCTCTGTGGTATGAGTTTTACTTAATGCAGCCATAAGCAGCTGGCTTTAGCCGTTGCTACGGATGTTGCCATCTAAGTTAATATTCATACACAATTTCACAAGATTTCTGGGCTTGGTTTAATCTCATCAAATATAAAATGACTGGTATATTTTGCATCACTAAAATAATGTTGGCAAGAAATAGAGTTGTCTATTCTAGCTATTGAGGTTCACTGTAGGCATATTTATTAGATATTTTATGGCAAAAGGCATCATGTAAGTATGTTATCTCTTTGTGCCAGATACTTGAATTGATGTCTACTTCTCAAACAATTTTCTATGCAAAGAGGAAATGCAAATTTTCTATAAAATCAATTGCTTATCTCTGCAGCTGGAAAAATTTGGGCATGATAGACACCCCATTCTTTCTCTCACAGTTGCAAGTCCTGGTGTCTCATTCATTTCCTGTATACCCCTCTCCCTTTGAATTTCAATTCAGCATGCTGTTTTCATGTAAGGCTGTAAACTACCCCAAAAAGCAAACACACAGTGTGTATCTAATAGTGTAGATATGTTGAACAAATGGAGTATGCTGGGATGAACATTCTTGAAGCAAATCTATTCTCAGCAGTAACTCCTTGCCTCTTGGCCTGTCACAGGCATTCCCAGGGCATTATCACTGCAATGATTCAAGTCTAAAGTTCATCTGCAGGGTTAACAGCTCAGGAGGAAAATTTCTGGCAGTTTCTCACTGTGTTTCTCCTCTACGTGCAGAGGATTTTGCTGTGATAAATGCTGATAAACCTTAGGTGTCAGCTATGCTGACAGAGGGAAAATGGAAAGGAGGGACTGTATGTTACATGCTAAAACTGCATTTGTTCACACAATGATTAGCTCCAGGTATAATTAAAATTATAAATCAGTTAGGAGCTGTTTTGTGCTCAGCTCTCACTTCCTATTCAGTTTGAGCTTGACAAAGAGTTGGTGGTCCCTGCTCAACCACCATTCCCTGCATTCAAAGCCCCTCTGGTCATGCTAAAATCGTGTGCCATTCACTTTCCACTTGGCAGGGTTTCACTTGCTTCCTTTCTTCCTTACACTCTTATCAGCAGTGACATCGCTGCCAAACCTTGTGCACCTCTGGGTGAGAGTTTATGCATATTATCAGCAAGCCTGTCTTGTACATTTGCTAATAATTTGCATACAACCTTACAATTCAGCTCAGTATATGCATACTGAGCACTGGGAAAAGGCTTGTAAGAGAGGGGCCAGGTGTCTATTACTGTTCACTCACTGGGAACTCTTCCAGGTTCTTGTTTTAAATCAGGAAAAAAATTGCCTTTCCCCTGAGGAAAGGATATCCCACTTGGCTCTGTGGTGAGCACAGCAGAAACACAGAAGTGTTTGCAGTAATGGACACGAGAAGGCATCACCAGAATATGTGGTCCTTGCCCCAGTCCAGCTCTTCCCCCTTTAGCCCTTTAAGCCAGGCATGGTTGTGCAAAGTCACACGTTTGGTCTGAGGTTCAACAGGGCCAAGTGCTGGTCCTGCCCTTGGGTGACACCACCTCCCTGCAGCTCCAGGCTGGGGCAGAGGGGCTGGAAAGGGCTCTCAGGCACTGGAAGGGGCTGCCCAGGGAGGCAGTGGAGTCTCCAGCTCTAGAGATGTCCAAGGAATGACTGACATGGCACTCAGTGCTCAGGGCTGGATGACAAGGTGGGATTGATCAGTCTCAGGGTGGACTCACTGATCTGAGTGCCTGAGTTTAGAAAAATCACCTGCAAGCAAAAGAAATGCAGGGTTTTACTGTCTAGTTGGTGGTTTTAAATTTGTAAAGAAAAGAAACACTAAACTTTTCACATGTATGCAATAGGTTAAATATAATTTTGATGCCAACCTCAATTACTCAGGCTTTGGGTTTCAAACTTGAAGTCTTCATAGCTGCCATCAGGAAAGTGAACATTTCCAAAAACTGCTTTTGCTAATAATTTGCTGTCACTATTTGCATAAATAATTAGATACCTTAAGTGATTAAAGTGGTGAGCATGGAAACACACATTTTCCATGAAACATTTTGGGTTTTTACAGTTCAGGACATTTTCTTCTTTCATATATATAATAATAAGGTACATAGTTGTTATCCTAAATAAGCCCCAAATATAAAACATAATTTTCTGGAAGATAGGCCATTTTAAATAAATCTACAAAAATTAAAATGCTTTCTGGAACTTGTTTGTGAAACAGTGAAAGGCTGCGTGGGTGTAAAGAGGTTTTGTTGGGATTTGTGTTTGCATTCTTATTAACATAGCTGTGGGGTTTTTTTCAAAATGAAATACTCTTGTATTGAATACTCTTCTGAGATAAACATTGTCCTCCTAAAAAATTATCCTAACAGAAAAAATTTAGTGTAGAAAAGGAGTCTGTGTAATATGGAATTCCCTTTGGCAAAACCAGTCTGGTTTATATTGACTTTGATTCGGAGGCTAAACTACATTTAAATATTTTGCAGCTATGCTGCCTTCAAGTGCATTATAAATAATTCACTCAATAACTGAACAGAGGTCTCTGCGGAGTGCAAAGTCTCTATATCTTAATGAGTAGATTTAATAGAGTAAAGCAAACTTCCAAGCTTTCAGTTTTTGGAAAACAGATTACAGGAGATGTGACATGCTGCTCTGAATAAGAGAAACAGGACTAGAAATAAAAGCACAGGGAGTGCTTAGACATTTTTTGCAATTATTTTTGAGGAGTCACGTTGCACAGCAGCATGGCCTGTAACATTTTGCTGCCACTTATTTCTTTAGAAAAAGCTGAGATTTTTATTTTCCTGTGTTTTTTACATATGTTTTAAGTTTCTCATATTTGAAATTTTAATAAACTTGCTAAGATAAAAATACGTATCTTGAGATAAAAATCCAGATTGGCAAATTCTAGAAATTAATCTAGCCACACTGACATATGAAGCCCTAAATAAAACCCAAATCCAAAAATGAGACAATCCCTAAGCCTCAGCACATTCCCTTCCCCCATTTAACAATAAGAGAAGGTAAAATTACAAAATAATCCAAATGAAGAATCAAAACCACAGAAATAATTCCACAAAATACTCAGAGCTTCTGACTTTTTGTTACAACTGTAAGAGTCAGAAAGATACAGTGAGTGCCATATGATGTGCTCCTAAAAATCAGCAGTTTCACATAAATACTCTTCAGTACATGGCAGGGATGTAGAAATGCTGTAATTCCAGTTATCCTTGATTTCCAGTTTTGTTGCTATGCCAGTTATCTCTGTTCTAACTGTAGTGTAAATCTTTTCTTTTGTATGAAGACTGCTGATCTGTACATAGCTGCATAAAGTAAGAATACTAGATGATATTGCAAGTATTTTCCAAATATTTACAAAGTTCTTGAAGCTGTTTCTATTAGAAAATTAAACTAAAAATAGAAATTAAATTAGTGTTTAAAAAGCAATTTTTTAAAGAAAATCTTATGCTCTAATTGTGTAAAAATATATTGTCAAACAGTAACTAAATATAAATATTATTACAATTATTTAAAGGCTGTTCATTTTCTAATATCTGTGTGACGAACATGGAAAGTTACTTTTATTATGGCCTTTGTCAGTTCTAAGGTGATGTAAAACATACCTCAGTTCTGCCTCCCTTTATGATGCATCTCTGAGAGGAAGCAGCATAAAGCCAGTCTTGAGCAAAAAGTAAGAAAGCCAAAAGGATGTGAAAAGTCACTAAATAAAACCAATTCACAACTGTCAAAGGCAAATGCCTTCAAGGTTTTGAGTAATTCAGACTGTACCTGACTGGAAAACATGACCTGGCAGTAAGGATACCACAGAAACCTTTTAAAAGTGTGTCCTCAGGAGAACAGTAAAATAGCAAATGCTTGCTGTTCTTTTTTCCCTTCCCTTCCCTTCCCTTCCCTTCCCTTCCCTTCCCTTCCCTTCCCTTCCCTTCCCTTCCCTTCCCTTCCCTTCCCTTCCCTTCCCTTCCCTTCCCTTCCCTTCCCTTCCCTTCCCTTCCCTTCCCTTCCCTTCCCTTCCCTTCCCTTCCCTTCCCTTCCCTTCCCTTCCCTTCCCTTCCCTTCCCTTCTCCTCTTCTAGCCTCTTTTTTCTTTGAGTTTTTAGGTTTTCTGGGGTTTTTCTGGTTTTATTTTTGATTTTTTTAAAATGTATTTTTTAAAGCCATCTTTTGTTAGCTTCTAAGGAAATCTTAATTCAGGCCAAGTGGATCTTCAGATGTGGTCGATATGCTGAGTACACTGATTTCCTGCCATGCAACACTGGTCCCATTGCATCAATCAGAATCTCTAGGAAATAAACACTACAGAAGTATTAAAACACAATGGGAAGAGTATGGGCAAGCTTGTGGGAGCACAGACAACCACCCCCACAGAGCTGCTGGTGTTCTTTTATTATCAGATCTGTGCCAGAATGCAGCATCTCCTCCCCTGGATTCATTTTCACAGTTGTTCCTGGCACTGTGAGGAATTTTAAAATGTCCATACCTCATTCATTGCATAAACATTCTTTTTATATTTTGGAGCCTTTACTTGTGCCTAGGAACACGAAGCATTGTTGGTATTTTGTCAGTTCATTTTTAACTGATAATTTTGAACGTTAAAATTGTGAAAAAATAAGGGCAAATTCCTTTTTGGCCTAAAAGAATGATTTAGCTATTCTTCAAATTAAGAACATTGTTTTTAAAGTAGCATAAGCCAAAAGTTATTATTAGGTGAGAAATATGAAATTATATTATCCATACCTAGATCATTGAAACAAGCCAGAGTTTCTGGTATTCCACTTTTACAAAACAGCATAACTAATAGAAAGATTTCAGGGCTTCTCTTATGTGTCTCCATTTTGAGCATTTTTCATTTTAATAGCATTCCTTTTGTTTCTTTGGAACATATTTCAAAAACAATTGTTTTCTATCACAAATCAGTCTGGAGGAAAACACCATTACCTTTTACAATAAAGTTGGTTTCTGTTTTCATGAACACCTCATGGCACTGCCAGGAGTGCTCTCTCTCCTCTCTGCCCTCCTCTCCTCCGTGGTGAGGTTGCTAGACGAGGTCTGGGTGGGTGATGGGGCTGCAGTGGAATCCACATGCTGAAAACGCAACCAATTAAGTGGCAATGGCATTGCAGCTTTCTCATCCCCTAGCTGAGAATCTGACCGATGGAATAAAGAGCTGTGATTCCAGAAAACTGCCTTCAAATCAAGATCTTTCAGACAGGAATCCAGGACAGAGGTTTGGAATGCAGTTGGCAGCAAGTACTGAGATGGTCCTTGTGCTCTTGTGGAATTATTTAATTATTTTGCAGCCTGTGAATCTTCATGTGTACCTTTCTCCTCAGTTCCCAGGTAGCAGGCACATCTTGATAGCATCTGAGGAAAACCTGGAAGTCAGGGTTTTCTCTCTGCTGTGCTGTTTCTTTTTTATATTGATGCCCTGGATTGGCTACCTAGAACATGGGTTTAGAGAATTAAGAGGATAAAGTGGGTATTTATAAAGGCCTTCAATAGGTACACCTGGGGCAGTTGAAAGGAATACTGGATTTGTCTTTACTAACAAGCTGTGGGTCTACTGGTAGATAAAACTAGCACTGGGACACAAAAGAAACAATGGGAAGGATTCCACTGATTGATGAATGGGAAAAGATACTTGCTTTTACAAATAAACTTTAGGTTTGCTGATAAATGAAATTAGACACGGAAAGATGAAAGAAACAATGGGAAAGAAAAACCCCTAAATTCCATATCAATTAAAAATTAAAAGGGAGGATTATACATTAGAGGCAAATCTTCAGTATCAGGTGTCTGTATCAGGGATTCTGTACCTCTCAAGTACCACAGCCAATGGGGAAATAGAGAAGGGAAATGCAGCCAGGTAATTAGGATAAAAAGGAGGCTGTGACCTCCAAAAGTTTGAGAGATCCCAGGGGAATGCCCCATGGCCTCTCCCTTTATTTGAATAGAGAAAAAGGACTCCTCTTTGGACATTAACCTCTGATGTTTGTGGATTATTTTTCATAATACAGTCAAAAGCCTTCCGTGGGGTTATTGTGTTGATTGTCATGGTAAAAAATTATCTTCCACTCAGGATCCAAAATGGAATTTTTAATAGAAATTCATTCATAATTCCTATTAACTATATCCATATTTTCCCTATGTACATGTTTTCTACTCTGCTTGCAATGTAAACATTTCAGCATTTTCATATTGCAGTATAGCTAGAACTTGAACCTAAGTAATCTCCCTTCACTTTCCCAGCTGAATTTAGTGCAAATAGTGAAACTGTACAAAGATGAAAAGCAATTAAGGCTATTATCTTAGTAACATAAATAGTTCCATCAAACAAAAAGGAGCTAATTTCCTGCTTGAATGTCTTGGCTATTTAATACGCCTTCAGTGTTACAGCTTAAGATGGAATATTTTAAATACATGTTTTGAGTGTGTACAGTGTTTTTGGCTGCACTCAGTGGCACAGTGCTATGTCCCCTGACCTCACTGGTGGGGAGCTCTGAGGGAGGAGATTAAAGTACAAAAGCTTTTTGGAACTGCAAGGAGGAACCACCTAAATTGCAAGGCATGGGGATAGCTGTAGTACCCATGCAAAGAATGGCTAAAAACCTCTGAAACCCTACAAAGCTGCTAAAATGTCTGCCTTTTCACCCAAAGTATATTTAAATAAGTGCCTTTGAGTGCCAGTTTGGGACAACAGGATGCTTTTTTTTTTTCTAATTACACAGCCCCTGTCACAGTATTTAGCTTTCTTTGAAAGAAGAAGGGAAAAAACCCAAATAAGTTGCTTGCTGAGGAAGTGTTAATTGTACACTGCAGTTGCATGTGCTACTAAGAAGCCTTAGTGGTGGTAGTATCTGTCAGTGCAAGAAAAAAGATAGCAACCTCAGGATTTTATTGTTAATATTTACAGTCCTACCAAGAAACAATCCATTAAAGAGGGTGCCTAAAGCACAAAGAGGAGTTCCTGATATTTTCCTGTATATTCAGATTCTCTACTACTAATCAATTTGTCTCTGGCCCTCAGTAAGAATACCTATGGTCAAGGTATGTGTAAAAATAGCAGGAAATACTGTTTTCCTCCTTATCTTTCCCATCCTTATCTGCCAAGTGGCAGAGTGAACAGCAGAAGAAATATTAATATTTTCTTTTCATAGCATATTTATTTTGATTTTCCTCTGTTTCCTTCAGACAGCCTACTCAGCCTATCATCTGTAGGAGACAACCATGGTTCCTTGTGAATTATTTCTCACCACAGGCTTTCATGAAGGGGCCTGATTTTCAGCACACAGAATGGAATATCTTTAACATTAACTTTGAGCAACTTGGGCAGCAGATGTTCCATAAATGCTATAGGCTTTATTTCTGTTCTTATGGAAATGCAGGAACATTCTTCTGACTGTGACATGCCTGCCATAAGACAGGAGGTTCCTAGGGAAAAGTGGAAAAGTGTAGCTTGGATCCTCTCCCTGCAAAAGTGCTCAAAGCAAAGGCTGTCAGGTAGATACTCAGGAGAGAAGTATTTCTGGAGGAAAAGACAAAAAATCTCAGGATTCTACTTGTTCTCATACTGATCTTTTCCAGACTTGACAATTTCCAAATAATCTCCAGAGTAAACTAGACATTATGGCAAGATACCTCCACAGTGTACTGAGTTGACTTGTCTTGCAAAATAGAAAATTAACTTTTGCACCACTTAAGACACATAAAAAGGTGAAGTTAAAGATGTGACTTTCTACAAAACCTCCTCTTGCTGATATTGCCATCTAGGTGAATTTTAAGTCTCTTTTTAAAAATCAAACAAGATTACAATCTCAAGAGCTAGCAACAATTTTTCCTTCTATTCTGAAGAGCAGTGTTGGAAATGTCTTTGTAAAAGCTAAGTTAGAAACTATGTTCTAACAAGGCAGACAAAATTCCCTGCAGCTTCACAGGAGTTTTGGGCACATGTTGGCCAAGTTTATACTATTGCTTCTTTTTACATTGTTGTAAATACTGCCTTGAAGTTCCTTTTAAAATCCAAGAATCCAGGCAAAGTCTATTAGCACACTCAGCTATGCAGCAGCAGTATAAGAGTTGAAAAAGGGGATAAAATGTCTTCCATCAAGAAAAGAACTCTGTAGGAAAGGTTCCAAACCCTAGTGAAGCCATAAGGAAATGAGCTTAGTCCATCTCTCTGTAATTACAGACAGGTAGAGTTGAAGACTTAAATATCTGCCTAGATAAAGACAGTGGGGGGTTTTTTTGGTGTTTTGTTTTGTTTTGTTTGTTTGTTTGGGGTTTTTGTTTTGTTTTGTTTTTTAGTTTTTGGGGTTTTTTGGGTTTTTTTTTTACTACTAGCCAAATAGGAAAGCTCCTCTGCACCACAAGAAACCAGATAAAACAAACCATCACTATATGAGATGGAGCAGAAACTAGCTGGGCCTTAACATTTTTGTATTCCATTGCAAGAAAAGGAAAAAGAATGCTGTTAATTATTTGCCTTTCTTATAGTTCTATTCTAAGACTGTTTTTGTGGGCTATTGTAAAGGAAAAGAGGAAAAGGACAATTCACTAAAAGTATTGCAATCTCTATTGTCACTAAAATCTGCAACCTCCTGAGAGATTCTGAAAGATTTTGACACCAATATCGATAAGTAGAGGTGAAATGCGAATGTTTTGGGGAAAACTATTATATAGTATTCAGGAAAGCTTTAGAAAAGAGTGAAAGAAACTTGAGAAGGAACATGTGTAAACCGACACTGAGGTGTGCACTGGAAAGCTGCAAAAAGAAGGAGTTGGCTAGGAACTGTTTCTTTCCCTGGCACACAAAGTCAAGTGCCCCTTGATTGCCGTACTAATTAAGGGTCTCATTAGGGTTTCAAATGGAAGGTCAAATTTCTTCTAAACTGCATGTGGCATCCTTTCCTTTCAGTTTCGCCCAAAGACTTTCAGGATCATCAGCTGCCTTAAGGAAAAGATCCTGGAACAAAAGAGACGGTGCTGGGCATCCCTTTTCCTGCGCAGCTTTAAACGCCACAACACACATTCGTGTTGTGCTTCTTTTTTTTCAGCTTCATGTACCTTGACACTTTTGCTCCCTCACTGAGCCCAGCTGGATCATTTTAATCTGGATTCAAAAGAGGAGAAAACAATTGCTCAGTTTCACATTCCTTTTGAAGTCTATCAACAACCCCTGCGAACTGGGGCTAGAAGTTTTCCTTTCAAACTAAATGGACTACCCCATTCTTTCTTTTGATCATGCAGATTTCCTGAACCTGAACTGTATCAAGTGGAACTACTGGTCACAAATGTCCCTGTTCAAGAAGCTGTTGTCTCCACATTTAACTCATATCCTGTAAAAAACAACACACACCCGGACATATATGCCCATGGACCATCACAGTCCTTCACTCTCGCAGGGCCCAGCTTCAGAACTTGCTATGTTCAGCTATTGCTCCCAGTCCAGAGCTCCTAGAACAAAAAGTAAGTGCTGCCTTCACTTTGTCCTTGCAGCTTTTAAAGTGCAGCACACCCAGGAATGCCTGCTCAGCTCTTGGGACCCTCGTGCACTGTCAGCCTCAGAGTCCAGTTACAAAGCTAAGAATGTTCAGCAGCTGGTCCCACAGGAGAAATTCTAGAAGAAAGATGCAGTGCTGGAATTCACTTTCCTTGTGCAGCCTTTTGCTGCACAGCCAACAGTGAGACAATCCGTCTTCCTTCACATGCAGAATCACACATCCCTTCCGTCTATGGAAGAACATATGCTTTCAGTCTGGACTAGAGCATCCACAATAGAGCCTCTACACTGCCTGCTCTCACACGAATGGCGCCGGGACAGAAAAGCGCTCGGCTTTTTCCTGGGCGCTGACAAAATGAACCACACGATGGCGGTGTGGACCTGCCAAAGAAGAAAACGCACCTCGCCTACGTGAAGTACCTGAAGCGCAGATCCAGGTTGAAATCGCCACTTCGCTGCTCTCCCGAGTACAAACTCTTATTTGCCCCACACTCAAGCGGCAACACGAACTCCTTTACGCTAATACATTTTTTCACTCTCGCAGATATCGGCTACAAACTTGAAACCATCTGGCAAAAGCAACGCTCACAAAAGTGTCAGCTGCGAATGCTGGTGCTGCCTTAGAGCTTCAGCTGCACTCAGAGAACTCCTCCTCACACTGCTCAATTTGGCATGTGGTTTCCACTCCTTCAGAAATTTTGGCCTTATTTTGGACAATGTCCTGTGCTCAGGATTGGTATGCAGCTGCGAAGAGTGCCCCGGGCAGGTAATGCCCAGTAACAGTGTTCTATCATCTTTGTAAGGGCTCATTTCCTGGATGCTGTTTATTCCGGAGGAGGGAATGCCATTTCTTTTGAGATGGACTTATAGTTCCTCTCTTTGGCAAAGAAACCAATTTTGGATCCGCAGATTGGGTAATCTTGATGAAATTTAATGGCTTTTCCTAATAGGCAGCGCTGTCAGTGAGAGCTGTTGAACTTTTCTGGGAATGCAAAAGCCAAGCTGATGATGAGCTTTCTGTCCTGGTACCTTTAGTGTGTGAGCAGTTCCATTTGGATCCTGGCTCTGTGAGACTGAAGGGTTATGATGGTTCATAGAGCTGAGAAGAAAGTGCAGATAGTAGTAGGGTGTGTACTGGTAGTTCTTTGGGTGCAAGGGAAGTTGTTAGCAGCAAGAGCTTCCTCAGCTGGCACTTCTGTGAGCTGTGTTTTTGCCGGATGGTTTCAAGTTTGTAGCCAGAGTGAGAGATTTATTAGCACGGAGGAGTTCATGTTGCCGTTTGAGTGTCGTGCAAATCAAGAGTTTGTACTTGGAAAGGGAAGGTCAGCGAGATCTTTTTGTCCTGACACAGTGGACTGGAGAACAGTGACGTTTTCAGCTTGGCACTGCACTTGGAGTGGTTTAGAGTAAGGCCAGAAGCGTTTCCTTCTTTTGCAAGCCCACATCGCCATCGTACGGCCAGTTTTATGAGCGCTGAGAGTGCCAAGGGAAAAGCCTCCCCTTGCCGTCTGCAAACAGGCCAAACACACAGGTGACTCGCACTTTCCTTCTCAGCTATGCACAGCATCACATCCACCGCTAATCCAAAAGTGTCCAGGTGGGGCCGGGCTCTGCTCCCAAGGAGCAAGGCACAGGACAAGAGAAAACGGCCTCAAGCTACGCCAGGAGAGGCTCGGGTTGGACACCACGAAGCATTCCTGCACTTTCAGAAGAACTTTTTCTTGGACATTGGAATAGGCTGCCCAGGCTGGCGATGGAGGTATTGTTACACCCTGAGGTGTTGAAGGAAACAGCACAGGCACCGCCCAATGCCACAGACCGCCTGACCCGGCGACCTCCACACCCTCCCTGTGACTTCATCACCTCGGCAGCCCCTGAGGGCCCCGCGGCCCCGCCCTGCGCAGCCGCCCTGCCCTCGCGGCCTCGCGCACGCGCCGCCCCGCCCCGAGAAGACACAAGATGGCGGCGGCGACGCGCGGGCTGCGGCTGCCAAGGGCAGGTGAGTGTCAGCCCCGCCGGGCCCCTCATGGGCCCGCTCTGCCCACCGCCCTCAGCCAGCTCGGCCCGCCCGTGCGGCTCTGCCCGGCCCAGGACACGCTCTGCCTCTGGCTCTGCGCGAGGGGAGCTCGCACTGCAGCGGCTGGAAAGGAGCTGCCGAGAATTTTTCCGGGGGCGCGGGAATGATCGTGTTTGTGCCTCCCTTCTCCTTAGGTAGCTGGGAATTGGAGCGCAGAGGGCTCGGGATGTAGCTGCGGGTGTCGCGCTGGGGCTGTCACTGCCCTATAGCTAAAAGCTCGGGTTCCTTTTGCGGTTTCCTAGGTGACTATGACCTTTGGGCCGTGATCTATGGTAAAGTTCAGCTACCAATATTATATTTAAAGCGTGTATTTGAGTCTTTGATTCTGTTTAAATTGATTCTGCCCACAGTCCTAGATTAAGTAACGTGGGAGGTGGCAAACGGGTTTTGTTGGTAAAGGGCGGGGAGAAATTTAATATCCTTTTAATGGGAGCAGTGTGTTCTTTATTTACCTAGGTGGCTGTCAGACTGCTTTCCAGGACAGAATGAGAGATGTGTCTCATTCCAGTTTGTGGGGTTGGGAGAGAATGGGGATAGACAAACTTTTGGGTAGACAAAAAGGTGCTTTGGGTTCACTGCAGATATTGGAGCTTTAATTCATAGAATGACAGAATTATTTGGATTGGAAGGGACTCTTAAGATCATCTAGTTCCAATCCCCTGCCATGGTCAGGGACACCTTCCACTATCCCAGGTTGCTCAGAGCCCCATCCAGTCTGGCCTGGAACACTGCCAGGGATGGGGCAGCCACAGCTGCTCCAGAAAATGCAATTTAAAGCAATGATTGGGTATATAGCCATAGCTGGTGATAATTTAGGGTAGCCAGACCTTATAGACTTACGGAACAAGGAAAATTGCTCATCACTAAACACTTTGTAGCGTAAGATAAGCACAGTAGGGGAATTCACAAAAGTGGGAGAATACAAGACAGTAATTAGATATTATTTGTTGGTATAGTAATGACATTATGAAGAGCCTGCCGCCAGTAATTTTTGCAGAAGTAACAGCAAGGAAGCTACTGAGTTGTTGGAAGCTGTAAAGTATTGCTGATTTTTTAACTTTCAGTGGCTCTCAAACTGTCTTTCAGGACAAAATTGGAGATGCAATATCTTTTTCCAGTTTGTGTGGTATGGAGAGAACAGGGATAGACAGATTTTGGGTAGTGAAAGACCTCCTTCAGGTGCTGAAATCTAGTTGGACTTTCTGGTTTGAGCTCTGCCAGCTGAGGTGGCAGAATATCATTTCTGCCTCTACACCCCCTATCCTTTTGATCTTCCGAACATTGGGGCTGCAGTGTCAGTGCCCCTGTGTAACTGGTAGTTCCTAACCACATTGGGACAAAACCTTCTTCAGTGTGCACATGTCAGGTTGCTCCCAATCCCATCCAGCCTGGCCTTGGACACTTCCAGGGATGGGTCAGTCACAGCTTCTCTAGACAACTGTGCCAGGGCCTCAGCACCCTCACAGGGAAGAATTTCTTCCTGATATCCTATCCTATACCTCCTCTCTGTCAGTGTGCGGCCATTCCCTCTTGTCCTGTCACATGTTCTTGCATATCAGTATCCTGATGATGTCCTGCCTCTGTGGCTCCCAAGTTTTCCTAGCTCCTTGAGGAAAGGAGCAGCTTTGAGGTAGTATGCCATGTATCTGGCTCTTTGTATCTCTCCCTGTCTTCTTGCTTCAGAGGTGTGATACAGGATTGCTTCCTCTGCTATATTTTATATTTCTGCTGAGTATTCTTTACTTGCTTCACCTTAAACTCACAGTGAGCTTTACTTGCTCTTTAAGAACTGATAACCTTTGTTTGCTCCTTCCCTGTCTCAGTTTGGTCCTTAACTTTACCAGCAACTTCCCAGGCCTGCTCCCCTCTGACCTTTCCAGATATCTCTGAAACAACAGTCCATGAAAAGCCTTGGCATGGGATATTAGAGAAAAAGATCTGTGATGAGAAAACCAATATAAGCTGTGAGTTAGCAGTGCTGAGTCCCAATTAATGCCGTCAAATCTCTCCTGTTCCGTGTTGCAGGCCATGGAATTTCTGTCCTGACTGCAGCACCGTCGGCATTGCAGCAGCACCGGCAGGTCCATCACGCCGTGATCCCTCATGGGAGGAGTGGCAGATCCTCTGTCAGTGGCATTGTGGCCACTGTCTTTGGAGCCACAGGTTTCCTGGGACGATACGTTGTCAACCGCTTAGGTAATGCTCACCAGGAGTACTGATTAAAGAAACTACCAAAAAAATGTTTAACTAAACCAATTGATCTCTAGGTTGCAGGGTGATGGAGAAGTTTCTGGCATTGTGGATCTTAAAAGTGTTTTGCAGTCTGCCTAAGTTCCTGTATGTGACAAGTAGTAAAAAGTGTTCTAATCAAGGAAATTTTGGAGCTTTGGAAGATTAAGGTCATTAAAAGAAGTTCTACCCCTCTGTAGAATGGAAGTCTGAGGAAATCGACAGCATGTATTTGATTCTTCTGGTTTTAGCCTTATTAGGACATTTTACTAAAGGTTTGCAGGAGTTTGATTGGAATTCTTTAAAATTGTCCTTTTGAATTTAAACTTTGGAAAATAACCCATGCTGCTTTTTTCCCCTCGTTTTCATGCAGCTTACAAAATGTAAATATCCTTGTAAATGTTCAGTTTTTTAGGTATTGTGCTCTGGTTATTGGACACACCATTTTTGTTTTGTTTGTTAATGAGCTTTGGCATTTTGTCTTACAGGCCTAAATATTAAGGAAAAAATCCTATTTAAGTATTTGACTTATGTAGGTTCAAGAAGAACCTTAGTTCTGTTCTACTTTTAGCTTTGCAGATATGCATTCAAGATACCGATGTCTAATTGTGGTGCTTTAATGCCAGGGAGAAAAGGGATTTTTGTTCATTCAGAAATTCATCGACTTAAATGGATGTATTTGTTTGAAACTTTGGGGTTTTTGTGGCTCTTTAGGTCGCATTGGCTCTCAAGTCATCATCCCCTATCGCTGTGATCAGTATGACCTGATGTATCTGCGGCCCATGGGTGACCTGGGGCAACTTCTCTTCATGGTGAGTCTGGCTTGAGATAGTCACAAAGCCCTGGCTGTGCAAGGCAGCCAGGTAACCCTTCTCAAAGACACAGCTCCAGCTGTTGTTTAGCCTCTAATTGGAAATGGTGTGAAAGAGCTTGCTTTGGTGATGCCTATTTACACTTTATCTCATCTTTTCCCCATTTGATGCTCTGCTTGCAGGAGTGGGACTGTAGGGACAAAGAGTCCATCCGAAGAGCCGTGGAACACAGCAATGTGGTCATTAATCTTATTGGAAAGGAATGGGAAACAAAGTAATTTTCTTTTTCTTTCTTTTCTTATATGTGATAGATTTGTACCAGTTATTGTAGCCATGTTTTACAGCATGTGTGTGCAGTGATGTTGCCATTGTTCTTGGCTTCTGGGAAAAGGCAATCCCAAGATTTTGCATATAAAATTTCTTTAAAAGGTTAACTCCAGTCCTGGTTGTGATCTGCTTTGGAAAAGTGCATTCTCTCCACAATTTTCCAGTGTACAGCTTTTGTTCTGTCAGAAAAATCAAATGTGCTATTTTCACATACCTAATGAATATTCCCTGAGTGCCTTCCTATAGATGACAGAGCCTCACCAATTTTTTATATTTATATTTACATTGACAATTTTATATGTAACTCATATTTACATAATATTTGCATTTACGTTATCACAGAAGTAAGATTTCATCCTGTCATTTGGACATAGTGATGAGTTGTAGCCTGCTAGAAAAAGCTGTGATCAAGCAGGAATAGCTGATGGAGAGTTGGTTATAAGTTAATCATTAAGATTATGACTAATAACTTCATTCATTGGTAGAATTTTGGCACAAACAATATTAGCTACAGAAACATTCTTTGATAATAGTTTCTAAGAATAGTTTCTTTTTGAAATCCATTTTAAAATTCCCATATTTTAGGTTAAAAATACCTGTAACAGCCACTTTCAATGTGTGTGTGTGTTCATGCAATTATATCCATTTTATTTAAAGCCTTGTGCAGAACTGCCAGACAAAAATTTACCAGGGAGATTTGCCTTGTGTGGTGCATAATTTTTGCTCTGGTAGTAGACAGAAACAAACATAGATATCACTTTCATCTCTGATCACCTAATGCTTTTGTTGCCCTTTTTTTTATGAACAGCCCTTTGATGTTCAAAATTTCTGGTCTTGTGTAAAAGGTGTGATTTATAGAAAAGACAGTTTATTTTATTGTTAAAAGGAAGTATGAGGACAATAACAAAAAGTTTCATTCTGTTTAAAAATCCCCAAACCTTGTTTTCTGTGCAGTTTCAATAGATAGAAATGGACAAGCCTTGGTCCATGTTTAAAACTTTTGGACATTACAGAACTTAACCACTGTGTGACACAAATGTTTTAATCACGTGTTTTGTGCATGTGGGTATCAGTGGTGGTGCTGAAACCCTGAGATTGAGTTCTCTGGTTTGTTAAACACGAGGTCAGAGTAACTGTTGTAATCATCCCAGAGCCTGTGAAAAACTTGTCCAGAAAGAAAAGTAAAATTAGATGGAGAGATCAGACAAAAAAAGCAAAGCCTACCATGAAATATTTTCTTCCTTGCTTTGTACTTGTGTCCAGGCTCCTCTGTGTGTACTATGTTGTTTGAAACTCCATGGTTACAGAAGGGATGTTGTTCTTGTGTGTTTCTAAATCTATTTTAGAAACAGAAAAGCAGAAAAAGGAGCGATGGTTCCCAGGATCAGATTATCAAAAATAACTTTGTATTTTTAAGCCTTTCTTTGGGCTCCAGTGGGATCTGAAGAGCTGTGGGAGGATATAAGGACACAGAGGGAGGTGTTTGGATAAGATGTTTGTTACCCAAAGCAAATGGTCAAGATGAGGAGTGCCTACAAGGACAATACAACAACATGAGAAGCCAGTTATCCTTCTTGCAATTTTGGAATTGTTGGCAGTTCTGCATGGAGACAGAGCTTCTGTATTGATCTTGACGAGATACCAAACTGGTTGACAGTATAACCCTCTAATTTAGGCCCCTTGAATATCATACAGTAAGGGGAGGATTTCTTGCTTCTTCTGGAAGTCCCTTTCAGCTCTGAAGTGGTTCTAAATCCTCTGAAAAATTGTTTTTCCATTTGCATGAGCACCTCTGTGTTCTCTGGTTTGTTTTTTTCTTCTTCTCCCCTGCCAAGCATCTACCCTGATTTGTGCTGCTCAGAAATATCAAGCTTCTTTGTAGTGTAATTAGGTGTGTCAAATCAAGGCAAATTTTGGACAGGATTTGTGAAAACATAGCCTTACTCAGAGTTCAAGATGCAGGAGAGTTTCTTTTAATAAAAATAACCTGTTTTCACTTTTACTGGGAGTTTTCTCTTTGTCACAGACAAGTGGACAAGAGGATTTTTCATACTGATTTAATCTTACCAGGTGAAAGGGCAGAGAAGCTAAAATTGAAGATTACAGTTGCAATTTCACTTTCCTCTAATTTTTATTATATGAAGAGTCCATCATGAAGGGAAATTTTGTTTCTCGGACTGTCAGTGTAGGTTTCTGATAATACATTCAAGTAATATGTAATAATTGCTTTTTGGCTGAGTGGCAGCCGTTGTTGATTGCTCTTAAAGTAACGTTTGGGTCTTGCCTTGCTTTAGAAACTTCAAATTTGAAGATGAATTTGTAAATATTCCTCAAAGTATCGCACAGATAAGTAAGGAAGCTGGTGTGGAAAAATTCATTCATATCTCTCACCTGAATGCTAGCATGAAGAGTCCCTCCAAATACCTCAGGAACAAAGTAAGTCTGTAGTCCACTTAAATGTATTTCCTGAGAACATCCTTTGTATTTGGTTTGGGTTTGGTTTTGATTTTTTTCCCCCCAGCTGGGGCTTTTTGAAGGACATCAATGTATGAATTTACTACATGCTGTTTTCTGCAGCTGAGAAATGTTTGGGCTTTCTGTGAGACCTTTATCTCAGTGCAGCATCTTGAGGATCAAATGGCTTGGATATAAATAATTTTTGTGCTACTGATGGCATCATTTTTTTTAAGTTCTGCAGTCAAAGATGCTTTCTGTTATGAAAGGCATCCACTTCTGCTTGGTTCAGCATGGATGTAATGAATGTGTTTGTTTTAATTGATAGGCTGTTGGAGAGAAGACTGTGAGGGAACAATTTCCAGACGCTGTAATTCTGAAGCCCTCTGAGATGTTTGGTAGAGAGGACCGATTTCTCAATCATTATGCAAGTAGGTACTCTTGGAATAATAAACCTATGTATGATTTGTGTAACTGCCTGTAGAGAAAAGAGAGAAAATAGGATTTGCTTCTGAAAAGCAGGTGTATTCAGTGTGTTCTTATCAGCAGTGTGTGGGATGTACAGCAATATACTAAATTCTCACCTCTTGACAGAATTCTTTCTCAATCTAGTTAGATGTTGCTCTTTGTTTTTATTTTTGTAATGATTTTATTTTGGGGTGGGGGGGTATGTACTGACGCACTCTATGGAAACAGCAAATGCAGCCCTCTCATTACTGTTAATACGAAAACTAAATGTGTCTTGAGAAAAATGCTGCTACAATTGGCTGGGAGTTCTTCCCAATCCTAGTTTTTTTAAAAGAGAAGTCAATTTTCAGAAGAGATCCACACTCAGTGTGGTGTCAAATGTCCTGGTTATTCTGGTACTGAAAGGATTCCCAGATTTTCTCTTTTTTTCCATCAGACATGCGTTGGTTTGGTGGTGTCCCACTTGTTTCTCTGGGCAAAAAAACAGTGAAGCAACCAGTCTATGTAAGTTTTCCATGAAATCCCAATCCCAAATCCTTGGTGGGTGGATGTGTCGGTCTGTAAACCACCTCTGAAAGAAGAGTGTGTGCATGTATTCCTGTTTTCTCTTGGTAACTTGTCAGAATTTGTTCCTTGCAGGTGGTTGATGTAGCAAAGGCAATTATTAATGCAATTAAGAATCCTGATGCAAAAGGGAAAACATATGCCTTGGCTGGGTAAGTCACTTTTTCTGATTCTAATTAACTGTAGTACATCTTTTTAGTGTCTTTTTTTGGCATGCTGCACAGTACATTTTATTTCTCCATCCATGCACACAGTTTGAGCTGCAATAAATTCCACCTCCTTTTTGGGAGGAAAAATGGCTCAAGCTCTTACTGTGAGTACTTTGAAAATCCTAATCTGGGCCCCACTGCATTTCATGTGATGTATGTGCACACAAAGAAGTAGGCAGCTTGGGAAACATGCTAGACAATATGGATTTGGGGAAAATTCTGGTAAAGCTCTGTGGAAACCACCTGGAATTAGAATGGCTCAGAGGCAGTGGATGTACAGTTGGAGACTGGATTTACAGGTTGCCCAGAGAAGCTGTGGCTGCCCCATCCCTGGAAGTGATCAAGGCCAGGTTAGACGGGGCTCTGAGCAGCCTGGGATAGCGGAAGGTGGGGATAGGATGAGATGATTTTAAGGTCCCTTTCAATCCAAAGCATTTTATGGCTCTCTGATCTCTTGGAACTTTTCTGGAGAACATGCCAGTTGAAGGCTCAGTTTTCATGCTTGCAATCTTAGACCTTGGCATCTGTGAGATCCTGTGTTTATCAAACTGCTCAGCAGTGTGCTCTTGTGGTGTCGTGGAGCTTTTCAGAATGTTTTGGAATGGCAGCAAATTGCCTGGAAGGCAAGGGAGATACCTGACAGCTCAGTCTGAGCACATCTAGACAGCCTAAAATGCCAAGGCAGGATCTGAACAAGAAAGGAATGGGAATTCCCAGTAGTTTGTGTTACTCTTAGGTAAGTGGATGGAAGACTGACTGCTTCATTCTCTTCGTCTTGAGAGAGGGGGAATGCATTTTTTGGACAGTTCATCTTGCTTTTAAATAGAACAAAATACTCTTAGTCAAGTAAAGGCAAGTGAATCAATTTCCCTGCAGCCATTTCCTACCAAAGATAGAATGTCTTGTTAATAAAGCATCCTTAATTCTCCATTTGATTTCTGGCTTCCAAGTGGGCTTGAACAAACTCCTCCCACAGTGATGGAAGTCTTGGAGTTCAGAATTGGAGTCAGCATGGAAGGAGGCACATTCAGGTGTGCTTTCACAGCACACAGAAACACTTCATCCAGTGTGGTTGTGGTGGGTTAGCCTTGGCCAGCAGCCAAATGCCCACTGTTCCTTTATGCTGAATCCTTTCCATGCTTTTCCCCAGCTCCAGGATGGGCCTTTCCAAAGGCTGCAGTCCTCCAGGATAAACCTCCTCCCTGTGAGCCACAGGGGAATCTCTTCAGGCAAATTATTTGGATTGAAGAAACGAGACTTTTTGTAGCCTTGGGGGTGGAGGGTTTAAAATTGTTTTCCTTCTCTGGTGCTAATATTGCAGTGTAGCTGACTGAGGTGTGATGTTTGCTGCATTCCCTTCCAGCCCTCACCGGTACCTCCTGTACGACATGGTCGAGTACATTTACGCTGTTGCCCACCACCCCTTCATTCCCTACCCGCTGCCACGGCCTCTCTACCAGTAAGTGGGACCCTAATTCAATAACCTCCTGGCAGCAGAAGCATAAATACCTGTTGCATGGGTTACTTACTCTGCCCAGTTGTTATTAAAGTGGTGGGGCTGCAGAAGTCCCCTTTCCTGAGGTACTTGTTAGCCAGTTTTGAGCCTTCAGCTCAGGGACAGGCCTGCATTTGATGAGCTGGTATGTGAAATGCATGCTTGTAGTGAACTTAACATAGCTGTTCATTCCAGAGTCATTTCTCCCTGACATCTAGGGACAGGGTGAGAGGACATAGCCTCAAGCTGCACCAGGGGATGCTCAGGTTGGACATCAGGAAGAATTTCTTCACAAGAAAGGGTGGTTGAACATTGCACTGGCTACCCAGGGAGATACTGAAGATACAACTGGACATGGCACTCAGTGATCTGGTCTGGTTGATAAGGTGGTGAACTTGATCATCCTGGAGGTCTTCTCCTACCTAAGTCATTCTGTGATTGAATGGCTTTGCTGAGCCAAGAAGTAGCAAAAGGTCCTAATTCAATAAAATCAGTAGCAAACCAAATGATTTTCAACAATACCACAGGGAAAATCTGTGTGTATGTTGCTGACTGCAGGCCCTGACAGATTTTTTTGCACAATCTTAAGGATCTGCTACTGAACCTGGGCCTGGTCCTTAGGGAATAATCACATCTTTTTGAAGAGCTACCCCAAACAATAAATGCCATTTCAGCAGTTGCCCTCAGCACAATGGGGCTGTGTTATTATTTGGCATACTCGTCCTCCTTGTTTTTAGTACAATGCAAATTAACAAGCTTAATCAGTCATCAGAGTTAGAACCCTCGCAGCAGTATGACTCAGTATTGGATCCATGGAAGTGCTGATGGATAACACTGAGAACATCCTAAACTATTGTGGCTGTTCCTCTATTGGCTGTAAGAGGCACCAGGCACATGGCTCTGGTGACACAGAGCAGCTTGTTAGAAAGGTGATATGTGGGTGCTTCTCAGTTTCATTCACATCTGCTGCAGTCCATGTTATTCTTTTTTATTTATGGGCTAAACTAAGTGATAGTTCATATTTTTGAGAAAAGAATGCACCTAAAAGGCAGATGAGCTTTGTTGTGTTTATATGCACTAATTCAGTAACACCCTAATCTGCCAGGTGAGCACTGGAGCTAGTCCTACCTGTTCAGTGAGAGATTCTGCTGTTGGTCCCGAGACACTGAGCAAGAACTGTAGCATTATTTTTTTTTCCCTGTCAGATTTCCTTTCTTTCAAGGGAAACTTAATTTCTGAAAACTGTGGATACCCAAATCCTCACCCTTTTTGTAGATTGCTCCAGATTCCCCCAGCTTGTTTGTGTTGCTGATAACTCATTTAATTGTCAGCAAGAGTGTTTTCTCCTAGAGGCATTGAGTCCAACGTCATGACTAATTGGATTGCTGCCTACACTGGCAGGGAACAGAGTTTGAATGAAAGGCAGGGGCAAGACTCAGCCCTCTGCTGTGTGGGGAATTGGATGGGGGATTTACTTTCCCTACCCACTAATGCTCATTTTAACTTCTAGAGATCTGCTTCTCCATTCCATCCAAAGTAAAACAATACAAGATCCAATAATTCAGGAACAGTTAATTACCAGAAACACTACTAAGAACTTAGTGACTGGCACATCTAGTGCTATAATGAACTCAGAGCTTGCAAGAACAGCTTCAGAACAAGCTCTTGCTCACCATCTATTAAGTCTGAAATAATTTTTACTGGATTTTTATGTATCTGGATAAATGACTGCACTTTTGCAATATTTCTTCTGTTCACAGTTTAGTTGCAAGATTCTTTGAGATGAATCCGTTTGAACCATGGTTGACACGGGACAAGGTGGATCGGGTAAGTGTGGGACCAGCCAAAAATCCCTCTTGGGAAGTGTTTCGTTGTGCATTTTTAACTCACACTTGAGTTTTGCTTTCCCCAAAACCACATGGAATTGAAAAAAGTGGAGGTTGGATGAGCAAAGTGGCGGGGGGGCAGTGCTCCCCACTCTTAGTCAGTTTAGGTACCTCTAGACGCACTAAAATCACTTCCATCATCCGGGGAATGGTGTTTTTAACAACTGAAGTTGAACTGACATCCTGCACACATTCCAAAATCTCGCTTAACATTCAAGTGTGTTTTCTGGGAGAATGCTGCCACTTCATGTTTATTCCTGACTTCTCAGAATGTTTCACTGGGGACGGAGAAATAAGTTGCAAAAAACCAACTGCAAGCAAAGAAAAAGTAGGAATTGGCAAGTATTAGTGTCAAAATTTGGCATATGTGTAGGCTAGCAAAGATAGTCATGTATATTCCCTAAACTTTTTGCTTTCTGAATTATAGAGTGACTCTTCCACCTGTTTTGCAGCATTGGAATTTCAATATATTTTGTTATAACACAATATCAATTGCCTACTTTACCTGATTGTCCCCCAGGATATAATTGTAACATCTCCAAAAACCTTTCTTCCACTGCCTTTGTTGTTTCTTCCATTACATTTCATAAAATAAGCCAGCACCAAATCACTGAAACTGCTGCAAGTCAGCTGTAGTATAGGTAGTGTAAGAGGAAGTTTCTCAGTGTCATTTCTGGGTCTGATTGTTCCTCTTTCCAAGCTTTTCTTCTTAAATAATCTGTTCAATATTAGATGTGTTTGATTCAAAAGACCTTTCAAGGAACACCAGCATAAGAGAAATCTCTGTTTTCTATGGGTTGCATGTATGGTAATAGAATTAACTATAGTAATAGAATCAACTATTTATACAGAGCCATGTTCTAAACCATAAACAGAGCAAAACCATCTACCAGAGGTGATAATTCAACACAACATTTCCTTGACAAATCAAAATATCCATAATTGGAGTTCAAGTATAGCCTTGGAGTTCCGCTTAGTTTTGCCGTTGCAATGCAGTAACCTTCCTGATAAGGTATGGAGAATAAAGGAGGGCACTTCCAGCACAGCATTTATTCCTGAATTAAAGCCTGAAGGACTTCTTGCTGGATGCAGAATACCTGTACCTCCTGTTGGAAGTCTTGGTACTCAAGACCTTGTGTAATTATGCCACAGTTCTGTTTGAATATTTCTTCTTCCTCTACTTCTTTTGGCAGGAGAATATTTGCATTGGGTGTAAAGCTGTTCATTTCAAGTGAATTATCTTTTTTTTTTTTTTCTTACCCTCCTCATTCTTGTTGAAGTTTCACACAACAGACATGACATTTCCTGACCTTCCTGGTTTTGAAGAGCTGGGAATCAAACCAACCCCCCTGGAACAAAAGGCCATCGAAGTCCTGCGCCGTCACCGCAGGTTCCGCTGGTTGGACGCTGAGCTGGAGGAAGCAAAGCCAAAAACACAACCCATGTAACAGCTGGCAAGGGGGATACTTAAAGCTTCTTAAACTGCCTTTGGATGACCCAGCTTCTTTGGAGAACTGTGTACATACTAAGTAAAATGTATTAATCATGTAAACTGTATTTCACCAGTGTTGTCTTTTCAGTTAAGGGGGGACTGTCACTGCAATGTGGATTTTCTCTTTGCCACAGAAGCAAATAATATGGTTCCTTAGCTGGTGAGCATTGTAATGTTTTGAACTGTTGGGACTAGAGGGAATATGCTGTAACACTTGTCCCTTTTTCCCTTGGCTCTCAAAGCAAATGTATCACTGAGCTTTAGGTGCTCAAATAGTTTCAAGAGTGTTGCAGTTCGGGACTAGGTCATCCAGAACGTGCCCTTTCCAGTAGGAATTGCTGGGAATGCTGCCTATTCAGACTACGAAATATCAGACAAAGCCCTGGTTTTAAGTTTTTGACTCTTCTGAACTTGGTTTTCTGTGCTGAACATGGCTCTTAAAGAAAGTGTCAGCTTCCTTTCAGGGAGTTGCAGAGAGCCACAAAGTCACTGAGCCTCCTTTTCTCCAGGTTAAACACCCCCAGCTCCCTCAGCTGATTGCTGTAGTCAGAGAACAGGATCTCTCACTCTTTCTGTATTGCCAAAGTACAGTGAAACTCCTGGACAAAGTGTTTCTCAGATTTCAAGAGCTTCCACATCAGAACTGCTGCTGCTAATGTTTACACTGAGAAAGTGGTGGGCTCTTGTGAGTTTTTTTATCCTGCTTTTGAAGGAAGTATTAAATTTGGCTCTCTCATGCATTGTTTATTTTTCTTTTGATAACATAAGTTGAAAAGCTAGGGCAAACTGGAAGTGCATATTAGTAATTTGAGCATAAACTTATTATTTTTGCCTGCCAGCTTTTCTCTATCAGACCCCTACTCTGTAGTCTTATTAGCACTCATTTGCTGAGTGTGGCCCCGATCTTGATTTATTGCACGTTGCTCACATCCTGCTGTGAAAGCACTCGTGTTCCTGAGCTGCTTCAGAGGAGTATAGAGAGATGCAATTATCACATAGCCCTGCACAGCTAACAAGCAGTTTCCATTTTCAGATAGCAAAGTGCTGCAGGAAAAGCTGGCAAAGGCAGTGTTGGAATGTGAGGTGCCAGTTCTGGAAATGTTTACCATGGTGCAGTGATTTATTTTTCCCGCCCCCCTCATTCAAAGCACAGCTTTTCCAGTTGCACCACTGAGCTCTCCTACAGGGTCTTAATTCAGGCAGCCATTAGAGAGTGGGAAAGGGGTGAATATCCATGAGAAATTTACTTGAAGCAGCTGTTCCACATCAAGAGCATGGGTAAAGTGGAGCATCACACCACAATACTTTGCCTTACACCACACTTCCCCTTCCCACCTTGCAGAAACTACGCTGTGATTTCTCCTAAGTTAGCTTTCTGTAGCAATTCCTTTATTTTGTAATACAGCCCTGAGTACAGAATTACTGTAATCCCTAGAATTGCTAAGATTGGAAAAGACCTCCAAAATTGTTGACCTCCAATCTTGGGTTACCACCTTGACAATTAGACCAGAGCACTGAGTGCCACACCCTGTGGTTTCTTGAACGCCTTCAGGGATGGGGATTCCACAATGTACCTGGGCAGCCCCTTCCAATGCCTGAACAGCTTTTCCATGAAGAAATTCCTGCTGATGTCCAGCCTGAACCTCCTTTGGCACAGCTTGAGACTGTTTCTTATTATCTTGTCTCTTCCTATTGGGAGCAGAGCCTGACCCTCACCTGGCTGCATCCTCCTGCCAGGGAGTTGTCGAGAGCCAGAGGGTCCTCTGAGCCTTTTTTTCTCCAGGCTGAGAAATACTTAAGGGTTTCTCCAGTTGCTTAGAGGGCAGATTTTATTGACTGAGAGGAGCATTCATGCTGGCAGTAATTATTCTGTAGTTACCTCTGCCTCCATGATGTTACTTTCTCTTCCCTCTGCCCTAAGAAATGCGCATGGATACTATTCTATGAGATGAGATCAGACGACTGATATATTTAAAGCAATCCAAATTTTGAGTAATTAATGAGAATATTATTGCAGCTTCTTTGAGGAAGGAGAGCAGAGGATGAAGGGCACTGACAAAAAAGCAAAGGGAAGCCAGTGGCAGAACTGAGAACAGTGATTGTGTGCTGCTGTAGGGCTTCTTTCCGGGAACTTCCTCCCTAAACACCATTCCTTCTTGGAAAAGCTTAACAGCAGTTGGGCATGTTGCAAACTACATAATGGAAATTGCCTTTCTCATCGTCACTAGGGAATGTTAGGGATTTTGTTATCGAGATTCTGGTTTGAAGCAGCACATGGAATCCACAGCTGGAAAAACATCTCTAGCAACGCAGACCTGGCTTGCACTGAATCGCCAGTAGTCGGAGCTGCTGCTTAGCGAATCCTGATCCCGGTTTTCCATTCACCTCTTACGGAACCTCCTTTCCCAACATTCATCCTCTGGGCTGATACAACTGATTAAAAAGCTAATTAGTACTTCCCTCCAAAGTTTCTTGTGTATACATATCCAAAGGGGAGTGGTCAACAGCTCACTGTCCTGATGGACATCGGGGACAAGTGGTGTTCCTCAGGAGTTCATAAATTTGTGTTTCATAAAACCTGTGTTATTTAATACCTTTTTTATGGTGTAGCCAAAGGGATCGAGTGCACCCTCAGGAAGTTTACAGATGACACTAAAGCAGAGTTGTCACACCTGAAGGACAGGACACCCTCCAGAGGGACCTGGCAGAGAAGCTGTGGCTGCCCCATCCCTGGAAGTGTTCCAGACCAGGCTGGATAGGGCTCTGAGCAATCTGGGTTAGTGGGACGTGTCCCTGCCCATGGCAGGGGGTTGGAACAAGATGATCTTTACCCTTCCATCCCCAACCATTTTGTGATTCTGTGATTTTGGCAACTGAAGTTCCTTGCTCTAAAACCATTGAGTTCGTTTCTCTCAAGATTATCCCTGAACCTTACTATTGCAAACCTTCTCTTCATGGAGGAGATGCCTCTCAGCTTCTGATCCCTGGGCAAAGCAGTCTGTATCAAGAAACAGAATCTTGGTTCTGCTGGAGGAGCACCTCAGGTGCTGTAAGGAATTTGTCCAACTGCCTGTACCAGAGGAGCCTTTCAAGGCTGCTCAGGTGTGGCTGGAGGAAAGAATGGGGGCAAAGGCGACAACAAACTGCTTAAAGCAGCCCTAGGTGGGGGTGAGAGAGGTAGGTGCGTGGTAAGGAGTCAGTTTGGCTCTTTCAGTGGTGGTTATGGGAGCTCTGGTGAGCTGCTGCTTCCCTTGAGGCAGCAGTTCCTGTGGTAAGTCACTCTTTTGCCTTTTTGTTATCTGAAATATTTGTTGTGGGCTTTACATATTCAAGAATGGATGGTTTTGCAAGCTGTAGATTCAGTGAGCAGCTGAAGAATTCTCTCCTGGAGGCATCTTGTTTCTCCTGGGTTTGTGTCTTGTGCTTGGCCTCTCAGGGCTATAATGGCATCAGCAGCTCATTTTGTCCCTGTTAAGGTGTTTGTGTTGTCTCTCTGCCATGGAATTAACTGTGTGTAAGGCCTAAATTTATGTTTTAGTATTTCTATGTGTGGGTAAAGTGGAGGTTTTGTTCTCTTGTTTGTGAATTTGTCTTGTCTTTGGCCAACAGGACTTTCTGAGGTAAGGGTAGAGAATAGGAGCACATATGCATTCTGTAGGTACAATTTCCTTAGGAAGTTCACCTCTAGCTAACGTTGCTGTTAATTAAAATAAAGTTGATGATGCCACTGCATTTTTTGAGCCTCTGAAGTCTGAGGGCAGCCTGGGCGAAGCAGAGGTTGTATCCCAAGCATGTGTCAGAGCAGTAATTTAGTAAGACAATTGAGTGAAAATGAAAACAAAAGCTGTTCACCTGTTTCTAGTTTTGCTGGCATTTTTCTTACCTTTTCCTCCCACATACACTGCATGCTTTATACCCTTAATTTGGGCTTGGGTTGGGAAGAAAGAGCCACTCATTTTTCCATGCTTAGTGTTCCCAGACCACCTTATTCCTTTCTTCAGCTACATTTAGAGTATTCCCAGCCTGAACTTCAGTGCATTTATGAATCTATAACAAAAGAAGAATAAACTTTCACATCTTTGTGTCTTCTTGAAACAAGAAAAATCTAGTTATACAGCTGTCATGGGTTGACACTGGTGCAATGCCAGTGCCCCCATGAAAATATATTCTCCCTGGTGTCTACTGTGAGATGTGATCAAAAATAGAGCAAAGCAGGCTCCAACTTAGGAATAAAGAAGAAAAACTTTATTAACCTACAACTAGATGTAAAAAGAAACACACAGAACTCAGAATGAAAACCTTCTAAAAACATTCCTCCTCCCCCCACCAAATTTCCACTCCATCACAGTAAGACAAAACCTTGGATTCTCAATTCAGTTACCACCCCTCAGATCATCAACTCTCAGTCCACCACCACCCCTTAGATATTCAATTCTCAGTTCATCAAGGAGAGAGGAGTCCCTCTTGTACCATAGGCTTCCCCTGGAAACACAGTTGAGGCCTCTTGTGTTTCCATGTCACACATGGCACCGCCCCGAGATCATTTGCCATCGTGACATCTTCCTTCCATGCCCACTGCTCTCACCACTGTGCATGGACCAGAGCTGCTTCTAGGGTTCCCCTTTTAAGGATGCTTTGCCCAGTTCCAAAAAAAGCACAGTCTCTCACTTTTGGGACACCTGTCCCCCCCAAATTCACCCCCTGGGGCCGAGGGGTCTCGAGAACAGAGATCTTCTCCTTCCCTAAAGACGGAGGGCACCAGCACCCTCCTCACCCATCGCCTCTATTCACACACTCCTTCACATCACATCACTGCACTCTCTTGGCTCTAAGCCATTGCCTCCCCCTAAGTGCAGTCTCTGTGTCACAGGAAAAATGGTTCTGTCCATGGCCATACAAGAAAAGTCCAGCCAAAGGCCACTCCATCATCCCTCCCACCTACGATTCTTCTCAACTTCCTCTTATCTCATCTTTATCTCTCTTCTCATTCAACTCCAGGAGGATCCTCATTTGTAAGGTTTCCATCATGCAAGAAAAGGGTTTAAAATCTCAGGCTCTGCCTGTCCAGAACTCCCCCCCCCCTTCTCCTCATTGGCCGGCCGTGCTATCGAATTTCAAGGTGGCACAATTGGCGCTCTCTCCCTCTCTGTCTCTGTCTCTGTCTCTGTCTCTGTCTCTGTCTCTGTCTCTGTCTCTGTCTCTGTCTCTCTCTCTCTCTGGTGTGGCTGCCTGATGCCTCTGGGTGCTCCTCCACCTTTCCATCCTGCCGGGGCCTTCCCCTCCCCTCTCTGCCCCAGGCCCGGCCTACCTCACCCGGCCCATGGCTTGCCCTCCCTGCCCAGGCCGCAGCCGCCAGGGCAGCTCTGACCTCTTTCACCAAGGGAACCCAAGAGAGCTTCCCCTGGGAGTGCTCTACCCCCTGTCTCAGCGTATCCATGTGGCCGCACCAGGTGCCAATATTCAAATCTGAGCACCTATTGGTTTGACCACAGCACCCCAAAAAACTCACTTCCTTTTCAAACCAGGACAACAGCATAAATTAAAGAACAATTCCCTTCCCTATTAATTAACTTTTACTCTAAATATTTGAAAATTTTCATGCTAGTCTTCAAAAACTGGCTTCAGTCTATTTGAAATTCCTGATCTGATTTGCTCAGGCCACTGACTTCATTTTAGAACCACAGACTCATCATTCCTGGGCAGCCTATCCCACTGCTTGATAACCTTTTCTGTGAATAAATTCTTGCTGAAAAGGAGAACATTCAGAAATGCAGAGGAAATGCTTCCCTCCTTGGTTGTGTTGCTCAAGCTTGCTTGGCTTTACTGTGTGTGCAGCAGGAACCCGCCTTGGGAGGAAGAATTTGAAAAGGAAGAAAAGGTTCTATTCAGTAGTGTCCGGTGGAATGGAAAGAAGAGCTGGTCTGGAGACAGGAGCTATTTAAGGGCCTATTAACTGCTGGTTTCTTTAAGGGGAAACTAAATCAGAGAACAGACAGAATCATTTAATCTGTTGCTGAGGGATTTGATTAGTTCTGATCAAACTTTGTGTGGTGAAAATGTGATAATCAATAATAAGATTTAAAAAAAAAAAACACTCTGCTTTCATTTACATATTTTTTGCTTGACTTCTCTAAAGTCAAGAGATAAATTTAGATTTGCCTTTTCATTTTCCTCCCTCTTTGTGAAACTGCAGCCCTGTTGAAACATCAAGTGTGCTTGTTATGAATGGGGTATAGAGCCCTGTTTGTATAAAGTGTCCTCCAGTCAGGACCAGTGGGCAATGCTGAACCAAATTGTTATTTGAATTTAATCTGTATTTTGTTAAAAGCAAGAGAAGAAAAATGGTAGTTTTCAGAAAGTTAGATGATTTACTATTGTTTTCACCTATTTGTCTCTGTTCCTGTCCATATCACAGCACAAGTTTTCCATTCATATACAAAGTACAGGTAGGTCTCTTCATTCTCTGGTTCATTTTTTATTTTTTAATTTTGTTGATGTTCCTGCACTTTGCTGCTGCTATTTAACCTGCTGTTTCTCTTCCTGTACCCATTTTCCAGTGCAGTGCATTTTGCATTAATTTTCTGGTACAAAACCTGAGGGATTTTTTAAATATTCAGCAGACTGGGAGCCTTTTTCCCTTGTGCTGAGATCCAGGTGAGGTGAGGACAGGACATCCACCAGCTTGGCAATTAATTACCAGCACTGAGAGGGCTAAAGGGCAGAGCTGCTCACGGTCAGCCACCAAAAAGCCCTCAGAAAACTGTGGAAGACCAAAGACTACCAGTGACAGGGAGGATCCATCAATCCCACAGGGCAGATCAGGGTCATCTTCCATCCTCTGTGCCTGGAATCTGGGGCTTTGCATGGAGCTCCCTGCTTGAAGCCAAGCACTGACAGTACCTGGGTGTTCAGCTCAACTTTCTGTAGCAAATGTGATTTTAGCAATTGTTTTATACTTCAGTTACCAGTCATGGCTGTAATCTCAGATTAGATTTCAAACCACATTTTTACTGATTTTCGGGAGAGTCAGCATTACTTCAGAGCACTTCTTCCATCTGTTCACTGTGAATCTACATGGAGTCCCTAGTTCTCCCAGACAAGGCAAAATGGTACCTGGCAGTGTGTGTTTGCCTGCAGAATTCCCCAGAAATGTGCCATCTGTTTCCAAGTGCCTAAAGGATCAGCAGTAATGGCAGCAGCTTTGAAAATGAAACCACACCTTACTTGAGCCCTGCTGTGGTGGGCACACAGAGCTCTGAAGTCAGTGCTGGCTTCTCATTCTATTTGTATTCCTCTTGCAGTGGTTCAAAAGAGATTTGCAAATGTAGGTCAGTTCTGTGTAGATTATTTAACAGGAATTCTGGCTGGAAGTGTTATTTAAGCAAGTGTCAGGACCCAAACCTGGGAGCTCCATGGTGCAATGGCACAGATCTTCCAGCTATTGCTTCTGTGGGGAGTTTGATAAAGGAGAATTCTTGTTGTACACAGGCAGTTTGCAATTTGCTATAATTCAAGGAGTAGTGCTACTAGTATAATTACTAGTATAATTCAAGATGCTGTGCTAGAGCTCTACACTGACAGCCATGTACAAAAAAGACTGAGACAAATATTTGCAAACCTTTATGAGCAACTCCAAAGCATTGCCCGCTTGTTTTGGCACCTCCTTTAGACTTAGAATTTGTGTGTCTGCTGTTTTGTTTGGTTTGGGTTTTTTTTGTTGTTGAAGGGTTGCAGGTGCCATTAGTGTGGATGAACTGAGGCTGGCTCCTTCTTTACCCCACCCTAGAAATGCTCCCTAATGTGTTCAGCTCAGTCTGCATCGAGTTCCATGTCTCTGGGACTGGCATGCAAGTCAGTTGGTTTAAGTAATAGCACACTGTGCTGCAATCTGCTGCATAATTATACACTTAATTAGATTCACAGTTTGCTACCTATGTCACACTGTGACAGGGCTTGCTGCTCTTTAGGGAGGGCAAAAAAACCTCATCTGCTTATAGCTCAGAAAAGCATCATAACAGTTGATTTTCTCCCTGAAGGTTTGAGTTCCTCTTAGAAGAACCTGCAGAACAGATTAAAGCTCAAGTAATTACTGTTTATTAAATGTCAGTGGTGAACACCCCGCAATTAAAATAGGCCTTTGGGCTTGCAGGGGAAAAGCCCTGAGAACAAGATGATGATGACAAACACACTCAGAGCTATGGGATAAGCAGAGAGGAAATTTCTGTGTGTGAGTTCTGAGGGACCTGTGACTATGAGGTCTTACATGACCATCACAGATGGCCTGGGTTGGGAGGAACCTTACAGATCATCCAGTTCCAATCCCCCTATCACGGGCAGGGAGATCTTCCACTATCCCAGGTTGCTCAGAGCCCCATCCAACCTGGCCTGGAACACTGCCAAGGATGGGGCAACCACAGCTTCTCTAGGCACCCTGTGCCAGGGCTCACCACCCTCACAGGGAGGAATTTCTTCCCAATATCCCATCTAAACCTGCTCTGTGTCAGTGTGAAGCCATTCCCCCTTGTCCTCTCACTCCAGGCCCTTGTCAAGAGTCTCTCTGCATCTTTCTGTAGGCTCCTTGGAAGGAGCTTCAGGCCCTGGAAGGCCACAATGAGGTTGATATCTCATGAGGTGAATCACTGTCACACAGGGTAAAGGTATGTTCTTACTTGTTATTCTACAAAATATCTCTCTTCAAAGTATCTTCCTTATACATGTTTAATCTGCCTGAAAACTCTGTGATGGGCACTGCTTGTGTGTGTCAGCAAATATGAAAGAGCCTTAGTTTACCCTTATTCACTTTAAACAATAGAATGTTTTGGAAACAAGGTATACATGGAGCTCTGAGCAATGTGGTCCAGTGGATGGTGTCCCTGCAATGGCAGAGGAGTTGGAACTGGATGATCATTCAATCCTTCCAGCCCAAGCAATTCTATGATTCTATAAGTATGACATTTGATCCTTCACAGAGCAATCGAAGGATCCTTCTCTGTGAAATGAGATGAAAAAATGGGCATAAAAATTTTATTTCTCACTCTGTTCGTCCTCTTCCTTTCAAGATAGAAACTTTAGAAGTGTCTGACTGCTCAAAGCCTCCACAGATGGGCTGTTTCCCTAAGCATGATGCTGCAACAGTGCAGCATTTCAGGGACTGTGTCAAGCTGTCCACACTTTTAAGTGTTCAGAAACATAAGCCAACATCTCCCTCTGTAAGGGAGGAGTCCTTCACAACATCTTGCTGCTGCAATTATGGCAGATTGCATTTGCACAGACCCTCCTAAGATACTGTGAAATTGGTTATTGTGCATTTCACTGAGCAATGCCAGGATTTAGGAGCCTATGCTGTTAATTAGAAAAGTGGTTGTCCCTTGGCACTGGTGAGGCCACACCTCGAATGCTGTGCCCAGTTTTGGACCTCTCACTTTAAGTAAGGTCCCTTCTGTTCACACCATCCCAGCCTCATTGCTTGATAACCCCATCTACCATTTCTTCACCAAACAGTTGGTCACTCTCTCCCTCCTCCATCATTCTTAGTTTAAAACTCTCCTCAGCAGGTTGGACAGTTCTCTGTCTTGGCTTTTTTAACTCTGGTGTTTTCATCACCTCAAAAAGATTACTAGGAGCAGGAAAGATCCAGTGAACTTTGACCAAAAAATACAAATAATAAAAATAATGCCTGTGCAAGTGTTTCATACCTCTGATCTGTAGCAGTATCCCATAATGCTGTTTAGGGTAGTTTCTCATGCAAGCATAGTGCACACAGCCCATAAATCTTACAGCAGAAGAACCATTCAAGCTCTGTGTCAGAAAAGGGCTCCTTTGCCCCCTGCTTGTGAAGGGCTGTTCCAGAACTTCATTGTTTTGATCCTTAAAAACTTCTCCTCAATTTTCAACCCACATCTTTCCTCAGAGAGTGGAGATAAACAAGCCCATATGTCCTTCTTAAGCCAGGATTGTCTTTTAGCTTAGAAATTTCTCTCCTTTGTATTTTTCCCTCCTGGGAAACCAAAGAGGCCGTCAACTTCAACGTTTTAGGCAATTTCATTTTCAACTTCATTTCCTTAGGCAAGACAAAGTAAGCATTTTTCTTTTCATTCAAAGGATTTTCTTAACTGCCTTCATAGTTTTGTCCTATTGATCTCTCGTAGTCATCCTGTAATCAAGCAGCAAATGGAGTCTTCATTCCTTTTCAGTCTGAACACATAACAGAGGAGAGATTCTGTTCAATATCTGAAAAGACACTGTTTACTTGGTTTATTTCATGTGATTTCTGTAATTATAGTCCTTAAGGTCACCCAATTTTTTTGACTGATTTCCCAGCCTTTCTGGAAAAGCCTGATTTAACAAACTAGTGATATGGCTCTTCATTGTCATGGCTATATAAGCAGCATTTTAGAAGTGATATCTGGAGTAGAAACTATCAACTATTTCTGGCAATGAGAATGAAAAACCAAGCAAACCACAAAGCAGCCAAATCTCCTTGTCTTTTCCACTTAAATAATAGATGTTTTATGCAAGACACTGCTGGGGGGGACAACAACAACAACAACAAAAAAACCCTGACAATATTTAACTGCTTAAAGAATAAAAAGGGCAGGAAAAAGTTTGTCTCCATTTGAGGCAGGAATATAGAGTGGTCCTCAGCTTTGGAAATAAGGTTAAGGAAATGTACAATTTGGTACCTACCTGAACCAATTTTGGAGTTAAAGGAGAATGTGTCCCAAGGTTGAATGAAGTGCCTCTGGAGTCCACAGGCAAGGACATTTCATTTTATTGTCAATAGGACTGAAAATTTTTAGAAGGAATTATGATTTTTGCAAAAATTGCTTCCACCCAGTCCTAAGTCTTGAAGTCCTCTGGCTCCTGCAGAGCGTGGCTCTTGAGCAAACTTTGTGGCTTATGTCCAGCGGAAAGGCAGGAGGTTTCCTAATTCCTTTCTTCACAGCAGGAGCCCTGGGAGGTTTGGGATGAAGAAAACCTATGCTGTTCTTGAACATGAGGCACTTCAGAGCTGGGTAAGGCTCAGGACAGTGTGAGAAGCTGCTGCTCTCAGTTGGATGCTGCACAGCTCAATGAGCAGCCTCAAGCCAGCTCTCAGGGGTGAAACATGGGAAAAGAAGGTAAATGCATTCCTTAGTGTGTGGAGCTACCAGAATGGGAACTCTTACCAGCCAAGTGGGCGAGTCCCCCAGTTGCCAAAAGGGACAAAAATTTGGAGGTCACTGTGAGTTTAGCTGAATGTGAGGCAGTGGTTCAGCCAGGTTAGTCCAGTGCAAGTGTAATAAACACAAAGCCAAGCACTGAAATATTTGTAAGACTTTAGGAAATATTCAGAAAACAGAGGCTGCAATGCTTTGTGTCTCTAGTAGTTTTGCATTACCTAAATTCCTTCCTAATCTGGAGATTTGTCACCAGGTAGGTTTGAAATTAGAGAAGATATTACTAATTTTCGATTTCTGTCCAGGCTTGCAGTTGTGCACAGCTCTAGTCTAGTTATAGTTGTGTGAGAAGTGAAAGGTTCTGAGCCTGCAACTTCAGGTCTGTGTTGAGGACTCCTGTATCTTCTCTGATGTGATGCAACGAAAAAGGTTTTCATCGTGAGAGTTGTTCACTGTTGGTAAAGCTCCAAGAGACAGTGAAATCCTCATGCTTGGAGAGTCTCAAAACTATGTAATTTTTCATGGAATCATGTCAAGAATGGCTTGGCTTGGAAGGGAATATTAAAGATTATCTAGTCCAAGCTGTGGTTACTATGCTGGATCACTGGGAACCAAGCAGTGGCCTCTCCATCTCTGTGTGTGGATGGTGTGCACCCAAAGCTGTTACCAGTCTAAATAGAGCCTGAAGATATCTCTAGATCCCAACTGAGACAGCTTTGGGACCTGCCTTTTGGATACAGGGAGCTGAATTTTACCCAGGAGCTGGAGTTCCTGTGCCTGCTGGCTTCATCCCGAAGCCAGGACCAGCACTACACTTTGAAAGGGCTCTCCAGCATCCTCCAAGGAAAACCAGATTTGATGGAGAGGAGGAGCTGATCAGCCATCCTCCTTAATTTAAAAGGTCTTCTTTTCTCTGTGGCCATTTGTGTTTCTTTTTAATCACTTGAAACCAGCCTGGGACTGCTCTGCCTTGGCTGCTGCTTGTATTGAGATTTGTGAGGATTGAGCTGCAAATTAGGACTGGTCAGTGTTTAAATGCCTTTTCATCCAGGAGGTTTAATTCACCTGACTGAACTTCCAGACAAATCTCCTTAGTTCCAGCATGGACCCTGAGGAGAGATGTTCAATCACAAAATTCCACATGAATTTCAGAATTCATTGATGGAAGGGCTGATTTCTTTGTTTTCTTTTTCCATGCAAAAGTGCCCTTTCCCTCCAGATTTTCCATGAAGTTTTGTGGGTTTTTTTTTCCTTGTTAAACTTTTCCACATCTCATTTTAACCCTTTGAAAATAAAGTGGGATTTCCCCTTTCTTCCTGCCTAAATCCTGTAGATGAGAGACTAAGAATATTACTACAGAAAAATTACATTTCCAAGTGATATCCTGTGTTTCAGGAGTCATTCCCACCGCCTTGAAATCAATATCTGCCTGTCTAGGGGGGATTTCACCTCTTCTTTCCCGTGTGCTACAACGTCTTCCAAATCCTTAGGTCTTTGCAGTTGAAAAAATGCAACTCCACTTGTTCCTTGTAAATACTTTTTGAAAATGATGGAGAAAAACTGCATAATTCATCAGAGAAGAGTTCTGTTTTCTGAATAGTTGAGCTGCATTTCTTCCCACTTCCTACTTCTGTCTATATTCACCCCCTGATTAAAGCCAGGAACATGCAGTGAGATAGGCAGCCAGGGATTTAGCCCCAAATGTGTCTCAGTTGCTTTCCAAAATGTTAACAGAGCACTCACACAAGTTCACAGCAGGCTTAACACGTGGCCGTCCTGTAGGAAGAGCCTTTACTGAATTTCTCAGACAAAGCTCAAGATGCAGGCTCTGTGCTGCTGCCCCTGCTCACCAGCCCTTGTGTAACCACTGCAAACCTGACATTTTCCTGAGGGATGTGTGTGCAAACACCCAGGGCACTCATCAGGAGACACCTGAGCACTGGAGCTGATCGCATCTTATTTCCTGCACAGGGATGAATTGTGAAAGGATTCTTCTCTGTTAACAAATGTTGAGGGGGGTTTTTTTCCCTTTGGAAGGGGAATTTCTAAGCTTTCTCTCCTCTGTGGAAACTTGCTATATCAGAGATTTATGGCTTTGTGGTGCTTTTAGTTGAAATCAGGCAGTGGTGGCACTGCTAGAGAGACAAGGGCAGCTGCTTGGGCAGAGAGAAATCAGGCGGCACTTGAGTAAAGAGTAGTTCTTGGACACTTTTAGCACAGGGGCTGCTCTGAGGCTGTGTTTTATGGCCTCTTTCTAGATGTGCTGGCATGTGAGCTGACAGGGAATGAGCTAGTGAGGGTTTCTAAGGCTGATTTGATTCAAGTGCTGCTGATAGTGGCTTAAAGGAACCTTTGTGTCCTCTGGGGGAGCATCAGTGCTCCTGGGGAGTAATTTTCATCTCACCGGTAGGAAAAGTTTTGGGAGCTCAGTTGTCAGTGGTTGGTGCCTCAAGATTCTTTGACAAGGGGTAATTTCACACACACTCCCATTCAGTTTGCAAAATTGGTCTAAAAATGTTACTATAAACAGGCTCACTTATTGTAAAATACAGTTTATACAGACACAAACCAAACCTGCCATGGGCAGGGACACCTTCCACTACCCCATGTTGCTCTGAGCCCCATCCAGCCTGGCCTTGGACACTTCCAGGGATGGGGCAGCCACAGCTGCCCTGGGCACCCTGTGCCAGGGCCTCACCACCCTCACAGGGAAAAATTTCTTCCTGATGTGCAATCCAAATTTCCTTTCAGTGTGAAGCCACTGTCCGGTCACTACATGCTCTTATAAATAGTCTCTCTCTCCTTAGCAGATTATTATTAAAATAGTAAAAAGTTGAGGAATAGATACTTGGCTAACAGATAATATGTGTGAAATTGGTTATTTCCTCCCCACCCCCAATAATAAATCCAGCTCCCTGGATTTATGTCTTCATGACAGTGTGGGAGTGCAAATATTCACTTGTATAGAACATCTAGGTGAGAAAAGCTGCAGGTCTTGGTGGAGTACAATTTCATAATGAAGTTCTTATTATAGAGTTTTGGTCTTAAAGTTCATTTAAGGTTGGCCACTGGTACAAAAATGGCCTCAGGATCAAACTTATTTTTAATGCAACTGATGGGAGCAAAACTGGTTGTGCACCTCTCATCAACAGACAAGTTTCAAAATAAGTGTGTGACCGAGCTCAGCTGCGTGGGATTTGAATGTGAATGACTGGCTGGGGCAGGAAAAATATCTGGCACTGTTTGTGCAGTATAATATAGCTTGGATGTTGCCTTTGGGAAATGTTTTAACAGGCATTCGAGGTATCCACTCACTTTATTTTGCATAGAATAGTCTATGTAACATGCCTAATGATGATGGGTGAGAGATTTTATCTAATTTTTCCTGTATTGAATCCAAGAACTACTTCATATGCCCTCTCTAGTTAGGTATAATCATCACATTAAAAAAAAAAAAATTGAAAAAGAGCAAAGTCATCCATGTGAAAGTCAGAGTATAAATGCAGATTTTTCTTTTGCAGTAAAACTACTAAATTATGTCTTCTCAGCCTGAAAACTCAGTGTTTGCATATGAAATTGCAGAGAAGAGGATATTTACTTTACCTGATCCCTTTGCTTCCCTACTTAAAGAGTGAAGAGCTTTGATCTGAAGTTAATAAAAAAGAAGCATAATCTGTATAAAGCAGATGTACCCAGGAGACTTTTCAAGCAGCTTTTCCAAAAATTTTGGGGTTTTAATTGACAGCTAGGAAGTTGGGCCAAAAAGGAGATCTTTTTTCAAGCTGAGATGCACAGCCATTTTCTATCTGACTCTTTAACGGAGGCTACATGAGGAGGTATCAGTCATTTGACTCCTGAGCTGATCCTTGTCCATGAAGATTTGATTCCCCACCTTCCTGCTGGAAAATTCATATGGTGAATAGGATCTTTGCGATTAGGATGGTAAGTGGAGGGGCTGCAAAGTTTTAAGAGGTCTGCTCAATGTGACTTTTATATGCACTTCTGTATGACCAGTGAGTTGCCAAAGTTCTGCTGAGGAGCTTTTGAAAAATCATGGAAGTGTTGGCTGGAGGGCACCTCTGGGAATCCTTCTGCAAGGGCAAATTGCCACCAGGTCACATCAGCCACAGCTTTGCCCGTCTGGATCTTGGAGGCTTTTGCTGATGAAGTTTCTGTGACACAGAAGCCCTTGAAAATGATACCTTGTCATTTGTGTTAACTCATCCCCCACAAAAGCTTTGCAGGAATCCGTGGCTAAAGGAGAAGAAAATGTGCCCACAGCTGCAGAAATAAAGATTAATTGGTTTGTTGCTTTTCAAATGAATTGGTGTATTATATTTTAATAGTTTAAGCTGGTTCTATATTTAGCACCTATACTTCTAGAAAAAATTAAAAGGCTTTTGTTCTACTGATCCTGAGGATAATAAGGCTTCAAATTGGAGATTAGGACATGTAGAATGGGTTAGGGGAGTTAATTATTCAGAAACTGAATGGCTCAGATTTTTCCTGTCTTTCAAAAGATCTAAAGCTTAACTGTTTTCCCAAAATAGGAGATTTTTGTACAGTCAGAGAGTTATAGAATAGTTTGGGTTGGAAGTAGCCCTTAGGATCATCCAGTTCCAATCCCCTGACATGAGCAGGGACACCTTCCACTATCCCAGCTTGCTCAGAGCCCCATCCAGCCTGGCCTGGAACGCTGCCAGGGATGGGGCAGCCACAGCTGCTGTGGGCAGTGTGGGCCAGGGCCTCAGCAACCTCACAGGGAACAATTTTTTTCCAATATCCAATCTAACCCTCTTCTCTGTCAGTGTGAAGCCATTGCCCCTTGTCCTGTTGCCCCAGGCCCTTGTCAAGAATCTCTCTCCACTATGCATAGACAGTTTCAAGGAACTCATGGCCTTGGTCTCCATCTTCTGCCTTTCCAGGGGTTGGTTTAGGGAAGCCTTGGAGGACAGGGTGACACATCCTGGTCTTTATTATTTTCTGTGTGTTTGCACAAAACACAAAACAAGTCAGAGCTGCACAGGCCTCTGAGCTACTACCATTTTATGCCATAATTCAGGGCCACAGGGCAAAATGACAGAATTACTCAAATTAATAAAGTGTTTCCGGATGTCCATAGTCCAGCCTGCCGCTCAAAGCAGCATTATATCTGAAGTGATAGCAGCATTATATCTGATGGTGATATCTGCAGAAATGTGCCAGGTTGGGTCTTGAAAACTTTTAGCGCCTTAGACTGCCTGTCACCACCACATCTCTAGGCAGCCTGCTCCTGTGCTTTGATATTTTCCTGTGCCTTTTTCTCCACCCTTATGTCCAGTAAGAACCCCTCTTGCTTCAATTCAACTCCCTTATCCATTGTTCTGGAGCTGGGCATGTGAGATCTCTGCTCTTTGGCCTTGGCAAAAGCCTGTCAGGGATTGGGTAGCTTTAATGTGTCCCCAGAGTTTTATTTTAAGGGCAATCAAGCTCCATTGGCTCAGCTTCTTCTCACAAGACAAACTCTCAAAGATGGACAACTTTGGTGCCAATCCACTAAAGTCATTCCAGGTTACTTTTAAAAGACTCCCTGAAATAGCTGTTCATGTTTTAGGAGTGGTTTATGATTAATCCAAAAGGATGGATAATCTGGCCTAAAACATTTTGACTGGCTTTCCTACAGGCCTGTGCACAAATATATGAACACAGTGTCTGTTTTGTGTTCCCTTGACCTCCTGTCTGGGTCATCTCTTTAATTTTGTGTCTCTCCCATGATACCCAAGAAATCCTATAGTCTTGCCAGAGAGAAATTACAGGGGTTTTGCGTTGGACTTGAATGAAGCAAAAAAGTTTGTCTTACTCCTACTGCTTGTGTCATTAATTAGGTAAAACATCAAGAAAATGCTTCTTAGAAATGTACATCTGTGGTTCTTCAGGTAGAAAAGACCCTGGATATTACTGCATACGTCTTATTATCATGGTAAATGTTTAAAAGTGCAAGTAATGTATGTTAATATTGAGTTTTCCTGTCAATTCAGATGAGCACATTATGAATAAAGCCTGGATTCCCAACCTCTCATGCCACTACAAAACAATGTTCCTTCTCTTCTCAGACTTGGTCAAGAAAATCACTTCAGGAATAGAAATGAATTATATAAGGCTGTACCCTAGCTATCTGACAACCTCACATCTTCCCAGTAGGCACAGTACTAACTTTATCCCAGCACAGTGCTCAGGCTAATATGAGTCATCTGATAACCTCTTCATTGTGCACTGACCTCAACCTTGGACCAAAATAAACACAAATTCAATTACAAACCTCTCCTTGATGCTCTCACCCTCCCTCCAGTGTGTCTGAAGCTCTGAGCAGCATGGCAGACTCGGCTTGGCTTTCTTTCCCATCCGGCTGTGGTGAAATGGGAGCTGAGCCTTGGGATGGGTTGTGTTTGTCCTCCAAAGAGCCTCAGACTCTGATCCTGTGTTTAGTGGCTTCAGCACTTGCTCTGTTCAATGCATGTGGGTTGCTCCTGCCTGATGTTGAGCAGGAGTCCTCTGTGATATGGGAAAAGCCTTGCATCTCCCCCTCAAGGCAGGACCTGGTGTCTAATAGCTCATTTCTTCACTTTCCCTACTTGCATTAACAGTTGGGAAAGACTTTTTGTAGGTTTATAATTTTTTGCCATTCTCCCTTCCTACAGCCAGATGCAAGATGGGGATCTTCAGGAAGAGAATAGGGCACTTGAGGCAGAAAAAGAGCTGGGAGGATCAGTGATAGGATATTTTTGGGATAAGTTTTCCTCTGAAACAAGTCCATTTTGAAGACACAAACCTCTGTCTGTATCCAGGAATGACCACCTGAGATGTGCTGTGTATGACAAGAGAAGGATGGCACATTGCCACACATGGATATGGACTTGTTAAAGCACTGCACTGAACAGAGATAACTCCAAGATAACTTCAGCCCTGCCACTGAGGGGCTCTGTGTCCTTGGACACTCAGCTTGTGCCTCTTCCCCATCTACAAAACAGGGCCCACCACTAAGCCTGTTCCAAAGTCATATCCTTTTAAGGTGAAGATTTAGAGTTTTGTGGTTTGTTTTGAGAAGATTCCATGGGCCAAATCAATGGAGGGTGCTGAGCATCCCTGCACCAAAAACTAAGCTGCTCATCTTCTAAAGCCTTGACTTAAATCTCACTGAGCTGTTCTCTGTGAGTAAATTATAGAATAAATTACCTTCGTTTCTGGAGCGATCCAGTCCTGATCTGCCTCGAAATAAATATTTGAAACTTCACAGTGAAAAGCAGATGTTAAATTCATGTTATTCTGCAGTGCCTCTGAGCTATTTGCTTGAAGATAAGCCCCCTTTCCTGTTCTTGCTGTGCATTGGTCATCTGTTCTCCAATATCTGAAACCACTAAAGCAGGAAAGTCATCCATGCAGGGGAAAAAAGCATAATGCAACAGTTTTTAAGGTGCATTTTCAGATGCATCATGCAAAAACTCCATAAAAGATTCAATAACATTGTCATGTGTGAGTTTACAAGGACATATGTATTTCTACAGCCAGGGGATAATTCTGTAAATGAGCACAGCCCTGCAACCAAATATGCATGCAAACATGCCCAAATATACCAAAATATTTGTATGAAGCCTGCACTTATTTGGCTTTAATAACTGCCCCCATATCTGGGAAGAGTAAAGGTGAATTTGACAAAAATTCTAAGTGTAAGTCAAGAAGTTTGGGTGGAAGGCGCTACTGAAACATGGAATCATTCTGTTGAAGAAGACCCTTTAAAAGTTGGGACTTGCAGACACCAAACTTTCAGCACTGAATGTGACAGAGAAAGAAAAGATGATTCTGTTCTAAGAAAGCCTACTCACTTAATTTGTACCCAAACCACCCTGGAATGAAAGGATTCTTTCATCTGAACTTTCAGGCTCAATGCACCTTTTGTTTTACATCAAGCCTGAGGCATTCACCTCCTGTCACTTTGCTGGTGAAGCTCTTTACCTCCTTTATGATGCAATCTGAAGATCTTTGTATTCAGTCGAAAGTTTCCTTTTCATGTCAGTTAGTTGGGGAAGAGCTGTGCACCTCATTCCTTTGAAAAATGGATTAATGATTCAGAAGTGCATTAACATTGAATGTCCACAGTCAGGCACCTCAGAGAGTGTGATCTTGACTAACTTGGAAAATTAACCTTCTCTTTCCAACATGGACTAAAACCACACAAACATAGCAGTTTCTTGTGGAAATGAAATAACAAGCTCACACATAAGTTCAAGTTTCTCTGGAAGCAACATTCTTGGATTCTGGGGCAAGATTTTGAGCTTGAGATCTAGTGTAGCGTCTCTGTAATAAGCACAGAAGGGGAAAAAAGGAGGTGGAAATAATGGTTTGCTTCCTAAGAAAACAATATGAGATTATTTGGCATGGTGTAGAGCTTGGAACTGATGGAATTCCTTGGTACAAGTAATGGCAATCACTTGGGAAGAGCAGAGAGAAATCCATTTTGTGATGATCCCTAATTTTTTGTTCCTCACCCAGTTATCTGAATTGCAATGTCACTCTGTGCCTCTGACTTTATGTGCAGTTCACCCACTGAGAAGATTGTGGAGCACACAAATTCCATCCCTCACCAGTATTTAGGTCTTTTTCTCTTTCCACAAATTCCACCTGTTTTAATACCCTTTAAAGGAGCAACTCTGTAGCTTAAATAACTATCAAGTTTATATTTGAAATTTAAACCTGTGTCTGTTAGAAGGTCTTTGTCCATTCATTTTCTCTTCTGATCTAGGACAAAGTTCTGCATATATTTCCCATCCTGGAAGTGAGATCCCAGTGTCCTGTGGGTTCCTTGGACCTCAATTACCTTGATGTGATCCTGATGGCTGCCAGCAAATGTCTACATGTTTACCCAGGGATAACAAATAACACTATGGGCTCAGAAACAATGATTATTGACTGGAGGCTCTTCCATTTGTCTTCCTGTGAATTAAAAATTGATGATCAGACAAACCTCCTTTCAAACAATGAGGATGGTAGTCCATCCTTACTTGCAGAGATTTGGGAATTGCATTTAACCAAGGCTGACTGAGAATCTTCTGTGAGGACAGTTCTCTGATGCAAAATGCATGTTATTAGGCATCAGCAGTAGCTGAGATTTGGTGCCAAGGAAGCTTTTTATTTCCCCCTCTCTAGAATGAATATAGGGAATGATCCTTGGTTCTCTGCTCGGAGGAAACTCAGGAGCAGCTGCCAGGTGGGGATGAACTTCAGCCGCCTGGCTGCCTGTTCCACTCATCAGCATCCTTGGAAGCCAGGCACTGGGAAAGGGCAGAGGAGGGTGTTGCTCAGCCATATGGTTCTTACAAACAGCCACTGTTGGATCCTCTGTCTCCTTAGGAGCAGGCAGGGAAAATGGGGCAAGAAGGAAATGCATACATAAGGCACCAAACCCTTAATGACAAGCATGTTTAATTTCCACAGGTGTATTTCTGGTGCAGTGAACTGATAAAAAGTGGAAGTCAGGCATATGGTGTTCCTTTAGGTTATCATTTTCTTGGCTGTCAGAGGTCAGGTGAATTCATCTGACATGAGGCAGGAGTGGATATAGAATCATGGAATGGTTTGGGTTATAAGAGACCTTTAAGACTGTCTTGTTCCACCCTCTGCCATGGGCAGAGACACCTTCCACTATCCCAGGTTGCTCAGAGCCCCATCCAACCTGGCCTGGAACACTGCCAGGGATGGGGCAGCCACAGCTTCTCTGGGCAACTTGTGCCAGGGCCTCATCACCCTCAATTCTTCTCAGGGAAGAATTTCTTCCTAGTACCCAATCTAAACCTCCTCTGTTTAAATTCCCCTTTGTCCTGTCACTACATCTCCTTGTAAAAAGTCTCCCCACGTGTTTTTTGTAGGTTCCCCTCAGGTGCTGGAGGGCTGAGCAGTTTGCTGTTGCTTTGTTGCCACAGTGCTCAGCTGGATCCAGCTGCAATGTCCCCATAAGTCAGAGATAATCAGCAGATGAGACAGCAGGAACAGCATGGCCACAAAAACCTCTGAATCTGTCACTGCAAGCTGGGAAGGCTTACATGTAATTGAAGGAATGCTGGAAGCAAACCTGTTAAGTGGGTTTTCAGTAGCACCGATGTCCTCTAACAATAGAGCAGAGGAATGACTCTCAGGTTGGTGTTGCCCCTACAAGGAGGCTGGAGCTCCTTTCTCAGAACATGTTCTTGCATTACCTTTGCAGTAACATCTGCCAAAGGGGCCCACTGGAGTGGAAAACAGCTGGATCCTTCCAGTGTTCCTGGGGGATGTGCTTGGGAGGGAGCACTGCTTGGCTGCAGAGAAAGAAATCTATGCAAGAGTCTTCCTCTGAAGGCTTGGCAAATATTTTTCTGGTGTAACCTCCCTCCTACATTGTTTGGGAGCACACAGGGAGTGTTTTACTGGGCTGCAATGATCTCCACAGCCTGGGCATCAGGTGCTGCAAAGAGCTCAGCATTTGCAGAATTAGCTCAGCATTTGCAGAATTATTGGTCATTTTGGGCTTACAAAAATAGATGTGATCTTTAAGGCTCCATTCCAATAGCTGGCTCTGATGACAGCTCAAAATGCCTCACAAAATGAAGTGCAGTTAATGCTATTTCTGTCCTGAGCTAATCTATGGGGTTTTTTTTAAATTATTATTCTTAAATATTAATAGCAATGTCTCCACAAATGATCTGAAGTTCAGAATTCCACATTTCCTGATCATTTAGTCAATCCATTCCTTAAGCTAGGTGTTACTTATGCTAAAATGGCTGAAAGAGCACTTCTCAGCAGGGTAAGAACCTGAAGGACTGGGATCAGTGTCCTTAGGTGAAATGGTTCCCTTGGGAAAAATCCTAGAGAAGCTGCTCCTGAGAACCGACTGGGAAATAAGAGTAGTTTTGTTTGCTTTTTAAAAGTCCAGAATAATTAATTTATTTTTAGATGTCTGGCAGTGAATCTGGCTGCTTTAGGGATGCTTAAGCTCTTCTTAAATTCAAGTGCAGTTTCTTGTTTTTCCTTCAACACCAAGATGCCAGCATTAGTTTTGATTCCACAGATCTGTCAGTTCAGTTTTGTTTGCTTAATTGACAGTCTGATAAAGCCTTGTTTGCAAATATTTTGGTTCCAAGAATTTGACTGGCCCATCACAAAGGTAGGGATTTATAACAGGAAAATATTAGGAGATTATATATGTTGTAAAGAAAGCTTTGCCTAAAAATCAGAGGCTACTCAAAGCAGAGTTCTAGAAGGGGTTAGCATGTGATGATGTGTACAAACAGGAAATGAAATTTCTGGGTTTTCAGGGCTGTGGAACTAAAACATGATAGGAGCTTTATGCTCAAATTCAAAAACAGCTTCCATGATAAATTTATGGCTCCTCTTTGTCTTTTAAGAAATAATTTAGGTATTTTCCCACAGAGGATTATTGACTTCAGTGAGAGCCAAATCAGAAAAAAAATCCAGTCTGAACAGAAGCAACTGGAGTTTGAAACCTTGCTATGGGAAAGGCATTATGTATTTTTCATAGAAAGCAATAAAATATTAATTCATTTTAGTGACTGAGATGAGCACTATAAAAAAATGTATTAGAACTGGGGCAAAAGAATTGCATTATTCAACCACATCCTCTTCATTACATGTTATTAAAGAGATGCTCAATATTTTGAGAGGAAAAAGGCTTTTATAGTTCTGGTTATTGGAGTAAAAAGTTAAAATTTTGTCAGTCTTGGGAGAGAGAGCTGAGGCTGAGGGAGATGTTCCCACTCCTTTCTTTCTAAAGAAGTGACCATCAACATTTTACAGAAATTGTACAAAATTTTACAAAATTTTACAGCATTTTGCAGAAATGTTCATCAGAACAGCCCTCAATAGTGTTAGAGCCTGGCTCCACTGACATTCCAGGCTCCCTCCCAGTGATCCCAAAAGAGGTCAGAGGGATTCCACCAGCCAAGAAAAACTGCTCCCCTGCCTGTCCCTCCAACAGTACCTAAATTACTATAAAAGGCTTCTCCTGGGTCCAAGATCATGTAGTATTTGTTCCTTACAATCACAGTCCATTGGGTGCTGACATCTTCACAGCAAGCCTTGACCTGGTCAGTGCTATAAAATGTTAATTTTATGGATTTCTCATTAAACTCCAAAGGGTGGTTTAGGAAGGTTTGTTTTACAGGCAGCTTGTGCCTGTTCAGGGGGAGGGTTTCTAAAAACAATAATGAAAGTGGTGCTGCTGTTGTTCCTCCTCCCAAGAGCTGAGGCCTGGCTTGATGGGCATTAGGAAACTGTTGGATATAAGTGGATAAGACAGATCTAATGGGAAAGATGTCATGGAAAGAGCGTGATGCACTGCTTTGGGCTGTGCACAGAGCTTAAATCCTTGGTTTAATCTGGTGCCAGCTCCATTATAGCTTGACACTAGGATAGAGAGCGTTATTCCTTGGCTCCTGGTGATCCTGAAACTCTTCTTCTCCTTTGGAGGAGCCTTTCCCACATGCCTCAGGTTGATCACATCCCAGTGAGATAATTACCTATTGGTGCTGTAGATGTGTTCTGCAAGCAGCAGCTGGAGCTTGAAGAAAACACCCTTTCCTTGGAAACCCTTACTCACAAAGAGTTTTCACAGCAAAGTTCTCCCAGGTCTGCTTCCAAGATTAACACTGAAGGCTTTAAACTGCTTCCAGTGCTTGAAACTGTGACTCTGCCAAGCTCCAAACCTTGAAAAAACCTAAAGTTGGAGGTCTCATATCAGACAAATTTGCAGTATAGTTTTCTTCCATTGCAGATTAACACATTGCTCAGATTCCATTAAGTTGTAGCACAGGACATAGCCAGGGAAGTGCAATGGCTTTTGTTTCCTAGATAAAGGACATTGAGGATGAAACAACATTGTATTCCTGATAAAACAAGGGAGGCAACATTGCTGGGAAACTAAAGAAAAACCCCAAAAAGCAGTGGGCACCTCTGACTTTCTCCTGTCATGTTTCTCTACCTTCCCTACCTCACTGAGCAATTTACGTATTAACTTTCCTCTTTTTTTTTTTTGCCTTTTTCCTTTTATTTATGGAGCCAGTTCCTCTTGCCCTGAAATCTGATTCAGACTGAAAGAATCAGAACTTGTGGCTCTCCAGTGGTTTCCAGAAAGTCCTGGAGCAGACACAGATGATTTTTGCATGGGTGATTTCTGTCAGATATTTTTCATCCTCACCTTATTTGTGACTCTCACATTTTTTTTTCAGCTTCTCTGCAATGCCCCACTGCTTTCCAGCAATTTTCATTCAGGGGAAGAGATGGCTTTTGTTACAGAGCTAATCTTACATCTGTTTTTATTGCCGTGTATTTGAAGATTGACTTTGTGTTCCAGCGATCAAGAAGAGGGGAAGTAATTTCTGCCCTTTATAGCCAAGAAGGCTGTGTGAATGGACTTAGTCTGATACTGAGTTTTGTACATCAGGTTGAGCTTTAATTGAATTTGGTGTCTATTTGGTTTATATTCAGTACTACTACTACTACTACTACTAATAATAATAATAATATCAAAATACTAAGTTCAATGATCATGCTACTGTTATATTTTGAGGAGTCTGGTAAAGCCCTCTGCCCCAGCTGGAAGGTTTCTTGTTGATTTTAAGACTGCTCAAATGAGATTTTTTTTCATGTTGCTTGTCTACCTCTGAGCTAATTTGCTTGTTTGTTTTTATTTTCTTTTCTTTTTTGTTTGTTTGGTCTTTTTTCTGTTTTTATTTTTATTTTCTTTTTTTGTTTTTCTTTTATTTTATTTCTGCTAAAACAAACCAGTGAAAAAAAAATTTGGCTGTCTCTAAAACAAAGTTGGTGGAAACTGTTTTGCTCTGCCTGTCAGAAGTTATTACACTCATTTTGCTACAAAGCTCTCCTACTTTTTGAGCAGAGCCAGAAAATTTGGCAAGGAGGCTTTTCTGATGTCATGGTGCTCTTTGCCATCCTTGAAGAAATTTTCTCAATGCATTTTTTTTAACATGTATTTCATTACAGACTTGTCAGAGCTTTACCATGGAAGTGCCTGAGGATTTCTTAGCTCTGGGATGACCAGATGTTCCCATATCAGTTGGAGGGAACTGTTCTGACTGGCCAAGACCTGCAGCTCCTGGCAGGGAGAGATGGGATAACAGGTGGCAGGCTGAGAGCTGTGTCCCCAGGGCTCTCCATGCCTCAGGCAGGACACTGGGAAGTGGCACGGCACAGAAATCAGAGAATGGGATGAAGGGAGAGGCAGCCTGAGGTGAGAGAAGGAACACAGTGCTGCCAGCTGTGTCCTCACAGGTGGGGACATAAACCCCTTTTGGCCAGATGACCTTTGGAAGTCTCATCACTTCCATTCCAGGGGTGAACAGAGATCTCTGTGAAGGGCAATTTGAAGTCACAGAAAGGCCAAATCCTTTCCCTTCTCTTTGTAGCTGGGGACTCTGGACAGGCAGAGGGGGCAGGATGGACGCATGACACACAAGGGATGGGGCTTCTCTTGCAACAGAGTTCCCTTCACATCAGAGCGGTACAGATCTCACTAAAATCTTTCTTTATTGTTCCTTCTTAATAAAAGAGAGGATGACATAAAATAAAGTGAGTTTTGTGATGATACAGGCAACATCTAACAGGCTGTTAGAACTTGTTAAGGACTAACAAGTTCTAACAAAGTCATTTAAATGTAGCGAATTTCCACAGCTGAGGTGTTCTTTTGCTATTGTTGGTTGGTTTTCTCTTGGGTTTTGTCTGTCTGTTTGGTTTTGTTTATCTTTTTAATAAAGTTGAAACAGGCTGCAAGTGCATGTGACTGCAGAGATGCCCTCAGTGGATGTTTCACTGGGTGATCTCAAACTCTCAGGGATGTGTGTTAAGGGATGCTGTAAGTGGCCAGCAGCTCCTAAACTCTCCCCAAGTTTTCCAGAGTTTCACAGGCCCCCCTCAATTGTCACAGCTCCTCCTGTTCCTCGTTGCCCTCATCCATTGAAATTAGTGACTGAAAATTTTTGGTCTTTGTAATTTCTCAGTTACCCCTTTGTGTCTCTGTGTGTTTTTCTTTCTTTTTCCCTTTATTATCACCTTTCATAGAATCATAGATTCACAGGATGGTTTGCATTTGAAGGGACCTTAAAGATCATTTTGTTCCAACCCCCTGCCATGGGCAAGGACACCTTCCACTACCCCAGGTTACTCAGAGCCCCATCCAACCTGGCCTTGGACACTTCCAGGGATGGGGCAACCACAGCTGCTCTGTGCACCCTGTGCCAGGGCCTCACCACCCTCACAGGGAACAATTTCTAATTTCTTCCCAATATCCCATTTAAACCCACTCTATGTCAGTGCAAAGTCATTCCCCCTTGTCCTGTCCCTCCAGGCCTTGTCAGGAGTCTCTCTTTGCATTAAAAGAGTCCTTGACTGGGATGCCTGAAAGAAGCAGAAGCTTTCTCCTTCCGCATACACAGTGTATAAGGCACTGATAATTTCCTGGACCACTAAGAAAACATTGCACCGCCAGCTAAAACCATCAGAGGTGCCACTGGCAGCATGTACCACCTGCTCTTAGCCAGAACTCCTTGCAAGAGCATTCTGGACTTGGGTTAACATAATTTTCCTCGCTGTATGTTTGGAAGCAGTGGATGGTCACCCAGATGTAGAGGGACTAAAAGCCACAGCAGAATTCTCAAGAATCTCTTGTCATTTTGGAAATATGACAAGAGATTTTTTGCATGGAAGCAGGCCTTCATTGAAATGTTGGGGTTTTGGTGTCAGCCGAAGTTAAATGAAAGGATTGGAGCAGAAAGAACTGGGAAATGGGGAAGGATAGAAGAGCAAACTGAAAAGGCTGGGAGAAGATAGAAAATGGGAAGGAGGATGGGACATGGACAAGAGCTGAGGGACAGGATAAAAGGATAAACACTTGGGACCACCTCAGGGCCTCTAGGATGGAAGTAAATTAAAGAATGTAAATTGAATATTGGAGTGCAGGAGCAAAAGGGGTTGAACAGACCCAAAGAAGACAAAGTCCAGTTGAAGCATGACCAGAACTGTCCAAGCAGTTGCATCAGGTGCTGCAAAGCCTGACAGAGTGTTTGTACACCTCAGTCATTTTAAGCTGTCTAGCAAAGAGCTGTGAAACCCTCTGCCTTTCCCTCATGAGGGGTCTGCACGCTGCTGTCACTGCCTGTCACACTTATTCATTTTCTCACACACCACAGGGTTGTGTTGTGAACCTAAAAACTATGACAGGCCAGAATGCTTTTCCTCCTGTGATAAACAGAAACGTGAAGTCCCTGAAGTACATCCACAGTGTCTCTCTGGGAAAGGGCATTTGAAAAAACCCCAAGGTATTTACATGGGAAATACTTAAGAGATTTAAAAAAAAAAAGGTTTAAAAGTTACTCCTCTGTAGATAGAATTTTGGGGGGAAGCCCAAGACAAACGCAGTATTAAAGGCACTTTAGGTTAACAGAAGTTAACCTAATTTGTGAGAAAGTTTCTGGTACAACCTGTTTCATCTTCCCCTCCCCCATTTATCCCAGTATTGTGACAAAATCTTCAGTTATACCATTATATATTTTTGCCAGTACAAGAACCTGTCCTCATTCAACAAACAGAAAGGACAGCATTCCAGAAATAGTCTGGGCTAATCCAGAGAATAGGATATCACCTTCACTTCGTGGAAGTGCAATTCTTCCTCCATCAGTGGCAGCAGCACAAGCACCATTTTCAAAGGGCAGCACAGAGACTGCCCAAGGCCTGGCTGCATGGGACTCTGAGCAACCTGGGCTAGGGGAAGATGTTCCCCCTGCCCATGGCAGGGTTTTGGAATAGGATGGTCTTTAAGATCGCTTCCAACCCTGGCCATTCTGTAATTCTGAGACTGGGATGGAGGGTTTCTCATCAGAGAATATTCAGGTTTGCTTCTATTTTGAGAAAATTGGGATTTTTTTGGATCCCTGCTCATTGTGGTGATGCATGAAATCATGATTGATACATGGATATTGTTAGATGCCCCAGCCTTCCTCACCTTGTCTGGTTCTTTGAGATCTGCAGTTACATGAATTGAGAACTTTTTGAGTACTTTCACCTCTCTAGGAGTGTAATAAAAATAGGAAAGCCAAGGTTTCATTGCCCATATGCAGTGAAATCACTGCTCTTTCCTACCCCAAGTGACTCTGGCATTCTGTGAGATGCAATGTTTCAAACCCAGGCCTTCACTTGGACTAGAATAAGGAGGCTGAAGGCCTCAGGGATCTGACCATGAACATTTTATGCCGCAGGAGTTGATGCCTGGAAGATCATTAATAAACATCCTTCAGGTTTCTCCTGCTTTCTGGTGAGAGAACAAACCAGGAGAACTCCTGCTTCCAAGTGGTGTGCCCAACAGCTCTAAGGCTCAGGCTAATTCTGCTTCCCTCCCCTTTTCAGCACTCTCATTTATAGATTTATGGCTCTGAGTAAGAAGGGAAGTATGAAGTTGGCTGTAATTGGTACTGTGCCTAAGTGTAAATTACCATTTCAAATGGGGATGCTCTGCCAGCTATTGCATTTTTTTTCATTTTCCCTGTCTATTGCTCTTTTTAGACTGGGGGGATTTGTTTGATGTGTGGAATATTTTGGCTCCTGGGAAATGAATCCTACCTCAGAGCCTCCAGTCTGTGGGAGGTTCTGTTGTGCCTCCCAGCCTGTGCATTAGGGTGCTGATGGATGATTTTAGAGGTGCATTCATCACCAAAATATATTGTAGGCATGGAAGGTGTTCTCATGTCTCCATTTAATGGGAGTGAGAGTTACAAGATGTCACATGAGCAAAGCATGTCAAGCTGTTCGGCTGAAGGCCCAGTGGCCATCCAGCATCCCCAGCATGTACTGGGCAGCCTTCAACCCCAAAAGGAGTTTTGGAAAAGGGATATGAAAAGTATTTTGCTACTGGGTTGCAAGCAAGTGGAGAAACTGTAGTAGGGTTATGGGGATGAGAAGCTCCATAACTGGGAAAAGTACCTGAATGTGGGAAGCAGAAGATAGGGGTAGCACAGGAGCCATGAAGAAGGGAACTGGAAAGGACAGGAGATGATGGGGTGACTGGGAAATGCAGGAAGACAAGGAAGTGGCTAAGAAGTTTTGCATGCCCTAGCTTCAAACCTGGATTCCTATTTGGGGTATCTTAGTTTTGGAGTGAGTGTCTCTGGGTTTGGCTTTCCTGAGAAAATGCTACACAGACACAATTTTTTGGCAGCTGCAGTGCTGATCACATCTAATCCTGCAAAAGGGAGCTAAAAGAAATCCAAAGGGGGCAGTGTTACCCAAAATGCTGAGCCACGTTTGGGGCTGCATTCAAAGGAATGGTAGAAACTGAACTTCTATGCTGTAGATTGACGTGCCTGGATGGACCAGGCCTGGAAGGACAACGTCCCTCCAGTTTTTGGAGCAGGATGAGAGCCCAGAACTGGGTGTCCTGTGCAAGCCAGAACAATTTTCCCCATGAATCTCTGAAGGGATTTTTGTGCACCTTGGCATTAATGACCAATACAGCCTGCAGGAGGATGTGGTCATCATAAACTCTTGAACCACAGCGAGGTGCCAGACCTGCGTTGGAGATGTGATCACAGCTACTGCCTCAAAGAGGAGCTTAATGGCACCCTTAGGTGGCACTGGCCTCGTGGTGTTGGCTTCAGAGCCAGCACCCAAATCTGTCTCCAGGGAGCGTTATGGTACAGCAGTGTGGCTTTTGGGGACACCCTTCTTGTCCCTCCCGACATCTCCGCGTCTCCCTCGCCTCCAACTCTGCAAATTGTGCGCCATCGGGAGCTGCTGGCCCAGCAGGATCTGCACAGAGGCTGAATTGTGGCAGCTGGTATTGCCTCTTAATATAGAAGTGAGGGAGGGGTGTGGCGGCACAGGCAGCGCGGTGCCGAGCGGCTCGGAGCAGGCTGCGTGCTGAGATGAGTTGTGTTGCACTCTGCAAGGGCTTCTGGCTTTAGCACTGAGCCTGAGCGCACCGTGAGCGCACCGGAGGGCCAGCGGCCTCTGAAGGGCTGTCAGCAGCAAGCCCGGGCGGTGCAGAGCAGCCGGAGTGCCGGCTCGGAGCTGGGCTGTGGCAGGAGGGTGGGAAGGGATGGGATGTGGAGCACCCATCCCATCCCATCCCTTTGCTGGCTGCCTGAAGCACGGCTCGCCCAGGTATCGGGAAGCCCAGAGCTGTGGCAGCATGGAATGTCTGTATGAGCTGGAAAATGGTCCTGTAAACCGTTCTGGAGCTCCACGCTGACTCTGCTCTGCTGGCTGAAACTCGCTCCTTCAAACCCAGCACAGGGTGACCTCCGTCATGTAGACATTCCCTATGTGTCCTCTTAGAAACCTCGGGAGCTTTCCCATCCCTTCTGAAAGCTGTTTGGAAAGGATTTCTCAACAGTTAACCCTGCAAATGAATAAATCATAATTATGATTCAAATAATCCCGGGAATGAATAATTCATTGTAATAATTGAAAAAGAAATTTCAGCAAGAAGCATTTTACTATTAAAAAAGCAAACATCGATCCTCTTTTTTTATTTTTTTCCAAAGACTAGGTATATTCTCCAGCAAAGTCTTTTTCATCTGGCTGCCATACCCCAATTATGTTTAATATGAAACAAAAATACAATTCCTTGTGTGACAGCCATCTCTTCATAAATGAAAAAATATGCTTTCTTTCGCAACAGCCATCTTCAATGCTAATGAGCAAGAAAGGAAAGGGGATTAAGTGACATTTAATTCATATTCACCTCCTTCCTGAGAACAAAGAAAGCAGCCACAGTCAGCTGGTCAAAACGTCCAGAGCCTGAACCAGGAATTGCCAGCTAGTTAGGAGGGACTGTGAGGAGGGAGGTATAAAAAGGGGAATGTTTTCCTCTAGATCCGTGCTGCTAAGAGATGGTGTAGGCTAAGCACATGGCTTGCAGCCAGCAAAGGCATCAGATGCTGCGATGATAAAAGCCTGGTTAATAACATTTAGCACCGACAAAGGGCTTTCAAGGGAAAGACAGACTTTTGTCCTGTGAAGGATGGAAACAGAGTCACCTGTTAGCCAAATTTCTGTCTTTCAGGAGAAAGTACAGTGTCATGAGTTTCTCTGTGATTTCAAATGCCAAGCATGACAGGGACGGGGCAAACCATAGGTTTCTAAAGACAAAAAGAGCTGGCAGTCTGATCTGATTGCTTATGAAATGCAGATTCTGATTTTGTGATTTTGGGAAGACTTGATGCTGGCTTTGTAGTGATGGAACAAAAAAAAAAAGCTTATGTGTTTGGTATGTGGGAAAAGAGGCAAACTCGATCCACCCCAAATGAGGAGAGAAACTGCATTTACCTGTATCTTTCCCCGGTTGCACTGTTCACCGTGACAGGTTGTCTCCATCTGTGGATGGTCCGATGCCACCGTCGTGCTTGCATCATGGCAATGACATTTATAAATGGAGGTCCACGAGCCACAGGCATGGAATGACTGGCTCAAGGTCAACTCCAGCCTGCGGCGGGGACGGGAACAACACGGAGGTCAGCCCGGCTCCACGGCTGAGCTCTGAGCCCTGCCCGGAGCCGGCGGTGTTGGACAGCCCCCGGCAGGGGCTTGCCTGAGGGGACAAGGGCAGTACTCCAGGGGGGAGAGGCGGGCGAAAGGAGGGCGGCGGTGGTGCCGCCCTTTGGACCAGCTGTTGCGAAGCTTCTGGCCGGAGAGCTGCTCCGCCAGCGGCTATCCCTCGGGGGTCTCCCCCCAAAAGCCGGCGCCCCTGGGCTGGGGCTGCCGCGTCCTCCGCGGCGGGGGGAGAGGTGGGGCGAGCATCCCCCGTTGGCGGGTGCGCGCATCCGTCTGTAGCTGAGCGTGTCGGCGCTGGCGCGGCGTGCGTGTGTGTGTCTGTCTGTCTCCGTGCGGGTGCCTGCCTGTGTCTGCGAGTGCCCTTCTCCCCGTGTGTGCCACCGTGCGTGTGTGCTCGCACAACTCCCTCTCCCGCTCTCTCTCCCGCGTGTCTCTGTGTCTGTGTGTCCCTGTGTGTGCTCGGGGAGCGCGGCGCGGAGCCGGGCGCGGCAGCAGCGGCAGCAGCAGCAGCGGCGCGGTGCCCCGAGTCCCGCGGCCGGAGGAGGAGCCGCGCCGGGAGCCCAGCGGAGCCGCCGGGCGAGCGCGGCCGCACCGAGGCGCAACAGGCGGATGGCGGCGGGCGGCGGGCGCTGAAGGCGAGCTGGGCGAGGCGGAGGGGCAAGGAAGGGCAGGCGAGGAAGGGTAGCGCCGGGCAGAGCGGGCGGGATGCGGGCGGAGGAGCCGCTGGCGCTGGCGGCCCCGCGGGCGGGCGGAGAGGCGGAGGCGGAGGCGCCGGGCGAGGAGCGGAGCGGCGGCAGCTGCTGCAGCAGCGAGCGCCTGGTGATCAACATCTCGGGGCTGCGCTTCGAGACGCAGCTGCGGACCCTCTCCATCTTCCCCGACACGCTGCTGGGCGACCCCAGCCGCCGGGTACGCTACTTCGACCCGCTCCGCAACGAGTACTTCTTCGACCGCAACCGACCCAGCTTCGACGCCATCCTCTACTACTACCAGTCCGGGGGGCGGCTCCGCCGGCCGGTCCATGTGCCCCTCGACATCTTCCTGGAGGAGATCCGCTTCTACCAGCTGGGCCAGGAGGCTATCGAGACATTCCGGGAGGACGAGGGCTTCATCCCGGAGGAGGAGAAGCCCCTGCCGCAGCACCACTTCCAACGCCAGGTCTGGCTGCTCTTTGAGTACCCCGAGAGCTCCGGGCCAGCCCGGGCCATCGCCATCGTCTCCGTGTTGGTCATCCTCATTTCTATCGTCATCTTCTGCCTGGAGACCCTGCCCGAGTTTCGCCAGGAGCCCAAGGGACCCCAGCCTGGCTTCGGGGAGGCTGCGCCCCTCGGGGACGAGGCGCTGCTGCTGCCGCCGCTGCCACCGCCGAGCGGGACCCCCCCGCCCCTGCGCCCCGCCGCCGGCTCCGGCCCATTCTTCACAGACCCCTTCTTCCTCATCGAGACCCTGTGCATCATCTGGTTCTCCTTTGAGCTCCTCGTGCGCTTCTTCGCCTGCCCCAGCAAGCCCGAGTTCTCCCGCAACATCATGAACATCATCGACATCGTGGCCATCATCCCCTACTTCATCACCCTGGGCACCGAGCTGGCCCAGCAGCAGCAGCAGAAGCAGCAGCCCGGGAGCAGCAGCAACAATGGGGGCCAGCAGCAAGCCATGTCTCTGGCCATCCTCAGAGTCATCCGCCTGGTCAGAGTCTTCAGGATCTTCAAGCTCTCCAGGCACTCCAAGGGGCTGCAGATCTTAGGGAAGACTCTCCAGGCCAGCATGAGGGAGCTGGGCCTCCTCATCTTCTTCCTCTTCATCGGGGTGATCCTCTTCTCCAGCGCTGTCTACTTTGCAGAGACTGATGACCCTGACTCGCTGTTCACCAGCATCCCTGATGCTTTCTGGTGGGCAGTGGTGTCCATGACCACCGTGGGCTATGGGGACATGTATCCCATGACCATTGGTGGCAAGATTGTGGGTTCCTTGTGTGCCATTGCTGGTGTGCTCACCATTGCCCTCCCTGTCCCTGTCATTGTGTCCAACTTCAACTACTTCTACCACCGAGAGACTGACCATGAGGAGCAGTGCCAGTACACCCACGTCACCTGTGGCCAGCAACAGTCACCCTTCTCTGAGCCCAAGAAAGGGGACAGTAATCAGTCCCTCAGCAAATCTGAATTCCTGGAAGCAGAAGACCTGGAGTCCATGAAATATTCCAACTTCATTCCTCCCAATAACCAGGGATATAAAGAGAAGAAAATGCTGACAGAGGTGTGATGGGTTTTGTTGTCCTGGGTCCAGACACAGAGCTGCAAGCTGCTGTTACAGTTGTCTTCCTACAAGCAGCTGGATCTATTCAGCATTTACATGCCAGACTGTGAATTGTGATACCGTAAACAGAATGATTGTGATAATGGGCTCTTCTGGCCTGATTTGCTGTTTCTCATTACTGTGTGCAGCCAGAAATGTTCTTGCTTTATTCTGTGGAGTGCTAGCTGTCATCCCCACTCCCTTATGCATTTCTTTCTCTGCTTTTGATGACTGCTTTAATCCAACATTTGCTCCGAGACCAAGTCTTGTAACTCCACTAGCAGAGAAGTCTTTGCCAGCTCGAGCCGTGCTCTCAGTCCCTGTGCCAGCGCGGTGCCCTTGGCTGTGGAATCAGTCACGCCTGCCATGCCATTGCCTTTGAATAATGGAAACGCTGCAGCCAGGATCACAGGGAGCTCTGCAGCTCTAGGGGAAAGCCAGCAAGCAGATGCCTGCCTTCTTTGCAACCCTTGGCATGCTAAAAGATCCTCCTGGTTTGTGTTTCAAAAAAAAAAAAAAAAAAAAAGAAAAAAGAAAAAAAAATTGCATAAATTTAAAAGCTCTTTGCTACCTGTGACCATACATCATGTATCAAAAACAGGCTTAAAGCAGTCAACAGGCTTGGTGAAGATTCTCTGTGTTTTGAGCTTATCTCAGCCTTATTTATGCCAGTGCCCTGATGTTAATTGGCTTTTATAGTACCAACTTAATCTTCATAGTGGTAAGTGCCTTCTGATACAAGGCATGTTTGAGTAAATTCATTTATTATCTGCAGAGCTCATCTTCACACAATAGCATTTAATGAGATGTGCTTTGTGCTTCAGATACCCAGCTCTGTATTCGGGCATGTGAGAGCAGTTGATTCCTCTGCTTTTTTTAATTGAGCATTTGTGTAGCTGAGGGAAGTTTGCATGTTGGTGTTTTGTTGATGTGTCAGGAAAATGCCAACCACAGAGAGCTCTGCACCTGTGCTGTGTGAGGATCGTGCTGGTTTAGCAAGTAACAGGCATAAAATGCTCCAGGGTGAGTGTGTCAACATTTGAAACTGAGACTGGCATGGGTACAAACTTCCCTAAGCTGTCTCCAGATCCTTTAAATGAGGGGATAAACAGCAAGCCCTGAAGAGACGCCCTTGCTGTATTGCTGGCCTAGCCAGTTCCTGGTATTTCATGGATAGGAGCGACAGCAGTGTTTTTGTAATTGGTTTTGTGAGAGCAGTTTGTGTCAGCCATGCAAAATATGCATAGCTTGGCCTGCAGTGCCGAGTTTGCCAAGGGACCAGAGATTTCTATCTTCAAATACACATTTTACTTCCCAGATAATTTTATTAGTTTCAGTCAGATTTGCCTTACACCTAACTTTAAAAATGTTTCAAGCTCTGCCAGCAGGTGAGAAAGGGAAATGTATGCTTTCAGATTCTACTAGCAGAGTTTCCTCCAAGGAAAAATCCTTCTTGTTCGAATTCTAAATGTTTATTCTGCATTCACATGTCTGCATGTGTACGAAAGCAAAGGCAGCCATTAATGCCTTGCATCACACTGTATGAAATGCATATTGGAATGTACTACATATTGCATGGCACACGTGTAATACATAAACCAGACATAATGCCAGAGTGCAAAAATACAGAGAATAGATTTTGTATATATATTGTGCTTTTCAGCCATAAGACTAAGAATGCTAAAGGCATATCATAGAATCATATAATGACCTGGGTTGGAAGGGACCTTAAAGGTCATCTCTTTCCAAAGAGGGACACCTTCCACTAGATCAGGTTGCTCAGAGCCCTATTCTTTAATATAGTAAAAACTGGCTATAGAACTGGTTGTGAGGTGGGATCTGTTTGCATCTTCATTACTCTCCCTGTTCTCAGTTGTCTTGAGATATGGCTCCATGCCTAGAGTGCTTTTATTGTAGCCTCTCTCCATCCTGGCCCTGCTCATATGGTAGAAGTTGTTTGTGCAAATCCTAACTACTCCATTTCTCCAGAGTGCTGTTGCCTTCTCAAATGTTTTTAGTGTGCAGGGATGTCCCTTGGGGTCAGCACACAACCATTATATTAAAACCTCTGCTCTCTCTCTCTCTTGCTGAAATTAGTAGGGAATTGCCACTTCTCTCCAGCTGGGAGACACACGTTTGATGTGTGTGGAGATTCTCAGTTCAGCTGAAGAAAGAACAGAGATAATTTCTCCCAGGCTAGCCTAGGAATCGTAGAGGAAAGAATTAAAACAATTATCGTCTCTCTTTCTGTAACCATTGTTTATAGTTATGGTTTTCCACAGTGTGCTATTCATAGTGCACCAATAGTGTGAGTTGTTTCTACTTTAAAACCAATCAGGTACCACCTGACAAACAAATCACATTATAAAAAGACCTGCTACTTTCATTAAAAATAACCTTCTAATCCACCTGAAAACTAAAATCTTTCTTTCCATCCCTAACTCAACAATATCAGATGTGGTGACAGAGGGGTTTGCCTGAATAAAGCCTAATTTCTCTTTGCTTCATGGGACTGAGGCAAAGGTTTGTGCAGGTCTGAGCCTTGGGGACCAGTCTGCATCCCTTGACCCCTGTAATCAGCTGGTGGGTAAATTGTCCTGGTGAATAAGTGGGACTGAGGGGCATGGTAGCATCTCTGTTGATTTTGTGTAGAAGTTGTCCAGTTCTTAGTGTGTCTTAGTCTTGGTGGTGTTCTTAGTTGTGTTTTGGGGTCAACTTAATGAAATCTTTACTGTGTGGCCAAGAGAGGGACGGTTCTTCAAATTTTGATTACTAGAAACTAGCAAAAGAAGCTGCTATTTAAGAGGGATGTTTTGAGGCTGCTGCCCTCTCCCAGCAGAATGCCCATATTTGGGGATATTTTATGCCTGAGTCTATCAGCTGATAAAAGTTCCCCCCAAAGTAAGATATAAAAAACTCAGGTTGAACACAAGTTCAGGAGGAGGCATGAGACACGCTGAGCGTACGTCAGAAAATTCCTGTGCTCGTTTCTCCCCCTGGGCCTGGCCCCTTTGGCCCTGCCAGGCAGGAGCCCTCCGTGCCCAGAACAGGTTGTTCTCCTGACCAGCATGACAGACAGCTGGACATGGAGACTCTAGCAAGAAAAAAAGATCACTGGTAGCACAATCCCAGTCTTACACAGATCCTGTAGGAAAGAGGTGTCCTGCCCTTGGGTGGGATGCAGCCCTGAGTTTCCAGGTGGAATCCAGCAGTGAGTTTCTAGTGGGTATTGGATTCTCCCACCCACAGATCGCACCCAAGGTGTGAAGGAATTTTGTGGTGAGCAAGGCAGCTTTGTGCAGTTTTTGTGAGCCACATTTGTCAGTTCTGAAAAGAAAAGGGCGCATGAAAATGTCTAAAGCAGGAATGGTGTTTGCTCCCTGTGTTTTCTTTAAGAGACCACCAACAGAAACATGGAAACTGTAACCTTGGGACTCATTTAGGGCATATAAATCCTTCTCAAAAGCACCTCCTGAAAAGCAGTGAAGTCCCAGAGTCATCAGTAATGCTATATGTTACAGAACTTGTGGAATCTGACCTTTTTTAAGGAGCCTTTCAGATTTTTTTTTTCACATGACTGAAATGACACAGTGGCACCCGTTGACTTTACCAGAGGTCTCGTGCCACCGATCACAGAGATGCTTTCAAAAACCTTACCTCAAGTTCTCAGCCCTTAGCACTCCCCCCGGCTGCTCAAAATGCAAATCTGTTTCCTTCTGAAGGTAGAGCACATCCCTGTGAAGCCAAGTAGGCACCTTCAGGGACTTGTTTCCATAACAACCTCCCGGACTGTTTCTCTCCGTGCTGTGATTGTGGCTACAAGCGAATGCACTGAATTTTGTATTAAGATATCAGCACCTTATCTTTACAGATGTTTTCTTTGCCTACTGGAGCTGATCCCATCACCTCATATCATGTACAGCTGCCCTGTCCAACTTCAGGTGGGCAGTTTCCAGTTTCTTTTGAAAGCAGAGATGTAAAGAGATTTTATTTGTCCGTCCTTACAGAGAGCTGGAGAGTGTATGAAAGACAATCTGAGCACTCAGCCAGGGGGCTGAGGGGCAACTGGTCTGATGTAGAGTCATCTGGGCGCCTGGTGACAAGGAATACAGGCTAAAGCATTACATTAAAGATCCAGAAATTCCTCTTGCAGCAATCTCACAAGGAAATAGTTTTGCAGTGGAAGAGACTATTGATCCTTCCAGATCCCCTGGCTGGTTTATGACAGTTGGTTCCCCTGATCATTTTCCCACAGGATGTTTTTCACCAAAGGAGGACAGGGCAGAAATCATCTCCTTGGAGGTGGGGAAGGAAGGAAGGAAAGAAAGAATTTTACTGAGGACACAATTTTTTTATCCACACAAAGGTTTGGAAGCATGAAAGGCATGAAGACTGGTTCTGTGGTGTTTTACTCCTGCTCTTATCTCCAAGATGAAATTCCTGTTCTGCTCTTTCTTGGAAAACATTGGAATTCAGGATTTTTGAGTAAGTTTGGGGCTTTTGATCCAGCATTCATGGATAAAAATTCACTGCTACAGCAGCTGTGGGGGTGAAGGTGACTGAGCTTGGTCTTCTCTCCTGGGTACTCTCATTCAGAGGTCCCTATGGGATAAAGAAGAGTGAGTGTAAAGAAAATTCAGGGCAGCAAGAGACGGGGTAAGGACTGAAGTGTCTTCCACACAGTGATGGAAAGAGCAGCATCAACCCTAAAAGCAAAAGAACAAACAGCTCCAGCATCTGCTGCTATTGCAGAAATAGGTAAGGTTTCTTTATGTTCTGGGAAATTAACAACCAAGAATTTCTTGAAATTAATGAGGAAGGATTTCCTAATTAAGATTTGCAGCCTAAAGGGAGAATCTGGTTCTAGGTGAAGAAAGAAAGATAATTATAAGCTACAGAAATGTAGTATGAGCCAGATCCTCACCATCTGCTGATTCAAGCTGGCAAAACTCCTTTTAGTATAACTGCCTTGGATTATATCGGGCTCCAACTTTAATCTTCTGCATCAAATCCAAGCACATGTACTGTTTGTTAAACTGCTTATTTTTGTTTGTTCTTTTCTTGAGGTCCTGTTTACATCAGGGAAAGATCTGCAGATCACAGCAGGAGTCAACCACAGCTTTCCCAAAAGCTCCCACCTGACTCGAGTCCAAGTAAGTCCTACCAAACTCAGAAGAGCTAAGCTAAACTTAACTTTTAAATTTATATTGACAGAAATTAAAAGCAGCAGCATTTTATGCATTTTTTTCCTCACTGCTGGAAAGATGTGGACAGATTCATAGGGAATTGGAAGATACTGCCCTCCATGGTAGCCCTATGAGCACCAGATATCTCTGTTGGTGCTGCTGTAACCAAGAGCACAGCCTTGAGCCCTTCATTGTTGCTCTTTGAAGCAGAACTAGAGGCAGATCCCTTCTGAAGAGATTTGCAGCCATGTTATCAGCAGGTTCGCAGGAGAATGCCTGAATTGCAGGCACCTGGTTTAGGCATAAGGAGGGGAGCAGGTGTTGGCAGGATGAAAATACTTAATCCCCTGATGAAAGGAACCAGGGGATGCGGTGTGTCCTTAGCTGCCACCAACGACAGCGCCTGAGGAAACTGCCTGCCACTTTCAAGGAGCTCTTCTTGTTCAGGCTAGGGTCCTACAAGACCCTACCTACAAGACCCAGGGAGATAAATCCAGAAAAATATTTTTGGGGAAGGCAGACAGGGACTGTGCTAATTAACAGTGCGGCATATGCTGTTAGTACATGTTAATTCCATATGCTTTTCCCTTTTTAGGTGGATTTTCCCTTTCTCTAGGGAAGTCTGTATGGGGCTTGTTGGCTGGCACAAGGAGTTTGAATGTCACAACATGGCTTTACATTTTGGGAAACTCATAGCTGAGGTCAGTGTGAGTTGTACTGTCCTACAACATTCAATGATGAACCCTCACCACTGGACATATTGAGGTTGTCTGTGCCAATTAATAAGAGGGGGCCCAAGAAATAATTGGGCTTTGCTGTGTTAAATTTCTTCTTAGTGAAAGGAAAGAAAGAATTTGCAGGAGGGAAAGTGCTCATCCATTTCTGGGGTCACCATAAATACTGAAGCTGTTTGACTACTCATTGGAGATGAGAATTAGGGGAAACTTTTGTCTTCACACAAAGAAAATTCAGCGAGTGCTTCTTTGGCTTCATTTTCACTAAATTAATATAAATATATTTATTCAGTGGTATAAAATTTTGGAACATCCTTAGTCCAAAAGTGACATAAGTCACAAATTTATCTATTTAATTATCAAAACTAACCATTGACTGTTAACAAAATGAGGGCCCTTGATTCTGCTTTCTACCCAAGGTTAGATAAACGTTTCCATAGGATTGTGGATGGTATGACTCCTGATTTCAATGACTGTGAGAGAAGAATCAGGCTCAAAGAAGAGGGCTGTAAGTGCGCATGACTAGACTGGATCTCTTTAGGGTGCTGTAGGTGCACATTGGTCCATTCACCTAAAAGGTTGTATACAATTTTACATCAACAAAAGGTCTAGCTTTTAGAGTATGTATTGGTTTATTCTCTTACATTCTCTGGAGGGAAATTAAATGGTATTTTGCAAGAAAATGGGAACATTACCATCCCTTCTTGCTGCTCCTTGATGCATCTGTTGTTTTCAATTAGCTTGATGGCATCCATTTTCAGAAAGCAGATGCTGCCCTCTTTTACACTGGTGCAATTCTGGAATAACTCCACTGACGTCAGTGAAGTGACTCCAAATTTATCCCCAGCAAAAGCAGAATTGGACCACAGTCTCTTTGTCTGCCTCTTTGCTCTGGAGCTCTGGGGAAGGTGTGCCACTGCCACAACATAAGGTGCCTGTCTGCTGTGCTGTGCTTGGCATTTCTGTGTCCCTGACACCCTCACTCACGTGCCTGGCTGGAGCAGGAGCCAGGCTGGCCTGGGACATGCATGGCCACCAAATTCCTGGTGCTGAATGTAGCACTTTCTGGCTCTGGATTCCTGACCACTCTCCATCTTAGCTTCCTCTTACCTGAATATGTTTCCCAAGGAGACAGAGCTTTTTAAGATGAAGAAATGTAGTTGCAATCCTTAAGTAATAGAACAACAGAAGGGTGGCAGAGGTAGATGTGGAGACAAGCTCTGCGCCTCCTACATTTTTTTGCTGATAGGGCTATGTGAAAATCACTGCAGTCCTGGTAGGTTGGCTTTACATCTGCTGGTTTCAAAGTCTCCATTTACAGGGAGTACTAGGTTGGAAAAAACAGGACTTACCTGCTCTAACTCTTCTGATGTCAGTCCTGCCTTCCCTGAAACTGGACAGAAAGCTTGGTGTAAAATCACCAGTCTGCTGTAAGGGAAATACCACTGGAGATGGGACAGATGAGGGTGACTAAAAGGAATAGTTGTAGAATCATGGAATGGCCAGGGTTAGAAGGGATCTTAAAGACCATCTCATTCCATGCCCCTGCCATGGGCAGGGACACCTTGATTGCTCAGAGCCCTCTCCAGTCTGGTCTTGAATACCTCCAGGGATGGGGCAGCTACAGTTGCTCAGGGAAATCTGTTCCAAGGGCCTCACCACCCGCAAAGGGAACAATTTCTTCCAAATATCCAATCTAAATCTTCTCTGTCAGTGTGAAGCCATTGCTCCTTGTCCTGTCACTCCAGGCCTTTGTCAAGAGTCTCTCTCCATCTTTCCTGTGGGCTCCCTTCAGGCGCTGCAAGGCCACAGTGAGGTCACCCCAAAGCCTTCTCTTCTCCAGGCTGAACAATCCCAATTCCCTCAGCCTTTCCTCCCAGCAGAGCTGCTCCAGCCCTCTGATCCCCTTGGTGTCCCTGCTATGGCCTGGCTCCAGCAGCTCCCTGTCCTTCACTCAGCCAGAGTGCCAGTGTCACTAACTGAGTGGCTCAGTTAAAAAAAAAAAAAAAAATCAAGGTACAAGTCTTGGAAAGTCTCAGGACAAGAATGTTCAGTAACACCTGGAAAATGCTAGTTCTGCAAGGCCTCATCTGGAATGCTGTGTGCATTGTTGGTGACCTAAATTTGGTCAGGCAGGATGCACAGAAGAACAGCAAGAATGACCAGGTGATGGAATGTGCTTTGCTAATGGAAGCTGGAAGAGCTTGACTTATCTAGGCCAGAAAAGACTGACAAGACCTGTAGTTAGGAAAGTACTGGGGGAAAAATATGAGAAATTGTAAGATCTTCAGACATTTCTTGTGTCTCCAGATCAGTTGCCATATTGCACATTTACGTACAAAACACCAAATCTTGGTGATTTTACTACTAAATACTTGGGTTTTGTGGGTAGGAGAGGAACTGTGAGTCTTGGTAGGAGAGGAGCTGTGAGTATTGGGAGGTTTTTTCCTCTGTGGGACTGAGGAAGGAAGTCCTAGGAGTGGGGTAGAATGGCGCAGAGGATACCATATCCCTCCAAGAGTTGGTCTGGAGGATTCACACCCTTTAAAAAAACCCACCAAATTCTGTTCCCTGTTCTTCCCCTCAACCTGGAATGGCTGCTCACCTTGTCCAGTCCTTTCTCCCTATCCAGAGCTCTCCAGCTCTTTGCTGACCTTCCTTCTTCCTGGAATCCGTGGTCATTCCTCACTCCCATGAGCTTCCTGGTATCCTTGGAATGGTGCATTGCATCTAATGTTGAGGAATGCCTTGAACCAGCTCTGCTGCAGCTCATTTTATCTAATGCATCATTATTATTATGCATCATTTATCTAATGCATCATTTTATTATGTATCTAATGTTGAGGAAAGCCTTGAACCAGCTCTGCTGCAGCTCAGTTAGATTATCTGATTTGAGTAACCTGCCCTGGTGGAAGGTGTTCCTGCCCCTCTGGCAGGAGTATTGGAATGAGGGGATCTTTAAGGTCCTTTCCAACCCAAATCAGTCTGTGATTCTGTGGTTTGTCACAGAAATAAGCAGTGATGTCTTCAACAACTGCAGCTCACAGAATCATTGAGGTTGGAAAATACCTCCAAGATCATCAAGTGTAGCCTTCAGTGGAATATCACAATGCCCAGAAAACCATATCATGAAGTGCTATGTCCACTCATTCCTTGAATAGTTTCAGGGCTGGTGACTCCAGCACTTCCTTGGGTGGTCTGCTCTAATGATTAACTGCTCTTTCAGTAAAATTTTTTTCCTAATCCAGTCCTGTCCCTTGTTCCCCTGGAGAAGAGGCTGACCCCCACCTGGCCACAGCCTCCTGTCAGGGAGTTGTGGCAAGCAGTGTTGTTGGGTAGGAGGTCAGAGCAGTTGATCCCAATGGCCACTCTGGCCTGAAGAGATGAGCAGAATAATTTCCTATTGCACGCACTGTTCTGACACAGAACAAAATTTCACATTTCCACTCTAACCTCTCTCACCTCTCTCAAATCACAGAATTCATAGAATTCACAGGATTCACAGAATCATTAGTGTCATGGTTTGGGCCTGGCACAGAGCCAGTGCCCCCATGAGAATACCCTCTCCCTGGTGTCTGCTGTGAGATGTGACCAGGAATAAGCAAAGCAGGCTCCAGCTTAGAAATAAAGAAAACTTTATTACCTAAACTACAAGAAATTAGGAAAAAAAACAATAAGGGAAAAAACTGAAAACCTTACAAAAAGCACTTTCCTCCTCCCCACCACCAAAATTTCCCAATCCGATACATTCCCCCAAATCACCAACTGCCCAGTCTGGCACCACCCTTTAGAATACTCAAACTTCAGTCCATGAAGAGGAGAGGAGTCCTTCTTGCACCATAGGCTTGCCCTGGAAACACATTGAAACTTCGTGTGCTTCCATGTCACTCAGCACCGCCCGGAAAGTCCTTTTGCCATTTGTGACATCTTCCTTCCATGCCCAGTGCTCTCACCACTGTGCATGGACCAGAGCTGCTTTTAGGGCTGTCTTTTAAGGATGCCTTGTCTCACTCCAAAAGAGGCACAGTCTCTGCTTTGGGACATCTGTCCTGACCTTTTTTTTTCCCACCCCCTGGGGCCAAGGGGTACCCACAATGAACCCTCCTGGTTCTGAGGCACTGCCTCCCCCTAAGTGCAGTCTCTGTGTCACAGGAATAAAACTGGTTCAGTCTATGGCCACTCAAGAAAAGTCCAGCCAAAAGGCCACTCCAATCATCTCTCTCCCCACTCAGCCAGTCTTCTCCACTTCCCTCGGGCTAGGTCCTTGTTATCTCATCTCTTATCTCTCTTCTTATTCAGCTCTGAGGAGGATCAGCATTTTTGCAAGGTCCCAGTCATGAAAGAACGGGGTTAAAAATTTCAGTCTCTGTCTGTCTCAGAGCTCTGGCACTCCCACACTCGCCCGGGCACCTCCTCGCTGCACTCCCTCCCTTCTCCTCCTGGGCCGGCTGCTATCACATTCCGTCGTCGCCGGCTCTCCCTCTCTCTCTCTCCTGGGGGGGGGGATGACTGCCCGATGCCTCCTGGGGCTCCTCCACCCTTCCATCCTCAAGGGCCTCCTCACCCCCCATCTCTGTCCAGGCCCAGGCCTACTGCATGGCTGCCCCTCCCCCACCCAGCAGCAGCTGGATGAGTGAGGGAGATCCGACCTCTTTCCCTGGAAGTCCCAAGAGAACCTCCCAGGGCCGAAGCTCTGGTTTTTAACCCCTGTGTGTTCTCGGAGGTATGTCCAAACCCCACTGGCCACACCAGGTGCCAATATCAAAATCCGAGCACCCATTGGTTTGACCACAGCATCCCAGAATTCCCACTTCTGCCTGGTCAAACCACCACAACTAGGCTGGAAGAGACTTTAAACATCATCAAGTCCAACCCATGCCCTGACTTCTCAAGTAAGCCGTGGAGCTGAGTGCACATCCAGTCTTTTTTTTAAACTCATCCAGGGATGGTGACTCCACCACCTCCCTGGGCAGGCCATTCCAGAACTTCATTACTCTTTCAGTGAAAAACTTTTTCCTAATATCCAACCTGTATTTCCCTTGGCACAGCCTAAGACTGTGTCCTCTGGTTCTGTCAGTTGCTGCCTGGAGAAAGAGACCAATCCCAACTGACTGCAGCCACCTTTGAGGCAGAGAGTGCACCTCTCAGCTGTAGAGAGTGATAAGGTCACCATTGAGTCTCCTTTTCTCCAGACTAAACACCCCCAGCTCCCTCAGTCGTCCCTCACAGGGCTTGTGTTCCAAGCCCCTCACAACTCTCATTGCCCTCTTCTGGACACACTCAAGGGTCTCAACATCCTTTCTAAACTGAGGGGCCCAGAATTGTTTCCCCTTGTGGAGGTGAACATGCTCTTCATCTCAGGAGGCAGACAAAATATTGACTGAAGTGGGAGCGTCATCCATTCAGCCAGTTCCGTGCCACAGAAGTGCTAGGAAGGAGCTGTCCTTAGATTTTGTCCTTGAGCTTTCCTGCTTGTTGATGCTCTTTGTTCACTTCAGTGAGGAAACCATTGTCTTGTGATTTCCATCTTTATTTTGGCCAACCAGTTCTGCTCTTTAGCTTTTTTCCTGTGAGTAGTAAGATGCTGAAGGGCCTGGATGGGAAGCCGCACACGGAGCAGCTGAGGGCACTTGGTCTGTTCAGCTGGAGAAGAGCAGACTGAGGCCAGAGCTCACAGCAGCTCTGCAGCTTCCTCACAAGGGGAAGAGGATGGGGAAGGCCCTGATCTCTGCTCTGTGTGACCAGGACCCAGGGAACAGCTGGAGGGAAGGGTTAGGTTGTTTAGGAAATTTTCTTCCCCCAGAGGGTGGTGGGGCACTGAACAGGCTCCTCAGGGAATGGTCATGGTCTCAAGGCTTCCAGAGCTCCAGGCACAGGATGAGATTGTTGGGGTGTCCTGGGGAACAGGAACTGGAGTTTGACTTGATGATCCTTGTAGATCTCTTCCAGTTCAGGCTGTTTTATGATTCTGTGATGCAATGAGGAAAAAAAGAAAAGCCAGGCAATGGCAATGTTATGAATATCCATGCACGTCACAAAAGCCTGTGAATGTGGACACCACTTGTGCTCTATCTGTGGCATTGGCAGGATAGTGCACACAAATCTGGTGGCCCTTAAGATGTCTTAAGAACTTGTCCCAAGCATTGGGCATCATTTGAGTCATGGCAACGAGCCACATTAGAAAGGAGCTGTAAGAAATGCATAGTAAGCCAAGGAGTTTGATTTGAACCATGAACACAATCATGCATTTATTTCTGATCTCAGTTTACTCACAGAATTATGGAATAGCCCAAGCTGGAAGGAACCCTTAGCAGTGTATAGTTCTCAGGCTCTGAATTTTTCTCATATTTTAGTGTGTCAGAAATAGCACTGTCTGGCACATTCCTTTGAGAACTGTAGACTATGGCCTTTCATGCTTATGACAAAGCAATTGATCTTTGTAACCTGTCCTTGGAAGTGACTTTGAGAAATGTTTTGGAGCATATTCACTGCTGCATTAGTCTGGTATTTGATGACCTAGTCTTCAGCAGTGGACTGCAAACATTTCTCTTGGATGTATTTTCAAAAGGTGCCCCTTCCTCAAAATCAGCAATATTTGTGGGAGAAGTTTCATTTCAGTTCGTTTTGGTACCATTTAAAAAAGGCATGTTTGGAAAATTTTGTAATGTACACAATCTCTTTCTTAATATTATAAATACTTTTTGCCTTTTTAAATAAAATGCATGTAACAAGGTAAAACACAAAATTTGGCCCTGTTTTGGTTTTTGTTTAGTTGGGTTTTGTTTGTTTGTTTTGGTATTAGGATTTTTCTTTGTTTGTTTGGAGGTTTTTGTTTGTTTTTTTCTAACTTTGATCTGGAATTAAATACATAACATGCATTTGGGGTTTATGTTGTTTTATTTTTTCTTCTGAAAGGGAGGGGATATTCTCCGTTTAGGGGAGTTTATTTTTAATAAACTCTTTTTTTAAGCAGTGTAGTGGTAGGCGTTGGTTGTTCCTGTTCATTACCAGCGTGGCTCCAGTGTCAGCTCCAATCAATTCCTTGAACTGATACTCAAATGCTCCAGAAGAGATAGAATGACAGCCCAAAGCTCATTGGTAATTACAGCATGTACTCCCAGTGACAGAAGGGATGTTCCAGTGCTTTGGCTATGACTGAGCCAAGCCAGTTGTTCTTTTCCGCAGCTGCAACACCTGCCCAATTGAGGAAGTATTTTAGATGAGACCAAACTGCTTTTCCAGTGCTGTTGGACTTGTTAGATCATGTCATTCTGAATTGTGAGCTCCTCCTGTTCCCACTCAGCTGGTCAGCTTTTAGGATCTTTTTACTCCGAGGTTATGTGATAAGAAAAAAAACCTTAAAAACTACAAAAAGCTTGTTATTGAAATTTTCTGGGTGAATTGAGAATGGAAGGAAAAGGTGCTATCTGCAGAGGACTGTGGCTGCTCCTTTACTTTTTCCTTGGCTCTTTAAAAACCAAACCTGTGCAGATTTGTGAGCTGCCACTAACAATTAGCTAAGGGGATTTCAGAGGAGATGAGTTGGGAGTTCCTTGCACAGTAACCACTAATCAGCATCCCCATAGAAAATGTTTGAATACATATTGATCAAGCCAGCTGCAGCTGAGAGGGCCTCTGGAGGCTGATGCAGCTTTCCTCCCCATCCTCCTTCCCCAATCATCGAAACTGTGTAGAAAAAACCACCCACTGGTACTTCTGGTCCTGGAATTTCTGCTTGTTGTAATTTCACAAAAAGGTTGTGTGGGTTTTTTGACAGTTAAGAGACTGCTTAGGAAGGAAGGTGATTTAAATATTGGGCTTGGAGTCAAAGGACAGTCCCCAGTTCTGTCACATGTCCTTTGGATGTCCCTCACCTCTCAGTGCCTCAGAAATAAGATGGACAGTACAAAGCCATTGGTTTCCTTCTTTTCCCTAAACCTTTTGGACATGGAGATGTTTCTGAGTATTCCTTATCTCCTTCCTGACACCTGGATGATGTCAGGCACAGCTGGGGACCTCTCCCCCCTCAGGACACAGTGTTGTGCTGCTGTCACAACAGCAGTGACAAACAGATGGGCAGTGAGGATGAAAAAAAACCCACAGGAAAATGTTTGTCCTTGTGCATGGGATTCATGGAATACCCAGATGCTGACAAGTCCTGCTGTCACCTGGCTCTTTGTTGTGCTTGGCTGATCTGATCCCTGTTTTCCAGGCTCAGGCACAAAACACTCAGAGCAGGCCCCTCATTTTGACTCTCCCTTCCCTTGCAGGCTGCCTGATATTTAAAAGTGTGCAAAAATATTTCTGTCTGACAAAGCCCAGAGCTGACTTAACTGCAAGGTAAATTGAAAGCTCCTGGAATGCTTGCTCCATGGAGATAAGAGGCTGACATCACTTTTCACAGCTAGTTCAGAAGAAGGGAATTGAAACAAGTTATTCTCTTCTACCCCCTGAGTTCCCCTCAGGGACCAAGGTGTTAGAACAGCAGAAGAAAAATATGCTGGAGGTGGAAGGAGTTCACTATCTCTTTCAGAGATTTGTGTCAACTCTCCAAGCATGAAGGACTGGCACTGAGCAGTCAAATCTGCATTTTGAATCTGGCAAGATTGGGGTTATTTTGCAGATATTCATTGGCATTGTTAGAAACTAATCCTCCTAAACAATTTGGTGGGGTTTTTTTCCTTTATGGTATTTCAGAGGAATATGAGGATATGTAGAATAGCAATTACAGCTCTTCATGGTTTATATTTAGTCATATATCAGTGATTCAGAAACAAGCATATGTAAAAAGGCCCAGATGAATCCTTTTGCAAATTCCTTCCTGTCCTACAGCACATTTAGGTGCTGGAGACTTACAAGGAATGCATGAATCTTACAAAAACCTTATGGTTTTGGAGAGGGAGTCATGCCATGTCTTTGTGTCCACCATTATGCATGAAGAATTTTTTTTGATGGCTGAAATGTTTTAACAGCCCTGCTGATACAGAGACTTAATTTCAGGCAAATGCAGCCAAATTCTCAGCTGGTGTTCATAACTCAGCGCATTTTTCTTCTGATGCCAACTAGGCAGCATGGTAGAGGATGCTTTAGAAGCCTTTTTTATCGTTTAGGGTTGTTTTGGGGTCTATTTACTGTATCACTGGGAAGCAATACCTGTTTAGCTTGAAAATTCAATGTTTTGAAGTCTAACTAAAATTCCCATTTGAATGTTTTTTGAGTTCTGACTGTCAGATGTGCCACAGCACCATGCCTATCTGTGGACAGACTGATGCTCATAGGCACATTCTGGGTCAGGATGATCTGGGATGGATCTAACATTTCATTTTTCCCATACCTCAATTCCTCTGACTCTGGAAGAAAAATAACATGTTTCTCCTCAGCCTGCAGTTGGGTGTTTATCAGTGGTAAAGTTCTAGGTACATTCATTTGTCTTCAGATAATGCAAATGGCCATTTTTTTCCTGCAGGGAATCACAAGTAGATGGTGCAAGACAGGCCTGGGAAATTAGAATCATAGAATTACAGAATGGCTTGGGTTGGAAGGGACCTCAAAGATGATCTCTTTCTGCCATGGCCAGAGACACCTTCCACTAGACCAGGATATTCAGAGCCCCATCCAGGCTGGCCTTGGACACTGCCAGGGATGGGGATTGAACCTAGATATGCAGCTGGGGCAGCTGCTTACTCTGAGATCTTCAAGGAGCTTCTCTGGTCTGTTCCTGATTTCACATGATTGTAACTTCTGTAAAGGGTATTGTTTTCACAGCTGCAAAGAGGATAAATGGGATGTTGGCCCTCTTTACTTGCTTCAGTAATGCTGCTGCCATTGATAATTTTATTTTAGGGAGAAATTGTTCCCTGTGAGGGTGGTGAGGCCCTGGCACAGGTTACCCAGAGAAGCTGCCCCATCCTTGGCAGTGTCCAAGGCCAGGCTGGATGGTGCTCTGAGCAACCTGGGATAGTGGAAGGTGTCCCTGCCAATAGCAGGGTTTGGAATCAAATTATCTTTAGGATTCCTTCCAATTCAGGCCATTCTGTGATTCTCTGGCTATTTCCCTGTGCCCCTACATCCTTTTCCATGCTTTCTGTCAATAACTGTAAACCTCACTACTGTGTCTTCAGGTGACTATAGTGAGAGTATAAATACTTAATTAAGCAGCCAGACACTCAGGAGATACCATAAATTCACACTTCCAGGACTTTGATAGAAGGTGGCATTTAAAAAATGCCTAAATACACCATGGCCATTGCAAATTTTTTAGTGACTTCAGTGAAACAGAATTGGAGCAATAGCAAGTACATTTGAAAATCCTGCCTCTTGCTGCAAGCAGTAGGTCAGGACTGATCCTGCCCCTCTGCCCAGCCCTGTGTGGCACATCTGCAGAGCTGTGTCCAGTCCTGGGCTCCTCAGCGCAGGAGGGACATGGAGCTCCTGGATTTGGGCCGGTGGAGGCTGCAGAGATGATTCAGGGCCTGGAGCATCTGTGGCAGGGAAAGGCTGAGGGAGCTGGGGCTGTCCAGCCTGGAGAGGAGCCCCAGCTGAGAGGGGTCCTCAGCCCTGGGTGTCCCTGTGTGCAGGAAGGGCTCCGAGCAGGGCCCAGGCTCTGCTCCAGGGCCCAGCAATGGCACCAGAGGAACGGGCAGGGACTGAGGCCAGGAGGTTCTACCTGGGCAGGAGGCAGAACTTCTTCCCTGGGCAGACTGAGTCTCCTACACAGAGGACATGAACCTGCTGCTTGTATTCTCATTGCTGGCTTTGATCACAGAGGAACCCTGGAGACCTTTGGGAGGAGGGCAGAGATAAGGAGTGAAGATAACTATGGCCACTGCCACAATCATGGCAGGAATTTCCTTGATCCTAAGCCCCTTTCCCACATTTCTCAGCAACAGCTGCCATCCTGGCCTCCCAGGGCTGGGCTGGCAGCACGACCATGGCTGTTTTGCTGCCCCCAGCAGGCTGTTGTCCTTAGCAATGCTGTCTTTGCCTGTGCTGCAGAGGAATATTCCAGACCTTGTTGCTCAGTATATAAAGTTGGGGAAGAAGAAGGAAGAGAAAGGTATGTTCAGGGTTTGTTTTAGTAGGATTTTGTGTGTTGGTTCCCTTGGGATATTTAAAAAAGGCATTTAAAACAGCGGTGAAGAGAAGAGAGATGAGGATTTACCAAGGGCTAGCAATGAGGTTAAAGCTGATAAGGAAAGTTGGATTCAACTTGAGTAGAAGTCTGGTTGCTTCATCTTCTCAGCCACTTTAAGCTGAAAACGTTGACCTTTGTGGTCCTTTCCAAAAAATTTTAATAAAGGCAAGCATATCTTGTTGAATTTTAATTTAAAGTCATAAACTCTGCAGTTGTCCCACAATATTGCGCTTGAAAGGATACTTTGTGAGCCAAGGGAAACATCTAAGCGCTGTGTCATAGGCTCCTCTGCACAGACGAGAAGACTTTGAAATCTGCACAGCCCAAATTTTAATGTCTGTGGTTTGGCTGCATCTTTGACCCATAAATGGGAAAGGACTGGGAAACTGTGTGGGTGCTGTACCAGTTGAACAGGAGCTCGTGTGCCAGGTGTGTCAGTGCTTGTGAAGATGTGGTGGACATCAGTGCTGGAAAGCTGTAGGTTCCCCAAAATGCAAGTTTTTGCAGTTATCTGAAGTAAAATGCAAATGGTGGTGTGGTAAATAGCAAGATTGCAAAGTGAATTTGGTCTTGTACAGTACTTTGAAGTGTGTTGGAAGCAATAGCCGGTCATAGAATCAGAGAGTAATTGAGGTTGGGAAAGACCCCCAAGATCATCAAGCCCAGCTGTCTGATCCCCACCTTGTCCCCAGACCATGGCACTGACTGTCCCACTCACACTGGACACCTCAGGGATGGCAACTCCACCCCCTGCCTGGGCAGCCCCTTACAATGGCTGACTGCCCCTTCCATGAAGAAATTCCTCCTGATGTCCAATCTGAACATCCCCTGGCACAGCTTGAGACAATTTCCTCTCATCCTGTCCCTTGTTCCCTGGCAGCAGAGCCTGATCCCCCCCAGCTGTCCCCTCCTGTCAGGGAGTTGTGCAGAGCCAGAGGGGCCCCCCTGAGCCTCCTTTTCTCCAGGCTGAGCCCCCCCAGCTCCCTCAGGTGCTCATCATAGGACTGGCTCTCCAGACCCTTCCTTGTTATTAATTAATCTCAGGGTTTACTGAATACAGTTTCTCAGCAGCAAAAAACCGTAGTTTTTTTGGAAGGTTGGTGTGTAGCTTCCAATGGAGCCTTTTCTGGGGGGAAGATCGCTGATGTTTATTCCAGCAAAATGCCCACAGAAGGAGAGGTGATCTTTCTGGGCAATGACATAGGAGATTTTGTGAAATTCTACTGAATTCCGAAAAGCCTGAAAATTCAAAGGAAATTTGAATTGCAGTGGGAAAAAGTCTGACTTTGGGAAAAATACTGACTGTTGCTGTCAGGAAGCAGCCCAGAGAGCCCGGGAGGAGTTTGTGCAGTGTCGCAGTGCCATCCTGTGGGCCACGAAGGTATGAGACAAGAGACGCCTGCACGGGTGCCCGGTGGGTGATCCCTCACTCCCCACCAGCAGGATACGGGACAGAATGGCAAGGGTAAAGCGGGAAAAGCCCTGGGTAACGGCAGTTTTCTAGGGAAAGGAAGAGCACTGCACACAAGCAAAGCAAGGAATTAATTCCCTCCTTGCCATGGGCAGGCACGTGCTCGGCCATCCCCCAGGAGAGCAGGGCCCATCCCAACTAAGAGTGACATGGGAAGACAAATGCCTTCACCCTGAACATCCATCCCTTTCCATCTTCTTCCCCCACGTTATGCACTGATAATGATGATGCCATAAGGTCTGGAATGTCACTTGGGGTCACCTGTCCCAGCTGTGTCTCCTGGCACACACACTCAGCCCCCTTGCCAGTGTGGTAGTAGGAAAACCAGTTGGGTCTGTGTCAGCACAACCAAAACCATCCCTGTATTATTAACCCCAGTACAAACACGAAATATAGCCCCTGGGAAGGAAATTAACTGTTCCCCATCCAAAACCAGCCCAGCCATAAAGGCTCCGGTCGCATGAGCAGCACTGTCTGCCTCAGGATTAATCCATTTCCTTTTATGTAGAAAAAATCAAGATTTTCTGTGGTTTTTGTCTTCAGAGTTAGCTTTGAAGGAGCTGCTTTGGTGGCAGGTGAGGACAAGCACTTAGGCTTGGGTCGGATTTAGGGAAGGGATGTGGGACTTGCCACATGGTGCATTTTCTGGAACAAGTCAGTGGTTTTTTTGCACAATGTCATTAAACCCAACAATGTCCTTTTAATGTCAGAATTAAACACAACATGTTCTGGAAAGTCGGGATTCCTCAAGGGAGCCCCAGATGGTTCCCAGGGAGAGAAGTGTGAGCTGCATAGGGCCAGCACTGTGTGGGGTTAAATTGGGGGTTTAATTTGAGAAAAGATGGTGCAGTGTTGGGAATTTCCTTTGGATATTTGAATTGAATATTTTGATTCGTTCAGTCAAGCTAAAACAAGCAATCTCACATGAGGCTGTGCTGGATCTTTCCACTTAGTTATGCCAGATTATTTGATGTGTGCTTTGCAACAGAGAAACACTGGAAGGAGTTCATCCTCTCGTTAGGAACAGAGCTGCTTACTTCACAATCCTGCTGCTCTTTTCTGCTTCTCTGCTTTAAGACGGGCACTATAAATATATTGGATCTGGTCTTTTTAATCACCTCTCCCTTTTCTCTGCACAGTGGGATAGCCTGGCTGCCACAGGGGTCTGTCCTAATGAAAGTGAGTAAAATTTGCTTCAGTGGAGTTACATCCACTTTAAGTAACTTTCCCCACATTTTTGCCATACCCAGGGACATTCAACACCTGAAATTATTCTCAGTTAACTCATTAGAAGTTGCTTCTCTCTGTAGAACTTGCTGAATGTACAGTCTGAATGCGATTGCATATCTCACCACTGGGGGGGGGATTCCAAGACCTTGCATGGTAACAGGAGTCAGCAGTTTGGTTTTAAACATGAGTGCTATTCCATGTTTTCAATTCATAAATGTAGAAGGTGTCTGAAATGGATTTGGTTTTAAACATGAGTGCTATTCCATGTGTTCAATTCATAAATGTACAAGGTGTCTGAAATGGGTTTGAAAAGTTGCCCAGGTGAGTTTAGATCCCATTCCAGAGCATAGTTCAATTTTTCACATCTCTGGTCTCAGAAAACTTCACTGAGGAGTGGTGAGCTATTTATTATGAATTGAGGCATCAGTATCAGGCTCTCAAAATTAAGGACATTAAAGGATAGAGAAATGGGTGCCCAAAATTAACCCTCTGCAACCCTCTACACATAAATGAGGTCCACCTTGTAAAAAATAACAGCAGTTTAGTGGGGGTTTTTTTGTGTACAAGACCTGCATTCTGCTTTCTGGAACTCAGCCCCTTTAGACTTCAAGCTGAGCATCCAATGCCATTCACCACATGGGAAATTCTTTGTTTAGTTTTGTACTTTAAATGGTATTTAAAAGTAACTAAGCAATAACTGAGTAATGAGTAAGTCATAGGCAAGGAGTACTTTGGTATTTTGTTTCTCTTATGCTTCACATTGGCCTTTATGCCCATTCTTTTTAGGTGCTTTGTTACTTTTGTATTTATAGAGTTATAGAGATAGAAAAATCTTCTTTGGTCCACCTGCCACTCTTGTGGCCCAGTCAAAACCTTTCCTGTTGCTTTCTCTGTGTGAGTGAAAGTAATCATTATTTTGATGGTGCTTTCCAACACTGTCATAAATTTGGATATAGGATGATTTCATGCCAGTCTCTGCTGTGCTGTGCTGGCTAAACCCTGGTTTAGTGGACAGATTTAGAATGTGAGGTTTGCTGGCTGCAGCTGGTTGGGTTTTTCCCAACATTTGCTGTGCTGAACAATTGTTCTACTGTAACTGAATAAAACAGCTCAGTTATACTTTCTAAGCTGTTTGCAGAAATCTGCTTAAGGCTGCAGTGTTTGATCTCTGCAGATGCTTTGTTTCTAGAACACTCAATGAAAGTTTGACCAGAAAAATTTAGACTTTGGCTTTACAATTTACCGATAATTCAAGAAAATTTTTCATACTAAACTCAAAAACCTGTTTGTAAAATTCATTACCTTTTTATTTACTGGCACCATGGTTCTTTTGCACAACCCTTGCTTTGAACAGGAGGTAACATTACACACTTTAAATATGCAGCACTTCCCGTTCAAAAGGAGTGGTGTTTGCTGCCAGAGAGTTTTCCCAAATGAATTTACAAACCATAAAGGAGCAGGAATCATCTCCCTGCAGGTCAGAAGCAAGCTGTAAGAGAGTATGTTTTACAATTTCTAAGCATTTTTCGATTTTTAATATACACAATGGATAAAAGGTGATCCTAGACATCAAATATTGACTATTTAGAGTCTCATCCTCTCCTCTTTCCCAGTGGAACATCTCTACTACCTTTGGGGAAGATCCATGTAATTCATGGAAGTGTAAAACTAGAACAAGAATCAGACCAAACCACCACTGTGATTGCTCACACTGCTGGAAAATCCAGGCATTTGGCAGAGGTTCATGCAGCTGCTGCAGACATATCTTTCTGCCTCTGGATTGTCTGATCGGGTCTCTGCTTTACCAAACTCCAAACAATCACTGGGATTCAATTATTACTGCTCTGAATCTCTTGAAAACTGTGAGCTGGCTTCAACATCTCAATTTTTTGATTCTCTGCAATCCCTGGAGTGAAAACTCTCTTCTCCAACATATAAATCAACAGGAAAAAAATTGACATGAAAAAAAACTCGCTGAGGGAATTTTGCTTTGAAGATCAGCACATATTTAGCCTGGAAAGCAGAGATTGCTCACAATTGTGGTGAACTTAAAGCAAGCAAGTTGTGCATTTTGTTGGTAGACCTGGCTTCTCTTTGTCTTAGAAAACCTTTTGAAGAGCAGATAAAAATATGTTGGTGGATATTTACATTCATGAAAGGATGTATATTTATTTGGTTTTTTTTGGTTTTTTTTTGCTGTTGACATTTTCTCCTTTTGGACCTAGGCAGAGCTCCTGACAAATCTTGTTCACTTTGTAGGCTTCTCCCATCTCTGATGTTTCTCCCACTTCTTTCTCCTCCTTTGGGCTTTGGCAATGTGACAAACAACCTTCTGGCCCAGAGCTTTCTCACTGCCACTCTTTTTACAGTCTGTTCTTTTTCTTTTTCTGGCTACTTGAGTCATTGCCAAGCAGTAGCAAGAGCTGTGGGAGCTCAGGATGGGAAAGTGTATGGTTTTCAGCATGGAATAAGTTGCTTTCAAACCCCTGCACTGAGTAGGAAAGGGAATTATGGTGGAAAATGCTGTGTGAAAACATTAATGATGCAAACTCCTTGCAGTGCAAGGCTTGAGCTGCTCAGCATTTTGTCAGATACAAGCTGAACTTCTTTATGCTCCTTACTAGCCCTGCTCACACAATTAAGTCTGGACCTCAGAGTTTTGTTAGCACTCAGGAGTCCTGAAATGGTGAATTTAAGATCATATCCTATCCATGTAGCTGTGGTGGGTTAACCCTGGCTGGATGCCAGGAGCCCCCCAAAGCCACTCTGTCACTCTCCATCCTCAGCTCCACAGCAGAGAGAAAATATCATCACAGACTCCTCACACTCTTCCTCTAGTCCAGTAGGAGGTCCCTCCCATGGAAGTGAGTCCTACAGGAACTTCCATGCATGAGCCTTTCCCATGGGCTGCAGTTCTTCATGATCTGCTCCAGTGTGGATCCCTTCCACAGGGTGCAGTCCTTCATTTGTTCCAGCCATTTTTTTCTTTCTCCTTCTTTTGTTGTGGAAGACTGCTGATACTTTTAATAACTTATTAATAGCCTTTTAAGTTTTATGAGTCACCAGTACAGATGCAGCTGGAATGGACTGCACAAAAGTGTGACAATGGAGAAGTCTCTAAAGGAAGAAGAGTTCTTGCAGACCCAACTTTTTTTTTTGTTCTGCTGTCTCATAAATTGTTTCAGATCTAATTTTAAAAAATAAAATAAAAAATTTAAATTCCCTTATCTACTTTGATAGACTTTCCTGCCCCTGGCACAGAGGGAGGGACTATAAGGCAAATTGCCATTACAGATCTATCTTAAAAGGACCTAAAATTAGATGCCATGAAAATGGCTCTAGGAATTCCCAAAGTCCCAGTTACAGTAAGAATCAGACCTTGTGCCTCTGTCCTTGAAGAGCACAGCACTGCAATGTATCCTAACAAATTTTGCAACCTTCTAATAAATATATTTCATCTCATGCAAGAAGACAAGTGTGTAATTTCCAGGAGCTGCAAGGAAAAATTTGCCCTAAAGCCAATCCCAGCAGGCATCAAGGTAAGCAAAGAAATGTAGCACTTTCCATTTTAGCCAGCTGCAGTTGACAACAGATTTCAAATTCATCCCCTTCAAACATTCTCAGGAAGAAATAAACCCTTAGGTTGTTGTGGCTTTACTGTGATCCATGTAAAATAACACCTTTTTCTTGTGTAATTTTTTTTAACACAACACCTTTTTTATTTTTCCTTGCTAGGCTGGATTCTGTATGCTGCAAGGCTGTCATATCAGGGTGCTGCAAAAGAGGTTGTTGCATCTTCTTCCTGTAAAGTTGGTGGAGTTTCTCTCTATGCAGGGGGTACAACCTTTCTGGCCAGGAAGCTGTTTTCCTTGCTCTGTGGTTTTCTTGCTGCTGCTGCTGCTTTTAAAGGGGTCAACACTCTTAGTTCCAGGAAACTGAAACTAAATGTGAGCAGGGACTGGAGGAAGGAAGCAGAGAGAATCCCCTACAAGATTCCAATACGTCTTATTTCTGGGAAAACTAAATAAAGCAGGATTCAACTGCCAGTGGCTAAATAGCAGCAATTTATGAGCTGTTCCTCAAAAGCCCCAGACAAGCACCGAGTCCTGTGGGAAGCTGGAGATTGACACAGGATACCTCCAGAAGAGACTGCTCTTGAAACTTCCTTTAAGCCTTTTTTTCAAGTGGAGCATCGAGACCTGGCAATTGCATACAGTCAGCCCTTAAAAGAGCAAAGAGCTCTCTCTAAGAAAACCAAATGAGTGGCCAAAGTCTGTCCATTTGTCTGCCTTTTTGGACTTGGATTACAGTGCTTTTCAAAGCTGTGCTTTCATAACTTGGATAAAAAAAGTAGATGTTTCATATAGCTCTACAAGTAGTAATCATCCTGTTCATGCAAAATATCTGCTGCCTGAGGGATGGGCCCAAACTGGAGGTGTTTCTCTTTTACCTACAAAGCACCTGGCTTTAGCATCTGTAGTCAGTTTTTGTGAACCTGTGAGTCCACTGCCTGCTCTAATGGAGTTAGTGTCTTATTTTCAGTGGTTGTAGAGAGTTTCACTGAAATAGCACTGTTTGTAGTCCATTGTGTGACTTAGGAGATACAATAGCCAGACAATTCTGCAATTGTAATATAACTGTACGTGGCGTTCCCAGAAAATGCTCTGAAGTCTTCTCCCATTGCACCATGGTGATAGAAACCTCTGCTGCTTTTCAAGCTCCATGAATCCATGCTGTGCCATGCTGAAAGTGATAGAAAATCCAATTAGCTCTGAAAAGTAAAGGGCAGAGAGGGATGCTCTGGCCTGGAATTCCCTCCCTTTGGAAGCAGCAAAGGTCAACCGTGCAGCCAAATTTCCATGACCACGTGTGGATCCAGCTTGTTTGTGTTGCCAGCTCTCTGCACAGAGGAATGGGAGGTGGGGTAGGAAGAATTGATTCTGGAGGCGGAAAGCCTGAGGGGAAGAGTAAAGTTAAATGTGACAGCTGGGATTCCAGAAGGCAGTTTGATGGATGCTGGGCATCCAGCTTCTGTAGAACTCTTTATCAGTAACACCCTCTCTATCTCCCTGAGTGACTTTTAGCCTGTCTGGCACTTTTCAGCATCAGTGTGTGAGGGAAAAGAGATGGGAGGCAGCTCTCTCTGATTTGGCAACTCTGGGACTTCAGTACATGTGACTTTTGTGCTGCTGGCTGAGGGTCTGGATCTCTGAGGAGCTTCCTGACTACCTGTGGTTCCCATAGGCTTGTAGGACTGGGCTTAGAGAAACCCTGAGCTGCCAGATGGATTCTGCCCCTGGTGCAGCTCTTCTGAGTAGTCCTGGGTGTGGAAGTGAGCCTGCAGTCCTTGGGAGGCAAAATGCATTCCACAATCCCAAGGGATCTGCTCTATCTCTCAGTGCAGGCCAGCTGTGGGAAGCCTCCAAGTTCCTTTATCCTGATCTGTGTGTCAGGGCCTTGTGGCTCACCATGAGTGACCAGAGCTGCCATGGACCCTTCTTGCAAGGGCAGTTGTCATCAGAGTCAGCATAGGTTCAGGTTATCTTTGGAAAAGTGTGAATATCCTGGGGAAATCCATGGGGCAGAAACCTTGGGCCATACTGTGTTCCCACCATTAGCAGGCATGATATTGACAGGCAGGCTTTCCTTTTGGTGTGAAACCTTGCTCTGATGCATCATTCTGAGGAAAACAGCTGGAATTTGCAGGCCAGGTCATGTGGTGAGATAAGTAATTCCAGCTCCCTTACTGGACCTGATTTATACAGGCCAGGTCCAATATTTCTGAGAAATAGTTGATGGTGGGGGCTTTTTTGTTTGTTTCACTGAAAACTTGAACCCTTTCAAATAAAAAACAAATGAGGTATAGGAAATTTTTAGCTGGACTATGCTTCAGGATGTTTGTTGCATTCAGGCTTTGAGAACACAAATTCTCTGCAGACTACCCCACACACAGTGGGAAACGAGGTTATTTGGCTTGAAAGTGCACCAGAGAGATGGGACTCGAGTGAGCTTTGAACAGCAGTCATTGTCATCAGTGGTGGTGCCATAATATGTGCTTGACTCAAATCCAGCATTGCAAGGTGAGAACCTGGTGAAACCTTGTACCGTGATATTTGTTGTTGTTCCTGCTGGTGTGATCCACTGTTGAATAGGTTAGACATGAATAAAATCAGTATTTTTTAAAGTGTTGTCTGGGGTTTTTTATGTCAAAAAGGCTAGTTGCCCTCTTGGAATTTACTGTGTTCATATTAAATTTTTGATGTGGACTTAATATGGGTCTGCAGCTTTTTTAGCACAGTCCACATCCCCTTGCAGAATTTCACCTTCCTCAGAGGTGGGTGCTGCAGTGCTGCACTGAGCTCCTCCCACAGGGAAAGAAGTGAAGATAATTTGGCATGTCCCCCTGGTGGTCCCACAGGGGTGGTCCCTCTGTGCTATGATAGCTCTGCTTGCCATCAGGTTGGAGTGAACTACTGGCTGGAGATCAGTGTAGTGCTGGTGAGGGATGTGTCTGACTCCATTCCAGCCCTTGCTCAAGGAAAGATGAAGTTGGTGAAGATGCTTTTGCGTCTCCCACATCCTGTGTCTGGTTGGATACCAAGACTAAACAGAGCCAACTTGGGCACTCCACAGAGTGTTACCACCTTCCATGAGACCTGTCCTGCTCCATCGTGGGCACTGCATGTGCTCAGTGGCAATCTCCAAATTACTCCTCACTCAGCTTTTGCTTGCTTCTGGACTCAGGAGCCACAAAGGTAAGCCCATGTACGTGGCATTTATCCATGTGTCTGCCTCACAGTCATGCTGGAAGAGAGCAAGGAGACAACAGTCAAGGAAAAAGCTTCATTTTCCCCCTGGATGCAGGAGTCTGTGTCTTGCTGAAGGGCAATGGTTCCCACACAGATTTGTTTTCTTTCTCTTCTACCCCACCACTGTGGCAGCATTGTTACTGGTAAGTACATGTGCTTGTCTGCTCCCTGTCCCTCACCCAAAGCCCTCACTGCTTTGAACACATTTGCACATTTGAGTTAATCCACGTATTTTCCTTGTTTTACAAAGTCTTTTGTTCTCTCGGCAGTCACATTTCAAACTACACTTGCTTACTTTGCTTCATCTCTTTCCCTTCTTCATCCAGCCCAGATGATTCTTCACTCCCCTCTGGAGGGAAGTTGCTGTCCCAAACCCCCTGCACTAAAGTGAATGGCACAAATGCCACCGAGGAGCTGTGTTTTGGATCCCATCATTACAGACCCCATCACTGCCAGCCTGCACCAGCACTGCTCCAAACGTGCAGCAACATGTAGAATTGAGATTGCTCACAGCTACAGGTAGATGTATGATGTCCAGGCAAATCACATAAATCATCTCTTCACCCCAAAAAATCAATCATATTTGGGTTACAATGATGCAAACCCCTTTATCTCCCTATCACCATCGTCTCTCCTCCTTTTGTATTTATTAAGTAAAACTCAAAATGCTTCTATTTTTTTTTTCTTTTGAAAATGTCTTTTTTATCTAGCAGGTAGCAAAGATCTGAAGGGAGGAGTGGTCATCTCACTGGCCTCAGGCTGCTGCAGGTGGTCACTCATCAGAACTGTAAATGAGTGATGGAGATAAAGGCATTTCTGGTCAGGCTGCAAGCACAGCCCTGATCTTCACTCTTGTAAATACTCATTTCATTGCTTCCTTCTGAAATCTGGGATTTAGGGAGCTCCAGCAAAAGGTGAGGCCACTCCAGGGCTGTGTCTGTGAGCCCCAGGAATCTGTCCTCCTACATTTTTTCAGTCTCTTGCATGGTATTAAATTTTGTGACACCCTCTTCAGTCTGACTTACTGCAGATAAGATAAAGAGGGTTTTTAAACCAATACGGCTTAGGGTAAGTTTGGGAGAAGGTTTTTAGAGGGTGAATTATGAAGGCATAAGCTGTGCAAGGCTGACCAGCTGAGCTGCATCTGCCATAAGGGCCCACAGAGTATTAAACTGCATTCATGGCTATACAGGTATAAAGGAAATGTCAGGAGGAAGGAGAAGCAGGGAGGAGTACAAGTGTATTAATTTTGAGTACAGCATTTGTATTTTCTGTCATAATTGGTCTGTTAAAATTATTTTCCTAGAAGTAAATTAATGATCCCAGTGGAGAATACAATTTGGGGAGTCATTGAATTAGAAGAAATAAAATCAAAGACAGGATAGCATCTCTTCTATTGAATAACTGTGGCAGAAACTGTGTTGCAGACAGACTGAATGCTGACAGATCATCAGAACTGAGTGATATCCACTCATGAGTTTCAAGGGAAATTGTGGAATTACGTACAGCACTTCATTCACTTAATCCTCCATTGTTGTCTGAAGTCTGCAGAATATCAAAGGTGGTGACTTTCTTTAAAACAGTTTCCATAGGTGTATCTAGGGTACTGCAGTCTGGTAAATTTAACTTCTGTAGGAGGATAGTTAATTGTATAATGAGAAATTGAATCAATGAATGCCTGATAAATACAAAAAATATCCTTCATAAAAGTCACCATAATTTCTGTTGTGGAAGGTTTTGGTTTAGGACACTGATTTCTTTGGAGAGATAAACAAGCACAGTGGTAATGGTGAGTCTCCTTGGTTAGGTCAGAAGATTTTAGAGGGAAATGTCCAGTCATGGGATCAAAAGAGAAAGTCCTGGAATGGTTAAAAATGGGAAACAGTCAGCTTCTAGGTTTAGGTGGCCTGCTTGCGGTCATTCTTCAGACTTTATTATTCATGCAGAAGTTTGGCAGAAACAGGAAACTTATGTCTAGATCAAAATCTGCTCATCTTCTACAGTTAATGGTATTAGCTGGTGTTACATAGCTTTGACCCTTTGGAGAGGTCTATATCTGACTTTTCCCAAGCTCTGAGTAAAATAACTGTTTCCCAGTCTTTATTTGCAGATACTATAAATATTGTTGCTGGGGATGAGAATAGCAATACAGTAAATGCTGACAACCAATTATTTTTTCTTAGTGACATTTATGGGCTCCTTAAAACTTGTCCACAGACCCTTAAAGAGTCTTGAACCACAGCTTGATGGACATTGGCTGCACTATGTAAAGTTCATCCCTAATTTTCAAATTTATTGTAGGCAACAGACATCCACTCCTGGAAAAGGAGAAAGTAGTCACAAAAGTGAGAGTCTGAAGCTCATGAATAAGGAAGACGTGAAGTTCTCACCAGAGAAATGTGACAACCGTGTGTCTATTTCTCTTTGTGACCTGGTCAAATCTGTGTGAAGTGTTGAGGTTTTTGGTTAAACCATCAGGTCTCCACAGCACTCTCTCTTTCCAAAGGGGGAAATTATATTCCATACCCCTGACCAATCCAACCCAGTGTGGCTGCTGTGTTTGCCTTTGAATGGAGCAGACAAACTGTCTGGATATTGATTTTGTGCACATTAACAACTCCCCATAGCCCAGGCCATATGCTGAGTAGCAATTTGCATACTCATAGAGGAATAATTTCCTTGTTTATTACTGGAAAAATTCACCCTTTTTGGTAGGTTTTGATACTGTGTTTCAGAAAGTCACTTCCTATCCTAAACTTGTTAATATAGGGATGTGTAGCTGTAGCTCCTTCCAAATCAACTAGGTGCTGTTTGCCTCCTGCAGATGCTCACTTTGTGACTTCTGATTGCTCTGCAAACCCCGTACAGTCCTGCCATTTGTTTATATGTCCACATAGGAATCAAACCTGGGCATCACAGAAGGAGGGAAGAAAGCTCCCAGGGCTTTTCATCCACCCATACTCCAGACCAAGCTGCTGTTCCAGACTGGAGGCAGCCCCAGGTGTCAGAGGTACAAATACACTGTGCTGTAAAGGGCTGAGTCTCACTGATACCTTTGTCCTGTGCATCCCTAGAAGTGGGGATGGCCATTCAGCATCTACTGATCTGCCCCTCCTGTGAGTATCCCTGAAGCCAGAGGCCTGGAGAAGTTTGCAATGATAGCTTGCTTTATGTCTGCTGTGCAGTGTTGTTGTTGGGACATGAAGGAACATCATGGAACTTCCTGGGAAAGTGGCTGCAGTGAGTTGAGCAGCACAGGTGGAGGTGGAACCTTCCCCAGAGGCTGTGCAAGCAGTGCCCTTCATCCAAATCAATGATTTCACCTGTGCTTGCAGAAAAGATTGGCACCGTTCTCAGGCATGCCAGAGATTTCTGATGTTTTAGTAAACCTGAAATTCCAAATTCCCCTCTGCTGTAGTGTCCAAATTTTGGGGTCTGGTCTTTGCTGTGAAGTGAGACAGCCCCAAATCCCTTTGTCCATCCATCCCCCTCTGGTACCCTTGTTGGGAGCAAGTTCCCCCCCTTATCACCTATTGTGCAGTGCTTCCTTTTCCCCTCATTAATAGCCTTTGCACTGCATTATATCCCTTGAGCTTTCTCCCTTCTAGCTGCCTGTTCCCAGCTCTGACTCTTCCTTGGCAGATCTATATTCGGTTCTCTCCTCCCTGGCTGGGCTGGCATGAGCTCCAGCAGAGGGCGCGGGATCCATTCAGGAATACGCTGTTCCAGGCTGTTCCACACAGCCTGATTATCTTTTTTTTTTTTTTTTTTCTTTTCTTCTGCAGTGCTGTTTCAGGTGTGTCAATACTTGCCCCTACACACTCTGCCTCTAGGACAGTCTCTAGATTTTTCTCTCTTCCTTTGCTGATGGAAGGGTGGGGTGTTGGCCTGCTAAGGTTATTCTATTAGGGTACCTAAGAATCACAGTATCATTGAATAACACAATCATTCAGGTTGGAAAAGACCTTTAGGATCATCGAGTCCAACAGCACTGAGTGCCATGTCCAGTCATTTCTTGAACACATCCAGGGATGAGGAATCCCTGTCCTCCCTGGGCAGTCCCTTTCAATGCATGGGCACCCTTTCCATGAAGAAATTCCTCCTGATGTCCAATCTGAACATCCCCTGGCACAGCTTGAGACAATTTCCTCTCATCCTGTCCCTTGTTCCCTGGCAGCAGAGCCTGATCCCCCCCAGCTGTCCCCTCCTGTCAGGGAGTTGTGCACAGCCAGAAGGGCCCCCCTGAGCCTCCTTTTCTCCAGGCTGAGCCTCCCCAGCTCCCCCCAGCTCCCTCCTGGTGCTCCAGCCCCTTCCCCAGCTCCGTTCCCTTCTCTGAACACGCTCCAGCCCCTCCATGTCCATTTCTTGTCCTGAGGTTCCCAGAAGTGCCCCAGGATCTGAGGTGCGGCCCCAGCAGTGCCAGCCCAGGGGACAGTCACTGCCCTGGCCCTGCTGCCACACCATGGCTGGCACAGCCCAGGTGCCATTGGCCTCCTGCCCCCCTGGGCACACCCGGCTCCTGTCCAGCCGCTGTCCCCAGCACCCCCAGGGCCTTTCCCCTCTTTCCAGCCCCTCTGCCCCAGCCTGGAGCTGCAGGGGGTTGGTGTGACCCAAGGCAGGACCGGGCCCTTGGCCTTGTGGAATCTCAGAGCACTGGCCTGGGCCCATGGATCCTGCCTGTCCAGATCCCTCTGCAGAGCCTTCCTGCCCTCCAGCAGATCCAACTCCACCCAGCTGAGTGTTATCTGAGAAATGACTGAGGGTGCACTCAATCCCCCTGCCCAGGCTGTCATTTAAAGAGAACTGGCCCCAACACTGAGCCCAGGGCTCAGTGCATCTCTAGATGTACTGGCCACCACCTGGATATAACTCCATTCACCCCCACTTCCTGGGCCTGGCCATCCAGCCAGTTTTAACACAGTGAAGCGTGGATTTTAACTTGTGTATACTAACTTGCACATTTAGAGGACAGGGAAGGTGCAAGGCCGACACTGGGAGAATTCCTAGCTGCCTTACAGAGCTGCTCTACTAGTAGGTTGAGATTCCACTGCTCCCTTTTCTAAGTACAATACACGATCACAGCAATCTTTTATGACTTTAAAATTGATGGCAGATGTACTCCCCAGATAATGAATCTCATAAAAAAACTGTATGGAATCTCCTGTTGAATTCAATAGCAGAAGTGCTGTTCCAATTTAAAGGTTACAGGATGATGCAAAAAAAGAGCTAAAGAAAGGTTCTTATTTTCCACTCAGCCTCTGAAACCTGGGTTATTACAGGGCTGACTTTGCCAACACTAAAGCAGATACTTTTGGATGAGTGAAAGCTCTCTGTGGACAAGGAAATGCAGGAATGTTCCCCATGCGTGAAGTGCACAGAACTGCAGAGGGCCAAGGGCTGTTCCACCATGATTTGTCACCAAGCTTCTCATGGCAGAGCAGTGCCACCTAAAGTTTCTCTGAAAGGAAACTAAAAAATCCTTTTTTAAAACTGGAATTATTCTATCACATGGCATCATAGAATTTTAAAATTACTTTTAATCTTGGCAGTATGTATTAAAATAAAATAAAATCATGACAGTACTGTTATACTGTTAACTCTTTTTCATTATTAGGTAGGATGCCATCTTTTAGACAGGTGTGCAGCTTAGAGATTTGGCAGCAGACGCTCTTCGGCTTCTTTTCACCAGTGTCTTTGCCCCTCTTATCAGTGAAGGATGGGATGACTCCATGGACCAGGTGTTTAAAAAAGGCTGGATGTGGCACTTGTGGCATGGTTTAGTTGATAAGGTGGTGTTAGGTAGATGATGATCTCCAAGTTCCTTTCTAACTTGGCTGATCCTGTGATTCTCTAAATATATGACCAAAGCCCTGCTCTGACATTGATGCCATGGTGGAGCTGTCTCTTTTCCTTGGGATAGTGGCAGCAGCAGCAGATGCCTTTGTTAGGGTATGTGACAAGTCTTTTGTCCCATGCTCACACAGCTGTTTGAACACAAACATTCTTGTTAAAAGTCTCAAACACGAGCATGGTCGAGGCTTCTATGAGCAAGAGAGCAGAGAGCCTTCATGTCTTAACATATCTTATGTCAAAAGGCATATGTCAAAAGGCTCTTGTTTTCTTTTCCTGTGGCTACCACAGCTGAAGTTATCCTGAATCTGGAATTGTGGGGGATACTATGGAGCACAGGAAAGCAGATTCAGGGGAGGAAGGGTAGTTGCTGGCATGGGAAGGGTGGGAGATCTTACAGACATCCAAGTGACTGAAATCCCATTTCGTGCCACTAGAGGATACTCAAACTGTTGCTAGCTTGTAAGAAACAGCTCCTTAATATCTGCTTTTCTAGAAATCAATTGCTAGGAGAAGGAAATATCTTTGAGAGGAATAAAGGGAGTAGATGTTTAGGTACATCTAAAATTTTTCTTTTAGATTTCAGTGGGAGTTCAGTGAAAAGAATCACGTGCACAAAAATTGAAGCAGTGAGTGACAGCAAATGGAGCTGATGAGCTGCCTGTATGTCAAAGCTGCAGCTTTCTCTGCATCAGAAAGTGGCTGGTTCCTAGGAGGTAGAACTGATGAAGCAGCCACATCCTGTTGTGAGAGAGGCTGGCAAAGCTGGTGTGGGAGAGAGAAGGATATATAAAGAGGCTTAGAGAAGGTGCTGATGGGACATGTCTAGATTTTGTTCTGGTTGGATAGCTGGGATCTGGTGCAAGCCAGAGACATGGTCTTGATTCCAGTTAACATTGTAGAGTCAGAGGGAGCAGAGCACTCAACATTCACTGCAGGACTCATTGCTGAGGTGAATGGCAATTGGGGTCCTGTGTAGGGATCCAGGTGTGGTTTAACTCCTCCAGAAAAATCAAACCATTTCAGACGGGGCGGATCCCAATGCTGTGATGAGCTTGTCAAGGAACTAACAAGAAACCACTATTTTCTGACTCAGGCCAAGCAAGGCTTAAAGAATTTTCTTACCCTGGCCAAGCTTGGCTGCATCAAACACACCAGCAATGCTGCTGCTGAGTCTGACAGTGTCACCACAAATCCTCCAATTGGAGTGGATGCAAGGAAAAAAATTCTTCTCTGACCTCTAGGAACATTCCCTGCTCAGCAGTGTCTCAGTTGTAGAGGACTGTGATGGGGATGGTTATCCTGTTACAGTTTGATTTGCATCTTTTGGGGATGGTTAAACTGACAAAGGTGCTTAATCTGGCAATTGGAGCAACACAGACTTCTTTGCTGGTAATCAAAGAATTTGTACTCCTCTTGGCAGACCCATGGCAGAGCTCTGTCATGTATAGTCATTCTTCAGCATTCCCATCCAACACAAGCAGGACTAATGCCTAGGATACATTCTGGGCCTGTCTTTTCAGTCTGTGTCTTCCTTTTAAAGGCTACAGTAGTGAGAATGGGATACATACCAGGAAAAAATGTCTCCAAACAATTCCCTTCAGATACTGGAGATAACTGTTCTCACATGGGGTGGTCAGGAATGCAGCAAAAGGATCCCAGGCCAAAAGGCTGTGCTCTGGGATGGAGCTGCTGGAGCCAGGCCAGGGCAGGGACACCAAGGGCATCAGAGGGATGGAGCAGCTCTGCTGGGAGGAAAGGCTGAGGGAATTGGGATTGTGCAGCCTGGAGAAGAGAAGGCTTTGGGGTGACCACAATGATGTGGCCTTCCAGTGCCTGAAGGGAACCTCCAAAAAAGATGGAGAGAGACTCTGGACAAGGGCATGGAATGACAGGACAAGGGGGAATGTCTTCAAAATGACAAAGAGCAGGATTAGATTGGATATCAGGAAGAAATTGTTCCCTGTGAGGGTGGTGAGGCTCTGGCACAGGTTGCCCAGAAAATCTGTGGCTGCCCCATCCCTGGAAGTGTCCAAGGCCAGGTTGAGTGGGGCTCTGGGCAACCTGGGGTAGTGGAAGGTGTCCCTGCCCATGGGAGGGAGTTGGAACTGGATGATCTTTAAGATCCCTTTCCAACCCAAACCATTCTATGATTCTATGGTTATAAATTAATGTGACCCTCTTTGCTAACCAAGGATTTCCTGACTGTTTCTCAATGTTGTGCCTGCCCACCTGGATATTGTCTGTATGCTGCTGGCATGAGGATCTGATTCTAGTGTTCTGAGGGCTGTATATCAGTGTTGAATAATGCAGCCAGAAGTCTCTAGAGCTCGTGTCCTGCAAGTCATTAAGCTGGATTGACTGGCTCCTTGCATGGTAAACAAGCTGTAAAACACTGATTTATTTTCTCGATTGCAGTAAATTCTGCTGTATAAAACCAGAGTATCTCCAGTTTGCATGGAGACAGTTTGTTTTAAGGTATTTAGACACTATTGCTCTCTTGGTTAAATTCTGGTCATTTGTCCTCCCTGTCATCTTGATCTCAAAGCAGTATATAACACACCTGAACTTTTTTTTTCTAGGCCATTGGGGTGCTTTTTCACCCATAGGAAGTTTCTCCAGCGGTACCTCTGTAATCTTTCAAAATTTCTTCCACAGTTCCTTCTTCTTTTTCACCTGTTTGTTCTTCTCCTTTGTCTCAATAACTCTGCCAAATGCTTCCTTGAGTTCTTCCAAATGCACCCCTTTCATTCTGTTGATGGATTGTGGCAGAATGAATTTTTTTTTTTTCCTTTTGTGGTATCCCTCCCAGAATAGAAGTGATAATTTTAAAGCCATTTGTGGATAGGGCTGCCGGGAGAAAAAAATCCTTACTTTTGCTCACTGATATCTGAGGACCGAGATACCTGTCGTGGGAAAGAAGAAAAGAATGGAATGGACAAACGAATTTTCTGAAAAATCTTCTTCTGGCTCTTGGGTTTTCATCTGTAGAAAGCCATTCCAGGCTCATGTCTCTGCAAAACTGCATTCTAGAGGTTTTCCCATTATTTTCTATTGTTTCCCCCATTTTAAGTATATTGAGGTTTCTGGGGAATAATTCAGCTCATACTTATGTCCTGGGTTGGTTTTTTTAATGGCATCTCTGTATTCAGATTGATTTTGAAGGTCCATGAGAGAATATTTAACATAGGTTGAAAGCTTAGTCTTCTCCCTGGTGTCAAAAAGTGCCAGCCCACTGTGCCAGCTAGGAATATCATCCTGGTGTTGGGAAGCTCTGTGGAATGGAGCACTCCTTCACTGTCAGCATCTATGAGTGGGCAGGGAAATGGGACTGGAACCCTGTGGGGAAAATCTGCTCCATGCTTGGTAAAGTTTCCTGTTCCTCTGGAGAGTTCACCCCAGGAGCAAAGAGAGCTGTGGTGGGGTTGAGGTTTATGCAGCCTGTGAGGGAAGACTCTGCCATGGCATTCCTCAGCTGGAGAAACCCAGAGCAGCCTGGATCTGATGCTCAGTTAGTGCCCTTACCCTTTGAGGAGGGCACTGACAATCAGGAGACTGCATGGCACTTCCATTATTCCAGAGGTTACTCAATTTCCTTGTGGTTTTGGGAAAAAAAACCCAAACCAACAAAACTGGCATGATCAAAGTTAAAGGAAGGAAACCTAGATAAGAAAACCTGCTTAATTTTGGAACAGAGAGCACCTGGCAAGGAGGGTCACATAAATAGGATAATCCCAAAAGGAAAGTGCTGTCACACCTTCAGGATCCACGATTAGGAGATCCTGAGACTCCGAATGGCACACACACACAAGGCTCAGCTTCTGCTGAATCTACTCCTTGATAAATAACACAGAACTGGAGAAAGAAGAGGTGCATTTAGGCAACTGACCGAGGAAACAAACCATCTACACCGAGCAGTTGTTTGTAAGGCAGCTGCCTATAGCACAGGCACAACTTCCTTTGCCTGAATTTGGTGCCTACCTTGCAAGGAGAGAATTCCTTGGAGGTTCACAGCTGTCCTCTAAGGTGGCAGAGTGGCATTTCTGGCTGTGCCCATGGCTTGCCTTTCCATTGCACTCCTGTCAAAAACTCAGGCTAGCCTCTTCCTCCCCTGCCACTTTTTAAGGGAAATCAAGTTATTCCCAACAGGTGACCATGGCCATTTTAAGTGGCTGTTTTCATTGGCTGTTTTCATTGGTGTCTTCTCCACTAGTGATGCCAGGATTTTAACCCATGGGATCCCACGGTCCTCATGTGTGTCTGTCCCAGTGCATCCCACTGACTGCAGCTGTCCAGCCCTTCTCAAACAAGTTGTTGGCTGGTGCCAAGTTAAAGTAGAGCAGCTAACTTGTAATCTATCTCTGGTTTGCCTCCATCAAGGTTACTGGTGTGCTTTTGGCCACTGGAGGGCTCTGGATTTATTTCATAAAATATTTCATTTTTTCTCATTTTATGAGAGAATGATACTAAAAATTACTAGTGTCGTGGGTCAAAAGGAGGGTCTAAACTCTTGCAGAAGCCTCATGCCTTATCCTGACACTTAGGCATTAACGTTGAAAATGGGGTGTGCAGCTTGATGCCTCATGAATAACCCAGAATCTGGGATGCTTACTTGCAATTATTTGGGTTAATACAATGATTTTCTGAGCCTCCTGAGGTCTGTCTCTGTGCCAGTGCAGCAAAGATGTGCTCACAAAATCTGTTTTTATGAGAATGAACACTGGCATTGGAGAAGAGAAGCAGGGGTGTATGTGGAGGGAGAAGCAAAGGGAGATCCACACCACTTCTGTGAGACGTTTTTATCAAGGGATGATCAGGGGTAGGAAGGAGGGGAAACCCTAGGTTGTACCTACTTGGATTTGCTAAAATTGTGCCTTTTCCCTCTTCTCCCCTCATTGAGAGACTGGTGCAGCACAGGAAAAGCTCAGAGAGGCAGCTTTCATTCATTGCAGAGCACTGCAATGCATTCATAATGTGTCCTTGAAGGAACCTCACATTTTGCAGCTGACCCTGAGCTTTAGCATCAGGAAAGCTTTTTTTTTTTTTTTTTTTTTTTTTTTTTGGCCTTCCTCATCTCTAGTCCTATTTTTAGAGCCTGTCGTTTTCTCAGGGGCTTCACAGTCTATTTTTAAAAAGACTTTGCAGGCTGCCAGACCATTGTTATTTTCTCTAGGGTGATGTCAACACAGTGCCTATAGTAAACATGCCTGGCACTTACCATAGGTGATGCTTTAGAACAGATAAATATTAATGTTGAGGGTGAAAAATGATTTTGCAAGCAGAGTCCCACTGTGAAGTGTTTCATTTCCACAGAGCACCTTTTGCTTGCCCCATGGCTTTCCCCTTTTCTGAAACACTGTTGGTCTGACCGTCAAATTGCTCACTGCTGCATGAACCTGATCTGTACATTATTAGATCATCTAGAGTAACTGTAAATCAGGTTTGGCCCAAGTCTTGCAGCATGTTTAATGTTTTTACAAAGGTTTTTCCCCTTGCCTTTTATATTGGCAATAAATTTAACAGCCCAGCTCTGTAAGAAAAATGGGGAAAAGTTTAAAGGGCTTAAAATATGAGCAGCAGCAAATTTTGGTTATAATTATCATGGTGTCATCAATTTTGGTGGAATTTCTCAAATGAATCCAGCATAATCACAGCTTCTTTTTACCTGTGGGGAGGAGGAAAAAAAAAGGAGGGAAAATTCAGGAACAGTTATGTAAAGATGTGGGAGCAGATGTACTGCTGGTGTAAGCTGGCACTGCTCCACTCATGTCAGTCAAAGTAGTTGATGTGGGGGAACATTTGTCTGCAAGGGAAGCAAGATTTATCACTGAGCTCTGGTGGCTCCATAGAAATCACAGAATGGCCTGGCTTGGAAGGGATATCCAGGATCATGTGGCTCACCCCCCCTGCCGGGGGCCCATCCACTATCCCAGGTTGCTCAGAGCCCCATCCAGCCTGGCCTTGGATGCTTCCAGGGATGGGGCAGCCACAGCTGCTCTGGGCACCCTGTGCCAGGGCCTCTCCACCCTCACAGAGGATGATCACACATCAGTTGAATGTCGTATTTGCCCATGTCATGCTCTGATCCCCTCACAAATATGAGGGATCAAGTCTGAATTTAATCTTTTCATGGATGCTTAAGCCAATGTCTCTTCTATACTTCCTACTCTAGACTACACTGCCCAAGAGGACAATTCCTGCCCTTCAACCACATGGATTTGTTCCTTGGGCTGAACTAGTGTCATGGTTTGAGCCTGGCACAGAGCCAGTGCCCCCATGAAAATGCCGTCACCCTGGTGTCTGCTGTGAGATGTGACCAGGAATAAGCAAAACAGGCTCCAACTTAAACATAAAGAACACTTTATTACCTAAACTACAGGAAAATAGGGAAAAACTATAAGGAAAAGAAAAAAAAAAATTGAAAACCTTACAAAAAACCACTTTCCTCCTCCCCACTACCTGACTTTCCCAATCCGATACATTCTCCCAAATCACCAACTGCCCAGCCTGGCACCACACTTTAGTATACTCAAACTTCAGTTCATGAAGAGGAGAGGAGTCCTTCTTGTTCCATAGGCTTCCCCTGGAAACACACTGAAACCTCGTGTGCTTCCCTGTCACTTCGGCACCGCCCGGAAAAAAGTCCTTTTGCCGCTTGTGACATCTTCCTTCCATGCCCAGTGCTCTCACCACTGTGCATGGCCAGAGCTGCTTTTAGGGTTGTCTTTCAAGGATGCCTTGTCTCACTCCAAAAAGGCACAGTCTCTGCTTTGGGACATCTGTCCCCCCCATATTTTTCCAACCCCCTGGGGCCGGGGGGTCCTCACGATGAACCCTCCTGGTTCTGAGCCACTGCTTCCCCCTAAGTGCAGTCTCTGTGTCACAGGAACAAACTGAGTCCATGGCCACAAGAAAAGTCCAGCCAAAAGGCCACTCCAAATCATCTCTCTCCATTCAATCATCTCCACGTTCTTCGGGCCAGGTCCTTGTCTCATCTCATCTCTTATCTCCCTTCTTATTCAGCTTCGAGGAGGATTAGCATTTTTGCAAGGCCCCAATCATGAAAGAAAGGGGTTAAAACTTTCAGTCTCTGTCTGTCCCGGAGCTGCGGCACTCCCACACACGCTGCCGCTCCGGCCGGGCACTCTTCCCCCCCTTTCTCCTCCTGGGCCGGCTGCTATCACATTCGGTGTCGCCGGCTCTCTCTCTCTCCCTCCTGGGGGGGGGGGGGGGGGGGGGGATGGCTGCCCGAGGGCTGACTCCCTGGGATCTTCCACCCTTCCATCCTCGAGGGCCTCCTCACCTCCCATCTCTGTTCAGGCCCAGGGCCTACCACGTGGCTGCCCCTCCCCCGCCCAGCAGCAGCGGCTGGACAGGGGAGGGAGATCCGACTTCTTCTCCTCCACGTCCCAAGAGAACCTCCCAGGGCCAGAGCCCCCCTTTTTAACCCCTGTGTATTCTCGGAGGTGTGTTCAAACCCCACTGGCTACACCAGGTGTCAGTATCAAACTCCAAACATCCATTGGTTTGACCACAGCATCCCAGAATTCCCACTTCTTCCTGGTCAAACCACCACAACTAGCTCAGCTGTGCCTTTGAACATTGATTTTACAGACCTTGGACACATGTGGAGCACGTCCTCCATCAGCCACTTGTGTGAATGTCATGGGAAGGCTGAGCAAAAGTCTCTGTGGGAGGTGGTAAGCCACCCTTCTGCAGAATCACAAAGACATAGGAACTTAAACTCTCTTGTTTCAGTAAAACTTGAGATTGTAAATACTTTTGTACCTTTGAACCCTGAGTGCTGGTCAAGGAAATAATGCAGTACACAGGAGTGACTCTTTGTGCTACTCTTGCTCTGAATCCATTACCTAAACCCAGGAAACCTCCAGAAGCTTCACAAGTTGGTTTATTACTTCAAATATAAACCTCCAAGGCATTTCACTTCCATGAGTTTGACCAGCTGAACGCTTGTGAACAGCTACCATTCACAGCATCCTGCACCAAGGAGTCCAAGGCCAGGTTGGATGGGGCTCTGAGCAGCCTGGGATATTGGAAGGTGTCCCTGCCCATGACAGGGGATTTAGAAATGGATGATCTTTTAGGTCCCTTCCCACCCAGCCATTCTATGACTTTATGATTCCTATCCCTCCTGTCCCAATCCTTCTACTCCCATCAGATTTTCAGATTCCTACAAGCCACTCCTTGGGACAGCAGGGCTCCAAACTGCTGATACCCAGTCTGCAGTGGATGAACAGCAGTGACCTGGAGCTGCTGCACTCAGCCCTCCCAAACAGTCACCACCTCTTGGACAAACCTGCCCCATTGTTTGGTGCCTCCTCACTCATATCTTGATCTCAAAGGGCTGCTCATGGCTCTCAATTTCCCAGCATCCAGTTCTGGTTCTCAAAAGGCCTATCTCAAGTTCACCAGGAGACCTTTGAACTTTTGTGAACCTAACCTGAGACTGACATTTGTAACCAAACCAGGGGGGTTTTGCCTAGGTTTGCCTTTCATGGCAGGTGCCTCCCCCTCTTATATTTCATGCCACTGGACAAAGAGCAACCATTTGGAAGCCCCCAGGAAAACTGCCTGACTTCAAGTTCTATTGCCAGCAGCCCCCATGCTCTGAGAAGGCACCAGTTCTGCTTCGTGCTGCTGGCAGCTGAGCTCTTTGGCTGCCTCTGAAGGTACAGCTGCCACAGCAGATGGCTGGGAGGTTAGCAGGGAATTTATTCAGAACTCTGCATAAATGAGGCTGCCTTTCCTCAGACAGAATGGCAGCCAAGAGCATGCTAACATCCCCCACCACAGCTGCACGGTGACATCCAGGAGCTCTGTGGTGACCCAGGAGTGGAGGAGCCAGCCTGTCTGTCACACACCAACTCCTCGGCACTGCTCTAGCCCACAGCCTATGCCTGCTCAGCGGGGCTGTGGGCTCCATCTGCACCACTGAGCAGCAGAGAGCTGAACCCACTCTGTTCATGGGGGAATGGAGCAGAGCCTCTGTCTCGGGGACATCCCTTCAGACAGCCTTTGTGACCTGTGCCCAGTCAGCAGCTCCAGGTCACTGCTGTTCTTCCACAGCAAACTGGGTATCAGCAGTTTGGAGCCCTGCTGTCCCAAGGAGTGGCTTGTAGGAATCTGAAAATCTGATGGGAGTTGAAAGGTTGGGACAGGAGAGATAGGAATCATAAAGTCATAGAATGGCTGGGTGGGAAGGGACCTAAAAGATCATCCATTTCTAAATCCCCTGTCATGGGCAGGGACACCTTCCACTAGACCAGAGCCCCATCCAACCTGGCCTTGGATATTTCCAGGGATGGGGCAGCCACAGCTGCTCTGGACAACTTGTGCCAGGGTCTCTCCATCTTCACAGGGAAGAATTTTTTCTTACTGTCTAATCTAAACCTGCTCTCTGTCATTTTGAAGCCATTCCCCCTGGTCCTGTCACTCCAGGCCCTTGTCAGGGCCTCTCTCCATCTTTCCTGCAGGCTATCTTTAGGTCCTCAAAGGCCACAATAAGGTCACCCCAAAACCTTCTCTTCTCCAGGCTGAACAATCCCAATTCCCTCAGCCTTTCCTCCCAGCAGAGCTGCTCCATCCCTCTGATCCCCTTGGTGTCCCTGCTCTGGCCTGGCTCCAGCAGCTCCCTGTCCTTGCTGTGCTGGGCCAGGGCTGGAGGCAGCTCTGCAGGTGTGGTCTCACCTGAGCAGGGCAGAGGGGCAGAATCCTCCCTTCCCCTCCCCTGCTGCCCACGCTGGGGGCTCAGCCCAGCACAGGGGGTTTCTGGGTCCCAGCACACACAGCTGGGACAGGGCTAGATCTCACCCACCAGCATCCCTAAGTCCTTACTGGCAAAAATTCCTTCTATTTTCCTCAGGAATAATGAAGTGTTAGTTGCTGGTGTTGCAGTGAAGATGGCTGAATAGAAGGAATGCTGCAAACCCTCAAGAGGTTTCCCCTTCAGTGCCTGTTTTTAAGGGTTAAGCATCTGCACTATGAGCTGAAGCAGATGTGAAAGGCCCTTGGTCAGAGGCTGTGAGTGCTTGCAAAGATACCCACAGGTAATGGGATTTGAGCTGCCAATTCCTTCACTTCTCCATCTGCCCCTAGAGTAGCTGCATTAATTTTTATCTTTAAACATTGCTGCTATGCAAAAAAATCCCCACTGATGTTACCACCTCTGAGTCACGCCAGTATATTTGTGTGCCCGTATATTTTAGGAGCAAAGCTGCTGGAGTTCAATAAGTGTAAAGCAGGACTTGATAAGCAAGGTAGTGGTAGTAGCAGGCAATTTAGATAAGGAGGTGTAGTGTACTGTCAGAAAGTACTTGCAGTATGATCCCAAATGAGTTTGGCCCAGGCTGTCTCTCAATGCCTGGATTTCCTGCAGGTTAAATTCCTTTCCTTGGGCTTGGAGGACATATCAGTGTTATCAGCCTGATAGATCACAGAATACAGAATTGTAGAACCTCCTGAGCTGGAAGGAACCCACAAGGCTCACCAAGGCCAGCTCTTAGCCCTGCACAGCACAGCCCCAAGAAGGTATACTTTCCTTTGCTTCAGATCTGTTCTTACCACTACAGGCACTTGAAGACCTTGTCTGCTAAGTTATAAGATTCATGTATCACATCTGTCTTCTCTTCTCCCTTCAGGCTGTTTCACAACTAATGATCACTGATATGGGATTAAAGCAGTGTTGGATCATCCAGCAGGATCACTGGAAAGAAGGTATGGATGTGTTCCTCACATTTCTGCTGCACTATTGACAGCAGATGTGGGAGCTGCTCACCACAGCTGCAGGAAGAACAGTACCTGCTCTGACATAAGGCTGGTGGGACAGAGTTATTCTTGTACCTTTTGGGCTGTATTTGAATGGACACTTTATGTGCTTTTGCTCTGTGTCTGTGCCATATTTGCTTTAGCAACAGAAATCCTCAAAGGAATTTGCAGTGTCCCTTCATGGGGTGTAGACTCTTGCTCTGTCCTAAGCCTGTGCCTGTAACACAGCGGGTGTGTAACCATGATCTGAAGTGTGCGTGGAAACCTGTGAGGCATCTCTGGACCTATAGTGCCCTGGAATTGTGCTCCCCAACTCCCTAGCTGCTTTATTCCAAAGAAATGGTCATCACAGAATCATGAATGGTTTGGGTTGGAAAGGCTTTGAAGTTCATCTCATTCCACTCCCCACCATGGACAGAGACACCTCCCACTAGCCCAGATTGCTCAGAGCCCCATCCACCCTGGCCTTGATCCCAGTGGTTAGATCAGTGCTCTGCCTTTTCAGTCCTGCCCCAGAAACTCACCTGCTCCCCTGAAATACAGGAGAGAAGCACTTCATTCCATCTCCATCCCTGAAATAGAGGAGAGAAGCCCTTCATTCAGTCTTTAACTGAGCTCCTGGCTCAGATCTGCGTGCAGACAAGCCCTGCTTGTCAGGCTGTGGTTTCTGGGTTGCTGCTCTGCAGAGTCCTTGCTGCTGTTCTAGGGGAATTGGCTGACTTCAAGGTGACAGGTTACCTCTTTGCTTACAGCTGCTAGAGAGCATAGCAAGAAGCTAAAAATACCTCTGAGCCAACACCTAATGTCACTTCTCCTCACGAGGGGTTTCTGCAGTTGCCACGGGGATCTTAAGCCACAGGGGAGGGGATAGATCTCTTTATTTTTGTGAATAGAGGGGGAGGCGCCCAGGAGAAAAATCCCTCTATGAAAAAACTGTGCAGCCACGTGCTTTGATGCCTGGGTTGAAAAAGCTAAATGTCCACGGATTTAGACCAGCCAATAGTGTGTGAGTGCTATATTTGGAAAGCACAGTGCAGAATTATGGCACATGCATCACATGTGAATTGGGAAAGTGCAAGCTATTTTTGGATCCTGTTTGCATATGTGCTGAGTCAAGGTTTGCACTCAGAGCAAGGCTGCACCTAGCATCTCTTAAATCTACTTTAGCAAGGTTATTAGTTTTCAAGCAAGCTCTGGGTCCCATAAAAATCCTTTCTCCCTCTGATTTTATTAGCATCTCAGCATTGCAGGGAGATTAATTAGAAAATACAAAAAATTGAGAGCAAAAGGAGAGGCACAAGGAAAGGAGAAGCAATTTCGAGTTGAAGGGGGATGAGTTCTTAAAAGGTATTACCTAGGTAAGTACAGAAATATCAGAACAGCATAAAAAATATGGAAAGGCAGGAGGGGCTCATAAAGAAGGGGGGAAATGTACACATTGTGCTGTTATTCCTGAAGGAAGCCTATTTGCAGGAAGCAACCCCTCGGGAAAACAGGAATTAGGGAAAGAAATTGGAGCACCATTGCATGAATTATAGCCAGCCCTTGTGCTAGTTTGAAAACAAACCAATGGGAGATCCCAAGTCAGAACTGACAGCCTGTTGGTCAGGATGGTGGTAGCAGTCCCATTAAATGGTGTCTGCAGTCCTCTTGAAGTGATAGATGTGGTTCTGTTGAAGCAGTGATCCTGTAGAAGGGTCGGGTCTTCCTCTGAAGTTCTGGTGGTGGTTATGTAGCTCTTGTCTCCTGGGAATGCAGTAGATAAGGCTGCCCATTCCAAGTCTCGGATTCTATCCAGGTAGGAATGCTTGGCTCCTCTTCCTGAGCAGAGCATCTCACAATGGGATGATGCAATTTTATCCGTCATGCAGTGAGACTTGATGGCCCATTAACAGAAGACAGCCCCTGGAGCTATCAGGAATGAATCATGAAGGAGATAAGGAACACTGCCCCACCTGCTTTAACAGCTTCTGAAGATGGTGGCAGAATACATACTTTTGGTTACATCTTACACTGTAACCTAAAACAGCCCTGGATTTGGGGGCAGGGAGGAAAAGCCCCTAGCTTGCATGGCAAAGAGATACCAGCTGAGGATAACATAAAACTGACTGGCTGGGGATGGTCTCAGTGAGGGCACTCTGTTCCCAGAGGACAGCCTTTTGCAGTGCCTTCCAGAGCAGTGCTGTCTGTCCTCACAGATGATGGACACTCAGACAGAGCTCCCTGGATGGCCAGAGATGTTGCCTTAGCAAGGTATCTTTCTTATTAACTGTTTCCAGGAGGCAAAGATGGGAGACAATTAGACTGCTGTGGTCATTGGGGAGAACTTGAGGTTCAACCAGGCCAAGTTCTGGGTCCCACACTTTGGCCCCAACAGCTTCCTGCAGTGCTCCCGTCTGGGGCAGAATGGCTGGAAAGGGAAAGGGCCTGGAGGAGCTGGTGACAGTGGCTGAATGAGAAGCAACGTGTGGGCAAGGCCAATGGCACCCAGCTGGGATGAACAATGGTGTGGCCAGCAGGATCTGACCACTGATTGTCCCTGAGTACTGAACACTGGTGAGGCCATATCTCAAATCCCGTGTCCAGTTCTGCACCTGTCACTGCAAGATGGGCATTGAGGGGCTGGAGCATGTCCAGAGGAGGGAATGGGGAGTTGGAGCACAAGTCCTATGTGGAGCAGATGAGGAAGCTGGAAAAGGGTCTCAGCCTGGAAAAAAGGAGGCTCAGGGGGGATCTTCTGGCTCTGCACAACTCCCTGACAGGAGGGAACAGCCAGGTGCTCCCAGGGAACAAGGGACAAGATAAGAGGAAACAGCCTCAAGCTGCAGCAGGGGAGGTTCAGATTGGACATTAGGAAGAATTTCTTTACTGAAAGGGTGATTAAATATTGGAAGGGGCTGTCCAGGGTGATGATAGAGTCCCCATCCTCAGAAGCGTTTAAGGAAAGACTGGACATGGCACTGGGTGTCATGGTCTGGTGTTTGGTCACAGGTTGGACTTCATGATCTCAGAGATCTTTTCCAACTTGAATGATTTTGTGATTCAGGTGTTCTCTTATGCCACAGTTTGCCTTCTGCTGGTGGGAAGCACCAGCCCAAATCTGCAGAGTGGGTGGGAGTGGGGCAGATGGGAGGCTCTGTCCATTCAGGTGTGGCACTAGAGAACTTTCTTCGTCTGGTGTGTACAGAAATAGGGTTGCAGACACAGAGAACACAGTGCTGGCACAGCAGCAGGCCTACCAAGCAGACAGGAAGGGAGCAGGAAGGTGCCTGGGAGCTCTGGGAGAACAGGAAAGTGTTTTGAAAGTACGTGAGATGAGAAGCAGAGCAAGAGCAGCCTGAACACTGGCTTGTTGGTGGAGGTCCAGATGAGGTCCAGAGCAGAAACATTCTGTAATGTTCACACACAGTGCAGTCCTGCAGATAAAATAGGGATATTTTAAAGCCCTTAAAGTCCTGGTGAGGTTGGCTGTAGAGATTGACCCCAGGTGAAAGAGGAAAAGGAAGCAGCAGTACCCGGACACAGATAAACACCCCTGTAATGTTGATAGTACCATGTCATGCAGCAGGATACAGGGAAGAGGTGGGATTCATGCTGATCTTTCTTGACTCAATTTATTATTTCAGTTCCTAGAGACACAGATATCAATATCAGATCTCACACACCTATAAACAGGGTAATGAGCCCTGAGAAGCAGCTGATGGCCCTTGGTCTGTTCAGCTGGAGAAGAGGAGACTGAGGTCTCCTCTGAGCATCCCTGGCACACTGTGTCCTATGTTTTTCCTCCTGGAGCTTTAATCCTGATAGAGCCAGACCTACATGGTCCTTTCTGGGCCCTTATCTGCCTAAATACATGTGGTTCAGAAGAGTTTGATAAAATGATACCTGTTCTATTTGTCCTCTTTCAATCAGAGAACATAAAAAGAGAAATCAACTCCAGTGAAGAAAAAAAGTTTGAAATACACATGGGGTTTCAAGTCCTTGTCTTGAAGGTGAGCCTGAGAATGGATTAAAACAAGAATAAAAATGCAAATGCTGATGTAATTTCCCAATTTGGAAAGCAGACACAAGCCAAAATATGCCAACATTATAATGCCCACAAAGCAAACCAAATCAGAATTACCCTCCAGTTCCCAGCTTGAACAAGGATCCAAAATCTGAGGAGAGGCAGAGGCAAAGTGTTGCTTTAACACAATTTTATTCTTCATATAACCAGATAATAGAAAGCAGAACTTTTCCAGATCTTAGTTTGGAGTGGTTTCCAGCTAAAACCACTTGGGTTCATCACCTTCCTTTCTGCAACTGTAGATCCCCACCCAGAGAGCAGAGCTTGAGTCTAAACATGACTTGGATCTGCTGGAAATCTGAGCACTCATTTCACTCATTACTCAGATCTCATCCTACAACTTTGATGAACTCAACCTGAGATTTGTGCTGGTAATCAAACCTAAGCAGAGATCAGTTTTGCCTGGGTTTTATTTTCAAGTAAGAAGGTGACCACCTTCCTATGTGTCTTCACCTTGACCAGGCTGTGAGATGGCTGGCTATCTCCTTGCATATCATCATTAGCATTTTGGGATATATGATCAGCCCCCTTGTCCTGTAATTTGTAACCCACCCATTTGTGCTTCGTTGTCATAAAATCAGCTTATTCCCTGCAGTTGACATAGCCACAGAATCACAGGATATCCTGAGCTGGAAAGGACCCACAAGGACCATCCAGCCCAACTCCTGGCCCTGCACAGGCCACCCCAAGAATCCCACCCAGTGCCTGAGAGCATTGTCCAAACACTCCTGGAGCTCTGGCAGCCTTGGGGCTGTGACCATTCCGTGAGGAGCCTGTTCAGTGCCCCAGCACCCTCTGAGGGAAGAACCTTTTCCTGATATCCACCCTGACCGTCCCCTTATAGAGCTCCAGCCATTTCTTTGGGTCCTGTCCCTGGTCACACAGAGCACAGATCAGGGCTTGCCCCTCCTCTTTCCCTCGTGAGGAAGCTGCAGTGTGAGCTCTGACCTCAGTCTGCTCTTCTCCAGCTGAACAAACCAAGTGCCCTCAGCTGCTTCTTATGTGGCTTCCCCTCCATGTTCTTCCCCATCCTGGTGGTCCTCCTTTGGACACTCTCTATCAGCTTTAGATCTTTCTTATGTTGTGGCATCCAAACCTGCCCTGGCACTCGAGGTGAGGCTGCCCCAGCCCAGAGCAGAGTGGGACAATCCCCTCCCTGGCCTGGCTAGCTAGGATGTCCTTCCTGGCTCCAGGTCACTGCTGACGCATGTCCAACTGGCCATCGACCAGGACCCCCAGGTCTCTTTCCATGGCATTGCTCCCCAACATCTCCTCCTGCAGTCTGTCCATTCAGCCAGGCTGGCTCTGCTCTGGGAATGACTCTGCCCAGATGGTAATGAGCCTGACAAGGGCTCTCTTCACAGCTGTGTACAAATGATGCCGTTGTGGACGAATCAGTCAACAACACCATGACTGCCATCCCACGCAGCCACCTCTGCACAGCAGCATTCCAGCACCGTGTGGAAAACAGAGTGCCTGCCTGACCCACACAAGTCTGCTGTGCCAACAGCCCTCACCAGCTGAGAACAGAATCAGAGACAACACATCAGCAGCTGAAATCACACAGGTCTTCTTGTTTATGGCAGCAGAGTGGCCATTTTCCACTGGAGAAACTGAGCTACAGCAAATCAAAAATTCTTTGCAAAGGTCAGTCCTACACCCAGGAATAGTGACTGCATTGTTGTACAAAAGTGATGATGTTATTTTGGTGTTTTCTATATTGCTTTGACAAAATCACATGAAAAAATCATTGTGTTTACATCCTCTCTGCTCTCAGATTGTCTTAACTGTCTGACCCCTTGTGTCTGAAGAAGTATGTCACAATCTCAGGAGAATATATAATGCTCACAAATAGGTGTCTATCAAGAAATTATTACTTAAAACCCCAGTTATGTTAGCCTGCATAGATCAGGTAAATAAATTGCAGTCTATTCTGTTTCTGGATATCTGAATGTCTCAGTTGCTTAGTGGTCTGTGAGAAATAGTCTCATCAGTACTTTTAAAATGGACTTCCTTTGGTTGTTTTGAATAACTGACGTTGAATATCCTGCTTCTTGCAACTGTCTGACCACTAAGCTTTATTTTTATAGTAGAGTATTTAATTCACAAGGTTTAAAACTGTAGCTTGACTAATAACTCTCATAAGCAATGGGGCTCTTGGTACAGGATTTTTGGTTTCAAAGCAAACACAACTCTTACTTTTGTCAATGTCAGTGGTAAATGTGTCTCACTAGGCCCCTCTCTCTTGAGAGGATAGAGCAAAAACCTCTGGTCCTTGCCACCATCAACTCTTCTAGAGCAACAAGGTCCGAAATAAATAAGCAGTGAGCTTCCTAGGGTATCCCAGAGGTACTTGAGGAATTACAGCATGGAGTGTGGCGCTCTTCTGCAGCAGGAACTGAAAGTCAGAGCAGGGACATCCTTGTCAGCCTCAGATGGCATCAGATGTCCATGATTAAGCAACTGCTTTGAAGCATGGAGATCCCAATGATGGCCAACAGAGCCAAGAGAGATCTCCTGCTTGTCTGAAGCAGTGTTGGGTGGCAGTCAGCTGTGTCACGGGGTTGCAGGAGCCAGCACTGCCTGGATTTCCTGCGTCTGCAGATCCAACCCAAACAGCCAGCCTGCAATATAGGCACTACCACAGGCCTGATTCGCATCCTGAGCTCAGCTTCTCCCCAGCTGAGATGGCAATGAGGTCGGGTAAATATAATGGTGTCCATGTTTTCACTGGTCAGAGATGGAAGAATTAATAGAAGGAAGAATGAGCTACACAGGCAGTCTGAGAAAGATGTTTTGGAACATCACTAGTAGGCATTCCATGAAGATTGAAAATACTTGTTGATACTTGGTCAGATGTGCACCTGGAATTTCACATATATAATAGTGACAGCTATAGCAGACCCTTTCCAAGACTAGGGCTAAAATAGACTCTGCACTGTGAATTTCTCTTTGCTAAATAAGTAAATAATACACCAACAATAACTAAGCTTTCAGGACAAGGCACAACTCTGTGATGCTGGTCTTAATATTTGGATTGAAAGTAACCCTGCTGAAACTGATGAAAAACCAGTACTATTTGAACCTGGCCTAAAACATGCCCTCATCTCCCTCTGGGTGACAGGAATGGTGACCACTTCCACTGTGTGGCACCTGCACCATTAAATACCTCCATGGTTAAGGGCAGCAGAGAGGTTGTATGGGCATGGATCCAGCAAAGAGTACTTGAAACACATCAGGAGCATTGCTGACTTCATTAAGATTCTGCATATTTAAACAGCTGCTTGGGACCCCTGGTGGATGAACCTTTACATATCTAATAAAGAGCCCTGAAGGTCGAGGTTTGCCTCTGAAAGTAGCTTTATTTGGTTTAAGCCATCCATCACATTGAAATAATGCTGTTGTTGGGTAGGAGACATGACTATTTTTGTGGCTGTGTGTAATATTTTCCACTGTCACCAAAGTGCCTTTCTGAGTGATAAATGTGTAGATTTCCTTCTTCCCTGGGCCTGAAGAAGCAGAGGAGGTATGGTGGGATGCAGTGCCTTCTCCCTGTTTGTACAAGCAGTGCTGGTGGGAGGGGGGAAGCGCTGGGGCTGGAAACTGGCAGTGCTCAGGCTGCAGATGCCCTCTGGCAGGAGGCACATCAGCAGGCTGATGCAGAACAGGAATTTCTTGTTTAAATAGCTCACCATCTGCATGGAATTGGCTCCATCTTCCCATCTTTGTGTGGAAATAGGAGTGCTGCAGCTGCTTAACTCATTGTAGCCTTTGGAGAAACCAAAGTCTTCTTGCTGTTCTGATACTGAAGAGTCCTGCCTGGAAGAACTGCTGTAATCTGGACCTGCATGACACAGTGGTAATAACTTAGTGCTAGAAAGATCAAGGGAATTAGGCTATAAATGGAAATGGAGGACTGATTCTATGTTGTAACTTACTGAAGATTCACTGGGAGAAGTTTCATAGAATCAGAGAATGTCCTGAACTGAAAAGGAGCCACAAGGATCATCCAGTCCAACTCCTGGCCCTGCACAGCACAGCCCAAGAATTACCATGTGCCCGAGAGTGTTTTCCAAACACTTCTTGAGCTCTGTCTGGCTTTTTGCTGTGAGTGCTGCCTGGGGGAGCCTATTCAGTGTCCAGCCACCCTCTGGGGGAAGAATCTCTTCCTGAAATCCAGCCTAACCCTCCCCTGACCCAGCTCTCTAATAGCTTTAGATTTTCCTACTATTGTGGCACCCAAAGCTGCCCCAGCCCAAAGCAGAGTGGGACAATTCCCACCCTGGGCCTGGCTGGCCATGCTGGGCCTGGTGCCCCCTGGACAGGGATGTCCCTCCTGGCTGCCAGGGCGCAGCCAGGCTCCATGTTAAACATGCCTTGTCCCAACCTGAGGATACAAAAATGACCATTATAGTTGTTTCAGTGATGATGTCTTCCTCAGGTCACATGCTAATACTGCAGTTTTCCTAGCAAAGGCCCATGCAATCCTCTGATGTCTTCACAAGGAAATTTAATCCACAGGATGGAAAAGACCATGGAGCAGTGTCTCCAGGTGAAGCCACACTTTGCCTAGCTATTGTTTTTTCCAAGTCAGCAGTGACAGAGGGAACTGTAAAGCGTGAATGCATGGTGCCTCCTCTGTTAGCGGAAATGGAACTTCTTCAGCTTGGTCTCATATCTTTGTTTGCAAGCTGGAAATTATGAAATTTGCCCACTCTTAAACCAGTTGAAACAGCTCAGTTGTTTATCCCCCTCAGACAGGGACAGTCCTAAAACACCTGCACACATCTACTCTGAGGCAAACATGATGGCACCTGAGAGTTCTCTCAGCAAAACTCTTCCAATGCCTGCATCTGTGTCACAGAAGAGGGCAGAGGGGACAAGTAATTTTTCTGCACTCCACATCTAGATGAAACAAACTTTCCTTTCTCTCCCTTAGACCCACATTTCAAGACCTCCAGTGTTCCCCAGTGTCCTGAAATGCAACAAAAGTATTTTCTTAAACAGTTTCTACCCTTTCTGCTCCCACTGACAAATGAAGGTGTCTTTCCCACTCCAAAGAAGCAGTTCTTATTCTTTGCACTGGTGAGCAGGTTTATGTCAGGACTGCTCCCCGAGAAGACTGGCAAAGTCTTTGGGAGCATGGCCCCACTTTCTATTTCTGGAGCTTACATCTCCTTTTAGAAGCAGCGGTTTTATGTATCTCGTCTTTAGCTTGAGTATTGGAGAAAGCAAGGCCCTGGCTCCATGGAGTGCCTTTGTCAGCACCCATCGTGCCAGCCCTTCACAAAGCAATGGCTGATTCTCTCTCGGCTGGTTCTCTCTGAGACTTCTGCTCCCCCACAGGTCCGAGGAGCTCATGTAGATGACTCCTAAGCCCACATTTAATACTACAAAGATCATCAGTAGGAGCAATGTGCAGATACTCGAAGTGGAGGGGATTCTGCCTCTCTGCCCTGCCTGGCTCTGCTCATCCCGCCCTGCAGGGCTGCATCCAGCCCTGGGCCCAGCACAGCAAGGACAGGGAGCTGCTGGAGCCAGGCCAGAGCAGGGACACCAAGGGGATCAGAGGGATGGAGCAGCTCTGCTGGGAGGAAAGGCTGAGGGAATTGGGATTGTGCAGCCTGGAGAAGAGAAGGTTTTGGGGTGACCTTATTGTGGCCTTTGAGGACCTAAAGATAGTCTGCAGGAAAGATGGAGAGAGACTCTGGACAAGGGCCTGGAGTGACAGGACCAGGGGGAATGGCTTCACACTGACCAGAGCAGGTTTAGATTGGACATCAGGAAGAAATTCTTTCCTGTGAAGATGGAGAGGCCCTGGCACAAGTTGTCCAGAGCAGCTGTGGCTGCCCCATCTCTGGAAGTGTCCAAGGCCAGGTTGGATGGGGCTCAGAGCAACCTGGTCTAGTGGAAGGTGTCCCTGCCCATGGCAGGGGCATGGAACTGAACAATCTTTAAGATCCCTTCCAATCCAAACCTTTCTGTGATTTTATGATTTTCTGAAGTGCAGAGTAGCAGTGATACAACAATCATGTGGTGCAGGTGATGTTCCTGTGCATGCCTTCACCAAACCCTTTAGCCCTGCTCAGCATCAGCCTGAGCTGTCTATGTAGCAAAGGATCTTCTTGGAGTTTTGAGAAAATATTTATCCCTTGTTTTCTTCTCCAGCTGCAAGTCTGATGAACTTTTTTATGGCAACAGTTTCTCTACCACTTTTTTGTAATATATGTAGACCTTGATGCACTGAGATTTCTCTCAGGTCATTTCATGTTTTTCCCACTGAGCACTCACACTAGACAGAAATGCCCTGAAGAACAGGAGGCAAGCCAAAGTGCATCCTGCTTGCATTGGATCCAAGGGCTCCCAGCATTTGAGTTGTTGAAAACACACAGGGTTTTGTAAATTTTGGTTTTTCTTAGTGGTGGGGACAAGTATTGTACTTTATTGCATGTTACTGTTTGAAGAAATACATTATTTTAAGCCATGGAGATTTTCAGTGGAAAACTTGGATTAAAATCCCAATTGTGTTCACATGTTTAATTGCCTTACTCCTGGTGGTTGGAAATGAATCAAAAATATATCAAAGAAACAATGGAATTTGGTTCACCCTATGGATATGCCTCAGTACCCACCAAATCTCACAGATACCCAAATGTGATCCCATGTAATTAATTCTCCATTCAGTTTTGCAGGGACACAAAGGATGAGCTCAACCCACTGTTGAGCAAACATTGGTGAAGAAAAAATGCTTCTCTTTGAAGGGAGTAAAAGGGATATTTTACAAAATACCTGTGCAAACCTATGGGAAGCCAGGATAAGTCCTGTGAAAAGTGAGAGAAGATCACAAAATCCTCATGCTCATACAGCTTAACAAGCCAGCACAATCTTTGTGGACTTTTCCTCAGCTTAAAAAAAACCTGCTTGAGGTTTCTTACACTGGCAGAGTTTTTTTATCCGTAGTGGGAGTTTGTTTACTTTTACACATTTGTAGAAGGTGTGAAAGAGCTTTTGTGGAAGAGATGCTGGTAGTGAGGTAATTCCAGGCAGAGTGGGAACGTGACAGTCCTGCCGTGCCTGCTGTCAGCCCTGGATTCACGGCTGCATGGTGCCTGGGCTTCCCACACCTACACCAAAGGCCTCCTGTCCCTAATCCTTCTGCTCCGCCACCCCTCAGACTCACTCCTGACCATATTCCACTTTCCCAAGCAGAATAAGAAATGGGAAACACAGCTTGGGATTCCTGCAGCTGCTCCCCTGTGCTCATCACTCCTTCCCTCCCAGCCAGAGAAAAAGGGCAGTCTCACACCCCTACTCCTGTCACAGCCCCAAGCAGCAGAGACTTGGAGTTCATTTTACTTGGGTAGGTGCCATCTTACTGTCTGCCACACCTTGCAGTGGAATTTGAAGGATTTGGGGATTGATATGAGTGATAATATTCCCTGATAATGCTGGAGAGCATTATTTTATATATAATATGTATATATATATATATATATCAGATTGACCGAGGGTATGTTTGTTTGCAGGGGACTGGCCACACTCTGCTGTTGCGGTCTGACAGTCTGATCTTCTCTGCTTGCAATGGAAAGGCAGCTTGTGTGTGCTATTTACTTCTCCTTCATGCTCTAGCAGACCAGAAAACTTTTGGAAGTGCACCAAGTGTGTGTGTGTGTGTGTACTAGAGGACCAACCCAACTGTGGAACTAAATATTCCACAGGGAGTACCTTGGGTGAAAGGCAAGAGTCAAGGTCCTTTGCAGAAGGTTCTAAGACTAACTGGGAGCTAGGATGGGAACCTAAGTAAAGCTCTTCTCCCTTGCTCCCTGAATTCTTCCCTGATTTTAGGTAGCCATGCCTATACCTCACCAGTCTTTGCCAGCTGTTTGAGACTGAGCTGATGGATGCAGGGTCAGGAGAATATTCCTTTGTGGACCCAAGAATGAATGAATGAATGAATGAATGAATGAATGAATGAATGAAGGAATGAATGTCAATTTTTGATTCATTCTATGACCACCAACTAACCTGTAACTCAGAACTGCTGTCAGTTGAATCCAAACAGCTTCTGGAACTGTGGGTCCATCTCTTACCACCCTGAATGAATATCCTCCTGTTGGAATCTCAGATTTTGGCCTTGGTCAGTGAAATTCAGTAACTCTAGATAATTTTCCTGTTTGGTCTTCTGAGCTTGCATGGAAATGGTTTTACTGTTTTCCTATTATTTCCTAGAAATTTAGTTGTACTATTATTTCATCCCCATAGCATTAAACTAGCTCCTCTTCTGCTGTTTGGAAAATCATTTTGCCCTAGCCATATTCCCTATTCTATATTTTGCTAAAATCCAGAAACTTCCTGTAAAAAAGAGCACAGCTTGAATTTCTTTTTTTCTTACTGCTAATGCAAAATGTATAGTTTGCATTAGGAGCAAGACCATGGAGAGAGGGAAGTGCCAGTGGTTGAATTCATGGCTTTGTTTCAACAGGCATCTTCCTGAAAGAAGGTGTACACAGGAGCTTGTGGTGGAAATGCATCCATGCAGGTGTTAGAAGCCAGACACTGAGACCAAAGCAAGCTTCTGAACAAAGTGTGAGGTACAATGCTTGTTCTCTCAAAAAATGAGACACCCTATCTATATCCTACTGAGAATCCACTGCCAGAAATTTAATGAATGTGCTCTTCCACCTGAGGAGGTCCCATGGATTTATTTTCCCTAGTAAGAAGAATCTTTGCACTCCTCATTCCCAAATTCCCAAATTCCCAATCATATGGTCAAATTAATGTGTATGTCTTTTTTTGCTTCACACTAAACTCTGCTTTCTAAACTTTGCTTTGTATAGGAGTTGTTTTTACATCATCTTTGCCCCCTGTTGTCCCATGTCTTCTGCACAGCAGCCTTTCTTTGACTGTAATGTGTTTTAAGCAAGTCTTTGATAAGCCAGAATAGCAGCTGTGAAGGGATTTGTGTTTTTCCTTTTTGCAGCATGAACCAAAAGTCAGAGAATAAGCCCAAAGGAGAACATTTGTGCTCAGTGCAGAGACAAAAAAAAACTTTACAAACAAATAGAAAAATAAGTGTCAGCTCAGGAATTTCAGCCAACTTTCACTGCTCTCCAGGGTGGTTACAAATCAACTGGAAAAATACTGCCAAACATTGTCATCCCTGTTGGTGACAGATATGCTGAGCACAGGTCATTTACAAATCTTCCATTGTTTGTACAACTTAGGGGTATTTGCTGAATTGATTTTAATTTCTTCCTTTTCTTTTTTCTCTTTAAATACCTACTGGCAGTAATTCACAAATAGCTTTAGATCCAGGCAGCAGTAGGAGAAGGTAATTTATCACTTTTTTAAACTAACACTGTGCTTGGACTGATGGCATTGAGGAGTGCATGGAGAAGTGGTTTTCATTAGGGCAGATGATAAAATTATAAAACACACGCAAGCTCTCTGTCACACAGTCCCCTCATCACACCGAGTGCTCAGTTTATTTCTGTGTTCCTTCCATATAATACCACTGCAATTCTGAAGAAATCAATAGAGTTGCATTAGCATAAAATTAGGGAGCCCCAACAGTAAATCATGCCATGAGTTGTTGATGAGCTCCAAGGCAGAGCTTTATTTCCTGCAAAAGTCAAGGTGATGGATTGTGCAACAAATTTTACCTCCTCTGCTACAGGTTTATTGCTAAATATCATTTCACAAAGCAGCAAAATAGGACATATCTTTCCCCACAAGCTGGAGGTTTTCTGAATTCAGTAAGATAAAAGCAAGATTCTTCATCCTGCTGGGTTTCATAACAAGGCTGTGTCTGTTGCGTTAAACCTGCGTGTGTCTGGGAGCATCCCTGGGAGCTGGAAGGTCACTGCCTGTGCTAGGAAAGAACTTGCATGGAACTGACCTTTCCTGACTAGTTCGAACTCCAGTCTGCAGGCAGTCATCTCCTCCTCTTTAGGAGCAGTCTATCCGATCTGGGCTGTTCTTTAGCTCCTTTGAGCAAAGAGCTGCCCCAGTCACTGACCAGGAAGTTGGGGTGCTCATGTCTCTCATGTCCTTTCACTGCCTTGAAGCAGAGCTATATCTGTCTGCCAAGAGATCCATCTCTGCCTGATGGATAGCAACACTTTCAGCTTTATACTCCTTGCTAAGTTAAAGATGATTTCAGCAAGCTGACAGATGAGGAAGCAGTGATATGAATATGCACAACCCATTTCCTCTAAGAATCATTTTATGGTTTTGAAGGCATTTAGCTGGTGGAAACTTTGAAGAGAACCAGTGTTTACTGAAGTCAGCAGCCAGGAACACCTGTATTTGTGGGGATGAAAAGAAAAGTGAAATCTGACAGGCTTGAAGTCACACTGAGGACTACAGTGGCCAAGCAAAAACTGCCTGGGATGACTGTGTGAACATAAGTAAGGATGAAGCTTTGAGATGTCACATCATAAATTCTCTGACCTGGAGCAAACATCAAGCATTAAAAGGCGGTAAAAAACTGAAGGAGAGTAAAGGATTGGGGAGATAGTCCAGAGACACCATGAAACTCAAAAGTTCACCCCACCGGCCACATAACATCCCCTCCTTCCTCTGCATGTGGACTTCTTGTGGAACAGTGAGACCAAGCTCCTGGACTCCTTGAGGCGCACCTGTAGTTGATAAGCCAACACCTCTGTGGTGAGGACTGAGAACACAATATTCAAGTTTCTTTAGAGTGGGTGTTTTATTTTTACAGCCTCCTCTCCCAATCCTTAAGAGCTTTATAAGACACAGCTTGGGAGTGTTAGTCTCTGGAAATTGCTCCTGTAAGCCTGACCTCAAGCCTTATGACTGTCCAAACCAAATATAAACCCCATTAATTTTATTTTTTTTAATTATTTTCTCCTCAGCCACAGGAGTACTCAGAAGCCCAGATCAGTAGGCCCTGGAATCCAGGCTGAAAATACATCAAACCATTCAGACTGCTTCCATGAGAAGTCACAGGGAAGACAGAAATCTTTTAATTTGCATTTAAAATGTTTGCACAGTGTAAAAGAACATTTACACTGAGAAATAGAGGTCTGAAAAGCTGAAAAATGCCAGAACTGGAGGATTTGTACTACACAGTGGTTTTACAACTTTTGCAGTGGGACAGGGGCAAGCTCTGAAGGTTTCCTCTGAGGTAACAGAACAAATGAGCCAGCCATAGCTGGAACAGTCAACAGGAATATGGGATAGTTGGAGATGAAATCTTGCTCTGCCCTCTCCAACATGCCCTATAAATGCCCCAACTCCAGAGGCATTACTGTGTCTCACTCCTCCCTACTGCAGCTGCTCCTCTTTCCATAAATAATTCAATATTCATTGAGGCAGGGACCTGAACCTCAGTTTCCCACATCCTGTGTGAACGCCTGAACAACAGCACTGTCAAATCAATCTCTTGCAAAATGCTCTGCTCTCTCAGCAACTGTTTAAGTATTTATGCAGGTTAGCTACACTCCAGCAGGGAAAACTGTGAAACACCTGTCCTGGGCTAGAAAGATACCTTTGGATGTGGCTTTGCTGGAGTAAAGGAGGGACAGGAGACTCAGGATTAAGTTCCCTGCCTAATCAAGGTATTTAGAGGTAAACCCACTTGTTATACACAAGGAAAATAGACTCTTTCACACTGCTTTTTATCAGGGTTTTCCTCCTGGACCCAGGATTCTGCATCCCCAGAGTTTTCACTGAATGAAAACATTGCCATGAAAGGTTTCTTTTTGCCATGGTGATATTTTATAGCAGAAATTTTGCTGAAAATTCCTTAACAAACAACACAAACCAGGGCTTACTGCAGCCTAGCATGCTGGTTAACTGAACAGCAAGCAGCACACACAGACCAACCACCTTCTGCACAAACCTTCTGCAGGGAATAGAAATTCTTCCTTTATTGGGGAAGGTGCAGGGAGAGGATCCCAGTTTTTATCTGCTGGATTTCATATCTGTGCTGGGAAGAAGATCAGGGCTTAAGAGCTAAAGCTGTATTTGCAGACAGAGTGACCAAACCCAGACTGGGTGTCTCCTGAGAAACAAACTGACTGGGAGTCAACCCAATCCTATCAGGGACTGGGTTGTATTTCCAGCTTTGCCTGTAGTGACCTCATTTGCAAACCTGGATGCTGCTTCCCTGACCCCTTCATAGAGTCATGGAATGGTTTGGGTTGGAAGGGACCTTAAAGATCAGCCAGCTTCAACCCCTTGCCAGAGCAGGGATCCCTTCCACTATCCCAGCTTGCTCAGAGCCCCATCCAAACTGGGCAGCCACAGCTGCTCTGGGCAACAAGTGCCAGGGCCTCACCATCCACACGGGGAACAATTTCTTCCTCATATCCAATGTAAAGCTACTCTCTGTCAGTGTGAAGCTATTCCCATACAGCTCTGCCATTGCCAAAGGGCTTGTAAATTGTTTGGGAGGAAGAAAAGGAAGTGAGGAAGTGAAAAGGATGTATTAGTGAGAGAAGATATTAGTAAAGACACGCTAGTAACACAGAGGGATAACAGAAAAGAACAGAAACCTTTTAGCAAAGAGAGTAACTCTTTTATAGCTTTTCCCTTAAAAGACACTGCAAGAAAAATGCAGGATTACTCTCCTTGTGGGTTGATTGAAAAGCTTGAAGGTGCTTGTCTGAGGGCAGGATTGCCCTCTACTCCAGCCTGGAGTCTCCAATCTTTATAGGAGAAAAACAGAGCCCAGACCCCGAGGTACCACACATGGCCTTGGAGAGAATTCAGTTAATACAGCACTGCCTTGGGTTTCCTGCTTGGAGATTCAAAGCCCTCACAGGGATGCTTTGCACAGCATGATGTTTGACATGCCCAGAGATGGCAGGGGGGCACCTGTTGGATACCAGATATTGGTGTGGGAAAGCTTAAAGGTCATGGCAAAGGGGGTACAGGGCATACCAAGTGTAACTCTGAAAAGGAGGAAGGAAGGATGCTGAGAGTGCAAGCCAATCTGATGGAAACAGAAAGGGGGAGCCAGGGGACAGAGAAGGAGGGTCTGCAGCAAAATGGGGTGTGAAGGAAAGTGAATTTGGGTAAAAAACACTGTGAAATGGAGGGGAAGGGCTGAGGTTGAGAACAGATTAAGAGAGACGGGAGTAGATAAGAGAGGGAGCATGCAGAGCCTCTCTTTGTATGGTTAAATGAAGAGCCTGGGACTCAGAGAAAGACCTCAAAGGGAAATCCATGGTGCGCAAAGGAAAGACAGTAACATTGAAGCATGTGGGGCAGGAGGGTTGCAGGGATGGGGTAGACACTACTGTGTCAGTTACAGCACTTTTATTTCCAAGACAGTGTAAAAATCCTAAGAGACAGGAGTTCTATCAGTTCCCTGCTGCAGGGAAATGCCTTTGAAACCTAAGGATGCTAAGGTGCTTGGCATATTCACCAGGCAAGCATTGGTGCTAGGAGATGAATACCTTCAGGCTGCCTTGTTCCCAGGGAGAGGGTGCAGGGGTGGGTACAGGAGGAGTGATTCAGTACAAATATATTAGATCCCTGCTTCGATTTAACCACTGGAGAATATCCTCCTCGTGTGGGAAAGCAGCATCCTAGTATAACACAGAGCTACAAATCCCCCCTTCCCTGCTGTAACACAATCCGTCCCATACTCAATGGGTCATCTGTTACAGCTGCTTGTTAGTGGTGGTTAGTCCTTTTATTGGCATTAACTGCCCTGTGTAAACAAGACATGCAAACCAGAGGCAAGAACAAAAGACTTCCTAACCCAGCCTCTGAATGTAAAACTGAATGCTGCACGTGCCCCTCTTGTTCCCCTGGTGCCAGTGATAACTTTCTTGCTGATTTTAGTGGCAGCAGACTCCCGGCTTACCAAAAGTAACCTCCAGAAACAGCATCTTCAGAGAACATTTTTCTCTTCTCCTCCCTACCCCAAAGTTGTTGCTGTTCTTCCAGAACAAATACACAAAGTCATTAGGAAGAAATGCTGTGACAGTGTTTCAGAAGTTCAGTCTCCAGGAGGGTGGGTAAAATACAATTCCTGTGAGTGTCAGGCTACACATTACCTTTAGAGAAAGCTGCAGGAATAGGTACAGGACCCAGAGGTTGTTTGTTTTAACTCAAAGGTGCCTTTGAGCCCCTGTTCTGAAATTCTCCTGCAGATGGGACAAACCTGGAACCTCAGTAGGCAGGAAGCACCTGGTTGAGTGTGATCTGCACCATACAACCCCATGGCTTCAGGTTGGGGGGGGACCTTGTGGCAGAAGCTTCAGAGACTCTCTTCAAACAGGCTGCAAAGGGTTGAGAGGGCAGCACTTAATTAATTCAGCACTACAGCTTTCTGCACTTTTTTTTTTTTTTATACACTACTAATAATCTGCTAACATTTTCAAATTTCACCTCAGAGGTTTTAATGCTGTCAGGCTCTACACCCACTTTTGCCAAAAGAAAAATTCGTTATAGCTTTTTATGTTGAACTTGCATCCTCAGAAAGCAACACAGTAATTCCCCTTTCCTTCTGGAAGGTTCTGCCCTTCAAAATCCAGTTTCTCTCTGAACAGCATGGTAAAAGGTTGCGCTAGATAAAGGTTGGACTCAATGACCTTGGAAGTCTTTCCCACCTAATTGGTTCTGTGATTCTGTGGCTTATGATGTTTTCTGTGTTTTTAATGTCTAATAATCCTGTCTGATGGTAGAAATTGTGGATCTTTTGGCATTCAAAGAGGTTGCAAGGCACATGGGCTCCTTGAATTCATATGGAAAACTTGACTTGGGCTCCCTAATCAACCATGGCTTTTCATTTGGGGTGTTTTTGGGATGTAGCAACACACCTTTGAAGAATCAAGGCATTTAGGGCTGGAATGAGTGGAGGGAAGGCATTTCCACATGGCAGGCTGGCTACAGCATGGCCAGGGTGGTGATCTTAATTCTTTATATTTCATACTGCACTGGAGAGGAGTATGGGAGTAGAAAGGGGATTCACTATCCTACTCCCCTGTAACCCCACTACAAATCCACCCCTGCGTGCGAAAGTTGCATCTTTTCATGAGGCACTGCAGGAAAACAGAATATGATAGAAAAAGATTTCTGGTGCATGGGACAGAGTTGCCCTTAGGCAGTGTTAACTTGTCTTACTGACATTTAAATGGCCTAAATCAAGATGACAGAGATGTTAGTGGCATGATGTGAAGAATTGTTCTGTTGAGGAATGCGTTGTTCTTTAGAACAATTTATATTCAGCACAAAGAATTAAGCATAAGTGGGTTTAACATGAGGCACACATGTCATCATTTTCCAGCTCTTATTATCTGTGGTGTGACTAATGCAGGGTTACTCTTCATCTGTGCTCATGACTAACTTATCCCTGCACTGTATCCTGCTACAGAGCCTTGTTCCAAATTGCCCCTCAGAACCTTGACTGCTGCTCTATCTCCCACAGAAACAGAGTCCAGGAGTGTGTCAAGTCTCTCCTTTTTCATCCTGGGACAGCGTTTGGGCATTTCCGAGAGAGGGAGAGACCACAGATTCCCTTACTGGGGAAATCCAGTGAGGAGGAGCACTGCCTGCTGGCCTGCTCTTCTCTACCATTCTCTACCCTGTGAGGGAGGGGATTCTGCCCCTCTGCCCCTCTCTGCTGAGCCCCCCTGCAGGGCCACATCCAGCCCTGGACCCAGCACAGCAAGGACAGGGAGCTGCTGGAGCCAGGCCAGAGCAGGGACACCAAGGGGATCAGAGGGATGGAGCAGCTCTGCTGGGAGGAAAGGCTGAGGGAGTGGGATTGTGCAGCCTGGAGAAGAGAAGGCTTTGGGGTGACCTCATTGTGCCCTTGCAGTGCCTGAAGGGACGGAGAGAAATCTACAATCCTGTGTCTCCTGACAGGACAAGGGGCAATGGCTTCACACTGACAGAGAGCAGGTTCGGATTGGATATTGGGAAGAAATTGTTCCCTGTGATTGTGGTAAGGCCCTGGCACAGGTTGGCCAGAGCAGCTGTGGCTGCCTCTGGAAGTGTTCCAGGATGGATGAAGCTCCAAACAACCTGGGCTGGTGAAAGGTGTCCCTACCCATGGCAGGGGATAGTGGAACTGGAACTGATCTTTAACCATTTGTGATTCTGTAATCATTGTTGGAAAGCTTTAAAATTCCTCAGAGGGGTCTTGAGGATAGGAATATTTGCTCATGCATTTTATGTTGGATAAGAAAATAGCTGGTGAGACTGCAATGAATCTACAGAGTTGGAATGATTGGCTCAGTTGACTGTTTTCCTGTTGCTCTGGGTGTCAGCATCCCAGAAGATGCTGCAGAAACTGTTACTAGATAGACAGCAAATATGTTATTAGTGTGGTTTTTCACTGCTTCAGGACACAAGTAATGAAAGAGTGCTGGACCATTTCTACCCTGAATTTCATTATAAAAAAGATATTTGTACATTAAAAATTATCTTCAGTGTCAAGAAAATGGACTTAAAGTAAAGCTGGGAAAAATGTATTCTGAAGAAATAATTAAATTTTTGCTTCCACTTACTTTTGGAGAACTTCTGGGCAATTCAGGCCATTTCACAGGGAAAAATATGAGCATTTATACCAACACACAAATTTCGCAAAAAGCCTGAATAAATTCCTGGGTGAAATTGGAGAAAAAAATTAGAACCATTTCTTCTGAGAATCAGATTAGATTTGTGGTTTATTCAAATGCATATTTTTTAACCTTCACCATTTGAGCAGATATTACATATATTTACTGAACTGTTCCACTTAAAATCAGGTATGTTCTAAATCCCCCCTGGCTATCAGAATCCTGCGCCAGTCACTAGTAAACATGTCTCCAGTGAAGTTAGCCAAGTCCAGCCAATTTCAGGACATTTTTCCACAGAACAAATAGTGAATTTGTTATCACTACCATGTTTAGTACAAAGGTCTCATGATAGAGGATAATGTATTAATTGTTGTTTAGTCCCACTCCTTCTTGATTAAAGTAAAAGTAGAGCCTTTAAAATTCTATCTGAAACATCAGAAAGTCTTTTTTTTTTTGTTTCCTCCCACATGTACTAAAAGAGAGGCTTCCATTTGACCTGGAAAATCAAAACTTAAAGGGAGGAACAGGGAGCTATTGTTCACATTTCCATTACCTTCTGGTTTCAAAGTAAAATGGCAAATAAATAAATTATTAATTAACAACATGATTTCAGGCAAACCTGAGTAGGAGTTCCCTCTTTCTGTTTGGCAATTAAATTAATTAGTCCCTTATCTTGCAAAGCTTAATTGTGTGCCTGAGTCATGTGAGATGTGATATTTGTGCTGAAGGTTGAATTCACTTATCAGGGCTTGCAGTGCTGAGCTTTCTTGGGCGAAGGCAAAGCAGCAGACACACAGGCAGAGTTTAATGGGATATTGGGAATGGCAGGATGATGAGAGAGGAGGTGAAAAATCACCAGCTGACAAGGACTGGGGAGTAGGTGGGTGGTTGAACTCAGCCTCCAAGTGAGCATGACTGGAAAGGAGGCTAATGACTTTCATTTGTCTGGCACAGTGCCTGGGGAAGATGGCAAAAGGTACAACGGGAAGTTGTCCATTGTTCAATCTCCCTAAAAAGCACACTAAGGCTCAGAGGACTGCAGAGGCTGAGAGGAGAGCTGCAGGTACAAGGAAAATAATTTTTTTTAAAATTCTGTTCCACAATCATTTGTGTTTTTCCAGTTTGTTCCCAGACAAGACTGCCTATTTTATAATTATTTTTTTTTAATTTGGACAGTTATTTTAAAAGAGCTGCAGGATCCTGGCATTGGAGTTTCTTTTTCCATGTGTGTAAAGAAGCCAGGATCAAATCCCAGTTTTACCACTGTGGTAAAAGTGTGTGGTGTTGCTATCAAGACAGAGACAAGGCGATATGTCCAGCTTTCAGGTGTGTATCCCATGTTGTGCGTGATCAATCCATATCTCTTTTTCCCATAAAACATCTTCTGTACCTTCTTGGACTGTGGGATGTTTAGGCAGGGACTCGTATGGACAGCCTGGTTTCTACCACAAACAAACATATTTAAAGTTCACTACCTTACAGCAATGTTAGGAATAAACCAATAAATGATCTGCTTCCTTAACTTTATGGAAGTGTAAAAGTCAAGTCAAAACTGCCTTAGAGGAGATGTACATATAAATCGCTTTTTTTTTTGTGAGAGAAAAAAAATGTAATTAATTCAAAGATAACTCTAAAATAAAAAATATTACTTTCAAGAACTAAAAAAGTGATTCACAAAGAGGGGAATACAGGGGAGAACAATAAGAAAGCTATCAAACAGCAGTTACATCATCACATGCTCCCTGAGGATGTCTTAGACTTCTTGAGGAATTTTCTGGTTATAAATTCCTGCTGTGATCTGAATCCTATAGCATGACTTATGGTCACAGAATCACAGAACTGTTTGGGTTGGCAGGGGCCTGTGGAGATCATCTAGTCCAACCCTCCTGCCAAGGCAGGGCCACCCCCAAGGGTGCCCTCCCTCTACCAGACACACACCCCTAAATGGAAATACTGTTTTTGCTGATTTAAAATTTAGATGGAATTACTTTAGGTTTACAATTCCTATGGTTATCTCCTATAAAATGGGGTTCTTCAGTTCTGTCAAGCGAAAAAGTTTCTGTATGAAAATAAATGACACTTTTCTCTGCATTTCCTGACATGCTGCTTACTCTACTGTTTAATCTTCTGCCTTGCCTTCAGCATCTTCCCTCCTCTGGTCAGAATCCATAGTTGTACAGCCACACTGCTGATTCCTTAAAATCCCTTTGTAGTTCCTCATAGAAGAGGTGATGGAGTACTACATTCTTTGTTTACCTAGTTGATTAAAAATTTTTGTAGATAAAAGAAAAAATCTACTCAGGCCAAAAAACTTACTTTAAATGAAAAAAAAAAAAAAAAAAAAAAAGGGAAGAAAAAAGAGGGAGATTTCTCCAATCTGGAACAAAATGTTTCATTACAGCAACAATAATAACAGTGTTTCTTTCAGAGTTACTCAGATTGAAATGGTTAACAATGAAAATTTTGAACTCAGGTAGGGGGAATATAAGAAAAATTCCTCCATCTGATTTGTCTTAGAGGGGGTTTAAAAACCCAAGTTAAAAACCCAGTTTTGATAAGCAAGTGTTTAGCTTTGGACTTAAAGGATAATTTCAAAGCAAACATGTTCACCATACTTGTATTCCCAGTTCTAGGGGTGTCCTCTGTTTTGAACCCTTTCCTCTGATGAGGTTGTGCTGGGGGCTTGATACCCGTGCTCTGCACAGCAGCAGATGCATTAGAATTTCCCAGCCTTCACACAGAGCAAATCCAGGAGCTCCACTGGCCTATAAACACTGGAAATTAATGACATGACAGCCTCAGGAAATAGTGCTTCAGATATGCAAGTGCCTCATGGGAGGAACTCATTACTGGAGTTACAGTAAATTGCCACTGAGTGAATGCTGGAGGAGCTTCCCACACTTCATAAGCTTGATCTTGTCTGATTTCAAGGCCTAAGTGAGTTTTGGCATGATTAAATACTAGGAACTGCGGCCATCTGAGAGCACTGCTGGGGCTAGCTGAGCACAGAGTGCATTGTGGCAGCTTTCTCCAGGTTTTGGTTATTGGTTCGTGTTAAATAAAAGTCCAGCTGCTGAGCTAGGCAAGTATATTCTAGTGGAGACCCTGCTGCTCAGATTTTAGGCTGATTTTGTATATCTGTGAGCTGCTGGGATTTGGGGGATGGGAGAGGGTGTGCAGAAAGCCGTACTACAGATATTTTAGTTTTGATCCCTTGCAGGCTCAGTGCATTTGACTAAATATATATCAAGAAAGAAGCCAAGCCTGTACAGGTGCTTGCTTTGCTGGATAAGACTTACATTTTCATTTTAAAAGCTATTTTTTGCCTGTCTTAATGTTAACTGACATAATAGCAAAGTTAAGTATCCTGGAAACACCCTGCCCTGAGGTGTCACCTCAAAAAGTTTTTTCAAACTGAAATTAAATCAGGCAACAACTGAAGTGCCATAAGGACAATAGGTGTCTCGTGTCACATCAGATTGGACAAAGTATTTTGTGCTGGCCACAACTTCCCTTTTCATCATTGCAGTGTTTGCCTCATTCATTATTGTGGTTCTCCTCAAAATCAAGCTCTCAGCTCCGGGTGTGAAAGTTCAGAATTGCAGCTGTCATCCAGAGAAGATGGCAATTGACCTTTCCTCTTTCCAATGGCCTGGTGAAGGAAAGGTGCACACTAATGCTGGAAACATGGGCAGTGTGTACCCTTGTCCTGGCCTGTTCAGAAACACACTTGCTATGGATGCAGCAGTGATGGAAAACAAGGGGCTTCTGCTCATTTTTATGAAGATTAGAGGTGTCCGTCTGTGGGTTTACATGGCTTACCTGCCTGTTTTTAAAGATATTTGTAGCAGAGAAATGAACTGTTAAAAAAGCAAATGCTGCCTTAGTAAAGTTTCAAGTGCTGGTGGGAAAACAATGGGAAAACATACATTTCCCAGCCCAGAATTATATGGGCTGGCATACCCAGGATTAAACTTATGTTCAACTATTGCTAAATTGGCAAAATACTAACCTGCACCTTTCTAGTCCCTGTCCTGCCATTTAATGTGAGTTGTTCTCAAGGCAAGATGCAAATTTAATGCAAGAATTAGTGGACAGGATTATCTGCCATAGGGATGTACTACTGCAAGGTCATGAGCTTTCTTTAAGGATTTAAAGTGAAAACACCATTCACAAATATTCAGGGATAACCAAATATTGGTATATTCCATGTTCATTGTCCTGTTAACAAGTTTCTGCTGCTGACTGGATGACCCAGGCAACATTGTGTCCCTAAAAATAATTTTTTTCCTCCTCCTCTCTTTGCCATCAAGAAAACATGCATTTTAGTCTCCATTGTCATATTTCAAATGCCTCTAAACCAGAGCTCTGCAGGAAATGCTACATTTTGGCTCAGCATCTTAATGCCTGGTGCTTTAGCTCAGCAGAGGGAAGGAGGAGACAAATATGAGGGGGCCAAAACCCTTCTCAACTGCCACTCACTGGGCTCTGAGTGAGAGCTTTTGTGTGCATTCTGCACATTGCGAACCACTCTGCATTACACTGGGGACTTCAGAGGAATTTCTAACAGCATAGGCAGACAGTGGCTGTGATCCAGCTGCCTTCGTTTAGCCACAAAATTACATTTCTGTTCTTAGAAAACTGAAGAATGTAACTTATTCACCTTTCTAATAAAGGTATTCAGGGATGCATGTGACATCAGAGAAACAAGGGTTTTGCCTGCTGAAAGATACATCCTTTTCAAAAGTTTCTCAAAATCCAAGGACAGCAGGATGAAAGATGTTGAGGAAAGACTGTCCTTAACAGGATTGTATCTTCTGTGCACTTGCATGGCTCAAAGCTTCTGCCTGTTGGATGTGACACCTCTCTGCAGAAGCAGTTTAAACTCATACTCAGCCCTGGGTAGGTCCACCCTGGCTGCAGTGTTTCTTAACTTGGGGACATCTAGATCTGATTAAAAATACGAGCAGAACTACATCTCTTCTGCCCCAGCATCTGTTTTCCTTCTAATCTGCTCATTGCTAACAATCCCTTTGGAGTCAGATAAGATCTATTTCTGTTCTACCGTGAAAAGCTCACGTAGAAATACAACCAATTCTTGAGAAGAAAGTTTAGGTTCACATCTGCATTAACAAAGAGTATGCAATTAGAAAGATCATTCATTGTTTTACTCAGTTTGTATGATGGGATAGACAAGGTAAGGAATTAAAATCAATCCGTAAATGGAAATTAAAAAGAAAAAAAGACTTCCGTCCTTCCATAAACTTTTGGGGTTTTTTTAATTGACTTAATTTTGTTATGTTTGGTTTTGCTGGGAAGGAAAGGTTTGCAGTTGAAAAGTTCTTACCCAGAAATTTTTTCTGGAAGATAACTCTTGTGAATCTGATCAGACAAAAATTTTTATTGTTCTTTCCCTCACTTGCAGAGGGGGATTCTCCCATGCTGGAATCCCATCGTGGGACTAGAGCAAGTCTGTAAGTCCACATTAACAGAGACCCCACCTGCAGGGCTGCATCCAGCCCTGGGCCCAGCACAGCAAGGACAGGGAGCTGCTGGAGCCAGGCCAGAGCAGGGACACCAAGGGGATCAGAGGGATGGAGCAGCTCTGCTGGGAGGAAAGGCTGAGGGAATTGGGATTGTGCAGCCTGGAGAAGAGAAGGCTTTGGGGTGACCTCACTGTGGCCTTGCAGTGCCTGAAGGGAACCTCCAAAAAAGATGGATACTCTTGAGAAGGGCCTGGAGTGACAGAACAAGGGGGAATGGCTTCACACTGACAGAGAGCAGGTTTAGATTGGACATCAGGAAGAAATTCTTTCCTGTGAGGATGGAGAGGCCCTGGCACAGGTTTCCCAGAGCAGCTGTCGCTGCCCCCTGGAAGTGTCCAAGGCCAGGTTGGTTGGGGCTTAGAGCAACCTGGAGTAGTGGAAGGTGTCCCTGCCCATGGCTGGGGGATGGAACTGGATGATCTTTAAGATCCCTTTCCAACCCAAACTATTCTATGATTCTGTCACTCTTTGATCTCAGTTTGCCATTTCCTCAGTGGTTCAGGCTTCATCACCTTGGATGCAGCACCACGCAGTTCCTGTGTTTGAGGCAATTTAGTGCAACTCTGCCTCAGGTGTAATGAAATGGGGACAGCAGCATTACCTGACTTTGGGAGGAGCAGGAAATTGATTATTTGGAGACGTATGAATCCCTGTTTGAGCAGCTCCTCTGATTGTGAACAACACAAAAGGCAATGGAACAGCCTAGATCCATTTTTATAAGGTGCTGGCAAATGTGGGAGATGAAGCACATCCATTTCACTGGGCTGGGTGAAGGGTTCACTAACATGTGAACACTGTTAGTGTTCACTGTGGTGTTGATAGCACTACCTTCCCAGTGACACAAACCCATCTCCTATACACTCATGCTCTCTAAGAGATCAATTACACTTTTCTCAAGTGTTGTAGGACTATTAACCTTAGCTTACTGCTCAAATTCAGCGTGGTAAATTATAGCCTAAGCATCAACACTTTCATCTTGCAATGGCAATGGGATATGGGGATCTGCACTCCTTCATACCCTGAAGTGGTGCACAGGGGTGTTGTGTGCCACTAAACAGCTGCCATGTCCTGCTCTAGGAGTTTTCCACAGAGGGAGAAGCTGGAATTCATAAAGATAGCTATTTTTCTGTGTGTATCCAGTGTCAGTGGAAGTGAGTAGGGATACCAAGCAACAAATAAACATGAGCTGGAAGGTATAAAACATTTCAAAGCAGTAGAAACATAAACATTCTTTTTATAAATGAGTCGGCAGGAATATTAAATAGCCTCAATATCAAAATCTACCTTTTTATATCCTCACTGATCAAGCCTTTGAATTGCAGTTTTCCGAGGAAACTACGACTGCCCCTTTCAACTGATTTCCTCTTCAGCTGACGTATCTTTGGCCTCTTTCATTTGACCCCTCTCATATACATTTGCTGTTCCTAGTCAAGAACAGTGGTTGTTGGCTTAAGTCTTGTTGTGCCCTCCTCAATGTCACACAGAACCAGAGCCTCAATAACTACCAAGGGCTACAGTACTGATGATATTTTTTATTTTTGCCCTTCAAAAGTGATTCTGCCCAGAACCAGAAGCTGTGTCTTGGTACAAAATGACCTGGGCATCCAATGGGCCTTCATTCTGGCCAGGAGTCTGGACAAAATTCAATGGAAAATAAGGAGGAAAAGGGATTGGCATGTCACTCCATGTAGCAAACCCCATGGAGCTTGGGAAAGCTCCATGGAGAATTGAATAGTAGGAACTGCTGAGTCATGATGAGACAGCAAAATAAGTTCCTGTCCTTGACCTCCCGCCCCAAAGCTTATCCTTGTAACCTAACAGGTCATTCTCCCTAACCCGTACTATTGGACAAGTTTGGATCCCCCTAAACCCTATAAAAAGGGCCTGTTTTAGCCCATTTGAGAGAAGAAGAGCTGTTGCTGGAACCTTCAAGGTCTCTCCCCCAATAAACCATCGCTGTGGAACGCCAGGGTGCTCCTTCTCCCCTCTCGTGTCTGCTGCAGCCTCAGCCAAGGGCACCCTACCATAGCAAGCAAAGAGCTGATATCCTAAGAGAGCTGATGTCACTAAGGATCTGACAATCACCAAGCTGGCTAAGGGGTAGCCTGCGGCGATGGCCATGAGCTAGCTGAGCTTTTGGGCACTGTCTCCCAGAGGGACTGGGTTCCCAGACCATCCTTGCACCGCTCAATAATGAGGCCAAGATCGAGGCTTTATTATAACTCCATCCTGTGACACACAGAACACATGGGCTGCCATGGCCTTGGCAGGTTTCCACTGCTCTTGCCACAAACTGCTGGGCCTTACTCATCCTTTGTGAATCACTGTTTGCTGTATACAGAACTTCACAGCACTTACAGCAACCAAAATGGAGTGAATCACCTGGTTCTGATGTATTTGTTGACATCCAGATTCACTTACTGGATTCAGGAGAAGGATCTGATGAACCTTGCTTCATTCTACTCACCCACAGTCCTCTAGAGATTTCGTAGCCCCTGCAATGCTGCTGGTCCCCTGCAACCCTTCTCCACACAGAGCATACTCCTCTCACCTGCAGTTGTATCAACCCTTCCCAGGCTTTTTTCTTGACTATTGCCTTTCTTTTTTCTTGACTCACCATGTGCCAGGATCCCTTCCGCACCTTTCAGCCATTTGGAATGCCAAATGTGCACTTTTCTTGTGTGTTTCCCTCCTCATCCTGGTCCTACTCTGCTGCTGCTGCAGAATAGAAATATCTTGAAGCAGCAACACTAAATGGTACCTTTTGTGAGATGTGCTGGAAAAAATGGCTCTGAGTAAGTTCTGAATCATGAGGAATTCGAGATTCAGAAGGCAATTCCCCTAGAGGAGGTGTTTGAGCTCAGTGAGTTTAGGCCAGAAGAGGAACTATTTTTTGTTTCCTAAACTTTACGGTGACCTGTGCAGGGAGCTGCTCAATTTTCCTGGCCCAGGTAGGATGGAGAGAGGGGGCAGATAGGACTGATATAACTCTGAGGCAATGCCTGGCCAACATGCAGGTGGAAGGTGGGAGGTGCTACATCCCTGGGTTTGTTTCCACTGCCCCCCACCCTGGTTCTGATTTTGTTCTTGGTAGTGAAAACCTTGGGCATTTCCAGTGGTGATGCTGGAATTTGGGCACAACCATGAGTAGCAAGCCAAGATTTTGGCCCCTTTGCAAGTACAGCCTAAGAAATTGAGCTCATGTTGCAGGACATGGGTTAGCCAGTGACAAACCAAGTTTCCACAGCACTGGGTGTTCCAGAGCCTTCACAGCAGCAGAGGCATCATTCTCTGTCACTGAAAGAACACTAGAGCCTAAAACCAGGAACCCTTACATGTTTATTATTCTGCCACTGTTCTGAAAGTAAAAATTTGAAAACATAACCTCTTTCCAGGCTGAAATATCTCCTTCCCATTTCTGACAGTATTTCCTCCCTCTCTCTAAGTCTAATCAAGGGGTAAACTTCTAAAAGTACTCAGATGCAATACATCATTACTGTGTTAAAATGTCGATGGCATGGAAGCCTCTGAGTAGCCAGCTTGGTAGTATTTATTGGGATTTAAGAGCTTACTCTCAATTATCATGTCCAGTAACTGCCTGGATTGATGTGTGAGGGGGAAAGAAGGGAAGCTGAAGCATGTTTTGTTAGGGTGTGCTCAAGATCAATGAATGGATGGATAGCAAGATATAAGTGGATAAATATGTATTCTTTCAGGCAATTTGATGTTTTCACAGACAGCTCTCCCTGTTCTTCTGACATGCCTTGCAACAGATCTGAAAAGGTTAATCTGTGGATTGAGATCATGATATGATTTTGTTCAGTCTTCATGACTATCATTTTCCAGTGCCTACATACTTCCAGAAACCCAAGTTTTCCATGAGATTGTCTTTTTTTATTTTTTTTTCCTAAGAAAATGCTACCTTAACAGGTGAGTTCCTAGCATACAAATCAAAATCACTGAAGAGAGCACATTTTACATGACTCTGGAAGATTATGGCCACAGAACAGTTAAAGCAGATTCCCAGCAATACATTTTTCTCTCTTGGAAGTTCATAACCCTGCCCAGGATCTCTTCCCATCTATCCCACTGAGCTGAATCTATCCTTTTGGTCCTTTCTATTGTACAAGTTTCTTTCTTGGTCTCTTTTGGAAGCCACAGGAAAACCTGAAATGTCCTAGCTTTTTGGGTCTTCCCCACAGTCTAAGCCAGACATCCTCTCTAATCATTCTACTATTTCCAGCCAGGTGGTTTTTTTTCTTTTTTTCTTTTTTTCTTTTTTTTTTTTTTCTGAGAGAAAGAAAATAAAAAGAAAGTCTTGTTTTAATTAATCTTTTCTTAAAGTAACTGTGCTGCCTTGAGGTCAAGGATAAACTAATTTTCAGGACGATGGAATCAGATTATTTGGTGAATTTGCCACTACTAATGTAGCACTTCTGAACTGTAAAATAGATTTTAAACTTATGGGAAGTCCAGCAGGAAATGTCCCATATAGGTTCATGTCCACATTAAATTCTTCTGATACAGATCTACATTCCCTCAGCCTATGAAAGAAGAGAAATGGGATTTCGATATTTTTAGATGCAAGGCAGCCTGAGACTAGACATGGGTTTTTTGTTTGGTTGGTTGTTTTTTTTTAATCTGGGATTTTCATTGAGCTCTTGAATGTTTATTTCATATTCTTTATGATTTATGCGGGGCTTCCCCATCTGCCCTTCCCTTATTCTGAGATCCTCCCCATTTTCTGTCTCAGGGGAGCCTGGCTGCTACAGCAGTCTCTGATGAGATTAGTCACAATAATGCTGCAGAGCTAAGCTCCTTACTCTCAAGCCTGGGAGAGCTGGTAATATTATCCAAAGAGCAAAAGGCTAAAGCAACGTTTGGCCTGTGCTGTTTCATTCAAATTACGGGCTGAGGGGATGGTGGGGAGATGTGCTTTTACCACCTGGAACCGCTTTCTCCAGAATCATAGAATGGTTGGAATTAACTTTAAATATCATTCAGTTCTAACCCCTTGCCCAGACCCCCAGCCTGGCCTTGGACACTCCCAGGGATGGGGCAGCCACAGCTGCTCTGGGAAACCTGTGCCAGGGCCTCACCATCCTCACAGGGAACAATTTCTTCCTCATATCCAGTCTAAACTTGCTCTCTGTCAGTGTGAAGCCATTCCCCCTTGTCCTGTCACTCCAGGCCCTGGTAAATTGCCCCTCTTCATGTTCCCTCTCCTAGTAAACCAGTAGGAATTTTCTAGTTACCATCTTCACCACTTTTCCCACAGCGGTGCTGTGAGTTGCCCTGTGAATTAAACTGTGTTATTTCGGCTATGACTGGATAAACATTATATGACATATTTTGTAATCCTCTCTACAGCAGGATGCCCTGGCACAACTTTCACTGCTTTCTCATTGACCAAGAGCAGGTTTAGATTGAAAATTATGAAGAAATGCTGTCTAGCAAAATGTAACACTTTGAAGCAAATAAGCCTGTTTGGGTTCATATTTTGACATATAACATCTACTTGGGAAAGTCACAGAAAGAAAATGTAACACAGCAAAATACTCCAAGCTACAATTAAGTTTAGGCCACTGACCTTTGCACCCCTGCTCTCTGTAGACAAGAAAGCTCAAATGAAGAGCCTGTGTGAAAGGATTTTTCTTATTACCCCATCCATCTTTGCACATTTGCATCACACAAGCATTTCCCTAAAGGCCAGCTCTGCATTCATAGAATGCACTTAGCACTATTTGCTTCTGGCCGGGAAGCTATTCCTAGCTTTACCTTGAACAGGTAATATTCTAAAATCAACTTCATTTAAGCCTGAAAAATACACAGAGGGGGTTTGAGAAAACTATACAACTTCTCACTGTGGTTATTTTCATTTTGGGGTGCACACTCTGTTCGCAGGGCACAGTTGTGGTAGCAGGAGTGACAAGCTTCTAGAAGCTCCCCCTGTGTCCAACAGAGCCAGTTCCAGATGGCTCCAGGATGGACTTGCCACTGGCCAAGGCTGAGCCCATCAGGGATAGTGCTGGCACCTCTGGGATAACAGATTTAAGAAGAGGGAAACCCCCACAACTGCACAATGATAGCTGAAGACAGAAGTTCAGTGTCTGAAAACCAATAAATATTTAGGAAAATACCCGTCTCCAAGGAACTAGGAGGTATGTGAACTGTGTCAATCTTTGATGCACTGAGTAAATAAATCTTTAGAATTAACCATGAGATTTCTGTCCACACTTTCCTGTTTCACTGAGTCTTGTCTAAGACACCATTACTGAAGCATGTCCTTCTGTAATTTGCATTGCCTTTTTATCTATATCTAGATGGTCAATGCTTGTGTTCACCCATGCAGGGACTTCTGTGTCCAGTAGGTTCTTGCACCTCAGGAAAATAAAATACTGTTGGACTCTGGAAGCTTTGGAGAGTTTAACTGCTGTGCTTTGAAATGCACCTCCATCTGTCCACCTGAATTTCTGCTCTTGCTTCACCCATAGTAAAAGCAGCACAGGAAAACCCTCTCTTTCCTTAACTTCTCAGGTTTGAGCTCCAAGATAATAAACTTAAACTTCTCAGCTAGGTCAGTATTTTCTAAGTACAAACTACTGCCTGTTATTTCTGTTGCACAGATAAGCACAGGCACAAAAATCCTGATTTACAGGAGTCAAAATTCCAGCACAGCTCAGCAAAAACACTGCAGTGCCTAAATGAATGCCACTGGTTTGGCAAAGGTAATATTAACTGCAAGTGATTTGAGTTTTCTGTGTATTTGGAAATACAAAATTATCCCTTCAACTTAGCTTAAATATTTTGCAGGGGGGGGTTGGGGTTTTTTTGGTTTTGTTTGTTTGTTTGTTTGTTTGTCGTTTTTGGGGTGGTTTTTTTTGTTTGTTTTCAAGTAAAACCAAAAATTTCTTATGGCTGTTTCACTAGTATGCAGCAGGATCCGTAACAATTCAGAACCTGACACAAGAAGATGAAAGGCACATTTTAGCTATGATGTTTTCATATCCTTTTCTTTTTTCCTGTTGTTCATTTGTTTTCAGTGTACAAACAATTTTTTCAGGGGGAGATGTTGAAATGTTGGTATCCCTTGCCTAATTTGATGTACAACAGAGCACTGCATTTACTCTACATGGTATCAGAAATACTGTTTTATTTTACTGTTTTAAACTTTGTCAAGCTCTCTGGAAAATGATGATGCTCTCTATCTTTTAGTACTACTCACTTAGCTGCTGCTGGAGGCTGCTCCTTGATGCTGTATCTGAACTTTCTGACTCTTTTTTTCACTCCTCTGGCATCCTCAGTGAGGAGCAAATCATCAGAAGCCATGGCTTTGCAGTGTACCAAGAGCCTGAATCTAGCTCCACAGCTCCCTTCTGCCACAGCCCCAAGGCAGAAGAGCAGGAAGAGGGATTTCTGTAAAATTCTTCAGGTCTTGGAACAGGAACCATCCTCTTGAAGTGTCCATCCCTGTTTATTTTCCAAGATTCAGAGTTTCAGAGGGAAAGGAAGGCTGTGCTTGTATTTACAAAGCTTTGGTTGTTATTTTGAAGACATTCAGTAGCCCATGGAAAATGCTGCTTAGCTCCAAAAAATAGGAAATTGGAAACTTCTTCCTTCATAAAAGACAAGTTTTAACTCACTGTGGGCCTGAGCAAGTTGAAAGCATTTGATTTTTATTGATCTTTATTGAAAAGATTAAAAGCACATAGAGGGAATGAGAAATAAAATGGATATTTTAATTGAACTAAATCATGGATATCTTGTGCATTCCTTGCTGTGATACCCGGCTCCCCATTTGAAAGTTGCTTTTGTTTTTGTCACAACGGAAAGTTGATTGGACTAATCTGCTAAAAACTCAAGCTTTTAATTTTAATTTTGGGCATCATGTGCCCAAAAGCCAGGCTAATGCTGAGACACAATGTGATGAAAGTGGGTGGAGAGAGCAGATAGGAAAGGTATAATGCCAAGAAAATTTTCCATTTCAATGCTGCACCAAGGGGTGGGAAAAGCACCAGGAAAATCTGAGCTGTTTAGGAATCTGAGGTTGGAATTTTAGCTGGCTCTGTAGATTGTCTTCAGGTCTACCATGTCAGTAAGGGCCAGCAGTCTCTGGACTTCTCCGTTTGCTTATTCCTGAGGTATTTGAATCAATGTGCTCATATTGCTGAGAGCCCCACAACAGGAGATAACGTGCCACAGATCAGCTGCCAAGGGTTTTTTTCCCCCCTCTTTTTCTGCTGCTTCATAGTAAGATGCAGATGATGGAAAAATGAACTGGCTCATCTTGGCAGCGGGCAGTGATGCATTGCCATCTGCTGCAAAGCCAAAGGTGCTCCAGCATGGAAGATGGAGTTATAGGAGAGAGCTTGTGAGGGGTTTTGAAGGAAAGGAGGGCTGCAGTGGAGTCAGAATGTTTTGGATTACCAGTTCTTGCTAAATATCCAGAGTAAATGCAATATTCCTCATGTCACAGAAGATCCCTCTGGTTTATAATTGCATCCAGGACATCTCTGCTGGCAGGGAGCACCATTTCCCCCCAGCAGGGACAGAGAGCTGGGAGTTCCTGCTGCAGCTGGGGAGCTGTCTAGGAGCAAAAAAGAGCAGCACAGCAGGAGAAGCGCTAGGAAAGGACCCGGGAAAGCTTTCTTTTCTTTAGAGATCAAAGCTGGACAGAGCCAGAGGTCATGCTCCATCAGGAACAAACAGTACTGTTGCTCCCTCTCCAAATTCCCAGCTGTGTTGCTGAGTGTCAAACTGGAGATTTTTATATTTTTCTACTGGCACAGTATCAGGGCCACCTGAATTACATATCATATGGACATGCAAACTCTTGCTCCTCAGAGACTACGGTCTACAAAGAAATGGCAAGATGAAAGATGGGAAGGGGAAGAAAAGTGTGAGGACCAAGATAATGCTGCTGCTGCTGAGGCTCACAAGTGAGAACCAGGGTTCTGGGACTAGAATCCATCAACAACTTTATATAGGTTTTAGGGTTTATTTTGTGTATAAAAAAAAAAAAGATTACCCTTTAACCAGAGTTTGTTTACAGTATCTTTTCAATACCAGTTTTTCTCTGCTTCTTGCAACATGTTTGAATTTCATGGACTTATAGAATGACTGGGCTTGGAAGAGACCTTAAACATCATCCAGTTCCAACCCCTGTCATGGGCAGAGACACCTTCCACTATCCCAGGTGGCTCAGAGCCCCATCCAACCTGGCCTGGAACACTTCTGGGGATGGGGCAGCCACAGCTGCTCTGGGCACCCTGTGCCAGGGCCTCAGCACCCTCACAGAATTTTTTCCTCATATCCAGTCTAACCCTACTCTGCGTCAATGTGAAGCCATCCTGTCACTCCAGGCCCTTGCAAATAGTCTCTCTAAATAGTCTTTTTCCTTTTAGGAAAGGAGATATGAAGCTATCAATCCCCCTACAAAATAACTCTCGGAGCTCATGGCCCCAGCAAGTGGTGGGTGTACATGGTGTACATGTTTATTTGCTTTTATTTTTATACATTAAAGTGCCTCAGGCACAAAGAGGTATAAAAGCCAGAGCATAAATTCACCTTTTTAAGCTTACACAATATCTTAAGGAGTGTCATTTGACAGAACTATAGATCTGAATAATCTCCTTTCCCCTGCATGCTGCAGAACAGAGCTGTGAGAGATGCAGGAGCCACTGCCAAGGAACCCACAGTAAAAATATGCAAAGGGAAAAAGAACAGATCACCACAAGAGTGCATAAACCAAAAACCCAAGCAAAAATAAATTCACACACACTGTGCAAAAGGTATCTGAAACCATCTTTCACAGTTTGGTTGTTACCTTCAAAAGCAGCAGCATTGAGGCACCATCTTGCTGATTTCAGCCCATTTTCCAGCAGGACGTATCCTCTGAAAACAAGCAGCTATTTTCTATTGCCTTTTTTTTTTTTTTTTTTTTTTAGAAAACAGGAAGTTGGTTGTGCTGGCTCAGATCAATAAACTGTCAGTCAGAGGAGACCTCCTGCCTTTATTCCTGGCTTGTGCTTGATGCAAAGCTCCTCCTTGACTTACTTTCCTTGCCAGATATGTAATGATGCCAGTAAGACACATACATTACTTGCAGAATCCTGTGGGGAATCAAGGCCCGCCACAAACCATAAGTTTGGACGATCAGGATGTCAGATATTAAAGCTACAGCTGCAAGTGAGACAGAGCCTCAGCCACACCTTCTTGAACACAACAGCATTATTCCATTGATGAGACCCACTGCAGAATTTCCCATGGCTCAGCTGTCTCTGTGGTAGGTAAAAATCATTCTTGTGCAGAAAAAACACACAGGGGTTTATGAATCACTTGAATGTCCCTTAAATCCTCAAAGCAGGGATTAAGTAGGACTTAAGAGGAACATATGACTTGTGCTTGTCCTCAATACATTGGTGATTTTCATTTTATGTGAGGAAATAACTCCTTTGACTGTTCTATGTTTATTTGGCGCTAATGTCCCTGGATGTCTTTGTTGTTTCCCTGGCTAGAATGAAAGAGCTGCCTGGTCTGCTCCTACAGCTCTTCCTCAAACAGGGTTCCACAGCAAAAGCACCCTCCAACCCCTGCTATGCTAGCTCCTAGCAGTGCTCTGATTAATTTACTGCTCCAAGTCGGAGTTGCCAGATCCTCCCTGCGGCTGGCTGAGTAGGTGGAGCTCTTTGCCTTGGTGGGCAGGCTGGCAAAATGAATCTTTGCACAAGTGAATTTGATTTCTGTACCACTTCCTCCTTAATGGGGAGGATTCTCCTTTATCTCCTTCAGTTGATTGTTTCCTCGGATTTTGCAGCACAAAGGTCAGAGTTCTGCTCCACGCTCTGATTTTCCAGCTGGTAGCAATCCAATGAGATTTGCACAGTCACAGATGCCTGTGAGTTAGAAGGGTGATCATTCTTTTTACAAGATTAACTCTAAAAGTTCACAGCTGGGGACTACTCATGATTTGTCATAAATTTAATAAACTGCAGAGATCAATTAAAGAAGGATTTGGTTTATGTTGAAACACATTACTTCCATACATTTTTTTTTCCTATGCCATTCACCATCCTTAGTTACTATATTTAATGCATTTTCAATCTCTGCCTTTTCCCCACAGTATAAGATACCCAAACACAGAAAAAGTGTTACAGATAAAGATATCATCTGCTATCACTTCTTAATGATTATATTTCCATCTCTTTTTATCAATCAAACAAAACATCATAATTACTTTTCTGCTGCTTTGCAGTTGTAGGAAATTGGCTTCACTGAACCACACAGTGACCTCAGACAGGTCTAGGTAAAATTTTCATAAGGGAACCTGAAATACTTCCATAGTTTGGCAACTCTAAATAAAGCTATATTCACTCACAGGAGAAAACGGATGGACTTGCCATTTGTAAAACATGCCAGGATACTGGAGGCCTGTGTGGTTGGGTGTTACCTGTCCTTGCAGCTAGGTGAGGATTCCTTTCACTTCACCCATGCCATGGCAATTTCCATAGGTAAAATGTTGCTTGTGAGGACAGAGGCAAGCACCACTTCTTGTTTTTAACCTGTAAAATAGTGTATATTTTTAAGAACAACAACCAGTTTATGTTTTTAAACTGTATCAGTAAGCATGAGGGAAATCAAAGATTATGATTAGGACAGGCTTTGAATCCAAATGATCAAACATGGATTCCAAATGATCAAACATGGATCACCTTGAGGTTTCAGGCAGACAGCAAACTTCCTTCCATGACAGGGTTTTTCTGGCTCCTGCCACACATCCCAGAGATCTCTGCCAAGGGTTCTGTTGCTTTGGGGATGTGGCTTTGACAGTGATTACCTGTTCCAAAGCATATATCAGGATGTAGGAAAAGCAGATATTTGGTAAGACTGGATGAGAACAGTGATCTGATATTCTGGCTCAGATGTGGAGCATCCCAGTGCATGTCTTCACCTCTCACATGCAGGATGTTTGTGAGTAGCTGCTGGCAAGGCCTTTTTCCGTGTGCTGTTATTTTTGGCCAGCAAATCCATCTTACCCTGCTCACTGCTGCCTGTCCCTTGTTGATAAACTCTTCCTGGCATGACTCACACTATCAATGTATTTCTCTGCTACACAGTACAATGGGATCATTATCCTGGGATCGGTCCTCAGATACTGCTGAAGTCAGAAAATACTGCTATAACTGTTGCATATTAACTTGCTGACTGCTGCCTTGAGGCAATTGGACACAGACAGGAGGTGTGTGATGCATGTCCTTTCTCTTTTCCTACCTAATGCACAAAGATTTGAAAAGCGGGACATAACGAGACAAAAGCTTTAGAAATTGTAAAGTCAAGTGATTTGTAAATAACTCAGCAAGTTGCCACATAGGGAGGGAGAGATTTGTCTGAAGTGTAATGACCCTACTGCAGTGTTCTCACTAAGCACTCAGAGGTATTTTAAACACCATGAGACTTGATTTTGAGACTTCAAGTGAAAATAAATCATAAAAAGAGGTGCTCAAAACTCAAGAGCTGTGATCTAACAAAATGCTTAAGGAATACAACCAACAGGAGGCAGACCATACTCTACTGCCACAGCCAGCACAGAAGAAGTTCCAGAAAGGGAATAGGTCACCAACTTCTCGAGTCCAGAACAGACCATGGCCCATATATAAAGTAGGACAAGACACAAAAAAGCAAGACTGAGAAGCTAGAACAACAGCAATGTCCAAAGCTCAGTAAAAGATGAGACATTGATGACCTGGTAGTGTCTGAGGGATGCCTCGTGGCCTTCATTTTGGGTAAGACTTAGAATTATTTTGGAGCACTTAAAATCACCTGGGGACAAAGCTTCAAAGCATCTGGGTCTTTCATTTTAATATGCAGTAGCCGCCAGTGTTTTTGTTTACTCAAGTTCTTTCTTTTTCTGTAAATAATTGCTTCTGCTTCACTTGAGCTGTCTCTCCAGCAGACGAGAAGCTTTCTGGGCAGGCAGGTCAGCAGGAACCCTGTTCCCGAAAGAGGACATGCAGCTGTAACTCTATATTTGGGCTCTAAGGCAAGTATATGTTTGAAACACACCCTGTTAAGCATTTTTGCCTCTCCTGCATGATGAAAATAAAGCAAGAGGAAGCTCTGCTGCCAAAGCAGCTCTGCAGAGCAACCTGCACTGGGATTTTTCATCAGCGAAGGACAAATGTAGCAGGGAGCATTTCCAACCCTCTGCCACAGACACTTGAACTACCTGCTCAGCATTTTCTGTCCTTGTGTGGTTCTTTCAGGCTTTCTACAAGCTTAGAGATGGGGCTGAAGATCCTGAGTCCCCCAAGAGATAAGGACCCCTTATGGCCAGGCTTTTGTTGCCCTCACATCTTTTACGCTACCCCATTTCCCATTAGTGCAGCTCTGCTGCACAAACACCTTGGTGCTGATGATTTCTGGTTTGGTCTCTGCTCAAGCTGTGTCATGACATTTCTCCCAGCTCTACAACTACCTCTGGCCATCCTTTAGCACTCTCCTGCCACTGTAGCTGCTGCCTATGATCCCTGCCAGGCTGCAACTGCTTTCCTTCAGCCTTTCCTGTGTTGCTGCTGCTCTCTGTCTTCATATCTGCTCCACTCTGAGCAGCAGATGCCATTGACCTTCTGTTTTCTCCATTTCTTTATTGTGAGTTTCTTGATAGTGTAACTGCTTCTAAAGCCTGGCTGCTGAACTGCAGCCTACCCTCCTATACACGTTTTCTTCAGTAGACGCATTGGACATTCCCTGTTTAGTCTTAGGGAAAAAGCTTTGCTGGATCCCAGCTTATGCAGGTAAGGATCACTTTCCTGACTACCTTGTTTTGACTATCACTCCCTGCACTGTTTATGCTGCTAACTTAGTTTGCTCTCACTCCTCTTCATTTGTGATACCCATGGCAAGACATCTGGTGCTGAAATCTGGCCTGTGAAGTGCTGAATGGCACAAATTTTGCTGTAGAGTGCTACAAGCCGTGTCAGAGCAGGGGATGCAAGGCCTGTCAGAGAGTGGGAAGCCACTGCTCCTCTCCTAATGAACTCTTGCCAGAGCTTCCTCCAGAGCCAGCTTCCAGCAAGCCAACCATCCATCTCCTGCCCTATAAAATGACCATTTGCAAAGGTGTCTTGGAATGGTAGGAAGATCCCAGCTGATCAGTGTTTACCCTGACCATGCTCTGCAGTGCACATTGGTGCCTGGCCAGTGGAATAGCTGGGCTCCAATAAAGCACCCTCTATCCCTAGGTATGAAGTTATTAATTTCCTGATGGCAGCTCTTATATCCTCAGGGATTACTGCTTGCCCTGCTTTAAATAAAAACCTCATCGTGCACATGTGCACACACACACACACACACACACACAAACACTCAATCCTTTGCCTAGTAAGGAGACGGGCAGTGCCTGTGCTCCTTCTTCCTCCCAGCAGAGCTTCACTCTCCGAACACAAAGTGGTTCCATACCTTTATCATCACACCCAGACAGCTTCCAGGAGCACTTAGCACTTCCTCAGCATACTCTCCTTCTGCTGGAGCTCATGCTGCATCTCCCTACCATGCCCCAAAGTGACACACTGGGATTGTCCTACCCCCTGTGCAGGAGCAGCAGCACCTTGTTTATCTGTCAGGGCTCCACCAGGAAGTGCTCCAGGTGCTGACTTTGCAACAAGGTCCAAGCTTTCTGTGGCTCTGCCTGTTCCAGGAGTTTATAGCAATTTGGGACTGATGCCCTTCACTGGATTGCCTTTACCCTATCACATGGGGCCCTGACTGCTGCCAAATCCTGTCTCTGTGTGATAACTTCAATAATTCTTATGTCCTGAGAGGCAGGAGGACAAAAAGAAGAATCTAGTAGTTTATCTTCTCAATGAACAACTAGAAATCCTTCACCACTTTTGCTCTGGACATTTCCTTCATGGCTCTAAGGTTTTTGAGGTATAATTGGAAACACTGAAGAGTTCATAGACATCACTGTACTCTGAAAGCTTCAGCTTATCTGCATTCAGTTTAATATACTGTCTGGAAGCATGACTAGGGCTCCTTCTCCTTCAGCATGTCCAGTTCCAGTGGAAACTGCCCCTCAGCCACTGCCTTGGTGCTTGGGAATCCTTCCACAACGTGTCTTAGCTTCTGCTGGAGAACACATAATGATGATTCCAGCATTCACACTCTGTCAGGTATAATAAAGACAATCATGAATCCAGTGTAAGATGCTGCCCTGACTCCTAAGAAACACTGAACACTTTTGAATTTGATACACCTAATTGAGCCTGACTTCTATTACTGCTGAAGACTAGTGACTTCAATCCTGTAGACACTGGTTTGGCATGAGTGTGGATTCTTGTTTTATGCAGCTATTTCTTGTCTTTCTTTTTGACTGCCACTGATGTATAGTCTGTTCCTTTCTCTGTAGGTCTCTTTACTTCTCTCCTTTACATCCTTCCTTTTCAGGAATTTTCCCTCAGTAACACTGAGAATGCCAACAGACTGCCATGTTTGGTTGCCTGAATTTCAGGTCTGCAGTCATCTTTTGAGGCAGGGACCAGCCTGCTTAAACAATAAGGCAACACTTTTTGGGAAGGCTAAATGAAGCCCATGAGGACTTCTCCCTCCACAAGGCTTGCTCAGTGATGGATGTGAGTGGATTCTCAGTGTCCTTTATCACAAGTGATAATGTGCCATATTTCATGGCAGCTCATCAAGAGATTGCAACTGTCCACTGGCCTTAAAATTTGTAAACTCTCAGTCCCATTGCTGCAGTCTAACGTTGCTGTCAATGAGTGTTCCCAGAGCTCTGTTGCAGGGGACCTTGCAGCCCAGCTAGGGCTAAACCCAGCTCTGATTTTGTAGGGTAGCTGTGATTATGGCTATGGCAAGACTGGTAAATTATTTGAGCGCTAGGAGTAGCCTGTTATGCCTTGAGTTCCTAAGGCACACTTCGGTGTGTTTGTTCAACCTGGAGAAGAGAAGGCTTTGGGGTGATCTCATTGCAGCATTCCAGTGCCTGAAGGGAGCCTCCAAAAAAGAGGGAGAGAAACTCTGGACAAGGCCTGGACAGGACAAGGGGCAATGACTTCACACTGACAGAGAGGAGGTTTAGATTGGATATCAGGAAGAAATTGTTCCCTGTGAGGGTGGTGAGGCCCTGGCACAGGTTGTCCAGAGCAGCTGTGGCTGCCCCATCCCTGGAAGTGTCCAAGGCCAGGCTGGATGGGGCTCTGAGCAATCTGGGATAGTGAAAGGTGTCCCTGCCCATGGCAGGGGCACTGCAATGAGATGATCTTCAAGGTCCCTTCCAACCCAAACCATTCTATGATTATGGGATTCTATCACTCATCACCACTCAGCCTCAACTTGGGGCTTCCTAACAAAGCTTACTGTTTCAAAAACACCACCACTTCCTGATTCACTCTTGGGCAGCTTGATGCCATATGAGGAGGGGCTTTGTTTAAATGTGTGTCAGAATCTTTTTTTATCAGGTGGAATCATTCTACAATTGATTTCAGACAGGAGCAAACTCGGGCTTCCCAAAACTGACTTCTTGATTGTGTATTGCAAGGACCCACTGTAAGGACTGGTTCTGCGCTTTTACAGGAACGTGCTTTCTCTGGTGGTGCTTTGTGCTCCTCAGATGTTCCCTTCTCTGACAGTGGTGCTTCATGTGGTACTCACCCGTCATGACACAGGAAAAGGCCACTCTCTGCTCTCTGCACTTGGTGGCCAGCAGCATTCTTGATAAATATATTCTTGCTGTGGTGCTTTTATAAAATCTTGTACTAAGTCATCCAATTATGGAAAGCCAAAAGTGGCTCCCATTAAGTGTGTTAAAAACCTGAATATGTGTGTTAAAAACCTGAATATGCTCAGGGCTGGCACTTTGTTTCTACTTCTGATTATAAGAAGCTTTTGAGGAGGACAGAAGAAACCTCAACCCCAACCTAATACAGAACATTTTCTGTTCTTCCCTGCCCAGCCATTCTCCTATTGCCACACTTTGCACCTTTCCAACCCAATGATGTGGGATATAGAGGCAAGGCAGGGGCATCCTTTCTCTCCAGGCTGGTCCTAATGGCACAACTATCATATGAGTCAAGGCAGTTTCTGCTTCCTTCTTCACAGCAATAACTCCCAAGCTCTCCTCTTCCCTCTGTTTAGCAACAGGACTGGTTCCACTCCTTGGCTTTTTTGATCACAGAGAACCCTTATTTAAGGCTTTAAAAGGGAACAGGACAAAAAATGAAATTATATAACAAGAGGGAACCAAAGTCATTGTCATCTCCCATCAGCTATCAATATTCTATGAAGCATGAGATTTGATTATCCCAGTCACAAAAAATGCAAAATAATACTGAAGGATATTAGCAAGGCTTATAAATCAGCGTTAAAAGATTAAAAGCTTTTAAAGGATTCTTTGTTGCCTTCAAGGAAGAAAACCCAACTGTCAACACCACAAGCTCACCTTTGGTTCCATCTGTTGACTCTTTCCATGTAATGAACCAGAATGATTGACAGACCCTCTGCACAGCAAATTGGGGCCATAACATCTCACTTTATCCTCTGCCTCCCAAGGCCATTAAATGAGATGTATGGTGACACCCGCACAACTCATTGGTGGCTTTAGGCAGCTCAAAACGGAGCTATATTGTTTCCAGGTTGGTTTCCATGCTTAGATGGATTGGGATTATAGTGCCTGTGAGGATCCGTAGTATTCAAGCAACAAGGACATCCTTTACCATTGGATTTCACAATGTTTTTTATCACACAAAATGTCTCTTTCGGGTGAAGAAATTTTGGGGGCCTCTCAAGACACTCACAGGAATGCTCAGAAATCCACTGTGCTTCTGCATCCATTGATTTCAATCAGGATTTCCCAGGTTCCCTGGTGACAGTATTTAAAGACTGTTTCACTGTGTAAAGACAATGCTCATTTTTTTAATCCTGTTTCAGATTCACATTCATTCAATACAATTTTTTTTGTAATCCTCACAACACACAAGGACTTTTAATCAACAACTCAATTCTTTCTTTCTAAAACGAAAAACAAAACAAAAAAAGAGAAAAATGCTGTTCTTTCTCATCACAACAGTACCACCAGACTTCCCACCACAAAAAGCTGCAAAGTTTTTTTGCAATTTTTAGTTTCCCTTCGAAAAAATTTTGTTCCTGAAGAGAAGTTCTCAGTGTGGCTCTTTGGGGGGATGACCAGTTCAGCTGCTGGCCATTTTCTGTAATGTAAAAGGTAGGAAACAGCAGCAGCCTGACTTTGAATCTGGCAGCAAGTTATATTCTTCTTCCATTCCTCAACATTTAATTGAAGCTACTTAGCACTATAATGTGTAACATACGACCTTCTTGCAAGCCCTAGTTACACTGCTCATTAGTCTGTGTACTTTAACAATATTTTATTGACCCTATGGCTATTAGCCCACTTAGAAACATCCCTCCCTTCCAGCATGACTGCCTGTCAGTAATGGTAGTTAGATTGCAAAGAGAAATTCCACAGTTCAAAGCTATTCAAAATGAGGAGGGGGGAGAGCAATATCCCAGTTTGTCCTTTAGCTGTAATGGAAAAACTAAGGTTGCTATCACTCCTCTTTCTTATTTCTCTGCCTGGTGTGCACACAGCTCCCAATGAGGATTAGGGTTCTGCTGTGCTAAGGCAGCTCTCAGAAACCAGCAGCCTAAGGAACTGTGACAGGCACAGGAAGCACTTTTAAGTCCTGTTTTCCAGATGCAAAAGCAGAATGTATATCCTTGTCTGCAATCCTGCAGAAAGCCAAGGGCAGAGCAGCACCAAGAGCTGGGGCCTCTGCGTGTCAGATCTGCATTTTCAGCCCACTCCTGAGCATCCTTTGGGCTGGGACAGAGGGACAAAGCGCTGCACTGGAGGCGGGGGAGCGCTCACTCACAGAGCTCCTCCAAGCACACCGAATGCAGAGCTCCTGCAGCCCGCCGTGTCACCCAGGCATGGAATTCACTGCCATAAGAGGATGTTGACTCGAAGGCTGTCACTGAGTTTCTCAAGGGGTTGAAAAACAGCCTGGTTTGTTTAGGTGATGGGACAGCCTTTCTTTTTTGGGGGGAGTTTAGTTTTTATAGGGTCTAGGGATGCAGGGTCCAGAGCTGGGTGCTGATGCTGAGCTGCTGAACTTCAGACAGAATTGTGCTTTATTTTTCTCTGGAGGAAGACTCTCTCTTTTTATTTAGTGTTTTGACTGTTTTACCCGGGAGTGGCAGAAACAGACGTTTCTCTTGCTCACAACTTCACCAGAAGTTTCTCACAAAACTTTCAGCATATGTGATACTGGAAAAAAAGCCAAAACAAACCAAACAACAGCAAAACCCACCCTTGTACCAGGCTAGACAGGAAATCTGTTTGTTTCTTTGCACTTATGTTTCCATAGGGCTGGTGAATGCAGCATGCCAACTAGTTGTGATTGCAGCACTGCCAGGGGTAGAGGACTTTAAGAATGGTTTTTGCTCTAGTAAAAAAAATTAAAAATTAACCACAACATCATCAAAAAACCTTACCCCAAACAACAAAACGTGGGCATAAATAAGGAGAAGGGAAGAAGAGACAGAAACGACCAGGGAGGTCAGGTGGTTAAGTATTTTTGGACTGCCAAGGTGGTGATCTTAAGTGAAGATAATGTATTATGCAGTGGAAAGCTAATGAGACCAGGTCTGTTAAACACGGACTTGGTGTTACTTAGCTCTGGAGTGCTTCAAATTACACAGGCACGGGTTGTATTTGATCACCGCTCCCGCCCTGACAAAGTGAGCAGCAGGCTTTTATATAATGTAAGTGATCATATACTGTGGGGAACAATCCTGTGCTGGCAGGGGAGGCCAGCTGATGACATAATGGGTCTTTTTCATCTCGAAGTTATGTGATTCATCAATTAAACCAATTTGGTGGGATAAAGCAGCATGAAAGGGCACTGTCCCTGCCTGACGATTAACCCTCCCAATTCCACCCATTCCGCTCGGGACTTAGCCTCCGCCAATGTGTCCAGGAGTCTCCGCTGGCGCAGCCCCGTTCGGTACCGAGGCGGGCCGGGGCCGGGGGGCTGCGGGCACTGCGGGGCAGCCGCCGCCCTCCGGGGCCGCAGCCGGGCTCCGTGCGGGCTGTGCGGCCCCGCTCCGCCGCAGCTGCTGCGGGGGCACCGAGCGCTGTCCCGCCGTCCCTCGGCGCGTCGGGCGGCGGCTGCTCGGCTCACCTGTCCGGGCCGCCCGTGCCTCCCCTGCCGGCTGCCCGGGCTCCCGCTGGCTCCCGCAGCCCCATCCCGGGGCCGCCCGCATTGCGTCGGGGGCGCGGCGCGCAGCGTGCGGGGGCGGCCGGCCTGGGGGCAGCGCGCATCCCTCCCTCCTCCGCCGGCCCTGGCCCCCGGCTCCCCCGCCCTCCCGATCCCCGAGCTGCACCAAACAGCTCTCAGGTTTCTGCTGATACTGCAGCGTCAAGAAATGGCTCGAGTTTGCTCCTCGCTCTTATGCATTCAGCTGCACTCTCGCTCCTGCCACACGCGTCCAGCTCCTGCCTCCTCCTGCCTCCGCCGCTGCTGCTGCCGGGACGAGCCAAGACCGACTCCGGGGATGCGGCTGCAGGGCTGCGGCGCTCTGACATCTCCTCCGCCGCCGCTGCCCAGCGCCCGGCTCCTTTTCCAGCTGTCCTAAGACAAGAGAGCTGGAGAGGCAGCAGCTATCTAGGACTCCTTGATTTTATTGACTAACTCAAGCCTTTTGGAAAAGGTACTTTGCGCTCTTTGCCACGCACACCCCCCCCCACCCCCCACTGCGGTTCTCAGCAGAAACTAATTAAACCCACTAGCCCTTGTGCAGCCTAAGACAGTGTATGAATATTTCAGTGTCTCGCAGGCAGCCCTGTAAAGCGATCGCTGCGTTATAAAGAGGGGCGCAAGAGGAGGAGGAGGGTTAAGTTTGCCGCTGCGGTTTTTGTTTTGGTTTGGTTTTTTTTGGATGCTGCTGCAAGGCGACTTGACGCATTCCGGCACTGGCTCCTACTCCTGAGCGGCGCGTCTCACCCGGAGCAGGTAAGGAAAAGCCCCTTCTCCGTGCCGACGTTACCCTCGATTTTGGACGGTTTGGGTCTGGGATGTCGACCTCCCTCCCCTTGTCTCTCTCTCTCCCAGTTACATTTAGCTGCTGCAAAGCAGGAGAGGAGATGCCTTGCCTCCCCCCCTCCTAATCCGCTCCCCCCCCTCCAGTCGGTGTGGTGAAGTTGTCAGTGCTCAGCTAAGTCTCCACAGCAGGGAGCGCGGTGCTCGAGAGCCTCCTTTGCAGGAGCTGACCCCGCTGAAGTTTCCCGGGAAGCCCTCCCGATGAGTTCGGGGCACCTTCCTGCCTTGGAGGCCCTGGTGCATGTCCAGGGATGTGTAGGAACGCGTAGAACTCCGCATGTACTGCTGTAGTGGGCAGAACGGCATGTTCCTGCTGATGTGAAAGCCAATCCATTGCGCCTGAATGTGTGTGTGTATGTGGAGGGGCTGGGGGCTGGTTTATTCTGTTTCTCTTTTCCCTGGCAGCCTCCATCCTGCAAGTGAGCTTTATGCCTTCAAAGCAGAGTGTTTCCATCCCTCTCTCCCTCCCCAGCACAAAAGAGGAGAGGACCAGGGCAGTGGTGGTGGTGGTGGGAGGGGGGAAGGAAGAGGCAGGTGATGGAAATTTGCTGAGTTGGCATTGCAAGGACTTGCCTCCCAGCCAGCCCGTGATTTATTTATTTATTTATTTTATGTGTATGTGCGTGTGCGTGTGTGTGTGTGTGGTAGCTTCGTGGCAGCAGCTGCGGCGATGGTGAAGCCGGCAAGAAAAGTGGACGGATCGAGTTAAAGGCTAAAGGAGACGGCTGGGGAGGGGAACTCCAGCCTGGGGGTGCACTCCATAGACCTTCAACCTCCCGGTGTGGGGGACAGGACCCCTCACCTTACCTGCCCTCTGCCTCCCCTAAAGGTACTTCTTCCCTCTTTCTTCACCCTCCCATCATCCCTGATGCCTCTCCCTTCATCCTGCCTCTCTTTTCCCCTTTTGGGTATTTCCATCCTTTAGGCTCCCCTTCCACCCTTTCCTCAAGCTCCCCAGCTCAACCCCCTCAACCTCCCCCACCTTGAACTGCCCTGGGTCTATCTGTGCTTCTCCATCCTCCTCCTCCTCCCTTTCCCTCACTTTCTCCCCTACCCCTTGGTCCCTTTCCTCTGTGCCACCATGACCGTGATGGCTGGAGAGAACATGGATGAGACTTCTGCGCTACCTGGCCACCCCCAGGATAGCTACCAGCCCGCTGCCCACGACGACCACGAGTGCTGTGAGCGCGTGGTGATAAACATTGCGGGACTGCGCTTCGAGACACAGCTGAAGACTTTAGCCCAGTTCCCCAACACGCTGCTGGGCAACCCCAAGAAGCGCATGCGCTACTTTGACCCCTTGCGCAACGAGTACTTCTTTGACCGCAACCGGCCCAGCTTTGACGCCATCCTCTACTACTACCAGTCTGGGGGGCGGCTCCGCCGGCCCGTCAATGTCCCCCTGGACATGTTCTCTGAGGAGATAAAATTTTATGAGCTGGGCGAGGAGGCCATGGAGAAGTTTCGAGAAGATGAGGGATTCATTAAAGATGAGGAGAGACCCTTGCCGGAGGGGGAGTACCAGCGCCAAGTGTGGCTCCTCTTTGAATACCCAGAGAGCTCTGGGCCGGCAAGGGTTATTGCCATAGTCTCTGTCATGGTCATCCTCATCTCCATAGTGATCTTCTGCCTAGAGACATTACCTGAGCTGAAGGAGGACAAGGAGTACACAGTGCACCGCACTGACAACACCACCCAGGTCTACAAGTCCAACATCTTCACAGATCCCTTCTTTGTTGTGGAGACCCTGTGCATCATCTGGTTCTCCTTTGAGCTGGTGGTGCGCTTCTTTGCTTGCCCTAGCAAGACTGATTTCTTCAAGAACATAATGAACTTCATTGACATTGTGGCCATCATCCCTTACTTCATCACCCTGGGCACTGAGATGGCCGAGCGGGAGGGGACTCAGAAAGGAGAGCAGGCCACCTCCTTGGCCATCCTGAGAGTCATCAGACTGGTAAGAGTCTTTCGAATCTTCAAACTCTCCCGGCACTCTAAGGGCCTCCAGATTTTGGGACAGACCCTCAAAGCAAGTATGAGAGAGCTAGGTTTACTAATTTTCTTCCTCTTCATTGGGGTGATTTTGTTCTCTAGTGCGGTATATTTTGCTGAGGCTGAAGAACCTGAGTCTCATTTCACAAGTATCCCTGATGCTTTCTGGTGGGCGGTGGTATCCATGACCACTGTGGGCTATGGTGACATGTACCCTGTGACAATTGGAGGCAAAATCGTAGGCTCCTTGTGTGCCATCGCTGGTGTGCTGACAATTGCCCTGCCTGTACCTGTCATCGTGTCCAACTTCAACTACTTCTACCACCGAGAAACAGAAGGGGAAGAACAGGCTCAGTTACTTCACGTTAGCTCCCCTAATTTAGCATCTGACAGTGATCTCAGTCGCCGCAGCTCCTCCACAATCAGCAAATCTGAGTACATGGAAATCGAAGAGGATATGAATAATAGCATAGACAATTTTAGAGAGGCTAATCTCAGAACTGGCAACTGCACTGTAGCCAACCAAAACTGCGTTAATAAAAGCAAGCTGCTGACTGATGTTTAAACAAACAAACAAAAAAAACCCAAAACAAAATCCCCACTCACAGCTTGAAGACTTTAGTGACACAGTCACACTTTGTAGATGCTTTACTGATAGTCTTTGAATGCTTTATTTACCTCGTAAATGCATTGTTGCATTGCAAATCTTTGCTCTGCAATAAAGAAGCTTCCAGGATCCATGAAAGATAAAATTTTGTTTATTTTCAAAAAAAAACATTTTCCACCTGGCAAATTATAACCATTTGAACTAGTTTAGTTTTAAGCCGTTATGATGTAGACCTAAACTTTTCCTCTCCTATCTCCTCTTTTTTTTTCTTTCACTTTTCTTTTTTTTTTTTTGATAAAGCTATCTTAAACTAAGCAAGACAGTTTTTAGAGCTATTAAGCATATGCATGAATTCCAGTAAAAATATTCTGCAAAACTACACAGTTGCAAGACAGTGCATCAGATAATAATAGTACAAAAAGATCAGCCAAAACTTGTGGCAAGCATTTGCCATGGTGTTTATGAAGGAGTGCAAATTTTCCTTCCACCCCCTCTGTGAAAGATTCCATCCTTCCAACCTACAGATCCACACAGCACCTTATTAAAAAACCTCTTTTGCTCTCCGTAGAAGAAATATCCTAAAAGGAGAATAACAAACAAAACTGAAGACAAAACATCTGCAATGCTGCTAAGTCCTCTCACATGCAGATGATAGGAACACACTTTGCCCTGCTCCCCGTTTGGAACTGGATACAAAACTTTAAGCCCCTCTGTTGCAAGATAGCACAATGGAGTTTAATATAAGCATGTTTGAATTTGATACTATTTATTTTATGATCGCATGCTTGAAACGTTACCTCAGTCAATAGCGGATAAGCTTTCGTTTGAGCTGAATCTTCTAAAAATAGGTCCTTTCTCTTCTCTTTTTTCATTTCTTTTCTTTTTCTTTTTGATTTGCATTCACCAGAAGTGCACTCCTTAATTTATTAAATCGTTGACTAGTAATTTAAAGTACTGTATTTAAGTGCGTATGTTAGTCAAAGGGGAACAATAACTTTTGGAGATCAAAGCATGTTCAAATATTCAGCATTATGGCCTATTTGATTAAAGTGTAACTTGAATTAATTAGTGCATGAATTCAATGATAATAATAATAATAATGATGATGATAATAACAACAATAATGATAACAATAAAAATAACAAAAAAAAGTGCTTGATAGACTGAGGGCCTGAATTAACTGATTAGAGAAACCTGATTGTTTCCTGCATTGCTCAGGGAAGTGTGTTGGCTTTTGTCCAGGCATTGTCAGAAGGGAACATATCCCATCTCTTAAAGGAAAAGCTATATGGAAAACTAACAAGTCAAGTTATATATAGCAACAGCTAAAAACCTAGTATCCTCTATAGATGAAAGGTGCAGATGCATGCTTTTTGGTGCATTCTCAGAATGTAAATGAAACTTATCTATTACATGCATCCGAATTGCAGCAGCTGGTTTCTTTTGCAGTCATCAGTTGAGACTTTTTTGTATCCCCCCCAAAACTCACTGAAGAGACCCAGCAGATTGATTGAGAGAGTTGTGCAGTGCCTTTATCTTACACCCCCCAAAACTGCTGAAAGTGCCTCCAGGAACTGAGTGGATCAGAGACACCGAGGGAAAGGATGAGGAGTCAGTCCTGTATGTCAGGAGTGTCCTGTGCTGTCTACTAGTACAGCATGGAAAGGTTTAGGGATAGAAAGATCAAGTGTGAGTGAGAGGGATGCAGAAGAGGCAGGCAGAGATCACCAGTGCCCGTGGAATACTTTCCTTCCCTAGCTAGGCTGATGTTGCAGGGCTCTGCGTTAGCTTCTGCCAAATAACTCTTAGTTGTGTGCATGCAAAGCTTCAGATTTCCCCGGTTTGTTCATAAAGGCATCACTGCCATCACTGTATCAGCCCTTCTTTTCCCTGAGGTGGCTTTTTGGCAGCTTGTCTCTGTAGGGCAGGGTGCAGGAGGAATGCGAGCCTGGGCATCGCCCAGTCAGGCAACCAGACTGAAGGACTGTGCTCTTCTTTCCCTTGGGTTCCCCAGCAGGTAGATGGGAAAGGCTTTGCCAGGCCCTCCCATCCCTGTCTGCTCCATCCTCTTTCAGATCTTAGATCCCATCAAAGCCTTTGAGCCATATTCTTCTTCTTGGTCTCTGGTCTTACTGTACTTCCATCATTTCCTGGTGAGGGAAGCAATGCTAGGAGAAGATATGTTCTGCAACATGCCAGCCTTGACTGCTAGGCCCTGGAAGATCTGAACAAACATATAGGCACTAATCTTAATTTTTCAAATTACAAAGTTGAAGATCTTCATTCTGCACTTAGCATGTGGCCAACTGCTGTTGAACACATCTCCTTCCATGGTGTACAGATCCTTTCCTCCCCTATCTTTCTGATATATGTATATCAGAAAGATATATATGTATGTCTGCTCCTGTGTGTGTCACATACATATGCAGGCACATGTATATATAAAATAAAGCACTTAAAACCCAACTCTAACTCTGCAGTTACGCACAAGCTTGACCTGCCAGGTTTTCAGAAAGACTTGACTTTATTTCTCACTGTGTGACTTCTGTGAATCTTAGTGATGAGAAAGATCAAGAACTGAAGGAGCTCCAATTCCTGCAAGAAGTGCAAAGTATCAAATAGAGCAGGGCATTACATCGTCTAGGTAGATGTTGTAAAGCTTCTTTCCTGTCCCCTGCTCATGCCCTTGCCCTTTGTACACCTCTCTCCCTGTTAAAGGCCAGTGGTCCTGATCTTCCCAAACTCTTGAATCATAAGATATGACTTCTGATATCAAAATGGACTTGAATGCTGCACTCAGCTTATAAAACCACCATCTGACTAAACTAAACAGCAATAATCAATTCAGTGCTATGGGACCGATGATCAGAAGGATGCATCTGGGAGATGAGGCCTCACTTGGGTACCTTCTGCCACAGCTGGGTGTGCACACCTTAATTTAATGTGCAGAGTGATGATCATTCTGCTTATGCAGAGAGAAAAGTGCTGCATGCAGCGATTCTTTGTCAAGAGACTGGGACGGATCATAAGAACTCATGGTTTGGGGAGCCTGAATGTTGCTTTGTCCATTTATAGCTCACTGCAAAGGATCTCAACCCATATGGAATACAGGAATTAATCTCATGTAGCATAGGCATGCATTTTTGACAAGTTTGACACAAAAAAATAACAAAAACAAGGTTCTTACTCCCTTTACATGGGAGTGCTGAAATGTCTTTGTGGGCCTGAAGGTGCACTTAACAAACTGCCTGTTCTTATCAGCAAGTATCCCTTTTTTATTTCTTTATTTCTTTCTTTTCTTTTTATATATATTTTTTTTTCCTTTTGGCCCTTATGTTTCTTTTTGCTAGACATGGACTATAAGGGGTTTTTTATGTAACTGGAAGAGGACTGGAAATGAGCTGATGGCCAGTGTAGTGCTTCTCTGAAAGAATTCCATTGGTAGGTACCTCCTGGAAGTAATGCCCACGTTATGCTGGACAGGGAACCCAGTGGATATGGCAGTCTTTAGTTTGGTGAGGGGAAGAAAGCTTTTCCAGCAGGAGTCATTCCCCACACCCTCACCACCACCCACTGCTCTGTCCCTCTCTGTGCTTCTTAACTGGTTCTGTGCAACTTTTCCTTCATCCACTCAGGGAAAGGGGTGGGGGAATTTACCTGGCAAGGGCAAGACAGCAGTGCACTGCAGTGCAGAGACAGGAATGGAGCTGAGAGTCAGTGGGCAGGAATCCCATAGACTGGTATCCCTGCCAAAATTCCCCATCTGGTTCTACCATACTTAGCTCTAGAGCAGTAGGGAGAGGCAGAGGGGCAAGGGTGAGAGTGAAAATGAAGGACTCTGTACCCTGTTCCTTCACAGAACCCAGGGCTTTCTGCAAGACTGCCGAGAGCTCAAACCCTCTGTGTGGCAGCTCCAGCACAGGCCATGAACTGGATTTAGTCACCTTCATGAGGAAGCTGGGGTGCAGTTAGCCAGGCTGTGAGTTCACAGCATACTAGCAAACCCATACAGATTCCCTGCATGGGGTGTCCTAAGCCTTATCTCCACCGGGGACTTCAGGAAACCTAATCCGAATTAATGAAAGGTGTGCATTTAAAGTAGATTTGTTAAACTGCTTTAAAGCCCAGCATGGACATTCTGTTGCAGTATTAAAGCAACCTTAATCTGATTTGGAGTCATTCTTTTTGAAAAGGAAGTAATCTGAATTGAATTAAGGCTGCTTTAATTCTGAACACAATGGGGCTTAATGCAGTTTACCTCATCTGCCTCACAAGCCCATTCAGACAGATAAGACTGTAGTAATCATTAGATGTACTGGAAGTGACCCCATTGTGCAGGGGGTGCCCATGTGCACCAAAACTTTTGGTACATGAGTGCTGCAGATTCACAGCCTGGCTTACTGAGGGGAAAACTAACACTTGATCCTGGTGCCAGTTCTGGTGAGTCCCTCCTTTTGTTCCTGGTTTGCACCACTGCTGCCGTTGAGGAAGCCGAAAACAATTGTGGCCCAAGGAAATTAATTTCCACTTTACAGAATGGCACAGGTGCTAGCCTGATGTACTGTTAGTTACATGGACGAGCACTTGTGATACAGAATGAAGCACTGAAGACAGGACAAAATTCAGCCAAAGTCCTCTTGTTTGCAGCAGTGGTTTTTGCCCACGCACAGATTTCAGAGATCAGACGCTTCTTAACAAATCAGCTGTGTGTCATTCATTATAGGCTGCAGGTGCCCAAACTGACAGCAGTAGCAGTGGTAACTTGTATTGACAGGGTTTTTTCAATACCAAGGGACAATTGTTTTCATTAGGCAGAAGTACAGGAAGTTAGTTTCTACTGTGAGAGAGCTGCAGCCCAAGTGGAACCTCAAAACCTGCTGATTTTAAGGAGCTGAGGGCGTTTCACTTTTCCACAGTCCACACTTGAACAGTGCAGTTTCTTATATGTACATTTATTAAACAAAACACAACCAACACTAGGTCAGGAACATCAGAAATGTATTAGAAAAAGGTGGAAAGTTGTATTTTAGCACAAAATCTTCTGCATACATATGCAATACATGGAGAGAATGTATTCCTTTCCAAATACTACCTTGATAACTATTGCTTGAGGGGTGCCATTCTGGATTAATCTTTTCCCCTAACCTGAAGAAGAGGGAGGTACTGCAGCTTTTCCAGGAATGGTCTGATCCTGTAGGCTTCCAGCAGCCTGATGACAGTGTTCCTTCCTCAGAGTAATTTCAGACTCACAGGGACGCAGAGTCAGCTCCAAGGTGTGATTTAGCCTCGGCAGCCACAGAGCTGGACGGAACTCGAAAGCTGTCCTTGCAATTGCACAGCAGGGCGAGTTTGTCCCAAATCTGCCTCCTGCAAGTCTGGAACAGGCTCCTTTTCTGAGATTCTTTAATCAGGGACCTACACTTCACTTTTGGTTGGACTTAATTCAGGCTGAGCTTCTTTTTCTGTTTTCTGTTCTGGCTTTACTTAATCAGGTGTAGGGAATTTCTTTTTCCTGAAATGCTTATCAAGTATTCTTAAAGGAGTCAGTATTTGTATCTGCAAAAAAAAAAAAAAAAAAAAAGAAACTTCAGGTGTTCTACAGTTTCACTCAGTACAGGTGAACTTGCTACCAGGGAGGTCAACAATTTATGCTGTCAGGGCATAGCATGCTTTGATGTTTTCAAAGGAAATAAAATGAAACTGAGTCTTAACTGAAATTTGTCTCAATGTTTCTGTTAATATCTGTGTAATTCTGTATATTTCACCTGTTCACAGGCTCTAGCAAATGTCACTACAAATTATATATTAAAAATATCATCATCCATTTCTAGTTTCTATAATAAAATGAAGACGTTGCATTCAGTTCTTTTAGGTGCATCAGTCTTTGATCCATGTTATTGTTTCAGTGACATTTCTATAATGTAATTGGGATCAAATGTATATTTTACTTTTGTACAAAAGTAAAAATGATATTTTTATGACTAAATTCAGCAAACCCTTACCTATAGCCTGCTATGATGAAATATTTTTTTCCTTTCCTTTACATGTAAAACATTGTGTTTTTTGCAGTATGTCGGTTTGAAATGAATAACTAACAGCGGTCAATAGAACTGTAAATGGCCTCTCAGACATACCTCTGACTTTAAAGATCAAATATTGCCGATGTGAAAGATATAAACTGAATAGTCTCCATATGAAAGTGCACCATCAGGGCAACAAACCATTTAAGCTGACACAGCTGTACTTATTTCCACCATTCACCAATCGCTTATACTTTGGGTGAAGTATGTACTTCATTGTCACATTACAGCTCATTTTACTTCCAAATAGTGAAATTGTTTGACTTACCATTTTTAAAACATCTGATGTTATGAGTTCTTAACTATTTGAAATGCATAGTTTTCATCTATGCAATTTTACCTGCTTCTGTACTCGTTCATCTGTTCATACTTGGCACCAATTAAAGATAATTTTTAAGGATATTACCCAGGTTTTAATCTGTCTGGTTATTTTCTGGAGTCTGGTTTCTCTGCTGTCACTATTGGCCATTTCTGTCTGAAATTGATGATTGCTTTATTGATGGTTTTCCTACTGAGTGGTATAAGAAATGGCAATGCAGTGAGTGGAAAATGTGGCTGTGGGCTTTGAGAGGCTTGTAAATGATTACTCAAGCTTTACAGTGCAATTAATCCAAAGGCTTGGTTTGTGCAGGCTTTCGACCTAGCCCTGCATAATGTTCTAGGGCCAAAGTGTGCTGCACTCATTACTGAGGCATCACTCAGTCCCACCAAAACTCAAAATCACGCTAAACCTACTGGCCATGAGCACTGACTGCATCCTCCAAAGGTTTGTGGGTATTAATTAACCTTACCATCTGAGTGCAGACTGGTAACCAGGTTTCAAACCACTGTGTGACTGACCATGGGCTTTGGGTTGGGTTGGATGTCAGCAAATCCAAGTGAGTTGATGTTGTTTTCCATGGAAAATTGCTTTATCACGGCGTGTTTCATGCAGAGCGTGCTGGGAGAGCCACGCATGCCGTGTCCCAGTGTTGCATTGTTCACAAAGGAGGCAATGACATGCATGCTCGTTATTTTGTGCCAAAGGTGTTGTGTGCTGGGAGTTCACCTAGAGATGGGTTTTTTAGGAGATAGGGGCAGTTTCCAACAGTGGGATACACACAGAGTGCTGATCACACGTTGGTGAAAGGAAGTGAAAATATCCTGACCTTACACGAGGCAGAACATTTTGTGTGGCCTCTCCTGTGATTTTATTGCCTGACTTCTTAGTCAAGAAAAGCTTTTGTCAATTAAACCCTCGTTCATCAATAGCTTTGAGTGTTTAGTCAGTTGATTGAATATCACTTGCAAACTGTCTGAAATTGTTTTGTTGAGTTGTTAGTAACGATTTGCAGTGATCTTGAATGGGTCTGGTCCAAGCTGTTTGTCTGCTGTTGGCTGCTTTGTGATGGTCAAGGGGGTGATCACTGTTATTGAGTTTTGCTGGCTCTAGGTGTGTCTAAAGTCTTATTGCTTCTTTATTTGTCTTTTTTGTGTTTGGAAAAACCCAACCCAAACCAAAAAAAGCATGTTTATCATCTCTGCAGCAGTAGTCTTCTCCCATTTGCTCTTAGCAAAGCTCCTATTATTTCCTGTTGAAACTTTGTGCATTCAGGACCAGGTCCTAGGACATGATTTTGACCTCTAAAATCACTCCATAAAAAAACCCCAAAAAACCCAACCAACCAACCCAAAAAACAACAACAACAAAAAACCCCAAAACACAATTAAAAAAAAAAAACCAAAAACAAAATCCACACAACAAAAAAGTCCAACCAACCAACACTGTGTACTGAGTTAGTTGAATCTCTGTGTTAATCCCTTAGTCTCAAAAGTAAACGTGTGGGATTTTTTACCCCAAAATGCAAATCCTCCTCTCTTGTATTTTATACTGCATAATTTACAAGAAAGTTGTATGCTGAGTCCTTCCTTTGGTTACACCAAGCCACCTCCTATATAAGTTCTTTCTAAAGCATCCTACACTGAGGGGAAAAAATGTGTCTCTGCAGATATATCTTAGGTAACAGACATGAGGATCCATGGAATAAGCTCCTTTTTCTTCAGCTGCTCTGGCAAATGTGTTCTAAGAGGAGCAATAATTCAGCAGACTTTCAATACAGAGAGGAACTGAGTCCATTCAGTAACAAGGTGCTATTTTCCTGTTACCTTCTTTGTATAATATTGTTGATTTCAACATAAACTTGATTTATCTGGCAGTTAATCTTGGAAGTTGATCAGTTTTTGTGTACTGTTTTGATTAGTGCCTACAAAACAATTGCTTTATGGAATCCTGTGGATCTCAGGTGTGAATATGCACTCTCTTGCCACGCAGAAACCAGGTCTTTATTCTTCAGTGAATCCTAAAATTCCTCCAAGCCATAAAACAACTTTTAGCTCTGAAAGCAAAACCAAACTTTTCTGATGGGTGCACCCTTCCCTAGTGTTAGGGTGTGGCCCGTCGCATCCTCTGCAGCACCTGGAGCAGGTGCCTTCAGGATGGCAGTTTAAGTCAGATCGTATGACTGCCAGAACAGGTCAGACATCTGATTCAGGGCTGTCCCCAAGAGCAGCTGCTCTGGCCTGCAACAGCCAGGTACAGGCCCTTGAAGTAACCCAGAGTCCACAGGAGTAAACGGGGTTGTGTCTTTTCCCCTCAGAAGGCTGCAGAAACACCACGATTTTGTGGTCTTTCTCAGATGAGAAACACTCTGTGCTCAAGGCTTCTACTGGGTACTTTTGGAGTTGCATTATCTCCCATGGCTGGCCTTGCAATAAAAATGCTCACTTCACCGAGTGTTAGATTAAGCGTTGGAAAATCAAAGAAGCTTTAATTAGCTCAACAATGCTTCAATCCACTCAGCTCCTCTAAGAGCTTCCTAAAATACCTCACATTTTATTCCAACGAGAAGACAATTGCAACTCTTGAATAGAAACCTTTTACAGCTAGCAGAAGAAACTGTAATTGTAGATGGTATATTTGGTGACCTCCTCTCACTAGGTAGGAGCAATAGCACATTTGGCTCTGGAGCAGAGGAGCCTGCAGTTGTCACTGTGACAGGGAGAGTTGCAGAAAAAGCTCTGGTTGGTCCTTAGGAAGAGGACAGGTCAAGGATGGGTGCATTTCATGGGTCACCCTTTCCATCCTCTCTCACCTGTTTTCAGTTCACATAAGAATTTTGCTGAGCGAAACCCAGGTGCAGTGGAAGTGGTATTTAGAGTTCCACATCTCCTAGGCTGATACCCAGATGGATCCTCCAGCTCATTTGTCATGAATACTGAGAATACACAATAGATTTTAACTATTTCTTTTCAGGTTGGGGGACAAAAAAAAGTTTTTCATGTATTGATTGTTTAGCTCATTGCTGTTTGGCCATTCTGAACACAAATCTTCATGCAGAATTCTGCACTAAACTCCAATTAAAGGATTGTTTAGTTTCTTGTGGCAGCTGGGTCATGAGACATTCTGGATTGATGGTGGGAGCTGAGACTGGCAACAGGGTTCTGCCTTCAAGTGGAATCACTCAGGCAATGGTAGGTGTTTAGATGCATCTTTGCCTTCTTCTTTGAGTCTTCTGGTTTGTTTTCAGTGTGTTCCAGTATTCATCTTCAGCCCCTAACAAGCCAATTCTATCTTTCAGCGATGTAGCTTTCCTTTGGTGCTTTTCTATTTAGCCAAAGAAACCTGATTTGCTGGACTTTGGCTGTTGTTGTGGCTTTTAATGCAAATAAATCACTTGCAAATGTTCCTGAAATACTAATGGGTAATAATAATTCTAATTCTACTAATAATAATACTAATTCTTATTTCCCTCTGCCCTGACACCTGCAGCTTCAATTAGTATTATCAAGTTTGATTGTTTCAGTTGCAATTTAAAAAAAAAATTTGGATAGAATTTGGAAAGTTAGAAGGAGAAATTAAAAATTATCTTGCTACTTGGGGTACATACTCTTTTATGATTATTTAAATGATAAAGAAATGGCTTGTATTGCAAGAGAAGAATATTTACTGCTAATGAGGCTTTAAACTCTTGTGGTATTTAATATTTAAGTCCTGAAGAGGGAAAGATGTGAGTACTGCAGGGTTTGTGCAGTGACAGGGTGATGTTCAGAGGGCTGTGCACTTCTGGGGTTACAGTGACAATTGGTCACTGGAGTGTAGGGATGCAGCTGGAACTGCGTGTTGCCAGCTGAGCTGAGACCCCAAAGTCACCCTGGGGAGTTGGTTTAGTTCAACAGAAGGATGGATTAACTTTAAGGCTCCAAACACCAAATGGAAAATCTTTTTGCCTGTGAAGAAAACACTGTTCTGACAAAAACGTTCTTGTCTTGAACAAATTTGTGCAATAAATCACAATGGGTTAATGTCTTCCTGTGGACTTCATGCCACATTGGTTTCTGGCATTTTGGCTCTTAACATTTTGCACATTTTTCCTTTATGTTTTTATTAATCCTCCAGTGTTTGAGACATTAAAGTGGCATGAACCAGACCACTGCATTTTGTTGTCCTGTGGCCAGTCTGTCAAAACCACACAGTTTGTGTGAAGCTTTTGCTGAGTCTCCAGCAAGTCTGTATGTTTGGTGTGGAGATTTTGAACCCACTGCTTTGGTCCTGCTGGAGTAATGTTGATCTCCAGCACGGCACCTTGTTGGCACTTGGGATAAGAAACACAATAAGATCTCGATGTGAGTGCAAACTGTGAAGTCTTCCTGGGGTCTGGGCAGGCCTGGAGTTCTGCTCTGATCTACTTTGGCTCCATGTCTGTTTGCCGTGTGAATATTTCATGTGCTGCTCTCATCCTTTGGTAGCTTTTCAGTGTGGGAGAGAAACCATGTTCTGTCTCAGGAGTTTCAGAAATGTGAAAGGAGCTTTTGTGTCAGTCCCTTAGACCAGTCAAGGGTCTGGGGATGCTCAGGCTGTGCTGTGTTAATCCAGGGTATCAATCTATTTGTCAAGGATCCTGAACAGCAGTTGGGAACAATGGGAGCCAATACCTTCAATTATTAATTAAAGGTAGCAAATGGAAGCTGGGTATCACAGAAGGGTATAGAGCCACTCTTGCTAATGAATGTTCAAAGCCTGCATTCTGTCTGACAGGACTGGGGTGTGCTTCTCCTGGCCTGCAGGTGTCTGTGATCTCACCCATTTGTGACACCTTCCAGATCCTGCTGAAAGCCCCCAAGACAGAGAGCAGCCCAGAATAGATCAGTGTGTCCACACAACCCCACGTCCTGGCTGGAACATTTGGGACTGACAGACAGGGAGCAGAGTGCGGGTGTTGGTCTTTTGATTTCTGTGTCTCCTTCTGGTAATACTTATTCAGGTCTTACTCCTGTGACTTGGGTACCAATATGAATGTGAGGAACATGGGAAAAGAGATTTCACTGGCTGCATTTGTGCAGTTCATTGCTCCTATATAATATGAAAAATGCCCTGGTGCAAGTCAAAATAACTAATTTCTTCTGAACTAACCAGCTAAGGGTCTTCATTTCCTATTCACATCTGATAAAGTTTTACGTAAATAAGAGCTTCAGTTTGGCCAGAAGGAAAGAATCTTGCCTATCAGGTTCTACTGTAGTATAATATATGGGGAAAACTCGCCTCTTTTAAAGGAGAGATGTGTTAAAGTGACACCAAATGTATTTTCATCTGCTGGCTCTAAACAGTGACTCTGAACAGTGTTCTGTGGTCACAGAGAATATGCTTAAAGATAATAAAAATTAAGGCAAATAAAGACATGAGCATCCTTTATTTTGCCCATTTTACTGTTCTAGTGAAGACTTAAATTGTTCTCTTTTCCTGTGCATAAATTTGTGCTTAATATGGAACAGTTTATGAAGAACATGAGTGAAAGATGGAGAATTAATTTAATACTATTTAGGATACATGGAAAAGGTCAGATGGAGACATCTACAGAGCAAGCAAACTTTTTAACTCCTACTCTTCTCCAGAGTTCTTTAACACTCCAGTGATAAAGCTACTGCAGAAAATATCAGAAAATATGATTTACTGTAGTGGAAGTTAAATATGCACCAGGCTGTATTTGCTTTTACAAGGGAATTTAAAACCTCCTGCAGATAAATATTATCTGGAAGTGTGGGGGAATTAAGTCTTTATTTCTCTCACAGTAAATCTCTGCTGTGATACTTTAAGTCTGCTTGTTTATCTTACTTTGTGCAGAACATGGTTAAAAACACACACCAAAATTTTTTTTCTACAAACATAATCTATGTTCACTTTGGAGGTGAGTCTCCTCCATTTCAGTGTGAATTGCACCAAAACTTACACCCAGCTCCAGGACTTCTTACTCTCCATGGTGAAACACTGATGAGCAGTGATGATGACAAAGCAATTAAAACAGCTGGATCTTTTCAGAGCATCATGGCTGATAGGATGTGACTGACTTCTCTACATCACACTGAGAGTTATTAAACACATCCCAGGGGATTTTTATTTGTTTCAGGGTGGGGGAGGATCACAGAATCATAGAATGGTCTGGGTTGGAAGGGATCTTAAAGTTCATCTCCCTGCCATGGGCAGGGACACCTTCCACTACTCCAGGTTGCTCTGAGCCCCATCCAGCCTGGCCTTGGATGCTTCCAGGGATGGGGCAGCCACAGCTTCTCTGGACACCCTGTGCCAGGGCCTCAGCACCCACACAGGAAAGAATTTCTTCCCAATATCCAATCTAAACCTGCTCTCTGTCCATTTGAAGCCATTGCCCCTTGTCCTGTCACTCCTTACAGGATGGTGCCATGGGAGGGAAGAAGCCCCTACAGAATGTCTCTGTAGCAGGAAATGAGACTAAGGACCACTTAGGAGCTCAGCTGGTTGAAATGGGCTGGGTTCTGGGGAAGCCAGTGGCCCTGTGAGATTATCAGTGTGAAGTGAATGAGCACAAAAAAGCCATGAAATTGTAGTACAAAAGCCGCTTATGGCAGCAGGGAGCAATTGAGGGCATTTGTCTGTGAGTCCCTGTGCATTTCCAAGCTGATTTTTCCAAGTGCCCTAAATTCTCATGGAGTTCAGCACCTCTTAATATGTTACTGTGCAGGAATTATATTAACAATGACATGTGGGAAGGCAGTAGATGCTGTTACTTGAATGATGTTCCGTGGTTATTCCAGATGAAATTCCCATGCTTTGTCACCCAATCTAGAAAATAACTGTTGGTGTAAAGCACCAAGTAGAATGGAGCCCTGGATCCCTGAGTGTGACTACACTAAAAACATGAGTAAAACCAAGCTTTTTTTTTAATATAATCTTGGTGATTAGTGTTTAAAACAAAGCCATCTCTGATTATTTCTATTCAGTAACATCTGGAGTGAGGCAGGTGTTTTGTGGATAAATGAGAGAAAATCTCTATGACTCATTATATTTACAACTTGTGTGAGCAGCATCTCTGTGGAAGATGAGATTGTGACTGATGGGGAAACTGAGACAAAAAGGTCTTTCAATTTCCATTTGTTTGAACTTTTTCAGGCAATACTTTTATTGCATGAATAAAAGACTGATTCACCCTTTGCTGTACTCTTAGGGTTTCTGTTGACTCACATGATGTGAAGCTCAGTAGAAGCAGCAAGTTTATGGATCTGCTAGGAAATGTCTCTCAGGTGAATCTCTCTCTGCTCATAAATATGGTGAAGGGACATTTTAATCCATTGATGCTGTGGGCAACTTCTAGCCTTCCAAGTAATTGTTTGAGCCTTCCCAGCCTTCAGGATAAATAGCTATGTAAAAAAAGCCACATCTACAAATTCGCTGCCCAACACACATGTCAATTTGCCCTGAGAAAATCTGAGTACCAACACTGCCTCCATCACTACCTGACTCTTCAAAGTCCCTGGGCATAGAGGGAGAGAGAATTCCTGGTGTTCTGGACTCCAAGACACATGGGAGTTCTTTGGGGTCTGTATGGTTGGCTGAACTTGGGCCTTTGGAGCAGAATCACCACGAGGGGTAAGTTGGAGGCCTCTCCCAGTGCTCCCCTTCTCCACAGCTCTCCAAGGAATATGGTACTTGTCCTGCAGCCCTGGGCCACATGGACATCTTGGTCTGTGGTTCATGGAATTACTTTTGTCTTCTTAGGAGGATGAAGAAATGTTACAGTTTAAAGAACAGTTAAAGTGCTGGGCATCCTGGTCCTTGCCCTCCTGTCCCCTTGCCTCCCTCCCCACCCTTTCCCTTGTCATTTCTTTTCTTCCCAATTTCAGAATGGATGGTATCTGTAAATACTTCCTCTTTGCACTCTTTAACAAATAATTGTAGTCGTCAGTTGATGTTTTCATTTGTGTTGGGCCAGGTATTGAAGATTGGTATTTTGCTCAGTGGTAGCACAGAATCATGGAAATGCTAAGTGTGCAGGAAATCTCTGGTGATTTCTAGTCCAGCCTCTGTGCCCAAAGCAGGGTCTCCTGGAGCCAGCTGCAAAGGACCATGTGCAGTCATTTTTTTGAGTAGTTCCAAGGATGGAGATTTCACAATCTCTCTGAGAAATGTGCTCCACTGTTCCATCACCTTGACACCCAAAACCAGTGTTTTTCTGACTTTTCTGTGGAATTCCTTATTTTTCAGTTCGTGCCCATGAACTCTTGGCCTATCACTGGGTACCACTGACAAGAGCCTGGCTCTGTCTTCTTTATACCCTGCCCCATCAAGGATTCATCCATGTTGGTGGGGTCCTCCTGAGTCTTCCCTTCTCCAGGAACAGTGCCAGCTCTCCTAGCCTCTCCTGGAGCATATGGCAGACTTTCCCAGTCCTTTGATCATCTCCGTGGGATGTGTGATCACAAGTGGGGCAGTGTGATCATGAGGAACTGTGGATCCTGACGGAGACATTTGGAGGCCCATCCCTGCCACCCATGCCGGATAAGGAGCTTGGAGTTTGTCCCAGGCTGGTGTGATCTGGCAGCCCTGTTGTCTATCCTCTAGCATTGGATGCTGCAGAAGGCACAGGAACCCTGGAGAATTTATATGTATGGTCATCTAAATCACCTTATAGATATATTCTCATGTGCAGCCTGGTTTCTAGTACATAGAGTTTGCTTTAAAACTTAAAACGTGATGGTCAGCATCTCTTTCAAAAGTTAAATGGGTAGTTATAGAAATGAGAAATACCCTTAAAATCTATACATAAATACACAAGATTCTTTCTTTCTTTCTTTCTTTCTCTTTCTTTCTTTCTTTCTTTCTTTCTTTCTTTCTTTCTTTCTTTCTTTCTTTCTTTCTTTCTTTCTTTCTTTCTTTCTCTTTCTTTCTTTCTTTCTTTCTTTCTTTCTTTCTTTCTTTCTTTCTTTCTTTCTTTCTTTCTTTCTTTCTTTCTTTCTTTCTTTCTTTCTTTCTTTCTTTCTTTCTTTCTTTCTTTCTTTCTTTCTTTCTTTTTTCTTTCTTTCTTTTTCTTTCTTTCCTTCCTTCCGACACTTCCTTCCTCCCGACACTTCCTTCCTTCCTTCTGACACTTCCTTCCAACACTTCCTTCTTTCTCTTTCCTTCTTTCTTTCTCTCTCTTTCTTTCTCTCTTTCTCTCCTCTTTCTCTCTCTCTCTCTTGGTCAAGGCAAGTACCAAAGTACTGCCAACCTGGAAGCAAAATCTTTCATGTTTCTTGTCTCTTATGGAATTATTCATATGGAGGACACCTGTTTGAGCTGCTGTTGATTCAATTCACTTGAATGGAGTCAGTTCTGTGCAGATTTACAGACATAAAGATTAAAGTAGAGTTTTAAATAAGATTCTGGGAGGAGAGGTTCTCAGGTCTGAGCTTTTGGTAAACCACTGGTCAAATCAAACCTGGTTGGTTTATAATAGGGTATGATTAAGAGATCTTGGGCCATGGGAACTGCTGTAGGTTCACTGATTTCCTCTAAGATCTGCCACTTTACAGCAGTTCTGAATTTGAAGGGTAATTTCAGCAGCAAAAATAAGTTCAAGAGAAGAGAGGGGAGTTGGTTGTTTAGGCTTTTCAGCAGGCATTCCCACCCATTCAGCATGCTCACACAGATGCACAGATTTTTCCTGGGAATTTGAGATGAGTACACTTGAATATGTAAGTGTGCTTATTTACTATCCCTCTAATTGTAGCGAGAGGAAATACTACACATTAGCAAAAATAAATCCCCCTCGTTAAAGTTTGGTAGGAGCCCCTGGCTGCAGTGCATTACAGAAATGGAGACTGGCTGAGCCCAGACTGGAGGAAACAGGGAGATGTGACTGAGAATCAATACAAGGGAGACTTAAATCTCTTGGGTTTGGGCTGTATTTGGGAGAAATTGGGAGTGAGGGGATGAATTACACTGGTTGATCTGCCATAGGACCTATAATGATGTCAGACTCTAAAGGTACCTAATGCTGTTACATCCCCTGTTTGGGTTTCCCCATGTTTACAAGGATGATTCTGGAACAGAGGGTATCATTTTTATGGCCCTTTTTCCTCTGAAAACAGAAAATCCCTTGGATGTCTCATCCTCACTGTTTTGCTTGATCTGGGGTCAAGACATGGAGATGAAGCTGCCCTTCCCCTCAGGGTTTCTCATGGGTGGTACAGATAACATATTTAGCCATGACAGTGTGAGGCACACATCCCAGAGAAGACTCTGCCTGCATGCTGTGGAAATATCTTAATTATTTGTGTTTGCTGCTTTTGATAATTGCTGATTAGTGCTGTGTGGGATTTAGGCAAACATTGGAAAATTACATTCATCATAGCCTGAGGAGAGAGTGGAAACATCACTGTGATTTGATGGCAGCGTGAAACAGATGCTGCCACTGTAACAATCCAGGCACAAAGGACTAATTCTGCGCTGGAATGCACTGTTAAAATCACTCATATCCCCATTCTAGTCAATCATTGTCTATGAAAAAGAACATGGAAAAAGTTACAGGCTGGAGGTCCTCATCTAGCACTAGCAGTTTCTGCAGAATCAGGGGACAAAAGAGGATGCTTAGATTCTTCGGGTTTAGGGAAACTTCTGACATTAAGTCTGATTTCCTGAGGAGTGGTAGGAGGGATATTGGGTTTTGTCCAGTTGAAGAAGTTTTGGGGTGAGTAAGAGTCAGGGAAAATAAAGAGGTCTGGAGCCACACAAAGCAGGTGTATCACAGAACAGAGCTCACTTCCCTGCTTGTCAGATGGAAGAGATGTGAAACTTTGGCCAGAAGGATATTCCATCAATATTCTGGAAATAGTCTTGTTTTCACAAACCACCAGCTGAAGTAGAAGAGAGAGGAACTTTCCTCATTTTAGTTACTTTCAACCATATAAAAATCTCTCAGCTAGAAAAAAACTAGCTGAAAAGATTTTCAAACATGCAAAAACATAATTTGAAGTAGAAGCTTTCTCTTTTCTCCATAATTTTTCAGCAACACATCCAAGAGTTTGCTTGTTGGTAGAAGAAAACATTTGGCTGTCCAAAGAGAAGAAAAAAAATCCCCTTAAAAAAAACTATTTTGTCTTCTAGTCCATGGACAAATACCTTTTTATGGTTTGGAGGGCAAAAGGGAACTGAAAAAACTCTTCACACACTTGGCAGGCTTCATTCTAGTGAGCTCCCTGATTTATTAAACCATTACCTGTGAAACTGACCATTTTTCCTGCCAAAACGGGGGTTGTGTAGAGCTCCTGCAGCACAGACTCAATTTTTCCAGAGGGTACCACCTCCCACAGCTCCAGTTCAGCTACATCTTTCTCTGCTTGCTGTGGAGGAGAGAGCAGAACTTGTTAAGTAGAGAGAACAGAACTCACTGGGGTGGCGGGGTCAACAGAAATTCCAGAGTCTTTACAGACTCTCTGAACATCAATATTTTATAGACAAGATAACTCAGTTTTGTCCCATTTTTCTGGCTGAACAAGGCTTTGATGGATAATTTTCAGCCAGACAAAATTATTAATATTTTGATGCTTTTCAGGGCTGACATGGATTGCAACCATAAGTTTCTAGTAATAGGAATCCCATCAGCATAGTGATTAGGCCAAAAGAAATTCCCTGCTCAATGAACTTCTTCTTGCCCATTCTAGAGAGCATTTTAATCTTATCTCAGAGTAACTCTTGATTAATACATCTGAAAGATACAAATCCAGTCCTTTGAGCATGGGACCTTTGAGTTGTGAGTTTTATGTGAGAGGCAAAAATCTTCAGCAGTCCTTGTTGCCATTCAGGCATTTTCAGAAAGGGTTTAATCACTGGAGAATGTGACACCCTACATTTTCTTTTTCCTGTGACTTTTCCCTGTAGTGACACTTAATGCTCCACTCTTCTTCTTGGTTCTTCCCAAGTGCATGGCAGATGTCTGCCACTCCCCTTTGCTTTTTTACCTCAACTCAAAGTAACATTTTGCCTGGGAGAGACAGGGCAGATCTCTGAAAGTAAAAGGCAGAGTAAAATTAGGGCAGAAATAATTTCTTGATAAACAGAGCCCTTGAAGTCCTTTTTGTCACACTTGAATGGAATTGTTCCAGGTTCCTTCTACGCTTGAAATAGAGATGATCCCAGAAATCAGTGCAATAATTTGAGGCATGGTCTCTCCCTCTCCCTGTGCAGTTTCTCTACATGGGGCCAGCTGGAAAATTCATAATGTGTGCTATTTAAGGCACTGTGTAGACATGGACCTTATGTCTGCAGAGGAGTTGTAGCTTAAATTAGTTCATTGACTTCTGGGCACTTCATTTGTGATGTGGCTGTAAAGCTTTTTCTGTAGCTCCCTGGCAAAGTGGGGTTCTCTGCTCACTATCTCATTTCCCCTTGCAGAGAAAACCTGCAGAGGATTTAGGCAGCTTGGCCATATCAGGTAACAGGGTTCATCCAGTTTTTCATGGGCTGTTTTTGCCAGATTGTTCTGAAAATTGTAGCTCTCCTTTAGCGTTGATGTCCTGGTCAGTGACGAACCTGATTTTTTTATTACTCTCTGGGTTTTTCAGGCTGCTCCTTTCCATTCTGATTTCTCTTGCTTCCCTCCTTTGAAACCCAGGTGTTTACACATATGCAATTAAGGAGCTCATATCACCTCCAAGGCATTGGTGCTCACTGATACAAATCCATTTATTATGTCCAAATTATATTTCAAGTGTAATTTTCAAAGCGCTGTTCAAGTGCTGTGCTGAGCATTGCCTACACTGCATCTCCCACCTCCTTGTGCCCATTAATTTTGTTCTTCTGTCAGAATGCACAGTCCAACATGGATTTTAGGGTTTGGGGCTTTTTTTCCCTCCAAAGCAAAGCAATCCTCCAAGAACCATTGCAACATCTCAGAAGTGATTTCCCCTGTGGTCCTGCTGGGCAGTGTGACCAAGGGCAGTGAGAGCTTCACAGTTTGCAGGCTGCCTTTGATTTTTTGCCTTCTATTGAGAATGCAGAGGCAGGATTTGCCCGGCTTGCTTCCTTCATACTTGGAAGGGCTGGCATTGCACTTGGTGCTCCTGGGACTCAGATCTCTTGACCTTTCTTGTGATCTCTCTGTGATGCTTTTGAAATAATGCTCGAGGTGTCTGACAGCTCTGTGGGGATTCTATGATTCAGGCAGACCTGAAACAGAATCGTTTGGCTGTGTGAAACAGCCAAATGGTGCTTGGTAATTTTTGAGACTCTAGAAACCCTGAAAAACAGTGATCCCCTGTAAATAGCCTCCTCTAGAGTGCCTTACTGAAAATGTTGCACTTGAATGCTATTTCATAAAATCACATGACTGCACTGCCACAAGCTCGTGAAATTCCCATCCCTGAAAATGTCCTGGTAATGCTAAACTTGGAACTAAATTAGGTCATATTTAACAGGAGCTTTACAGCTGTATGTCCTATATAAACCTTTGAAAATGTAAGGGCAAGGCAGCATGTGTTAGTGTGGGAGTTCAGTGGATAAGCCTGGGAGTTATCTGAAAGGGGAAGGACATTAAATTGGAGAGAAATCCCCATGTGAGGTCTCCAGTGAGATTACTGAGGTTCAGAATGTACATGAGGAAAAAAAGTCACCATGTGGGTAGGAATGAGTCACCTGGAGCTGCTGGGCAACTCCAGCCTTTGAAATGCCCATGATTTGGCTGGATGAAGCTGCAGGTGACCTGGTCTAGCATTGATGGTGGTGCTGCTCTGAGCAGGAGGTGGGTCTAGATGACCTGTTGTCATGGTTTAGTCCCAGCTGGCATCTGAGCCCCACACAGCTACTACTGCCCTGCAGTGAGAGATGAAGGAGAGAATTGGAAGGTGAAAGAGAGAAAACTCGTGGGCTGCAAGCAAAGCAAAACATGGAATTCATTCCCTGCTGCCCATGGCTCAGCTCTCTGCAGGAAAGCAGGGCTCCATCACTTGTAACGCTGACTTGGGAAAACAAGCACCATCACTGCCAACATCCCACTTCCTCCTCCTCCTCACGTATGCTGTGGTATGAGAAGTCCTTTTGGTCAATGGGGACCAGCTGTCCCAGCTGTGTCCCCTCCCAACTCCTGGTGCACCCCCCAGCTCCCTGACTGGTGAGAAGCAGAGAAAACCTTTGCTCTGTTCAAGCCCTGCTCAGCAAGAACTAAAACATCCCAGGGTTATCCACACTGTTTCCAGCAAAAATCTGAGACATAGCCTCGTACTAGCTCCTGTGAAGAAAATTATCCCAGTGCAAACTCCCTCAATTCCAGCCAGCACTCCTGTGTTGAGAATAGGTGCTACATGAGTAAAAAGGAACAGGGGAGAGACCAAGGCATCACAGTTTGTTCTGAGAGCTGCAGGCTGGAGCTGAGAAATCACCTTTCCTGTCCTTCCTGTGCCAGGAATGAAGCAGGAGAAAGGTCACACTGTGGGATCTGCCAGGGACAGGGGAATGCTGAGGATTCAGGGCTGTGCATCATCCAGTCATGCTGGGGAGAGAGGCTGTGCCTTGGCTTGTGCCAGCTGCTTCAGCCCAGGGTTTGCAGTCCATGGCTCTCAGTCCTCTGGAAGTTGGGATGTGTGAGCACAACGTAGGAACTTTGCCTGCCTGTATAGCAATTCTCTGTGCCTTCATTTACAATTTTCAGCTCTGCTCCCTCCTGCTCTCGGTGTCATGATCCTGAGAGCACCAAGGGGACTTAATTAACCTGATCACCTGATTACCCCAACACACCTGATACACACTGACAGCTCCCTGTCAGCTCTGGCTGGAGGCACCAGGCTCAGTCTGACTTGTTACAGGTATGCTTGTGCCTAATCTTATGTTTTGCTCTCCTGGGTGGATTTTGGATGTGTGCTGTCAGTAGCTTTGGCTGTTTTGAGCACAGGAGTACTCCTAGAAATGGGGTATGGACAATTTTGTGCTTGTTAACTTATATCAAAATGCAGAAGGGGGACCTGTCATAAAATAAGAGCTAGACCTCAATGTCCTCCCTGCTTCGTTCATCCAAGTTGTTCATTATGTTTTAGGAATTGGTAGGTGAGGGAGGATTTTCTGGTTGATGGTGCACAGCATTTAGGTCTTTAGCCAGCTCTCTGCTGTTGGAGAGAGGTGTTCAATCCTTTGGGCTCTGCTCTAGAGCTCACTGAAGTCACCCAAAGCTTAGTCATTGCCTTAATTGGAAATTAAATGCAAAATCAGAAGAGACAGGTTTGATTGCAGTTAGCAGGACTTCACAAACAGTGTGAGAAGTTTAGGCTGCACTTTAATTCACAAAACAATTTGTATTGTCACATAAACAGCACCTGAACAGGAGATTCCTAAGTGAAGCTTGAAGAAGTTGTAGTATTTGTAGCTCTGGTTCATCAGATGCATTGTGACTGCCTCTGGGCACTGCAGTGGTGCAACAGTGTAATACTTGTGTTATCAATGTGTTTTTGAGACAAAAAAAAACCCCAGAAGGTTTTGGCTCCTTGTGGTTAACAGACCTCTCAATACAGAGTAGGTGGCTGAAGTTCAGTGTGGGCACCTGTATTTCCTTATTTAAATGTGCCTCTCCCTCCTCTCTGATGCTGTTTGCTCAGTGGTGTGCTCATCTTCCACATTTGAAGTGGTTTTTCCCCCAATAGCCTGCCTCAGCAGCTTTCAGCTTACCCTGTGGGGACCTGAGTTTCTGGGGTGGGTGATATGGCAGCTACTTGGAGGACATGAAGTGCAGTGAGCTACTTCAAGGTGAAAAGCTCTCCAGGGACAGCAGTTCCTGTACTGCTGAGTGTTCTTCAGCCTGCAAAGGGTCTCTGTTCCTTGATTTCACCATCCCTTAAGACCTGAGAGCCTTGTGGCTTTGGTGGGAGGGAAGAGGACAGCTTTTCTACCCATGTTGGTCCCTGGAAAAGGGGACAGTTTTCCTTTGCTGAGCAAGATGAGGAGCAGAAAATGTGCTAGTCCCCTCCCATCCTGGGGGATGCTGCTGTCCACCAGGGAGCTTCCATGGCACTCTGGATTTGTAGCCATGGTGGCAAATACAGCTGAGCTGTGCTGCTCCAGAACAGGGTACCCTCACGTGGGGGAAGGGTTTGCTACAGCCTTGGCAATGATGCTTTAAATCTCCAAATATCACCCTCAGGAGATGTTGTCTCCTCCCTTCCGTGCTAAGCTTTGGAGGACTTGTGCTGAGGTGTCATCAGTGTTGGAAATACTTCAACATAGAAGATGTTTTTCGTTTACCTTGCTATATTTAGGCCTCACTTACAATAGGAGCACTAAACTTGGAATGTTTTGAGCATACGGGGGTGTTGATATCTTATATTTAGCTTGATCTGTCAGTTATACAAGCATCTGTCACAGACATAGCAGATGGCAGAAAGCCCTGATAGGGTTCAGAGGGAAAAGAACCAAGATCTTGGTTATTGGGGGCAGGGTATGCTTAGGAGTGAAAAAAGCCTCGTAAAACATATGTCTGTTTTCTGCAGGGAAGCAAGAGCTGGACTCTGATGTGGTATGATCAGTGTGAATCTAGGAGAAGTGATTGCAATAGTTTAAAGTTTGAAAGCTGAGCTAGCTCAAGAATGTCACTTGAGCTGGGGTGCCTTTTGGTTCTGGGGCTATACAAAGACAAATGAAAACTCAGTCCTTATGCCAGGGAGATTTGCAACCTGTTTGCTCCATGGATTTTGCTCTCTGGCTGCAGCTGTTGGAGCTGAGGTAAAAGAAGTGTTTGACTAGGAATGTAGCTTCACAGCCAGCTCTGCCTGACTGAATTGTGTGTGATGTGCTGCCAAAAGGAGCAGCTCCTCTGCCTGCTCTCAGCTAATGCTCCTAACAGGCTCAAATCTACTTGGGTGTTCTGGAAGCTGTGCTGTGACTCACATCAGTTCCCCGAGCTTGGCTCCAGGGAGCCAAGGGGCTCCTTGGCCCCTTGAGCACACCCAGAGAAGGCAACAGGGCTGGTGAAGGGCTTGGAACACAAGCCATGTGAGGAACGACTGAGGGAGCTGGGGGTGTTTAGCCTGGAGAAAAGGAGACTCAGGGGGAACCTTATCACTCTCTACAGCTACCTGAAAGGTGGGTGTAGTCAGGTGGGGTTGGTCTCTTTCTCCAGGCAGCAACTGACAGAACCAGAGGACACAGTCTTAGGCTATGCCAGGGGAAATATGGGTTGGATATTAGGAAAAAGGTTTTTACAGAAAGGATGATAAAGTTCTGGAATGGTCTGCCCAGGGACGTGGTGGAGTCACCGTCCCTGGAAGTGTTAAAAAAAGACTGGATGTGGCACTCTGTGCCATGGTTTACCTGAGATGTTAGGGCATGGGTTGGACTTGATCTTTAAGGTCTCTTCCAACCTAGTAATTCTGTGAATTCTGTGAATTCAAAACTCAGCTTTCTGCTTTATCAGCCTGTGAATGTAACTGGAAGATTGGTGGTGCTGGTGGAAAATGGGGGAGTGGGAGAAGAATGGGGTATCCAAAGTTATCGGCTGGGCTGAAAGTGAGGCCCAGTCCTTTAAGTGGAAACAGGGTCTCACATGGATCGTGCACAGCATTCTCCTGGGGGTGCTGGGGACAGCGGCTGGACAGGAGCCAGGCATGCCCAGGGGGGCAGGAGGCCAATGGCACCTGGGCTGTGCCAGCCATGGTGTGGCAGCAGGGCCAGGGCAGTGACTGTCCCCTGGGCTGGCACTGCTGGGGCCGCACCTCAGATCCTGGGGCACTTCTGGGAACCTCAGGACAAGAAATGGACATGGAGGGGCTGGAGCGTGTCCAGAGAAGGGAACGGAGCTGGGGAAGGGGCTGGAGCACCAGGAGGGGCTGAGGGAGCTGGGGGGGCTCAGCCTGGAGAAAAGGAGGCTCAGGGGGGCCCTTCTGGCTCTGCACAACTCCCTGAAAGGAGGGGACAGCTGGGGGAGATCAGACTCTGCTGCCAGGGAACAAGGGACAGGATGAGAGGAAATTGTCTCAAGCTGTGCCAGAGGAGGTTCAGGTTGGACATCAGGAGGGATTTCTTCACAGAAACGAAGGGAAGGAGCAACCCAAGGAAGTGGTGGAATTTCCATCCCTGAAGATGTCCAAGAAACAAATGGATGTGCCACTTAATGCTTTAGTTGACAAGGTGGGGACTATCCGAAGGTTGTACTCAGTGATTTTGAGGGTCTTTTCCAATGATCCTGTGGTTCCATTTTGTGATTCTAAAGGTGACTGAGATCTTGGTAGGGTGTGTATGTGCTAGGACAAGGCCTGGGCTCACATTGCTTTAGCAAAAAATTAATAACTGTCCTAGGAATGCTTTCTCCACTTCACATGAAGATGTGTTAAGTGATTCATTGTGGTCATTTTACTTTTTCACTAACATGCACTTGCTTAGACAGATTCCTTGTATCATCAGTTAGGATGAATTATGAACTAAGTTGAATTGACTTAAAACTGCCCAATTTTGTAGACTGTACTGAGTGGCGTTTCTTTCTCAAGAAAATGCTTCCATTCTTTGTACAAAAAGCAGGCAAACAAAATCTTCATGATAAACTAATTGATGTAGCAGATATGGTATGTAGTCACCAGGCAGGAAAATCAACCCCTTCTGAAATGCTGAGTCCAGGCAGTTCATGTCACCACTTCCTTCGGCTTTCAGTGCTGAATCAGAGCAGGGACACCAAGGGGATCAGAGGTATGGAACAGCTCTGATGGAAGGAAAAGGTGAGGAAATTGGGGTTGTTCAGCCTGGAGAAGAGAAGGCTTTGGGGTGACCTCAGTAGTAGGAGAAGGTACCATTTGCAAACTGCTGAGAGAAGTTTAAGGACTGGGGGAGGTGGGAAGGAAATAGGGAGAGAGGGGAAAGGATGAAGTCCTAAAGCCTTCTGTGTACCTGTTTACTTCAAATGTGTGATGGGAATGAAACGTTTTAAAACAAACCACTTTCCAGCCAATAGAAACGAAACAGCGACTATAATTTTCATGGAAGTGCTTCATTTTCTATCTGGCTTGTCTCCAGGACTTAATCAAGGCTTTCTTGGAAATGTTGGGTTTGCAGTCAGTGTGAATGCATTTCAGAGGCAATTTTTGGTTTGCTACTTGCTTTCTGTGCAGCTGCAGGGATGTGTTTAAGTGAGCAGGATGCTGCTCTCTGTTCTCTTGATGGCACATAGATTTTCCACACATAAGTTAGTGGGAACCTCCTGAATCCCAGGAGTAGTATTAGCCTCTCAGAGGTAATTGAGCTTCTGTGCATGTCCCAACTATTGGTTTTGAGATTAACTTCTCTCCTGAAGAGGTGAATGAAGCTTTAGGTCCTTACCAGTAAAGATGAAAGTTGTTCTGGTACACAAGGTAGATTTGCAGTGAGTTATTTGACAAGTGACACTTGATGTTGATGAAGGTTCTTCCATGAAGAAGTAAGGTTTTCCACTGGAAGGACTTAATGCAGTGCCCTTTCCCATTTTAATGGGCTTTGGAATAAAATTGATTCATCAGCCTTTCTTGCTGCCAGTCAGGTGATAATCCCAGTTAGATAATGCTGAGTGGCATTGTTCTGGTGCAGACAGAAAAAAGGGCAACACTTCTCTCTTCAGACCCTGATGCATGAAGCTGTCATCTCTGCTGATGATCAATAATGCTGCAGAAGTAGCTGTGCCATTGGTTATAGCTGCACCTTGCAGATAATGAATATTTGCCCAACAGCAACTGATTGTGTGCACATTTCCAGGTAGATTTGAAAAAATGCATCATTTAAGCTGATACCATCTGCTAATTCATGTACCTAAGAAAATTATTTAAAGCATATTTTTGGTGTGGACTTATAAGTAAAAAGAATTCCCCCCATGAAACCCCCTCAAAAATCAACCAAATGCCAAACCTGTCACATTCTGTAATTCTGGCTTGTTAATAGCAGCAATTAAAACACCAACTGATGATAATTAATTTTTCCTTGTTTTCTCTGGGTTTGCCTCCTCAACTGATAGAACATTGCTTCTTCCAGAATATCTTCTTACCAAAGAAAACATTTTTGGCTGACCCCAAACAGTTCAGCCAAAGGAACGTTAATAAAAGGAGTTATTAATAATCCTTGCACTGAATAGACTTTAACTTCAACATGAATACTATTACAATATGCAGCAGCTCAGCCTAAGGACAACAAGCCATGTTTATTTGTAGCTGATTCAATGGTTGGAGTTCAGTTACATCCAAATGCTTTGAGGAAAATAATTCAAGTAATGGAGGATGGAGGCAGTCAGGGAAAAGTCTGATTTTTTTCAGACTCCAGGCCATCTATTTTCAAAAAAGGCATTGCTCTTAGATGGAAGATACCTTTTATTAATTAATTAACTTTCTAGGTACTTTTTTTGTTTGTATGTTGCCCTACCACAATGTGTTCTTATGACCATGTAAAGTTCCCTGTTTTCCTGAGGGCTGCTGGGTGACTGTGACAGACATTTTTGTTCTCATGGAGGAAAAAATAGTCACTTCTGGGGCAGTTCAAACTGAAGCAGGTTATTTAGATGGCACTCAAGTCCCCAAATTACCAGTGGAATGCTGCTGGACTTAACATTCCCTCCTTTGGAACCCGGGGTAAATGCCACACACTTGTCAACTTTCTTCCCACTCCCTTCCATGAGTTGGCAAGAAGAGGAACCCAGGAAACTACAGGCTGGTCATGCTCACCTTGATCTCTGAAGAAAGTGATGGAACAACTTGCCCTGGGAGGTATTTCCAGGCACAGGAAGGTGACCAAGAGGAGGCTGCCTGGGTTTACCAAAGAGATGTTGTGCTTGACCAAGCCAGACAACCTTTTGTGATGAAATGAATGGGTTGGTGGATGAGAGGACAGCAGTGGACATTGCCCACCGGGACTTCAGTGAGGCTTTTGATACTGTGTCCCTCACAGTAGAGCAGATGGAGGGTAGGGTAAATAAGACAGAGAACAGGCTGAAGGGGATGGTCAGTGGCACAAAGTTTAAATGGAGTCCAATCCTGTCAAACATCCTTATTAATGATGTGGATGATGGGCAGAGTATTTCCACATCGGACAGAGAACTGGGGATAGTGGCTGGTGTCCTTGGGGGCTGTGCTGTCATCCAGGGAAGGCTGGGCAGGCTGGAGAAATGTGTGGCAGGAACCTCCTGGAGCTCAGGAAGGAGCGCAAAGTCCTGTGGACCTGGGGAGGAAGAGGCACCAGTATTTGCTGGGGACTGAGTGACTGGGAAGCAGCTTGGCAGGAAAGGACCTGGCAGGCACCAGGACGGATGTGAGCCAAGCATACACCAGTAGCAAAGAAAGTTAAAAGTATCCTGAGCTGTGTTAGAAGGACCATTGTCAACGGGTCAAGGAGATGATCCTTCCCCTCTGTTTAGCACTGGTGAGGCCACACCTGCAAAATTGTCTGAAATGCTGGGAGCCCTGTAAGAGAAAGACATGGATGTGCTGGAGAGAGTCTGATGAAGGGATTAGAGCATTTCTGCAGTGAGGAAAAGCTGAGAGCCCTGTAACTCTTGAGAGGTCTCAAGGGGATCTTACCAAGGTGTAGAGTTATCTGATGGGACTAGGTAAATAAGATGAAGCCAGGCTTTTTTTCCATAGTGCCTAGACACAGGACCAAAGGCAATGGACACAAACTAGAACACAAACTGGTTTTTTGGTTGTTGTTTGGTTGGATTTTTGTTTGGGTTTTTTTTTTCAAGTGACTTGAAAGAGAGGAGAAATGTATTTCATATGCACCTGGCACTGGAATAAACATACCAGCTTTACAGTTTTTACAAGTTGTAGAATTAGGGTTTTTTCCGCAAATCATGGGGCAGAGGGGAGAACGGAGCTCCTTGGCACACCCCAGGGATGTTCCCTGAAGGGGCTGCGCTCTATCTCGGTGTGTCCCCTGTGGAGACTGACAACAGTATGTATCAAAGGGCCCTGGGAGAGAGACAGGGCTGCTGTAAGCCGCTCAGAGATGTCAGATGCACAGCCTTGTCCCTGTGCTTGCAGGCAGCCATCAGCCGAGCACAGTCAACGACAAAGGTTCCCTAGCTGATAGCGCATCTAGGGACAAGTTCATTGTTCGATAGAGCAACTGCTAGCGGCTCTGGGGGTGAGTCGAGTGAACCCAAACTTTGTGCTTGTGGTGTCCAGACATTGTAGTTAATGTGTTTGCAATCATGTGAGTGTGTGGTGTATGAAAGAGAGAGCAAGGGAGTGAGTGTACCCATGGCACTGGAGGGAGTTCTACCCACGTCTGAAGGGGCCGAGTGAAGCCCTGGCTGCGGGCTGGAGCAGGATGTCGGGGCAGGGAGCTCCCCACAGAGAAGTGGAACAAGTGGAGAAATATGAGTGAAGATATTTATTGAGTTTAAAAGTAGTAATTTGTGTAGATTGTACACATTGTAACCGTAGCGAGATGAACACAAGAGGTTCCACTGCCCGAGTAGTTTAAACTTGATCCCTGAGAGTTTATGAACCCTGTGAATTATTAGATAGAGGAGACAAACAAGTTCATTTAGAGGAGCTTTATCAGACTTCAGCTAGTGATATAGTAAGTCTAAACTAAGAACAACCTGCCACAGAGGATTTAAAAATCCCCGAAGTGATAAACAGAATAGCCTACCTCTGCAAGCAATTCCCGGGCACCTCAAGTGCATCAAGAGACTGGCACCCTACATGGGTACTATTGCAGTGCAGAGTTTGTGAGAGGCGCTAATATTGCTGTTCTAGTAAGCATCAAAGCATATGCCCCAAGTGTAAATTGAATTTTCCTAATTAAGCTCATTCAGAACCTACGATCTCAAAGCTTGTGTGTAAAGGATCACATCTGATACCTACCACCTGGGGGTATATGAAAAAAACCTATGAGACTTTGTGAAGAGAGGTTTGGGTGAAAATGAGATAGGAGAAGGAGATAATGAGAACTGACCAAAGCAAAGAAGTTCCCAGAGCTAGCCCCTTAGGGTGTATCTTAGCCCAGTAGAAAGAAGTCGCCAGTAGGAGTGGCTCAGAAAATAAAAAAGATTTAATTCAATATTGCACACACTAATAACTGTTATACAGGTAAGAGGATAGAGCTTAAACTTTAGATTATAATACCTTATTGCAGTAAATGCTGTTTTTAAAATGAGAAAGCAAATAAAAAGAAGTCTCGTATGCAGATATGCTTTTTTGCCACCTGGAATGGCAGAGGGACTGTAGGCTCAGAGCTCCCTCTGACCCAGTAATGTTAACTCTTAAAAAAGAAAACAAAGCAAAGAGAGGGCAAATCAAACGTTGTTCAGCATGTAGTATAAGACAACAATGTATGAGATCAGACAAAGTTTATCATGCTAAAGCACAGGAACAAAATATATTTAATTTGTTAAAAGCTCCTCCTAAGGGAAGGGAGGATGAAGATGAAGGTGAGAAAGACTTTCCCAAGAGGGAGGATGACTTCCCTGAAAGAGAAGAAGACTCAAGCTCAAAAAGCATATCCACTCAGCATATCCCCCTCCTAGTAGTCCAATTTCATGCAGAACTAAGAGGGAAACAGTGTTAGAAGCCCCTCTGTGAGAGGCAGTGGAACTAAAAAGAAAAAAAAATAAAGTGCCATTTACCACTCTTAATTTAAAAGCATTAAAAAAATCGCTAAGAATTATCACATTGATCCAATACTTACTACCAAACATCTACGATATTTTATCAAGCAACACAGTCCAAATTAGGCTGACTTCCAGTTACTACTAGATGCTTTCACTGAAAGAGAAAAACAACTAATCCTAAAGAGAGCAGGAACTTTAGCAGAAGATCACTACAAGAACAAGTAGCTAAATATAAAATAATATTTCCCCCTCCAAGACCCAAAATAAAATCCCAATATATCAACAAAAGCAAACAAATTAGCAAGTTATCAAGAGCAAATAACAACAAGAGCAGAAAGAGCTATTCCAAAAACCATAAATTAATCTGCCTTATATTCCCTTAAGCAGGGGCCTTCCAAGACTCTGTCCGAGTTTCTAGAGCATTTAAGAAATGCTATGCTTCACCATACATCATTGGATCTGGGGTCTGAGATAGGGATGAATCAGCTAGTTAATTAATTTTTAAGACCATCTACTAGAGATATTAGGTGTAAACTTCAAAAAATCCAGGGGCTGGATGAAGGAAACCTCAAAGTCTTGCTAGAAGAGGCATAGAGAGTATTTAATAGCCAAAAAGAAAGATACAAACAAAAAAATAAAAAAGCTAGTAGTAGTGGTACAGGAGGAAAAGCAAACAGAAACACAAAGACCACCCAGACAAAGTCCACCTCAACTAGGCAAAAACCAGTGTGCAATCGGTAAAAGAACTAGTCACTAAAAAAAGCAATACCCAGAACAAAGACAAAATAACCAACAAATAGTTGCACCCATACAAAACAAATAAAAAAGATCAAGAGATTCCACCCCAGCAGATCCACTAGTTATAACAATAAAACTAAAAAAAATAAGTAGAATTTTTAGTTGATACAAGGACAACATATTCAGTTTTAAATAAAACTTTAGTACCTATAGAGAATAATTATGTTGTAGTACAAAGAACAACTAGCCAGTCTGAGAAGGCATACTTTCACAAACCTTTAAAATATAAATTAAAGAAACAATTAAATATTCACAAGTTTTTATATATGCCCAATTCACTTTTTATATATGCCCAAAAACACTTCTAAAGAAATACTTACTAGAACAGTTACAAACAACCATTACATTCAAAAATGGGGAGGTTACTCTAGAAGTAAATAATCAAAAGTACATACAAGTGTTAAATTTAACATTAGCCATTAAAATGAAAGAAGAAATTAGTGAAAAGATATTAACTTTCACATCAAGTATTTCCTGGGGTATGGGCTTCTAATGTACCAAAAAGAGCAAAAAATACCCCCCCCATAATAATCAAGCTTAAAAAGAGATAGAACCAGTAAAAATTAAACAGTACCACCTAAAAAAAGAAAACAAAAAAAGAATAAACTCAATAATTAAAAATTTTCTACAGTTAAAATGATTGAAAAAATACCAATCTAATTTCAATACTCCATTTTAGCCGTTCAGAAACCTGATAAGTCATATCAAATAATACAAGATTTAAAAGCTATCAATAAGACAACAAAAAATTTATATCCTATAATAGCAAATCCATGTACTTTACTAACTTGTTTAACACCTAGGTTAACCTAGTTTACCTTTTTAGATCTAAAAGACACCGTCTTTTACCTCCCTGTCCACAAAACCAGACAAAAAAATTTTACACTCAAAAAAAAAGCCCTAAAAGCAGGTACAAAACCCAGCTCACATAAACCATGTTGCCTCAAAACTTCAAAAATTCCCCCACTCTATTTAGAGAACAACTTACAAAAAGTGTAGAGTCATAAGAAGCTCTACAAAAAGAAAGAAAGTTTTACAGTACATAAATAATCTTCTAGTAACCACTCAGACGAGGGAGGCATGTGTACCCTAGAGGATAAAACTTTTAAATTTCTTAAAGCTCCAAAATATCAAAGAAAAAAAAAGCACAAGTAAAACAAAAACAAAAGTTTAGGATCTTTCTGGTGTTTCCAGTTTTCAGAGCTGTTAAGGTAGTTATACCCTCCTACACAACCTGGCTGAAGGCTCGTTTGGTGGCTGCATAATCAAACTAGTTGCTCTGTGTATTTCCCTTTTTGGCTTTTGGTACTGTTCTTCAGCAGCACCACGATCCACTTCTTCCTGCTGCCAATCTACCTTTTTAAGCCTTTAACAGATCAGAATACAGCTTGTTGAAACAATTTGTGAAAGCATTTGGTGACATTCACTGCCTTCTTGAAGTCTGCCAAAAAAAAAAAAAAAGAAAATTAATAGTTACAGAAGCAGTCAGAGCTGCAATGTGGGTAGGAAGTTAATTGTATATATATTTGTATTTATCTGTCTAATATACAATACCTGACGATCTGAGTTGGCCAGGGCAGCAGAGTTATGTTGATTCTGGTTTTGGGAGAATAAATGACAAAGAAAGCATTAATCTTGCTTATATTTCTCTCAAAGACTCTCTGAAGTAATTTTTGCATCCCTTTTCTGTACTTCTTGGGTTTTGGTGGTTCCAGTTTTGGGAGTCCCATTTTTGTGTGCCCTGTGAATGGTAATGGGGAGCCAGGCTACAAATTAACACTCAACTATTACAGCAATTAACATTACTTAATAATAGAATCATGGAATGGCCTGGTTTGGAAGGAACATTAAAGAGCCATGAGCAGGGACACCTCCCACTGGACCAGGTTGCTCAGAGCAAGGGATGATCTCCTTCCTAGACTACAAGCACTGCATTTGGCTCACTCTGCTTTCTCACAGTCAGTTGAGAAGAAAAGGAATTGCTGGGTGTGATTCACAGCCTTAAATGTTAACCAGACAGTAATAGATCATGTTGCAAACCAGTTTGCCCCAGTGACTGTAATGGGAGTTCAGACCACTGGCTGGGCAGTTCAGTGAGTCCATAAATCACTGGAGATAACCACAGTAAATCCAACCCCTTGTTTCGAAAACCTGTGAGAGATTACAGGTTTCATGCAGATTTTCAGCTTTATGAGGAATGCCAGTGAATATGCCTTTGAGCAGGCCTAGATGATCCATGAAGTACCTGGGAAGCTCTAGAGCACAATATTTGAAACATCTGCAGAAGAGCCTGTGATTCAGTTGATGTAATGGAATTTCAGAATCACCTTCCAGGTTTAAAGTATCTTTTTCATTTTATTGGTCTCTGTATAAATATCAGAGTTCTTTTTGGCTTATGCTTGATGGTTCATTGCTGACTTAAACAGATAAATGAATGCATTGCTGTATGGGGGGTTTTTTTTGGGATAGATCCACCAAATGATGGGCCCTGAAGTGCTCAGTTACTGCTTCAGCTGGGGCCACAGAAGGACCTGGGATGGAGTGGGTGGTGAGATAGAGAGGGTGACATCGTTTTCTCTGTTCTCTAATTCCCTTCTCATGAATTGTGTTAATGTTGGATCTCACATTTTGCATGAGTCAGGAGTGCTGTTGTGGTAAACATGAGTTTCTAGTCAAGCACAAGTGCAACAAGAGAGAGGATGAAAAGAAAATGTGGAAAAAAGCACTGTAGACTCAAGTGAGGATGGCAGAAGGGGGGAGTGTGATGGTTCTGTTCTCTGGCCTTCCAGAGATCTCCATGGAAATGAGTCTATCAAGTTAAAAAATAAGAAGGCTGAGCTACATGCTTTATTAAAAATACACCAGATTGAGGTGGAAGAGAACACTGCTTATTAAAAAAAAACAAAAAGAAAAAAAAAAGAAAAAAAAGAGAGTATTTTTTTCAAAGATAGGAGGTGGGAGGAAAGTCCACTAATGCTTTGCAACTTAGTAGTAACAGGCACCCACAGGAGCAAAATATATCTGTGTGCCACTGTGCTTGAGGAGGAATGAATGTGTGAGTGTAGATGTGGGCTAGCTTGTGTATGGAATTGAGGGGTTGTAATCTTTGAAGAGTTGGATGGAAGGGGTTGTTCTGCTGCCTATGAATGAGCAAATTAGCTTTTTAACCTTCTGTAGGGTTACTTTTTTCTCTTGCCCTTTGGAGCACCGAGCTTTGGTAATCACCAAGTTCTGCTGGTGCCTTCTGTGTGTGAGGTGGCCTCACATAGATGAAGGCAATCGAATAATTGCTGGCACTAATCTCCTAAAAACGGATTGGGAGGGCATTAAGAAAATGTGTTTGGGGAAGTGTAGTCCATGTGCACCATCACAGCCATGAAGGTTAATCTGAAGTTCTTGTTGTGTAAGAGCTGGATGTGATTGGGCAACCAGAAGGACACACCTGTAAGTGACAAACAAAACCTGCTGAGTTTTCTGGTGATGTAAAATGAGTTCATAGCAAGTAGATTTATATGCAGTTAGTCCCTATCTCCTAAAGCATGCACAACAGATGGATGCAGGCACCAACTTCCCCAATATTTTCAGCGCTCCTACAGAAAATCAGTATTTCTTCAACAGTCACAGAATAACAAAATGGCCATGGTTGGAAGGGACCTTAACGACCATCCAGTTCCAGCCCCCCGCCACGGGATGGGGCAGCCACAGCTGCTCTGAGAAACCTGTGCCAGGGCCTCACCACCCTCACAGGGAACAATTTATTCCTGGTATCCAATTTAAACCTGCTCTCTGTCAGGGTGAAGCCATTGCCCCTTGTCCTGTCATTCCAGGCCTTGTCAAGAGTCTCTCTCCATCTTTCCTCTGGGTTCCTTCAGGCACTGCAAGGCCACAATGAGGTGACCCCAAAGCCTTCTCTTCTCCAGGCTGAACAATCCCAATTCCCTCACCCTTTCCTCCCAGCAGAGCTGCTCCATCCCTCTGATCCCCTTGGTGTCCCTGCTCTGGCCTGGCTCCAGCAGCTCCCTGTCCTTGCTGTGCTGGGCCCAGGGCTGGATGCAGCCCTGCAGGGGAGGCTGAGCAGATTCCCAGGCTCTGTGGCTCATGTACTTCCCATATATTTGTATCACTGGCTTTTCACCATTTTCCCTATTGGACTGTTCATGGTTTTCTTTCTTATGTCACCAGTGAAAATAAACTTAATGTTTATCCTCTAAGTTCACACTGCTCAAGGTGTATCAATAATGGCTGTGAAGCTGCTTGAGTAGTTTGTTTCTGTTTTTTTGGGTTTTTCTTTGTTTTTTGTTCAAGAAAAAGGAGGGTGCTGTGTTGTAGAATAAGTAAAATGGGCTTTTTTACCTATCAAGGAATGTTGCTCTCCACCACTGATGCACAGAGATAGAAAACAAATGTGGAAGGAAAGGTACTGATGGTTGGTTGGAATGTTTTATCTGAGAAAGAGCCCAAGACTCACTCTCTGTTAAGTTGCCCCACTTCTGCATCACTCTGGAGTCTTAAGGATCTTAATGCTTACATTTTTAGATTAGGAGTGTTTTTCACAGACATTTGCACTTGCTTTTGCCTAAAGATGTAAACAGCATGGTCTTGAAGTCCTCTGTGCTGACTGAGAGCACAGCCCAGAAAATATTGATCCCATGAGAAGTCTTTGGATCCTACTGCACAGCAAGACAGGAATATCAGCTCCTCTCATGCCTCTTTCATCGTGAGAGAAATGCATGTGGAATATTCCTTCTTGCTGTGTTTTCAACAGATGGAAAGCTCACAAACAGAAAAGCATGAATTTTAGATCTGAATAGGGGGTGGAAAAGTAATAACTCGGACAACAAGCCACAGTCATTGTCCCTCCAGGAGTTTACTGTTATTAATTGTCAGCTTCTGTCCCTTTCCCCTCCCCCAATAAAGACTCCAGAAGGCTTTTCCACTTAGTGAACAACCTGTTCTACACAACAGGGAGTAAGGAAGATGAATTCATCTCTATCTCAAACTTGGATGAGGAAAGAGCGGAACATTTGGTCTGTAGTGAGGGGACACAAGCTGCCTCTTCAAAAATTATCTTCCATAAACTCCAATTAAGTGGAATGCTGGGTTTTGTGAAGTTATCCCAAGGCTGGAAGTATGTGTGTGTGCATTTTTTTAAATTATTTTACAACTGTGAGGTTCATGCCCAAAGCACAGGGTCTTCAAAGCAACATTTAAAAGGTTGAAGCATTGTTTGAGACACGATCTTTGTTCAAGCTTCTCTTGTTCTTGCTGTCTAGGCTGTATATTTTGACGCTGCTTGAGCACAAAGGTGGGACCAGATGACTCACTGTGGTCTCTTCCAAATTTACCTATTCTGTGATATTTGTCTATGCTGGTGACATGACTTCTATTTCCTCATAATTTTTTGATAAGTGACCTTAAGAAAATGTGCTGCTAACAGTCATATCACTCATTTATCTTAGTCTTTAAACAGAAATTTCCCTTTCTACTACTTTTTCTGTCTGTCCATTCACATGCCTTGTGATGCCTGTTTGGCTTGTGCACTTTTCAAGGAAGATGTGGTCCTGGGGCAAATTCATTTGCTCCAATAATCCATTAATATTGCTGGTCCTTAAGCATGGCTTAGGCTTTCTGTGGTCTAAGGACTTTCCACTCCGAAGTGGAAAGGACTGGAAAATGGCAAGAGGGAGGAGGATGCCATACAATTCTCAGTATCCTGAACTAAAAGCACCCTGGTGGCATCACTCTGGTATGCTGAACCTGAAAGTCACAGGAGTCCTGTCAATTTAAGGGGCAGCATCAAATTCCAGATGTCTGAAAAGCTAGGCCAGGCACCAAGGTACTGTCCCACGGTTTAGGATAGGCATCCTCATATGTTAAATTTGCCTATAGAGTGATTAATGTCCTTCCACTGGTCTGTTTTGCACCATGAATATAACTGATTCTAGCAGTGCTTAGAAAACAGCTGTTGGCTTCTCTTTAGATCCTATTTATGCTCTAAATACCATGGACAAGTGCTAGCTATTAACAGGAAAATTGTACTGTGGTTTCTCTGAGCCTTTAGAAGTATGTCAGTGCTCGACCTCCACACCCTTCCTCCCAATTTTTGAGTCCCTCAGCATTTGGACACTGAAATTTTGTGAGTCCTGCTAAAATTCATGTATCCTCCTTCCTTAAAGGCTATGGACTCCTACATTTCCAGTCCAAAACAGTGGAGTCCTTCTTAAGAAAATCCAAAAACATTGCTGAAAGTAGAGGTAGAAATGCACAGAAGTCCAATTCTAGTCTAGTCTATAATGTTGCTGTAAACAAAATTTATCCAGTAGCTCTCAGGATATCCTTATCACAAGCTTTAGAGATCTCCCGAATTAGCTGTTTAAAAACCAACCAAACCAACCACTGTGGTCCCTTCTAACCTGACCTATCCTGTGATTGTGTGAACTGGTTTTATTTCCAATTCAGCACAAAGCTCAGGATTTTGGGAGGAGGGTGTATGAGTTGAGTTGGGCTCACCTGTCTGCCCCCTGTGGCACCTGCAAGCCCTGAGCTAGCTGACATTACTTCAGTGCAGAATGCTGAGACAAAATCAGAGGATGAGCAAAACCTGGTGTGCAGGCCTTTGCAAATAATCCACTTGTCCAACAGCACTGACATCATCTCCTGAGAAGGAACTGAGAGGAACTTCAGTGTAGAAACCTCAGAGGTCAGTATAGCTGTGTTGGATTGGGTCTCCTGCCCCTTGATGGGGGCTGAGATCAAGTTCTTTCACATATTTAGTACCTTTTACATACACAGCAGAAATTACGTTTGGAGAGAATCAGTTTTTGAAATTTGACTTTGGCTTTTTCAGTGCTCAGTTCCATTTTAGTTCCTACATCAATCCTGCCCTCTTTCCCACATTCTTTGGCAAGATGCAGGAGCTCAGTGCCTGGCAGTGAGTGTTTATTGGCTCCAGAGAAGGTGAGCTGAGGGAATGCTGGGGAGTGACTGGGAGATGCTGGGAAGTACAATGGGAATGCTCAAGGAATGTGCAAGCACTGCAGAGCTATGTGCATGGTGGTGGTGATGCCTCATGAAGGCTGACCTAGAACAGAGGTTAGACAGAGTTAAAGAATAAAAGTAGGTATTATTAGAAGGCTTCAATAGATCCACCTAGGGCAGCACAAGAGCCCAGCCTGTGCTACACCCCAGATGAACCCAAAATTGTCACAAAAATGGATGACCGGCCACAGAGTCTCGTACTTTTATAAGTTCTGGTCCATTAGCATATTTGAGCTAATCATATAATTACAACTCTAGCCCACGAAGTACCATCCTTCTTGTTTTTCTCTCTTCAGTCCACCATTGTTTATGCTCTTGGGCCTGAGATCTGGATTGCCTGTCCTTGGGTCCCCAACTAGAGAAGGAATTGTTTTGTCTACCTATTCTGTAGGTATTCTGTAAGCTCTGAAGAGAGCTTACTATCCTTTTATATGAGACCCCTAAAGCAGCACAGAATCTGAAAAATATAAAAGCTAAAATCTGAGGCATCATTGGGGCAGGGATTTCTGAGAGATCCCATGAAAAAATGCTGCAGTAACGCAGAATGGGAATGTTGGAAGTGGAAGTGAAGTGGAGTTGTCCTGCAGATGGCAAACAGTGGAGATGGATCCCACAAGGTCTTGTGGGACAGAAAACCTTGTTTTTAAAATGAGCTGAGCATGGTTTGTTCTAAAAATGATCAAGATTGATGCTACAGAATCCAGCAGAAGGAAGACTTTCAAAGCAAATTAATTAAGCTGGGAAGAAGAAAAGTAGGATGAGAATGTGCAACAAACATATAGAAGGACTGCATGACAAATGTCTGCATCATGTCTTTTTGCTTTAAATTCTGTAATTTCTGTGTTTTCTCCTGAATACCAGCATTAGGCAAAAGAGAGTTATGGTGTAAGTTCTTGGGGTGGGTGAGTAATCTGTGTTGCAAAGCTCCACAGGGAAATTTTGCCTTTGTTGTTTGCATTACCATATTACCCAAAGGCCTTTGGGAATCAAAACATTATTTTTTTAGGCCCTATGTGGCAGAAGTTTCTCCACTATGAGCAATAACTCTATAAAGAAAAAGTGCAGTGGTAGGGAAGATAAGAACTGGAAGCAATACTAAGAAAATCTGTTATGCGTATTAATATTGCATAGAAATTTTTGTGGGAGATGAAATTGGATTTTAGATTATTTATTTCTGAAATAAAAAATGCTGTGCTGAATCTATGGAGATAGCTGTAGATAATTTATCTTTCTGAGCTCTCTTTTCTTTTTGTTTTTTTTTTTGTTTTAATGCAAGAAATATTCTACTAGTGCAGTTCCTGGGCTCTGTGGACAAGGGAATGCTGATGGCATCCTAGAGAAAATTCCTCGTGTTACTGGAGGAAACTGGAATTGTGGAATATGCTGGTAAATAGATTTTTTTAAAAGCCAAACAGGCTGGGGAAAGGTTGGTGACTTACCATAGAGCCACTGGCTCTGGGTCAGATATAGGTCAGATTCCAATAGGATACCTGGGCCATTGGTAAAGATTCCTGAAGGGAATGGATGGCAGGTTTTATAATCTGAATTTCAGCACAGCCATTATCTCTGTGGAAAGCTGCCTTCATAATAAATGAGATTTGTATTTAAGCAGCCAAAATTACATAGCGTTCCATCATGAAGTTCAACCTTCTCCCTCCCCAGGATTCAGGGGATACTGGATTTCTGAGGGACAGACAGAGCAAGAGAGGCTCCTGAAGGGAATGTGTAGCTCCAGAAGTTGTGGTGGCCTGGCTCATGCCATGCACTGCAGTACTTGCAGGGAGCACTGGGTGTGCAGCTCCTAGAATGTGCTTTTTCACCTAAAAGCAGCTTTTTTTTCCCTCCAAAAAAGTCCATCTCAACCGTGTCTGAAATTGATCTGAGAGATCTTGGTCACAGCAAAGCATAGGCATTGTTCCACTATAACTGAGCTTGCCTGCTGCTGGATTTGGGTTAAAAGTCAAGCAACCCATAAATTACATTTATCCATTTTGTTGATGATATGGCTGTGAATTTGTCCCTGAAAAGAGAGGGAATTGTCCTTCCTGCTTATTTAGTTGAATACCCACAGTTCTTTGATTCCTTTCTTTAGAAACAGGGCAGGACAGTTCCTGTAAATTTAAGCATGTCATGTAAAAATCATGAGGAAGTACAGGCAAGGCTTTGTGGCCTGCGCTGAGTGGAATTTGATCACTGTTTATTGTATTGACATATTGGAAGAGGTTTTGTTGTCTAATGTGGTTGCTGATTGATGCTGGCATTAGTGTATGATTGCCTCAGAAGGTTTCCTGTCTCCACAAGATCTCAGAACACAAAATTATGGCAACAAATTTTAGAGAAATGAAAGGATTGGCTTCATGAAAAAGTACAAAATAAGGCTGGGGTAGAGTTAGATGGTGATGACAAAATCATATGGACTCCAGTCTTCAGGAGCTCCCACACCTGTTTCTCTGGCCAGAAATCCACAATATAAAAGGGAATTGGGGAATCTGTTCAGGGCTCTCTGTTTAAACTCCTTCTGGGTATTGATTCCTTATCTGCTTCCCTTGTGAAATCAAGGCTTTTACTTTATTAGGGGTTATGCCTCGATAAAGCCATATCTGTGGAGGGATATTTTTTTCTCTTTCTTAACTGAAAGCAGTTCAAATTAGGAATATCTCAACAGAGACCCAGGAATAGAGAGTCTGCTGCTAAACCATTCCTGCTGTAATGTGTTCAAAGGCAAAACTTGTTGCCTTTTCCACTGATGCTCAGGAGAGGTGATTTGCCTTGTAATAAGGACTCTGAAAAAATGTAGAATGATATTACCTTTATTACAATTTTCTGTTTTGTTTGTTTTGTTTTTTTAAAATGCTACTTTAGTGTATCTGTACTTATATCTATAGAATATATACAGACTATCTTATAGAAAACAACACCCCCTGCCTAATGTTGACCCAAAATATCATCTATTTACTCCTTAAATACAATCTTTGCAACTTGAAACGTTTTGTATTTAAGCACCTAAATTTGTTGAAAGCTGCTTCAGCAATTGCCACATGAGAGCATTTGAAAAAAAAAATTGAGGGGAAATTTGACTTGCAAGAAAGTAGATTTGAGGTTAGAAAACAAAGAGACATTTCACCCTACTTAACCTTTCCAAAATGCTTTCTATTTGGTTTGTGTCAGTTCCTGTCCCCAGTAGCTGGCACCTTGTCCTTAGAGCATTCCGACACATCGAACAGACTGTGAAATTGTACAGAAAGACAGCAAAAGGCTTTAAAATACTTTAAAAGACCATTTTAAGTGGCTTTAATAAAAATATAAGATGCACTGTAGTGACTGGGTGCAGGCTTGTTCAGCCAAACACACTGATCAGTGAGGGGTTACATTTGACTGACCCTTCTTCACACCCTTTCATGTCCTATTCTTTCCTTCCCTCTTGTTTTGCCCTGACCCACTAAACATTCCTTAAGTTCAGTCTCTCAGGCCCAACTCAATATCCTCAGCTGTCCTGTTCTTGTTTCCACCTTCTTAGCAGTTACAAATTCCTCTCCAAAGCTGTGCCTGATGATCCTTGGTGGTCCCATCAAGGAGTGCTTTTGTTGTTTCCCAGTGCCTCTCTCTCTCTTCTGCACCTGGCTTGGGTCTCTGCATGTTCTTGTTTACAAAGTCCTCCTTCATTTAATATTCCCTTGGAAATGAAAGGGTTCTTGAGGTGATGAAGCAAAGGCCCTCACCTTCCATATGACCTTATAGTGGTGGCTTCTGTCTTGTAGTGGAGCTCTCGATGTAGCCCTTGAGTTCTTCAGGAGCTGAACAGGGAGGCAGAACATGTGCTTCCACCATTTCCCCTTCATCACAACTGATTAAATATGTGTTTAATATGGCACTCACAGCACTGCACAGTATGGGCAGTATTTCAGCATGTTGTTTGCTTGGCTATCTCAAAACCTGTCATCATCCTTGAGACAGAATTAATTTCTGAAGCAATGCTCTGGGCAATGATTCTGGTGCTGTCACCCTAAAAAACAACAGACAAAGTCTAATTGTGATGGGAACAAACTTTCAAAAGAGAGTTCAACAGCACCAGAAACTCGCCTGTTTTATACAGTTATAATCTTTTTATTTCGCCTGGATAGAGAGAATCAAGTCCTTATTTCCTTCCATATTTACATACTATTGTTTTCAGCAGAAAATGGCTGGAGATGGCCCTTTTGAGAGCAGTGGTGCAAAGATATTTTCTCATCAGCCCGAACAGAGCCTTGGACTGGCTCTGAATGGGAGAGCACTCCTGAGATTGTTGTCTTTCTCTTCCACACAGATAATAAACCTGAGCTAGAACCACCAGTGCAGATCAGAGATTAAAATCTGCCCTTTGCCACTATATGCCTGTTAGGGGCAAAAGGCAGCATGTTCTCCCTGTGGAAAGAGAGACAGAAGTGTGCTGCCAAGCTGAAACAGAAGAAGAGCTGTAATGAGCCTAAAAGAAGTTGGGAAAGTATTAACTTACACAAGTGACCAGAATCTGTAAGTGATATGTAGCAGAACAGCATCTGTGTCCTCTCCCTGCTTCAGGGCCAACAAATCTCTTCACTCTCATAGCAACAGCCACACTGAACAGACCTGCAGGAGCTTTCATCACCTCTACCAATATGTGACCCTTGTCCCGCTGCTCTTGTTTGCAAGGACTCTATTTTCCGTCACCTCTCTTCAGGCAGGGTGGACTGCTCTTTATTCTTTTGATGAACTAATTACACCCTTGGATGACAGGCCAGTGAGAGGGGAAGAAATATGGGGAGCTAAATATCATCTTGTGAGCAGGATAAATACATACAAGAGTTGGGAAATTAAATTTGACTTCTGAAAATGTTTCTATTTGACAGGAAGGGAGAGGATTTGACATCCAGCTTTCAAAGCCACATTGCAGAGGAGGGTCAGAAGGGGTCGGTCTTCTTTCCCTTCCAGGGAAGTCTTCTGGAGCCTGGGAAAGAAAACAAGATATGCTCTGCCTCTGGCTCATCTTGTTGGTTTGGAAGGCTGTGACTCCCTGTACTTCTCCTGCACCAGAACTTCTCTGCTTTGCAGGAGCTAGACTGGGAGTGTAATTTGTTATAAACAGTCTCTCACTTTTCCAGCAGCCTCCCTTCAAGCCCTGAAAGGCCACAATCAGGCTCTTCAGTCTTGCCCATTTCCTTTCAGGGTTGGGTCAGAGTTTTTTACTTTGGATTAAAAGCATCTGGAAGAATCAGGGTTTATCATAGTCAAATCCACTGTTCCTATATAATCTCTGTGTCTAATAATCATTCCTGTTATTATCCCTGTCTGTGGGAATAGGACTTAACTGCTGCTACCCTTGGTCTCTAGCTAGACAACTCTTGTACAGAGTGAAGAAAATATGTATTTCTGAAAGTCCAGTGACTCTGTTGCCCTTTGAGTCTTTAAAGGCATCAATTCCATCAGTAGGATTGGTCTTCAAAAATGTTTCAAGCATCCAAGAGCATAAAATCCAGTGCAAGACAAAATGGTTTAAATTTGAGGCTGTCCAGGTGCTATATGAAAACTCCAAAGTCTCTCAGGTTGCTTAAAGATTGCTTGGAGCTCATTGGTTGAGAGTTATGTGCCTTTGAGAATCTGAAAGTACCTTGACCTTATTTTAGACCCTACTTTCTGAGTTGACACTTGCATGTAAAGCCATTTTGGTCTTCTAGGTGGAATTCAAACAGAAAATAACAAAGCAGGCTGCCAATGATACCTTCAAAGTAAAAGTAAGGATACCTCCAAAGACAGTTTATTTCTTGTTCATTTTCCTATAACTGATAAAAAATTATAATGTTTTACCAGTTCAACTATTTTTTTTTTCTTCGTGTATCACTGTCCAATCAGAAGTTTTTTGACGAAGCAACAGTTCACCTGAGAAAAATTTGTTTCATTTTCAGGAAAAGTGGGACAAATAATTGCTCTGCTTTTGAAACCTTCTCCTTTTGTTAGTGAAGGGTGTATTTATACGCTAAATCTTTCTTAAATTATTAGATGCTTATATATAGGGTTTTTTATATGGACATGTCTATGTCTTGCTGCACATTTGGGGGTAGTAATTTTAAAAAGAGGGTTTTTTCCAAGGGAGAGAATTAAATTTGCATTGTCTGACTTTTATTAGCATAGTACTCTATATCTGGCATCACCTTTTCAGTGATAAGACTACATACCTTTGTCTCACTGTGTGGAGCAGCTTGTCATATGATTTTGTCTTGCTTTAGAGAATCAGAGCTTGCTGGTGCTTCATTTGTACTCTGAGAGCTCTGGAAATCTTTTCCCCCCTTCTAGCTCAAGGTTGCTCCAAGTGCATTGCTGACTTTATTCTGTTCTGGTCAAAGAAATCAAAGGGAAAACTTTACAAAGATTTCTTGGTGACTCTCATCCAAAGTTTATGCCCTGTTGTGCTCTGAGTGGGCAGATTCAAGTTTTTTCTTTTATAAATTGAACTGAATCACACCTGGCTGAGGTTATTCCACAAAGCTGAACCAGTGTTGCTTGTATGTAATATTGATTCCAACAAGTGAAATGTTCTTATGGAGCTCTAGAAGGTGATCATCCCCAAACCTGAAGGGATCAAACTTAATTTGAAATTGCAGAATAGGATTTGTGTGATACCATCCCTTCCTGGGGACTAGGAGGAGATAAAGCAGCTGTACTTGCACAATAGTTCTGCAAGGAGGTTAATCTTTCTGGTTGATATATTCCAAGGCTACAGAAAGACTGGATAGGATTGACTTCCAGAGTACCAGTAAAAAAGGTTGTCCCTTCTGATTTCCGCTCTTATTTTCAGCATTTTTCCTTATCAGAATTAGGTACCATCAGATAGAGTCTCTAGGGTGGAGAAGGTAAGCAGATTTGTGAGGCATCATCATCATCTACTGTGTTTTGTCATGCCAGGATGGAATAGGGAGAATGAGTGATAAGAAATTTATGTCTTGTATTTTATTAGTCATCCAAGTCTTCAATTATTAGTGCTATGCTAATGAAGTCTCTTTGGATTGTCTGACAGATCTTATGATAAACTCCTTAACAAGACAATAAAACTGGGAGGATGTCAATTGGGTAATTAGGTGATAATCAATATCCAGCAGCTGTGACAAGATGGCAGGCAGATATCAGGCCCTGCTCCAGGCTCTGGGTACTTTGTCAGTTCAAGTTTCAGGGAAGATTTTGCCAAAAAAATAATAATTGCATTGTGTGACAAGAGTTGGGATAAAGGAATAGCAGCCTAATAGTGACATTAATTTAAACTGAATATGTAGAAATCCTTTCTCCTACACAAATCATTATGAAGTGGTTGATCCTGGCAATCAGAGTTTTTTCTTGACATGGGCATTAGACTGGGAAGATCTGAAATGCCCTGAGTAGAACCTTAAACTCCTAAATCTCCAAAGAGCCAAGGATATCAGCCCATTTTACATTAAACATTTAATTATAATTTCATGGATGCAAACCATCATTGGATGGTTCCTTTACAGACTTAGAGGCAACTGGAAGGATTTACTTCATTTATGTGTAGACATCAACAGCAAAGACAGACATAATTCTGGACTAGATAACTCCCATGATATCCAGAAAGAAGGAGCAGGAGTTGCCTGGTGTAGAGAGCTGTCCCCATTCTGATGGAGATGTGGTGCACCCTGGAAGTCTCTGGTTCTGTTCATTACCTCTGGAGGTTAGGATGGTCACATCAAATGCCTGAAGTTCAGAGAGATGAACTTCACTGTGATTAAACACATCACAAATACCAATGAGAATAAGAACTTGCTTGGAGGGACTCTGTGTGTGGCAGATCCAATGGCACAATGAGGTTTTGTGTAATAATACAAAGCTTTGTAAAATTCTGCTTATTCCAAGTATAACTTGGAGATAGAAAAGGGAGAGCACAATTTGTCCACAGAATGGACATTTAAGATCATCTCATTCCAGCGCCCTGCCAAGGACAGGGACACCTTCCACTATCCCAGCTTGCTCAGAGTCCCATCAACCTGGTCATGGTTTCACAGATGGGGCAGCCACAGATTTTCTGGGAAACCTGTGCCAGGGCCTCAGCACCCTCCCAGGGAAGAATTTCTTCCTCATATCCAGTCTAAACCTGTTCTCTGACAGTGTGAAGCCATTCCCTTGTGTCACTCCAGGCCTGTGTAAAAAGTCCCTCTGTGTCCTTCTTGCAGGCCATCTGTTACCTTTCACTGCCAATCCATGAAGATCCCAACATGATTTCTCTATATGATTTTCCATTGTGTTCCATTGACTTGGGTTGGTGAGAAACATACAGTATTGTGGACAGGATATTTCCTGTGAAAATTAGGACTGAACCCTGTTCTTGATTTAACCACCTAAAAATGCGTGAGGTTTTGGTTTTTTGGTGTGGTGGTTTTTTTTTTTTTTTTTTTTTGTTTTGTTTTGTTTTGTTTTTTTGCAAAATTCCTGAATGTCACAGAATTCCCTCCCAGCCTAGCTCAGGGAAGTTTGGGGGTTTCTGGACTTGTGTGAGGTAAAAAGCAGGCTGGAGGAGACAGGGTGGGCAGGCTGTGCTGGGAGCATTTCCCTATCACGTAGCAGAGGGGGACATTAAAACTGCCTCCTGCAAGTTTCTGCCCTTGCTAAAACCTCTCCTGAGGATTGTGCTGTGCTGCAAAGCATCCCAGCAATTCCTTCCCTATAGCTTTTGTCAAGCCTGGCTTGCACTGGCCAACTCAAACCAGAAAAAGATGATCACTGCCTTCACAGAACCTCCCAGAGGCTGAGACCATGGCTTGAGAATCAGCTTAAAAATAGGAAATAAGGGTAGGGGAAAATAAAGAAAAAAAAAAAAAAAAAACAAACCAAAAAATGGCAACCCATCAGAAGCAGTTGCCACAGCTTCTTGCATATTAAAGCAGGTTAGTGCTCCACAGTTGTACTGCTGGAAAAAATTGACAGGTTTACACTGAAAGACACCACTTAGAAGTGCTAAATTCTTTTATCTTAGCCTTATGGAGCCTTTTCACTGCTGACTATAATGCTGGCTACAGCCTTCATCATTCATTCTTAAAATGTGAGGTTAATGTGTAGCTACATTGGATACTAAGGGAAACAGATGGAGCAAGGAACGCAGTGAATCACAGGGAATCTGTTCACGAATTTTTCTCACTAAGAGGTTTTTTCCTTACTGAGCCTGCCTTAACATCAGAGCAAGCTCAAATAATCATCTAAATGCCAGTTCCACTGCTCCCTGGTCGGGATTCAAAGCTTCCAGATAAATGTTGGATTTGTCTGTTTGAGTTGGGAGCCACCAAGGAGAAGCAGCAAATTCTTTCTCATGACTTTAGGCTGGATCTTTGTTCCAAGTCTCTCCTGAAAGTCCCAGCCTTGATTTCCCTGATGACCTGTAGTATTGTGCATTGTAAACCTCACATGCAGACCTGCTGATGTCAGCCATAAGAAGGCACTCCCAATTCCTAACAGAAGCCATACCTCATATCTAAATTTACTGTAATTCCAGACTACCCATCAGCCTTCTGGCCAGCTGCCTCAGGGCAGGGGATGGCTCTGTGGTTATATAGACAGGGTTGTTGGAAGCACCAAGGGAGGTCAAACTGGCACAATTCCCACAGTCAGAAAGCCCAGACAGGATTTCCATTGCTCTTCAATCATATAGGATGGAGGAAGAATGTCTCTGATGATCTCAGCTGGGAGCTGATAACCTTCCAGAGCTGGATAAATAATAAATGGCTCCAGTGATGGTTGTCTCTGAAATATGCTAATAATTTTGGTAGAATGTGCTGGATGGCATTGGTGTATATCTGTGCCCTCTATGTGATCTAGAGTTTGTCACTGGTGTGTAAGAGAACAGAAAATGAGGGCCTTTTGTGAATCCAGTGGTTATTCCCTGGAGGACATTATCAAGGGAAGCATCACCACCTCTTGGTGTTCTCAAAACAGGATGGCTTTCAGAAAGTAGAAGCTTTAGCTCAATATCTCTCATTGTGTTTAATGAAGAAGCAAATGGATGAAATGGATGCAATTGGAGTCTGTGGAACACAAAGAGATGGCACCATAAGATCAAACGGCTCCTTTGTGCTTACATCTTTCAGAAAATCTTTTGCCTGTATTTTCTTTAAAGAGTTTGGAGCAAAACATTTCTAGTCAGCTTCTGAACTGGTGAAAAAAATACAAGTGATTTTTTTTTTCTTTCTATCATTACCCATTCTGAGAAAAACATTTTGGCTTGATTTGTTGTCATCTGATTTTCAAGTCCTTTTTTTTTTTTTTTTTTTCCCATGGCTCATATTGCAGTAATCTGTACCCTTGGAACAAGATGATCAGAGCTTAGTATCTGCCCTTACTGAACTAATCCTCTTGGCTATGATGTGTGGCAAAGTGGCAGCTCTGAAAGACTTTGGTATCATCTCACCCACTGGGTGGGATGTGGTGAGGAGCTGTGTTGTTTTGCGTGGAGTGAGAGCAGAATATTCCCTGCTGTTCTCTCTGCAGGAGGGAAGGACTTTGCACCACCCCTTCAGCTGGAACGTCCTGCTCCTCTTGGCTTACCTCCACACAGGCTGGGGATGGGGGAGACGGAATACGTCAGTCTTCCCATCCATCTTCAATTCCACCTACAATGTCTTTGGAATGTGAGGTACACTCAAACAATTTTAGGCCAGGAGATAAAAATCTAGGGCCTTTTTTCTTCCTCTGTAGCAAGGAAAGGACACCCAGCTTCTACTAAGAGGGGACAGAAATCTGTGTTGGTGTCAAGACTCCCACTTAGCTGACACAGGTAGCTTCTTCTTCCAAAAGGCTCCATCTCAACTGACTCTTGGTGTCTCCTGAGGCAGGAAAAGGCAGAGTTAACACATTGGCAAAGTCAGAGCTGGAATCCTGTTCTGCATAAGACCATAGGTTTGCAGTGTCAAGGGTCAGGAACAGATTGGGGGAGGTGCAGGAAACCTCCTTCCCATTCTTTGCAAGGGGTTGGAATACTGTCCATTTGCTGTGCTGAGGTGGTGGCACAATGGAAAAACTGTAGCTCTTGGGCTGGGCAGACAATCCGCTGTGTGATCCTGCATCAGGCTGTGTGTCTGTCTGCTTCTCTGGGGTCTTGGCTCTTGCAGTCATAGAATCACAGAATCCACTGAGTTGGAAGGACCATCCAGCCCAACTCCTGGCTCTGCACAGACACCCCAACAATCCCACCCTGTGCATCCCTGAGAGCATTGTCCAAATGCTTCTGGAGCTCTGGCAGCCTTGGGGCTGTGACCATCCCTGGCGAGCCTGTTCAGTGCCCCAGCATGCTCTGAGGGAAGAACCTTTCCCTGATACCCACCCTGACCCTCTCTGACCCAGCTCCAGCCATTCCCTGGGTCCTGTCCCTGGTCACACAGAGCAGAGATCAGAGCCTGCCCCTTGTCTCCTTGTGAGAAAGCTGCAGAGCTGCTGTGAGCTCTGGCCTCAGTCTGCTCTTCTCCAGCTAAACAGAACAAGTGACATCAGCCCTCCTTTTGTGTCTTCACCTCCAGGCCCTCACCACCTTCCATAGCCTGACTGGATCCCTCAAAAGGAGTTGGTACTTACACAGGCCTGTTGCTTTATGTTGCACTGTTTGAGATATGAAATGTGCCAAGTAAACAGCAAAAAAGAAAAAAAAAAGCCTTGTCCTCTCCCTGTTCTTGATCCTTGTAGAATAGGTGGTGGTTTCATCCAGTGTGACAAAGAATGGGGCTTTTCTTCCCTTTTCTCTGTGGTGGGTTTTGGTGATGGCGTTTCTGGATCACTTGGATATCTCTGCCACCTTTGAGACCTTCCCTTAGGATTCATGTCACTCCCCAGTAAGACCCTCTGGGAGCTGGCAGGAAGCAGTGCAATACCAAACCTGTTGGTGACCTGGACAGATGGCCAAAGCCCTTTCTAGACCCAAGGTGGCAGGAACTCTGCTCCTGATTTACACTGCTGGCATTTCTGTGGCTTGAATGGAGGCTTTCCTTGCCTGTAAAGTGATGGGAGAGCCAGCATTTCTCCCCTTCTCTGGCAGGTGGGTGTTGTGTCGCATGTGGCTTTGGTCCCCTGTGTCACCGTAGTAACAGCAAGGCATTGTTTCCTGACAACTGTCAGGGTTGCTAAGAGAAAAGTCAGCAGCTTTGGTAGATGTGACATCTCTGACATCCTCCACTCACATTACATTGGGATGTGTTTGATGGAGAGAAGACAACCTGGTGGCCAAGTCTCATCTCCTTTGACCCGGCTGAATGCTGGATTTCAGAAATAATTACAGTGTCCATAAGGCAATGGAACAGCCTGCCTGGGAGATGGGGAACATGGATCCTCTTGTTTGCCATGCTTACCCCATTTAATAACTACAAGTGACACTTCCTGCCCTCTGCTAGGAGATGAAATTATTTCTGGGAATAAAAATCATTGTCAAGGTAATGAGTGTTATCACTGGTCTTTGATGCTCTGGTTCCCCAGTCCATTTCAGAGGTGGCTTCACTGAGAAAGAAACTTTCCTCAAGCTGTCTGCTCTGACAGTGATTCATTCTTAAAAGAGTTTGCTTCCCAACCCCACCTGTCCATGGGGTGAAAGCTGTGGTTCGAGTGAGGCGTGTGTGAGTGTGGGTGGGGGAAGGAGCAGCAGGTTCCCTGAGGTATTACTCCAGCTTAGCTCAGTGGAATTCAGTGCAGTTGTACCAAGGCAAAACTAAAAGCAACACAGTGATGAATTGATAAATCCTATTTGCTCGCATCTGCCCACTCGGAGGCAGAGCTGGGGACATCACTCGCTGCTGCTGCGTGCCAGAGCATGTGCAGAGGGAGCTGTTGTGCTCTCTGCAGTGCTCAGGAGACAGATGGTGGAGCCCACCCATTCTCCATAGAGAGGAGGATTTCTGCAGTGCCGTGGTGCTGGCAGGCGATGCAATAGCACTGTTCTTACACTGCACAGAACTGTCGGGTTCAAAAGTGATATTTGATATTTTACCAGCGTTCTCTTCTGGAACCTTTTTTTTTATGTTCCACAGCTGCCTGCACAGCTTTTGGCACAGCACTGATGGTGAATAGGTATGCTCTGGCTGGACCAGCTCTTCCATTTAGGGTAAGAGTTGGACTGCAGGGGAGAAATAATCTTGGCTGTTGTGGTGCTTTTAGGAGAGGAGAACCAGTGAAGTAATGTTCTTATCCCTTCTAAAATTCCAGCAAACCCTCTGTCTTAGCACAGCATGGGAGAGCTTCTGTTGGCTGGGAGTTGGGGCAGATCAGATTAATGGAGATGTCTTCTCTTCCCTAAATGGAAAAAAAATTGATTTAGCTGTACAAGTGGGACTTGTGACAAGAGAATGAAGCCCAGTATGATTTTGCAGAGGCCATCAGAAGTCCTGGGGACATTCTGAAATGCTCAGTTTCCCACCAATTTCCTGCAGCTGACAGGACATTTGCATTGACCTTGGTGACAGTGCCAGCCTGGCAAATGAAAAGGACAAGCATCACTAAGAGGAGAATTAAATTTGCAAGGAATGCCTTGTATTTCATTTTCTGTTACTGCCATTTTTTATCTGTCCCAGCTACTCCCTGTGTCCCTAGAAAGCCTGCCCTAGTGTTCCACTTTCTGCAGCAGGAATGGTGTCTGTGCTCACAGCAGGGGTGGCTTTCTCCAGCTCTTTTGTCAAACGCTGTCAGGGACCCCCTGAGCTCCTCCTTCCTTTGCCAGCTGTGGGGAGTGCGCAGCTCACTGATGTGGAGCCTTCTGTCTCCTTCTCAGAGCAAGGAATCAGCCCTGACCTGACTGGTGCCTCTAGGAGCAGCTCAAGTGGAAGCTGTTCCCAGTTCAGCAGATTTCAACACAGGTTCCTCTGTGGTGGAATAAGGGGGGAAGGTAATCTCTTCTCTTGCAGCTGTCACTTCAGAGATTTTCAACCCTCTGTCTTATATAAGCATGAGAGTATCATAGGCAAAAGAGGTGTGGGTTACAGGTGTGTGAAATAGCTTCACACAGCCCTTGTGTGAAATGTGATATTAAAGATATGTGATATTAAAATGTGCTGTTAAAGAATGTGATATTAAAGAACCTATCATCTTCTTGATATTTAAAAAAATTGTACAATCTTGGCATAATTACTAGTGCAATAGCGACACTGTGGGTGCATCCAGATGTAATTAGTGTTTTCTTCTTCTCCTCCCTTCCTTTTTGGTTGTATAAAACATCACTGCAGCTCATTTTTCAGGGTTGTGTGCTCATTATTTTACAGTGAGTGGCTCTGCTCAGAAGTTTCTACCTGAAATATCATAGAAGGTGAAGTTGTTTCTTAAAAAGAAAGAACAAGATGATCAAGAACAGTCATCTCTAAAGAACTGGTCCAGTAGTCTGAGCTGTTTGGAGTTGCAGAGGCTTAGTGTTCCTGAGTTGCGGGGGAAATAAATGATTGGATACCAGACCTGAGTCCTTGGGTTTTGGAGCTGGGCCAAGACAACTTCCTATGATTAAACTGCAGTCGTCATGGGCATGACGACAGCTGGGCATGACCAGGTGATCCAGCAACCTCTCCTGTCCTCCACCAGACATGAGGATGGAGACGGGGCAGAGCGAGAGGGGAATTCAGAATTAACGTTGTGACAGGCTGTGCCCCGCTCCGGGAGACCCTGGGCTCCTGTGCCCCTCTGCTCTCTGGCGGACTTGGCAAGGTCACTGCGAGGCTGCCCGTGCTCCCGGAGCCTGTTCCTGTTCCTGGCGGCAGGAATGCGCAGTGCCCGCGGAGCTGGGCTCGGGCTCGGCACAGCGCTCTGCAGACAAGGCTCGATGACTTTGCAGATGCTGGTGCTGCGCACGGAGTGACCTGAGCTGAGCCGAACCACGATGCAGTCCCAGCCCTGGAGAGCTCTGCCTGCAGGAACAAGCCAGTGGAGCTCAAAGTGGAGTTCCTCAAAAAGGATTTGCTTTACAAAAGGCTCGGGATTGATGCAGCTGGCTGAGGTGAGGATGCGTTTGTGTTGCAAAGGCAATGGGAATGTTCTTTTGTTCCCCGTGGAGACAGAGGAGCTTGGGAACCATGAGGAAAACGTTATCAAGAGCTCTGTGGGTAGGAGACATTTTGTAGCAGCAGCTCCATCTCTGTGTCCCCAAACAGACCTAAGTCAGGGAAATTTGAGCACAGCAAAGTCCTTTTTTTGGCAGTATCCAGCAGCATTTCCCCTCTGGAGAAGTCCAGGTCTCTAATTCTGTGCAGAGAAAATGTCGGGGTTTCATCTATCTGTCTGCCTCCCTCCTACCAGTTGAGAAGGCAGCAAGTACCTTTGTAATGAAGGATTAACTGTGCAATCAGATCTGTATGCCATCCTCACATCCAAGCACAGTCACACCCCAAGCATAGGAAAACATGCTCACAGAATAAATCCAGGTCAGGTTTCAGGCTGCTGGCTTAGCTGTGGCCCTGACTTCTTGAAGCTAGAGTTTTGACTTGCTTAGCAACAGTAAAGCTGTGCTGTGGTCCAAAAACCAGGACTGGAAAGTGCTGCTCCTGACCTCTCACCTGAAAGACACAGCTTCTGAGCTGGCTGCCACCCTTTGTTTCTCAGTTTTGATCAACAGAGAATCATCATGGAATCCTAGAATGGCCTGCATTGGAAGGGATCTTGAAGATGATATCATTCCAGCCCCTACCATGGACAGGGACACCCTCCATTATTCCAGGTTGCTCAGAACCCCATCCAACCAGGCCTTGGACGCTTCCACAGATGGAGCAGCCACAGCTTCTCTTGGCACCCTGTGCCAGGGCCTCAGCACTCTTGCAAGGAACAATTTCTTCCCAATATCCAATCTAAACCTACACTCTTACAATTTTAAGCCACATGCACCCTCCAGCAAAAGCCCTCTGGCGTTTCACCCCTTAAGCAATGCTGAGAATGTGATAGTTGCTGTGGGGTGGAAGAAAACCTAGGGAGGCAGGGCAGTAGAAGCTTGTTTTGAATCTGTGTCCTTGGATGCCAGCCCTAGGCCAAATCTAAGGAAGGGGACATGGTGACTGGGCAATGTGGCAACAGGAATGGAAAAGAGCTCTGGGCCTTTTCTTTTTACAACAAGTCTCCCTAGCAGTAATCTGTAAGGACTTGGCGTTCCCTCATCCCAAAACACAGCATTTCCAAGCCAATGCTAAATATGCCCTTGCTTTGCTTACCACAGGCACAGAGAAAAGACCCTGAGAAAAACAGTAGCTCCTGCTGCCAGCTCTGGAAAGCAGCAGACTTCTCAGATGTCAGGCAGATCTGAAACATCAAAGGGGCTTGTCCTGAACTAGCTGACCTTCTATTACCCATATCCTTCCACTAATACCCAGAAGATTATCTTTGCCTTGTTTTTGCTGCGGTGTCCCTGACCTCTGGAAACCCTCATGCTTTGAACATGCTCCATGATGGCAGAGAGGTGGAATTTGCAGTGACTGCTCCGCTTCAGGTGGCTCCTCTGTGAATTTTCTTTTGGATTTGTGTGACTGGAACTGCCTCCAAGCGTGTTTCACCACCCGCACACCTCCATCTGATCCTGAGCTATAGGTGAGCACCAGCTCAGCAGACACTGAGAGGGGGTTTAGCCCAGGGGAGCTGTAAATTGCTGTGAGTACAAGGTGGCTGTGCTTACACATGATAAGCTGCACCCCCAGACCACCAAGGACAATTATTTCCAGTGGTTTTCTTTCTTCTTTCAGCGAAATCCAGGGGAGTGCTGGTGGAAACAGGTACAAAAATAGTGGTTTTGGGGAAGATGTTGCTGGTAGGTGCTGGATGTAACCATGACCATGAGAGGAGGCAGTGAAGGAAGGCCAGCACAGAGGCGAGAGACTCTGTGCTTCCAAGCACTGCTCTGCTGTGTCTCAGATGTCAATCACTGGCCTCATCACATGGTTCTTGTGGAGATGGACAATGCTGCCACACACAGACTGCCTCTGTCTCTGCTCTCTGGGCTGTTTGCAGCTTCCTCCTTCCTGGGTCTGCTGCTCTGGTCCTGGGCTTTCTCCAAGCACTGCCTCCCACTGGCTTTGTGCTGCTCTCAGTCGTTCCTCTCTTGTGTTAGAATCTGCTGGAATAACTTGTACTGCAAGAGCAATTATTGAAATGTGCATTGAGTTTATCCTTAAGGCAAAGGACAAGCACTAGCAGAGAACCACCAGATTAACACCAGTCCCTGCAGGGAACAAGGGGCAGAAACTGCAATGTGTTGCCCAGGCATTACGAAACCCTGGTTTCTAGGGGAAGGGGGGGAGTGAAAAATGTGGCTGGATGGGCCTTGGCATGCTGGACCAAATAATGAGGATCAGTTCCAGTTTTCCAGAGTCAGGATCCTGGAGGACTGTTGCATCCACTAGCTATCATGCCATGGTGTGGAAAGCAGTGGCTTGAGGCTGTGTCTGCAAAATTACATGTCTGATTCCCTCCCACTATCCTTTTGCAGCCCTCAGCATCCACACAACTTGCAGCCTTCCAGAACCTGAAGGGAGTCTACAGGAAGGATGAAAAGACTATTGACAAGGGCCTGGAATGACAGGACAAGGGGGAAGGGCTTCACACTAACAGAGAGGAGGTTTAGATTGAATATTAAGAGTGAGTTTTTCCAGCTAGAAGTTAATTTTTAATGCTGGACTAAATCCTTGAATACTGAGGTGGCTTCTACAGCATAATGGCTTCTACCGCATCTTTGTACCAGGAAGGATAGTCAGGTGCTCTACAGACAGCAAATCCATGATGATTTTTATTGTTAACAGAAAGACAGATAACAATGGATTGTAGTTACCTCACTTCTTCCGTCTCGTAAATAATCCAGGAACTGCTGGATGAGACATAGAAATATCAGGCAAAGCTGTACTTGTAGGCATGAACTGCATGAAAATTAGCCTGTTAACTTGGCCTAGTCCCTTAAATATTATTGAAACAAAACTGGAACAATCCAGTTGGGTCATGCAGTGAGATGTGTGATTTATGAGGGTGAAACCAGCTCATCATCATCTTAATGCCATACTACTAAATACACATTACTAAATTTGATATGTCCAGGAGCACACTGACTGAAGGCCAGCATTCCCAGCTAATTCAGTGGCTTCCACTGTTTTTCAAACATATTTCATCACCATAGAAAAAGTGAAGAAGCACTGCTTTGGAAGGTTTCTCTGCTGGCTACAGAAAAATGTAAAATTGAACAGTCATAGCTAATATAATGTCATCTCACAGAATCTCAGAATATCCTGAGTTAGAAGGGACCCACAAGGACCATTAAGTGCGACTCCTGGCCCTGCATAGAACCAGAGCCAGGGACAAGCATGGAAATGTTTAGACTTTCCCTTCTGGAGAAAGGAAGGGCAGGAAATGGTGTATGACTTCCTGTCCTTCATCTACCTAAGTTTCTGTGAGGTGACCTTTCCAATGTTAATTGAGTCAGAGTCTGAGCTGTGACAGGAATAATTCTTGAATTCAAAAAAAAGCAATAAACATATAGACACAGTTCTGAAAGCTTAAATTGCTCTCCCTGATGCAGAGAAATACCTGTCCGCTAAGGTAAATGCCACCAAACAATGCTGGATTCCTGTCAAAGTGGCAGCTGATGGCCATTCTGGGAGTGTGACTACCAATGGTTCAGAGCTGCCAGCTTTGGCCAATTTGTTTCTGCGGCATTCAGGCAGCAGTTCAAGTTGGCCTCTCAACAATTCCAGGGACTGACAGGTGGAAAATCCTTTGTCCATATCTCCACTGCTATGAGCAGGGACACCTCCCACTCGAATTTCTCCCATGCTCTTTTCATGGGAATTAAATAAGGACAGGAACTTATAATTGTGGCTTGCAATTTTCATGCTTCTCATGAACAACAGCCAGCAAGGAGAATGAGCAAGTGGTTTATTGGTATGGAATTTGGAAAACCCATGGTGTGCACAGCACTCTGCATCCAAGTCAAGTGACATCTGGTGATGCATCAGATGACACCTGGAGTACAGAGAAATTTGTGAGGATCACCACAGAATCCTAGAAAGTGCCCTTGGACCTGCACAGAGGACCTGCTCCATTACAAAGCCAACTACAGTTTCTAGGAATGATATAATCATGTGAAGGGAGACCAGGCTTATATTACCAGCAGCCATCATTTGGAGGATGTAGCTGAGCTGTAAACAGATAGCATTAGCAGGGTGAGCCAGAGTTCACCTGTGTTACAGGGCTCTGTGCATGGCATTAACTGGGTTTGATGCAGAGTAGTTGGAGGGATGGGAAGCCAGAAATTCCCTGCAGAAGTGGGATGGCCAGGAAGTTCTGTGTCTGAAGCATGGCAGGAAGTGATCAGTCTCTAGGGACAAATTGTCAGAGTTGGTGGGTTGGATCCTGGAGAGATGCACAGCAAGGAGGATCCCTGCTTGCTACAGCAGAACTGGTGTGTGATTCTGCACTGGCAGAGGAACCACAGTAGGGTCTCAAAGTGCTCCATTTGGAGGAAGGGGTGCCTCGGTAGGGATGGGATTAGTAGGATGCTGCAGGGAAGATCTGGAGATCATGGAAATAATGTCAGCATCAGCAGATCTCCATCCCCTTCCTGCTCATCCTTGACAAATACACTCCATCTATATTCTCTCCTCATTCCCTGCCCCTAATGGTACAGGGAGAGTCAAACAGCTCTTATTTTATATACCTGCCCTATGACTCCTGAGGGGGAGGCAGTTTGTCTCTCACTAGAACTCTGGAAACATGGGGAAAATGAATTTAAATACAATGTTTTGGGGTCATGTTCTCTGATGGTGCAAATCAACACTGCCTCAGTTAATTCAATTACCAGTGCTGACCCTGGAGTCATAAATATTGGTGAGTCTCTCTCTCTGAGCTCTGTGGCAGCATGTGGAAGATTTTTAAAAGAGCAATTTTCCACATACACCCACACACATCCACACACACACACCTCCTCCCATTTTTCATAGAATTAAAAAAAATCCTAAAAAAAAGTTGTCAGTCTTTGGGCCAAAGTTCTGGAACCGAATATCAGCTGTACTGACTGCCAGACTGCATCTTAGAGCAACCCTCACTGGATGCACTCAACTGTCTCATTCAAAGGACTTTTTTCACATTAAAAAGCCTCTTGAGTTTGATTAACAAGTGACAAATAAGCTGCTCCAAGTCCTTACAGGAATTCTGAAGGATAGATCAGTGTGGGGGCATGCAAGGACTTTCACTTCTTCTTAGAGGAAATCCTGACACCTCCTATGCATGGCGAATTGCAACAGAAGGATTCATATCCACAAAAGAAGTGTTTCCTGTGCATTTGAGATGGCAACAACAGACAGGATTCCCTCTCAGCATACATACATCCTCTACAAATGCGTGGGAGTCCCAGAAGGTCTTGGCGTCCACTGTTTTGAGAGGTTTATTATTTTGGGGGAGGGACAGACTTAATTTTAGTTTGTAAATGCAGCAGGTCTCCTCCCAGACACTGACAGTCAAAAGCCATGAGGACTGGATGTCATTTACTGTCATTTCTCACAAGAAATTGAGGACCAGCACAATCAGGGTCAGGTACTGAAGTAATAACCTCTTTCACAGTAACAACCTGTCTTTCATTTCTAGTTCCTCATGCCTAGCTCACTTGAGCAGCTTCAGATAAATCCTAATTATTATAGAAAAAATTCTAAGTCAACTTAGTCAAGTGGCAGAAATCCCAGACTGGTAAGAGGGTTGAAAGGAAAGAAAGCAGTCATTTCTATGCAATCTTTCCCTCAAATATGCACATAGGAAAAAAAAAAAAAGGAAATATGATAAATAACTGGTCTTCATTCAGTCTTTACTTGAGAGTTTTCTTGCCTAAATTTAATAGTTGATCACAACAACAAATATCAGCATGAACAATGGCACAATGGCAGTTGTGTTAAATATCCAAGTCTGTTTTTCAGAGAAAGGTTTCTGGGGGCATTTATCCTTTCTTTTCCCATTCTCTGTCTCTGCACTAGCAGAAAATGCAGCGTATTCCCCTGCCCTGTGTGATTTTTGACTAGATGCTGGGAAGCATTTCTTTACCAAGAGAGTGGTGAGATCCTGGACCAGGCTTCTGGAAGGAGTGGTCAATGCCCCAGGTCCATCATAGTTTGAGAGACATTTGGACAATGCCCTTAACCTTTGGTCAGCCCTGACGTACTCCAGCTGTTGGACTACATTATTATTGTGGGTCACTTCCAACTGAAATATTTTCGTTCTATTCCATTCTATTCTTGCAGTCATTGTCTTCTCTGTGAATAGGGGAAAAAGAGGGAATGAGGGTCCCAAGGATATGGCTGTTCCCTGAGGCTGTGAGCAGCAGATTTCAAGTGAGCTGGATGCCAGAGCAGTCCCCACATGATGTTAAGGAACTGCAGATCAACAGTGGAAGACATTGACAGCACTGCAGAGGCTGTAGTCCCAGGACCTGCCTGACTTGAACCTGGCTCAAACCAAATGCATAAGCTGCTCATGAGCTCTAAATCTGGTGTTTAGGTTTGAAAGCCAGAAGGAACTTTCCTTTCTCCCTGCCTTCCCCTTCTCCTGCATGCAAGCCTTTTGCCTCAGTGCCTTTGCTGTGTGGGCTGGGAGCAGGATGCTGGGAGTGGGAAGTCAGTCTCTGCTTCCCACCCTGCTCCAGGATGGGAACAGGAAGGGTGCCACTGGGGTGGGAGTGCCATCACTTGCCTGTGGAGGCTTCCACTTCCAGAAAAAACAGAACCTGTGTTTGCATGCAGGGCATCTCTGTTTTATGTGTTCAGTAGCTGTACTCCATCTGAGTGTGCATGCTGAACAGAATGCTGGTAGTAGCAGAAATTCCATCAGCTTGAGGAGAGTTGTCCCTTACCTATATCCATAAGCTAAGAAACTGAAATTGGGGTGGGGGGGAGAAAGAAGCTTGAATTTTTTCTAGTGTCCATATGTTTTATTGCATGGACTCCAGCAGATCAAGGGATGAGATTCTGCCCCTCTGACCCGCTCTGCTCAGTTCCCCTGCAGAGTTGCCTCCAACCCTGGGATCCTAGCCCAGCAAGGACAGGGAACTGCTGGAGCCAGGCCAGAACAGGGACACCAAGGGGATCAGAGGGATGGAGCAGCTCTGCTGGGAGGAAAGGCTGAGGGAATTGGGATTGTTCAGCCTGGAGAAGAGAAGGCTTTGGGGTGATCTCATTGTGGCCTTGCTATGCCTGAAGGGAACCCACAGGAAAGATGGAGAGAGACTCTGGACAAGGGCCTGGAGTGACAGGACAAGGGGCAATGGCTTCACACTGACAGAAAGGAAGGTTAGATTGGATATTGGGAAGAAATTGTTCCCTGTGAGGGTGCTGAGGTCCTGGCACTGGGTGCCCAGAGAAGCTGTGGCTGCTCCATCCCTGGAAGTGTTCCAGGCCAGGTTGGATGGGGCTCTAAGCAACCTGGGGTAGTGGAAGGTGTCCCTACCAATGGCAGGAGGGGTGGAACTGAATGATTTTTAAGGCCCTTTCCAACCCATACCTCAGCCCTGGGTGTCCCTGTGTGCAGGGAGGGCTCCGAGCAGGGCCCAGGCTCTGCTCCAGGGCCCAGCAATGGCACCAGAGGAACGGGCAGGGACTGAGGCCAGGAGGTTCCACCTGGGCAGGAGGCAGAACTTCTGTCCTGGGCAGTGACCGAGGACTGAACAGATTGAACAGAGAGGGTGTGGAGTCTCCTCACTGGGGATATTCCAGACCCTTCTGGACACAATCCTGTGCCCTGTGCTGCGGGATGGCCCTGCTGGAGCAGGGAGGTGGGACCAGCTGCCCCACTGTGGTCCCTTCCAGCCTGACCCATCCTAGGATTTTGTGATTCTGTGAGTGCAGGTGTTCTCATAATCTGTGTTAAAATCCTAACTTAGAAGCCACTTATAAACTCAGTGTTAAATTCTTGGTGTGTTGTACAGAAAGTGAGGAATGAGGGGAAGTCTCCAGAGCACAAAAGCTTTAGCTTGCAGTCTCCAGTGAGACAGGAGGAACACCTTTCTTCTCAAAAAAGGTGTAACAGGATCAGAAAACGTGATACTATATACATTTCTGTGGTGGTCTGAGCTTGTCTAAAGGATATTATTGGTGTGCATATCCATCTTGCATGTGAAGGTAAGGACTTTCTAGAAGGGCTAAAGCAAGCTGCTCATTGGGGAGTTAGTGCTGAAAATGAAATTTGGGTGGTGGATCTCATCCCTAGCTGTGGTTTCTGGATTGTTATCACCTCCCTTTTTTCTGTTGGTTCCCCATGTTTTTTGAGGGAGGGGAACAATTTGCAATGGAGGCACGCTGAGGTGCTCAACCTCCACTACCAGAAGGCTCATTTTTGCTTTCTGTTAAGGACAGGAGTTGAGTGCTCCTTCACGTGCAACAGGCCCCGGTGTCCTGTGAAACATACGGGCCCAGGAGAAAGGCCTGACCTGTGCCTCAGCTGGTGTCTGCTGGCGTCAGACCAGCCCCACGTGCTCAGAGCAGCTGAGGGAGCCTGTCTCTGTGTGCAGAGCTAAGCTGTTTGCCTCAAGGGCAGCCTCAGCCAGGCTGAAGGACTTAGGATGAGATGGATGCTTCTGTACTTCCCATGTAGTTTTTTTAAATGTTTCCATCAGTCTACTGCTATAGCCTTGAGAAAGAGGAGGGAAGCCTTCCCTGATGACTCCAGGGGTATGTGTATCCTTTAACAGCCCCAGGAAGAGAATGCTGGCTTCCCATAGTAAGGGTTTCCTGGAGGGAGAAGCTGATCAGCTTCCCAGGGTCACCAAGTCCTCTGGCACTTCTGCTTTGTTAGGATGAGTGTGCCAGGGACACCGAGGCTCGGATGGTCTCTGTTACAGCCCCAATTCTACAACTGGGGAGAGGCAGCATAATTCTGCTTTACTGCCTTCCCCTGTTTGAAGGCTCAGCCCAGAGGATTTGTTTATCAGCTCTTCCACATGCCACATTTCAGCACGAAAATTCAGAGTGTTACAATGCCAGCGAGAATGACGTTTAATTTTAGCAGACACCTCCTTGCTGTGTGTGGGAAGATGGGCTTTGCTGGGCGCTGAAGCGCACAATAAGGCTGTTATCGAACATTCCCATGCTGGTGGGAATTAGAAGCAGCACAGTTTTAAAAATCAGCAAAGCTGTGCTCACTTTAAACCAGTCTGCTTTCCAAGTCTTCACATGGGGCATTTTGCATTTGCTGTCCCAAGAGACAAATGGAAGACTGAGGGTCATATTTTCTCTGGAGCCCCATCAGTTAATATCTGCTGAGCCCCTGACTGGGAATGCTTATTCCACCAAGTGTGTCAGATTTGCTGCCCTGTTTTGCAGTAACTCGTGCAGTGCCTGAAGCAATGCATAAAACCAGGGCTGGATACACCAGTGACCAAGCAAAAAAAGGCTCAGTTCCTTGGGAAAGAAGGACTTTTTGGATCACCTCTACAGAGAGGGAGAGGAAGGGAAAGGAAGGGAAGAACAGCGCGTGAAGGAGCTGTGCAAGAGCGGGTGCAGAGGAGGATGAGTCACCTCCAGGCTTCAGCTTGGGTGGCAAGGGAAGCGCTTCCACCTCCAAAACACCTCCTCCCCTTGCTTTTTCACTGCCTTGCTGAGCTCAGGTTCTGCAGTGACCCCCAGATCTGGGCTCAGAGAAGGACAGTGGCAGTGCCCCAGCATGGGAAGGTCAGGGCAGGAAAGCACAGCACCTCCTGTGGAGATGTCACAGCCCTGTGCCATCAGCAGCTGGCAGAGGACTGGCCACGGGGCTCTGGGTAAGTCTGACTCCCTCATGTTTTATGTAGTCACTTAGCACTCAGCACTGGGGGAGGCAGCACCAGCAAATCAAAGCATCTCCAGGTCTTTACACTCACTTTGCTTGCTTGATGTCCCACACAGAGAAATTACCTCAGAGCCCTCAGCCAAGAGCTTCACAGCTGCATATTGCAAGTGCTGCCTCAATACCCAGCACTGGGGCAGCAAAAGGGATATCTCCCCTTATTTGAAAAATGACACTCAGGCATAAAGTCTCAGCTAATTGTCTGGGCTCTTCTGGGTGCTTTATTTTGTCAGTACAAAATCAAAGCAGTGCTAACTGGTGATTCATGGCAAAGCTGACAGGCACAGTGACTCAACTCCCAATAACACTGGTTTGTCTCCAGAGTCTCTGGGGTTGCTGAAGACATCCAACTTTCAGGTGGGTAAATTTAGGTGAGAAGAATCATATCCCAGGAAGCAATTTCTGCTGCCATCTCTTGCCTTCCTCTGCAAACATCTCCAGCGAGAGGTGTGCGGTGACTTGTGTAAAATGTTCTCTTCACAATGAAGCAGCAGCTCTGAAATGAATATTATGAAATGTCAGTGGCTCTGCCCATGGACCGATGGCCAGCTTGTAAGAGAGTAATTATTTGACCTGGACTGGGGGATGTCAGGCGTAGAAAACCACAGTCTGAATGCTCAGCTTGTTTTTACCCACAGAAATTCACTTAGAGACAGATCTCAGGGGTTACTCTGAAATCCACAGAAAAGTTTCTGTACAAGCAGAAAATTTGCCTATCAGAGCAAAGCAGAGTGATCAGGTGGCCAAATCAATATGAAAACTAGCCAAACCAAAACAACCTCCCCCCCAACATGCTATAAACAGCACCATTGTTTTGGAAATACCCACCTCTTATTACTTTAGAATAAAAAGTATTTCTCTGATAGCATTAATCCTTCATGCATAGGTGAAGTACTTTTTCCAGACCACTAACACCAATGAAGATGTCAGATATGCTATGCTATCAAAACAAATGCACAAACACAGTAGATGTAAATCTTTATTCCTAAATTTCTATTTATTCCTAACTTGAAACCAGCTGGCTGGGTGTCTGTTCAGTAAATCCCAATCTAAACAATATTACACAAGAGATCAGTCCATGGGTTTTAAAGAGAGCTGGAGAAAATTGCTAATATTCATAAATATTAAATCAGTTGCTTATTAAGTGTTTTCTCTTATTAAACTGCTGAAAAGTTGCTTATTTGAACTTGTTCTGCCATTGACAGAAAGTTGTCTTCAGAAGCTGATATTAAATACATAGAAATGTCTTTACAATCATGGTGCAGGTTTGTACTCATGGTACTCTTGTGTCACTGACATAATGTAGAGTTTTCCAAATGTGCAGCACATTACAGGCCTCTAGTGGTAGAAATGGAAAAAAAAAAAAACAAACTAGCTTAGGATCCATCTTAACTGTAACAGTTCCTGATGGTACTAAATTCCAGTCTTAACAAATTATGTAATGCTTTCTGTTTATAGATTTGGCCTTGTAATTTGCTCACCTGAGGGAAATGGAAATTCAGCAGAGATCAGAGATGTCAGTGACAATTCTCTGTTAATTTGAAAGAAAAAAAACCCGAGAAAGTAAACCAAGTTTAAAAAAAAATAAAAAGAAAAGCACATGGTGCACGGCCCTAGTCTTGCTCAATTAATTAATTAATTGCAGTAGCCAAAAGAGGTAGAATGCTGCGAGTCTGGCAGGTTACAATCATGCCACACCACACCTGCCTGGGCTCCAGACTTACCACCCTTTTTTCTGCCAGGTCTGCATGGGCACAGGACTCTGCCAGTCCATCTCAAAGCCTGGCTGCTATCACCTCCCTGTCAGATTCAGGTGAGAGGTGTCCAGGAGCATCCTCCTTTCAGCCCTTGCAAAAGGAGCATATCCTCCTGCCAGGGTTGATCTCGCAGCATTTAACGTTTGATTTACTCAGCACAAATTTATTTATCTAGCACAAAGCACAAGGCAGTGACTAAGCAATCACCACAGGGTTGTTTGGTGATTTGGTTTTGGTTTTCTGGGTTTTGTTTTGTTTTGTTTGTTTTAATTGCAAATTTTCACTAAGATTACTAATAATATTCTCAAACTCTTAATTTCTGAGATAAATATGCAAACTTATACTACTCAAAACTCTCAGCATTTTATATGTTTTTAAGGGAGTTAACACTGTGGAGAGGAGTACTATATGTAAAAAAACAGAAAGGTGAGAAGTGACAGAAGTGATTGAAGGTTTTTTTCCCCCTGGGTATTCTTTATAGGAAAATGGGGTTTGGTCACTGGTTACTGCATTTTGATGGAGAAGTAGGCAAATCTGAAAGGCTTCAGAAGAGATCAAATGAAATGCTGTATACCTGGGGACTAAAGAGCTGTGGAGGAAAAGCTTAAGGTCATAAAAATCTCTGTATGAACAAAGACCATGGAAGAAATTATGGCAGAAGAGGGTGAAATTCTGTTGAGGGTGGCATTCAAATCAGAACATCCATATTTGGCAGTGAATGCATTCCTTTAAGCATCATCTTGGGCTTAAACATCTTTAGGCCCTCTCTTGGATCTATGGAAGGGACTTGGATCTATGGAAGGTCTCTTGGATCTATAGAAGGTCTACTGGAAAGTGTCCCTGCCAATGGCAGGGGTGTTGGAACTCGGTGATCTTTAAGCTGCCTTCCAACCCAGGCTATTCTATGATTTACACTCGCCAGTCCTGTCCAGGGAATATGTGAGTTGGACCACTTTGGTACAAATAGTGCCAACATTTCTCAAACATTCCCTCTCATGACCCACAGTGAAAAAATCTTTAATTTAGCACCAAAGTCCAGTTGCAGGGCATCCTGAGTGACATCTCACAGCAGTTCTGCAGCTTCCTCAGGAGAGGAAAAGAGGGGCAGGCTCTGATCTCTGCTCTGTGTGACCAGGGACAGGACCCAGGGAATGGTTGGAGCTGGGTCAGGGCAGGGTCAGGGTGGTTATCAGGGAAATTTTCTTCTCCCAGAGAGTGCTGGAACACTGAACAGGCTCCCCAGGGATGGTCACAGCCCCAAGGCTGCCAGAGCTCCAGGAGCATTTGGACAATGCTCTCAGGGATGCACAAGGTGGGATTGTTGGGGTGTTTGTACAGGGCCAAGAGCTGGACCCAATGATCCTAGAATCAAGAGAGTCTACGATCCTATTGCTAAATCAACTCTTAGAACAGATTTCTTGCCGCTATTAAATGTTCTCAAGTATAGAAGAAGAGACTGTGATGCCTGAAACATGGCTAAAGACTCATGGCTACATGGTAAAAAAAAAAAAAACAAAATCAGGTAATAAAATAACTGGCATAAGTCCCTACTCCACAGCAGAGGTGATTTCCTCATAGTGCTGAAGGGTGGGTTATTCTATTAATTTAGGGCCACAGCTGGTCTGTCCTCTCTATGAGAAAAGGCTGCCATTCATGGGGTGGAGACCTTGCTGCCCCCCTCCCACAGTGGTGAAGGAGTGTCACCTGCTCCCCAGGACACCACTGCGAGCTCTCAAATGTGACATGAGGCCCTTCTCTCATCACCTCTTAGTGCTGGCAGCTGGTTTTTGGCTAAGACATTGCTCCTGCGGAAGGGGCTGGGCAGGTGAGGCCATGAAATCCTGAAGTGAACACTTTTGTAAGCAGATGGAAGGGATCTGTTGGTGACTTGTGTGGAGGGCAATTCTGGCACTGCACAAACCAGCGTGGTGACTGCCTGTGCTGGCATTCAGCAGAGTCCTAAATGCGTGCCTTTGGAGATGCTTTTCCAAGGGGCAGCTGGAAGCCTCCAAATATCTCTATCTTTCTTACCTAGTTAGCACAGAGACGGAACTATCAGCCTGGAGCTCAGCAAATTATCCTAATTTCAGTGCACAATCTCTGAAGTCTTAAAGAAACCCATGAGCCATGTAAACATACTTTTGCAAAAGGAGGCCCCTTTTTCTTCTGTCTGCTTTCTTTATATCATTAGTTTGGGCCTTGCTAGCTACAGTCATTATATTATATTCTAATTGTCTAAATCTCCTGACAGAAAGTCATTAAAAGGCTTCCTTCATCTGCTCTGACAGATGAAGACAAATTGTACACTCTCCATTTTTTTAACAGAGTGTGTGACCTGCATACTCAGAAGCAGGTTTCTTTCCAAGGTAAGTGCCTGCTCTGTACTCCATCGTGTCTCCTGCGGCAGAGGTCAGTGGTTTCCTCTCAGAGGGGTGGTTTGTTGCCTTCAAGCTAGGAGAATCCTCTACCATTGTGTTTTTCCCACACTGGTGTGTAGAAGACTGTGTCTCAAAGCACTGTGCGGCAAGAAGGACTAACCCACAAACCAAAGCAGCATGTACAACCAATCCCAAATGGATCAGTTCCAAACTTCTCACAGTGGTCAAGATAAAAAGGAAGGATGAAGTCTGTTGAAGTACCTTGAGCTAGCCCACATCATCCCTCAGGATTTGGCCTGTAGCCTGACAAGACTAGTGCCTGTAGGCCAGGTTAACTTTCCCTAGAACTTCATGCAGTTGCAGGAGAATAGAAAGCAGGAGGAAAGGAAATTCCTGTGTGCTACTCTGGCTCATTTGTTGCCACCTTTACCAGGACTATACTTGCCAGCAGCAGCGATGATATTTACAGTTCTTGTCATGAACAGATTACCTTTCTGTAAGGATTCCTAAGAACAAAACAGTAATTAAACCTCATAATGCCTTGGGGAGTTGCAAAGGAGTCATGTTACTTTTATAATGCAGCTCTGCAGCTGTTTGACTGTGTATGGCACTTCTATTATTGACTGATTCACCACAGGCCCAAGGAATCTGAACTGGAGGAGTCCCAACCACATTCTTTTTCTGCAATAAATTGCAGAAGACTGGCAGTTTTTTCTCCAGTCAATCACCCACACTGTTTTCAGAGAATCCCAAAATGGTTTGGGTTAGAAGGAACCTTAAAGATCATGCAATTCCAACCCCCTGCCTTGGGCAGGGACACCTTCCACTATACCAGGTTGCTCAGAGCCCAATCCAACCTGGCCTTGAACAGAGTGATCATGACTTTGACAGCAATACATAAAATCCATTCAAAGTCCTGCCCAGTAGAGATGTTTCCATTTTTTCCTGTGTGGAGGAGTTTGTTGCCTCAGTAAGGATTTTATGTCACTGTCTTTTGTCATGAGTTACTTTAACTTAAGGTGAAATTTTCTATTTTACACACAGATAGAGATTTAGGATGGATCACAACAAAACTGAATCTTTTTTTGCTATTGTAAATATAAGGAAATTTCAGGAAGGTGTCTGCTGTTCTCCACAGAGTAACTGCTTTAGAGGACAGAGATCAAAACAATCTGTGCTGCCTATTGGCTCCAAAATTCACCATTGGAAGTTGGAAAGTTGAACTGCTCATTTTCTGGCTCCTATAAATATCTGTTCTATTTGGCTTCCAGATCACCGGGAGCATCTGTACCAGATCATTAGAGGAGGAAAGAGGATTTTGCATCCTCAATTTTTATTGCTGCCATAAATACTTTGGTAGTCATCGCATAGGGAATCAGACTCTGCAGAGCCTGCAATCTGCATGTTAGACACGATCCAGTGCATTGCAGGCATGGGCAGGAGAAAGGGAGGAGCAGGCAAAATGGGAATAAAAGGTGAAGTGGAAAGAGCTGGGGATACATCACAGTCTGGTTGACCACCAGCAATTTGCAGGCATAATTAGGGGGAAAGGTTTGATGATAAAAAGGAGCCATACTAATTTCTGTGGGGACGTTTCTCCAGGTGTAGGGCAGGAACAGAAGGGGATGAAAGCATAGTACCATCCCAGAGGGATCCAGATCAGTTTAATCTGGTGGACACACCTTTGCAGAGGGAGGATGATATGGGTATCTGCCAGGCAAGCAAAAAAAAAAGGAAGAGTTGTCCTAGACTTCCAGAATCTCCATGAGGCTAACAGATGTTGATGTGGTAATTCAGAGCATCTGATTTAAAAAGAGAATACATTATTTTCTTTCAGCAGCAGCATTACAATTACAAGAACATCCTCTTTCCTACAGTGCGAACCCCAGACATTTGCAGGTGGCCTGGACAACATTTGTGCTTCGGAAGAAGCATCTGTTATGACTGGCTTATTTGATCAGCTGAGTGCACATAGTGGAGGAATATCAGAAACTAGAGGGGAGGAAAAAAAAAGGAAACACAATCTTTATAATCCTTTCTCCAATGGCAGTGGATGTTCAGAGGCAAGTTCTATTAAGTGCTCTCCCTTCAATAGGAACAACTGGTCAGAATTAATTTCTCAGCTCAGCGCTGTTGGTGGGTTTGTGTGGGAGTGAAATAGAAGAGGAAAGTTCTCAGAAGCACCGAAACATTCAAGTATCACCAAGAGACAGGTACATGGAGATTCTGTATTTCCTTGATTAAATGGGAAAAAAAAAGAGACAGCAGTCATCAGCACTGTGCTCTCATTACGTGAGTACTGCACTAATTATAGCAGGAATTCAATCTGTGCTCTACCCATGGCTCCAGCATATTGGAGATGCCATGAGGTCTGGGTTTGGAGATCCACAGGCTGCATCTATCGGATGATCAAGTTTGTTCAGTGTTCTTTGTAGAGCTCTAGGACTAGAACAATATTCCTGGCACCCCTTGGATGTCTAAATGAAGACTCATTAGCTTCTCTTTCTTTTGGCTTCTCGCTCCTTTAATGCCAACATCTTGGCATAAAAACCTTGTTGCTACCATGATGCCTAAGGTTTGGTTTTTGGTTTGTTTGGTTTTTTGTTTTTATTTTTGGAAGAAGTTGTTATAAGCCAATTGATCAATACATAATCTTAAGCTCATTTCTGGGAAGTTTTTGGATGATGCATTAAATTTTGGGATCAGCATTAAGTCCCTTCTCCTTGTCAGTCACAGTACAATTTTGAAATAACGCTGATTCAAGACATGCTGAAAAGACAGCAGATTTTGAGATGAAAGCCAAAAGTTTCTGAGTTCTCTAGGCCTAGGAGTTACTTGGGAATGTATTTTGGAGACAGGGC